>NC_137929.1:49717426-50397259 GCF_963969265.1 Rhamphochromis sp. 'chilingali' | reverse complement strand
TTGATGTAATTATCATGTCTACACCATATCTGTGACAGACAGTCTGAAGTGCTCCAATATCACTTAGACTGATAAGTATGTCATAGACCTCTCCTCATCAACACAGAGATCAGTGTATTTTATGTAACTGGGCCTCAAACGTCATCCAAACACCCCTAAAAGCCTGTCAGCGTTGGCGACTCAGTCTTTAAACCGCATGAAATATGAGATATCTCTAAATCTCGTTGTGCGTGTCTTAGTCGTGAGTGAACAGAAATGGAAAATTACATTGAAAGTCAATCAGCAAATGTGAATGTAAACCTGTGTTGTCATTTTATTTTTAAGTGGACTCAGGCAATAGCTCTCTAGACTTTCTGAAGGTCTCTCAGAGATTTTCTTTGGCTGCTTTTCCCATTCTTTTTCCACCCTACTATTTTTAGAGGAATATGGTTTTGTTTTGACTTAGGATTCCTAAGTCAAGTCAACTGTTGTTGTCTCATACATAAAAGTGAATCCAACTTGACTCTGGATGTGAGAGGTAAAAGTACTCTAGTAGTCAAAGCCGGGAAGAATAAATGTGTTGTAGCAGATAAGAGTGATATAATTATGGAAATTATTCTGATCTTAAGAGGCTAATCAAAGGCCTAGTCAGTGAACCTAGCTTAATGTAGCCCAAGACCATAGATTTTTATTTTGAGGAATAACTAATACGTCAAGCTAAGTTGGAGAGATAGAGTTGAGATGATTTGAGGCATAGTGGATATATTAGAGAAAGGATGGTGAAGATGGAGCTAGTAGGTAGGAGGAAAAGAGGAAGACCACAGAGGAGCTACAAGGATATACAGTGACGAATAAGGACATGCAGAGGGTTGTGTGACATTGGACGATGCTGGGGATTTGCATTCCCTAAAGAGAGCAGTCAAAAGAAGAAGATGAACTAATCCGTTAGATTCATTAGTTTAGAAAGCTTCGTGGCAGATCAAAGCTACTGGAACTGTTTGATAGCAGGTGGCCATATTAACCTGCAGTGGTGAAAAAATGTTATGTCTTTGATTAATCTAGATTAAAAGAGGAAGAGGTATATTTGAACATAAAAGTGTGCCAAGAATAGAGCCCTGGGAAACTTTTTTCACTAATTCAACTCTGTTCTTGTTTGTTCCTTTCTTCAGATCACTCTATCCGGTCAATCATCTGCTGCTGCTGTGCTGTTCAGACCAGGTGGGCATTTAAAGAGTCCAAAACAAACATTAAAAAAAACAAGGAGCTCGTTCATTTTATAGATACTGATCAAAACATTAAGTTATAACTGATTTAAAAAAAAAATGATGGGAAGAACAGGAGGTGGGAGTGCAGCTGGCACCAAAAACAGAATAACAAGGCAGGGGAAGTAGAATTAAACCCAAGCACATGAGACTCAAGACTTTCAAAATAAAACAGTGCTAACACAGACTGACACACAGACCAAGGCATGTGAAATAAAGGCTGCCTCAAACCTGAATTTTTAAAATGGTCACCAGGAGGCGACTCTGCTGGTTTTATTGCAGGGTCCTTGCCTTAAAATATAAAGCACCACATGGCAACTATTGTTTTGATTTTATGCTATATAAATGAAACCGAAGTGAACTGAATCAGTTTGGGTAAAAACAAAAAAACATATGTGGCATATAGACTCACTGATTGATTGGTTGATTCCAGGGAGTTCAGCACTCGTGTGGAGCTGGAGAGCAGAACCTCCCTTTGTTTCCCAAACCGGCGGTATTCAGGACAACCCACCCGGGTAGGTCAAATGGGTTTGCTTCTGTGTGTTTCAATGTTTCATTCATTTCTATGAATTAATCTTTACTTTTTGTCTCAGTTACAGGTCGAGAGGTCAAGGAGAAAGCTCCCCCTCCCCCCTCCTGAGGGTGAGGACGGTGAAGGTGAGGGCCTCTTGAGTGTCGTGGCCATGTACGACTTCACCGCCAAGGAAGACACTGACCTCACACTCAAACAGGTATACACACACATGCAAACAAATAGAAACACAAAAATAAACTGCAGAGATTTGTTAATCTTTTGTGTTGTGACCACAGGGGGAGGAGTACATCATACTGCACAAGCAAGACCAGCTGTGGTGGCGGGCGCAGGACAAGCATGGGTACTTTCAATTTAAATTTCAGTGTTTGTGTTTGTTACAGCAAGAGTATTTTGAGCAATATTACTGCTCATATAAGATATCATAGAGCAATTATTGGTGGGATTGTGCTTGATCAGTAAAACAAATAAATATTGCTTTGTTATAGGAATGTGAAGTTTTCTGGACACAAAAATATGTTTGTTTATTTTTAATAACATATAGTATAGATAAAAATATTTCATAGTGTATGAAATACACCCTACAAATTTTCATTTTGAAATGTAAATAAATTTTTCAATCTAGAACTATTTTTTTTATTTAATTCTTAAACATCTTAAAGATTCTAGATTATCAGTGTTTTTTCTTCCTACTCTGTTTCTATCAGAAATAAAGGCTTCATCCCCAGTAACTATGTGACAGAGAAAAACAAAATCGAGGCAAACCCGTAAGTTTTACCATATTTTTGACTTTTGCCTTCTTTTTTTCTTTTTGCTTTTGTTTTTAGTCATTTTAGAATCACAAAAACAATCCTTTAAATTCTCATTGTCCATCCTGTAGGTGGTATTGCAAGAACATCACTAGGACAGAAGCAGAGCAGCTGCTAAGACAAGAGGTATTTATGCACCTATTTAAATGTGCTCTAAGCCAAGCAAAAACAATGGTTTAGCAGTAAAGCGTTCATGTATGCTGACATGGCCCGAATCAATGAATATGAGGTACATCAACCATGCACTGAAGTTTTTACCCCTCTCTAGTCAGTGTTTTTGAGCAGTGTTTAAAAATACTACTACTTAGATAATTGTTGTTTCCTGGAAAAAATGTTTTTGTTTGTTTGTTTTATTTTTAGCTTATCAAATGTGAAAAGCTGTATCTGACTGATTATTTTAGACCAGACTCAAAGTGGATGCTTTTATGCACACACTCAGTATTATATTAGCGAAATTTTGAAATGTAATCCTTAGAGTGTTGGAGATAACCGTGACCATATTTGGTCAAGAGGGCGGAGCATCAGATTATCAGCTAATGATGGCAAGTTTGGTTAGTAAACTGTCTTCGAAGATACGTACATGTGATAACCTGTGCAAGACAAGTACCAGCTTGATAAAACAAAACTAAAACTTTGCTCTTTAAAACTGTGGCAAAAATATCTTGAGCTGTCTGTACCGCAGTAATTACTGGATAATTCAATGTTAAATAGTTTAACATTACAAATGTTGTTTTTTCACAGCACAAAAAGTGAACTAAAAGAAGAATCCAAATTGAGACACATTATGTTATTTAAAAAAATGATTAACGATTACTCAAATAAATAATGTTTATTTCTTGTTTTCTTCCAGGACAAAGAGGGGGGATTTGTGGTCCGGGAGTCTAGTCGAAAGGGAGTCTACACCGTCTCTGTTTACACCAAAACAATAAGGTGATTCATGTAACCTGAAGGGTTAAATCTTAGCCTGTCTGACAAAGACAAAAAATACACTGAATTAAAATCACAAACAAAGCACATCTTAACCTACAAACTGATCAATTCTTCTGTTTCTTTGTCTTTAGTTCCAGCGGAGATGTCAGGCATTACCAGATTAAAATAACTGACAATGAGCAATACTACTTAGCTGAAAAACACATTTTCAGCTCCATACCTGAGGTCATACACTACCATGAACACAATGCAGCAGGTAATTGAGCACATGGTATTTGTAAAAACAACACTGTCAGTTTTCCATTCATTACTGCAGTTGATATGTTTGTTTGCATGTTTTGTGCAGGTCTAGTGGCCAGGTTGCGATATCCAGTCGGACCAATGGGAAGGTGTGTCCCTGCCACGGCAGGATTCAGCTCAGGTATGTGTATATAAACACTTACAGATCCTCTCTAGTATTAGTCAAAAATACCTGCTAAATTTAGAGATGGAGAAACACGTCAGCTATAGTTCTTACTGAGCCATTGAAACGGTTTTCTATTATACTCATTTCCTAACTCACACATTTTTTATTCTGGGACTGGGCTAGAGTAGCTTTGCATGATTTGCAGTTAAGATACTTATATTTATATCTATGTTTCTATCTATATTGGCTCTTTAGTCATGTAGAAGATCAAATGTCTAAAGATACTGAAGCGCACACAGAATTTCAACAATTTTGGGGGCTTTAACACATTTTGCCCTTGTAACCTTTAGTGCTTGGCCTGTAGCCTTCATCGCCCTGATGAAAGCTAAGGTTAAAGTGGAATGATCAGTCAATGAATAAAGTTGTTCTTCTTACTAAAAGAATATGATGAACTTTGACAGCTTGCTGAAATTGGATCTTCAACCTCTGTAAAGTAATATATTTCCACATAACAGTGGAAATATAAAACAGCTGTAATTAGCAGCTTAAACGCAAACTTCTTTCTATCAAATTACTTCACTGGCTAGCAGTCAAGTTTTAAAATGTGGACAGAATTAGGTCATTCAGAAACTGGTTGTATAAATGTATGCAAATGCATCCTTAACAAGGACAGGAATGAGAAGCAAGCAGATATGACCAGAGCTACATCTAATATATAGCAAAGTAAATGAGTGAACACAAAAATGAAAATATCTTTCATTTTGAAAATAGCTGAAAGTATCTTTCATTTTTGCAGCCTGATTTGAAAAAAAGATACAGATTAGAATATAATGTCTGTTTGTAGATGATGTGTTATTTTATATCAGAATTTGTTCCTCTTTCATTTCCCACGCATGCGACTAATAAAGGTTATCTCATCTTAACATTTCCTGTGGCATATTGCAATTATATTATTATCATAGACTAAATGTGGGTGTGTTCTTTATTTTTGAATTATTTTTGAATAAGTGTAATCATTATAAGGAATAGGAAAGTGAATCCAAAGTTAGAAAAATTAAAAAACATCTAAGTATTTAACTAAATAATATAACTAAAGTTTTTTTTTGTTTTTTGTTTTTAAGAATTAGCAGTTTTCATGAAAAGCACATGAAATTCCCAACTTGTATTTATTCTGTTTCTTATATACTGGTTGGTTTTTAGGTCTCATAGAGCAAGAGGTTTTGAGATGACCTCACTCTTGTCTTTACTCACTTTATCTTGTTCTTGTGTTTTTTCTTCTAGAAAAGTGGGAGATCAATCCCAGTGAGCTGACCTTCATGAAGGAGCTGGGTAGTGGTCAGTTTGGCGTGGTGAGGTTTGGCAAGTGGAGGGGACAGCAAAGAGTGGCCATCAAGGCCATCAGGGAGGGAGCCATGTATGAAGAGGACTTTATCGAGGAGGCCAAAGTCATGATGTAAGGATGTCGGGATAATCCGGATGTGGGAAAAGGAAGAGCAATTAAAGAGCTCCTTAAAAACATTTTGTGACTGATCTCTCTTTTAGGAGGTTGTGCCACCCGAAGCTTGTACAGCTGTATGGCGTTTGTTTGCAGCAGCGCCCCCTGCTGATCGTAGCTGAGTTCATGGAGAATGGCTGCCTGCTGAACTTCCTGCGGCAAAGGAGCAGAACTCTACCGGAGTCGTGGCTTTTGTCTATGTGCCAGGATGTGTGTGAAGGGATGGATTACCTGGAGGGACATAGTTTCATCCACAGAGACCTGGTGAGCCAACACAGTAATTCTATATAACATGAGTAACAGTCTATGAAATCATGGTATATTTTTTGTAAGATTTGAACCTGTACAGAGTTTGTACAGACTCCTGTATAATGCATCTTTGACATCTTCAGATTCAAGGTCTTTATTGTCAATATAACAATATACACAGTATTCAGTGTACCAAAATATCCCAAGATCCCATGGTGCATTTATAAGAGTATAATATTTAAGAATATAAATATATATATATCTTCAAGAGAGATTAACTAGAAATTATAAATAAATAATAACTACATTTAGGTAAAATAAAATATAAAATACTAAAATATGTGATTTGGTCGGCTAACCGAATTTCCCAGAGGAACCCACCCGAGGGATTAATAAAGTTCTATCTTATCTTATCTTAAAACAGAAGAAGGACAAGATTCAAAAAATAAATTTCAAAACTTGTGCTGCTCAACCCAAAGATTAAAATAACTAAAATGCTCAAACATACAGTGGCTTGCAAAAGTATTCGGTCCCCTTGAACTTTTCCACATTTTGTCACATTACAGCCACAAACATGAATCAATTTTATTGGAATTCCACTTGAAAGACCAACACAAAGTGGTGTACACATGAGATCTGTTCTAGCTGAATATTTGGTTTATAATGTTTCTTTTCCATATCCAGGCAGCCAGGAATTGTCTGGTTAGTGAGCACAATGTGGTGAAAGTCAGCGACTTTGGAATGACCAGGTATGTTCTTTTTTTATTTTAACCACATTTGTTATGCAGACTACCTATAGAATCTAAAGCATGGTGAATAACTACTCCTGCCACCTGTTCTCTGGTTATATTTAAATTCTTCAACTATGTTTGCCAGATACGTTCTAGACAATCAGTACACCAGTTCAATTGGTGCCAAGTTCCCAGTGAAGTGGTCTCCTCCTGAAGTTCTCCACTACAGTAAATACAGCAGCAAGTCTGACATCTGGTCCTATGGTGAGGAAACACAGGCCAAATATACCAAGTGTATAGCTCCTGAGTAGTTGTAGCTTAAAATAGATTGCAGCTTCTCTTTGTCTTCCCAATCTCTCTCTCTCTACGTGTGTGTGTGTGTGTGTTTATGTGTTTATATATATATATATATATATATATATATATATATATATATATATATATATATATATATATGTATGTGTGTGTGTGTGTGTGTGTGTGTGTGTGTGTGTGTGTGTGTGTGTTTATGTGTTTATATATATATATATATATATATATATATATATATATATATATATATATATATATATATATATATATATATATATATATATATATGTATGTGTGTGTGTGTGTGTGTGTGTGTGTGTGTGTGTGTGTGTGTGTGTGTGTAATATGTGTCTAGTATTACATATATGTGGCTATTTTTCTCCAGGTGTGGTAATGTGGGAAATATTCTCTGAGGGTCGGACTCCATTTGAAAACCGATCAAATGTGGACGTAGTTACTGACATCACCAGGGGGATCCGGCTGTACCGACCACAACGTGCTTCACAACCACTGTACGCCATCATGTACCGCTGCTGGCATGAGGTATTAAACATTTTGTATTTTAATATTTTGACTGTACCATGTTTCTGCACCTTCTATAAAGAAATGCATGACATCTTTCTCCTCTTCTTCTTTTCATCTACTATTACGTCTCCTTTTCTTCTTCGGTGGTGGTGCAGAAGCCTGATGGTCGGCCATCTTTCTCTGAACTGCTGGAGGAAATCAGAAAACTGGCAGAAAATCAAGACTAGCACACACATATTACTATATCGCTGGACTCCAAACTGTTTGTTTATTGTTGTCATGAATGTAAATATATTTTATTCTGTCTTTGTAAATAAATATTTTTATAAGGCCTTGCTTTAATGCTCTTGTTATATATTTTACTTAATGCACATCAGCTGTGGATACATACGAACAATGAAGTGATCAATGCTGTTCCTTGTTTGCTTTGAATTTGAAGGAACTTACTGTGCACATGAAACACACATGAAAGTGATAGTAGCACAAATATATTAATAGTATGAGTATGCAGTTGTGTACATTAGGATTGAGTGACCAAATGAATAAGAGAATGCATCATTCATTGAAAATTTGAAACGGAACAACAACAACAAATTGGTGTCATAAAAATGTTAGCACATGTTTACATGTTTTCTATCTCCCTAGACCAGTGGACTAATCTTCACAAAGCATGGCATAATTATTTCAGAGGACACTGTGTCAACTTCCACAGGCCTATGGCTTTTATAAATATTTTATACAAATCCCACAATCATGTTTATATTTGTAGATTTGACAGTTCGTTCATCATCATAGACGAGTGGACTAATCTTCTTGAAACTCCGTATAAGCATTACATAAATGTATCAAGAGCTTCATCACTAATATCTCTAAATACACTACAGGTTAGAAATCATAGAAAAAAGACAGAACTTGCCCAAGAATTCATGTGTTTTTAAGGTTTCTACAGTTTACAAGGACTTTAGTGACGCTTATCATAACATGAAGCAATACATACCCCAAATAAAGTTTAATGGTGAATTCGGCTTACTTAAATCCCTAAAATGTGAAATAAATACATGCTTAAAGAGACACTAAGCTAATTTACATGGTGGTGGGGAAACTTCAGCACTGACAAGCGACAGGTGGCGTTACCATGGTGACAAACACACGGACACGGAGTCAAGTTGTCTTCTCTTGTGACCGCAACACGTTACGCACATCAGAGAAACGGTGTTTACTGTGAGTGCAGGAGCTCAGTGCGCATATCAAAGCGATCAAAGGAGATCCGTATAAGGTCAGCTTGTGGTTTGAGTGTGTGTCTAATATAACTGTCGCTGTTTGTTGTCTGTGTCATGCGCTCGTCGTACTTCTGTTTTGTTTTTTAATGTGTCTATTTAATCACGATTTATTCACGATGTTCAGTGATAATGAGGCATTTTTATGCATCCAGAATATTAATAATCTAACGGCGCAATTAAGTCAGCAAAACCCATTCCATATTTTACATTAAATTTATATTATTTCACAGGTTTAATATCATATCTAAACTTGTACGAAATGATAAAAAAAAATATACAGCAAATAAAACATCAAATAAAACATGTTAATAACTGGTGAGACATTTAGCCCTAGTGAAAATATATTACGTTAATACATGAGTGATAATAATAATAAATCATGTAGTTGTGCATGAAAGTACAAGAGTGGACTTTTTCCGACGTGAGGTACTCTCACTTGGATAGGTTATATAGATAATTTGCTTAATTGAAAGAACTTAAAAATTATGAAGTCGTCCATTAAGTTCAAAAGTGTGCAGGTTTAATGAAGACATTCACGACTCTGACTGCGATAATATTTTACTACTGTCTGTAGGCTACTCTGTCATTATTTGACAGGTACTTTTTTATATAACAAAACGGCAGCTGATTTTTTTTTCTCATGTTAAAGTAATGTAATTATTTTGTTCTGAGTAATATTTTAGGATAAATTTTATATTTTCTTTTTTTGTTTCTTTCATATTTTAATGGCCTTTCTGTAGTTTGATATGGCTTTGTTTTCTACAGGCATTGCTTGTTTGGGTAGTAATTGTAAGCAAATGGGGGCGATCGTGGCTCAAGAGTTGGTAGTTTGCCTTGTACTCGGAAGGTTGCCGGTTTGAGCCTCGCCTCCGACAGTCTCGGTCGTTGTGTGTTAAGCAAGACACTTCACCCGTTACCTGGTAGTGGTCAGAGGGCCCGGTGGCGCCAGTGTCCGGCAGGCTCGCCTCTGTCAGTGCGCCCCAGGGTGGCTGTGGCTGCAACATAGCATGCCATCACCAATGTGTGAATTACTGAATGTAGTGTAAAGTGCTTTGGGGTCCTTATGGACTAAGTAAAGTGCTATACAAATGCAGGCCATTTAAATATGAATTTGAAAACATTAATGGTGTTTTAAAATACATTTTCAATTACACTGATGAACACCAAACAGGAATCGGTTTTAAAATCCAACTTATTCCTCTTTCCCTCTGGAACAAGAATTCGATGGAACGTTATGAATCTCTGGGTCCAGTCGGAGAGGGCAGTTACGGCACCGTGCTTAAGTGCCGTCATCGTGATACTGGTCGCATTGTCGCCATCAAGAAATTCATGGACTCTGATGATGACAAGACTGTGAAGAAGATCGCCCACAGGGAGATCAAGCTACTCAGGGTACCTGTCAATTAATCCATCAGCCTACCACTCATTCAGTCATTAAGTAAAACCTGAATGAAGACATTTACAATAACAAGAGACAAACAACGCTAAAATAACTGTATCAGTTTCTTACCTTAAGTTTAAAAGTCACTATGAGATGATGTGTGAGAGGAACCCAACAGATTATTGTAATCTAAAGGGAAAATTTGAATCTATCCACTAAATATTAGTGTTGACTTGACCATGAATAGTTCAATAACTTTACAGTAATCTGACATCGGACTTACAGGTTATATAAATTAGTATACAACACCTATGGTGGATAAGAGGGTTGTTGTATACTTTAAGCAAGTCACAGTGAAAGGAAATGAATCAGTCCTTATTTCTAAAAGTTTTTTTGTCAACAAGTGTATCTCAAAACATTTGAATATCATGAAAAAGTCAAGGTCCTTGATTTGCTGGGCCTGTGCAGCTTCAGTGGCCCAAAAGCACTGATACCATCAATGATAGACTCAGTACTGTATGCATTCACAGAGTAACCACCCTTATCTTTATAAACTTCAAGCAACTGCGACACGAAAACCTGGTGAACCTCCTAGAAGTGTGGAAGCGCCGCCGCCGCTGGTATCTGGTATTTGAGTTTGTGGAACGGACACTTCTGGATGATCTGGAGCAAAACCCAAGCGGACTGGAGATAAACACATGCCGACAGTACCTGTACCAGATCCTAAGGGCTGCTGCCTTCTGCCATCAGCAAAATGTGAGGACGTATGATTAATTATTCATAAGTTAGCTGTATAGTAAGAGAACACCCACACTAACTTCTGATGCCAAGCCAGCCATTTTGTTCTATAAGCAGTCCTGAAACATGAGAAAAAACAATCACAAAAAAGCTTGAAGGGTTACTCCTAGCAGGCTTTCAATGAGCAATATACCACATGATGCTGGTTCGTTCTTTTCATTTCCAGATCATCCACCGTGACATCAAACCAGAGAACATCCTCATCTCTCAGGACAGTGTGGTTAAGCTGTGTGATTTTGGCTTTGCCCGCACTGTTGCATCGATCAGTGAGGGCAGCGTCCTCACTGACTATGTGGCCACTCGATGGTACAGAGCCCCCGAACTGCTGGTGGGAGACATTAAGTATGGCAAGTAAGTATCTGTGTACTAACCTTGCTGAAATTACCTGTGCTATAGGGTGTTTGTTGATTAGAAATTTTAACATATTTGTGTGTTTGTGTGTGTAGACCTGTAGATGTGTGGGCTTTGGGGTGTGTATTATTAGAGATGTTAACAGGTCAGCCTCTGTTTCCTGGAGACTCGGACCTTGATCAAATATATCAGATCATCCGGTGCTTTGGTAAGCTCTTCACACAGCGTTAGCACATTGTCTTTCCTCTTCCCCATGCTAACTGCACTCTCTTTTCTCTGCTATAGGTAACCTTAAAACTCATCACCAGGAGCTGTTCTACAGAAATCCTGTATTTTCTGGAGTTACACTGCCCGAAAGTTCTGACAGACTCACTCTCCAGCAGCGTTTCCCTACAATCACACCTATTAGCCTGGATCTGGCCCAGGTACAGTTTATTTTAATCTCAGTATATAAAAAATACTTTCTTTTTTAAAATTTTGTTCATGTGGTCTTTTCAGTAGCTGTAGCATATTGTGGATGTATCAGTTAATGGAATGTGACAACTAAAAGGCTGTGTGTGGGTTTACAGGAAAAGAAAAATATTTAGATTTAGAAAAACTTGGAGACATGTGAATGCCAGCATCTGTGGCCTTCACATGCATCTTTATTTCTTGCTTGATAACTGTTGGAGTTCTGAAAGTATTTATGTATTTTTGTGTCAGTTTCAGGGTTGAACATATCAGTAATATGTTTGGTTTCTTTTTTTTCTCTTCTTCTCAGAAGTGTCTACACGTAGATCCAGAAAGACGGGCTCAGTGTTCAGAGCTGTTAGAGCATCCACTCTTTACACAAGACTCCTTCCACATCAGGTACCACTTTGTTTTAGATACTCTTGATGCTGGTACACCTTGAAATACATGTGAGCAAGAACAGCACCGATAGCGTGATTTGAAAATTAACATTTGGGCTGGTGAGTAGCCACTAAATTAGAATTACTATCCTGCCTTTCTCTGTGCATTTAGATTTTTGGACGAGCTAAATTCAAAGATCCAAAAAGACCACAGAGAAAACTCTACATTTCCCAAAATAACCAAAAACCCAAGAAAGGATGAAAGGGATGAGAAAAACTGTAATGGCAAGGACAAGAAACAACCTGAGGACACGGATGACAAAGTCAACAAGGAAAAGATGGAGAAAGTAAAGGGGAAACAGCCTTTGAAGTTGTCTAAAACCCCTCGTCAGTCAGAACCTTTAATCTCCACTAAACAATCCAAAGGAGGCAGCAAGGTTATCCACAATGCAGCTCAATCTCCTATGGCTTTGAAAAGTAAAGCAGGCAAAGCTGCTGGTGTAGATTTGAAGAAAGAATCAGAGATTCCAAAGATAACCAGAACCCTTACTTTTGACTCATCAGAGACCATCAAGACTGTAGCAAACCTGGATGTCGCAAACAGCACAGTAGCAAAACCAAAACATGAGCGAGCGCTATCCTCAGATATAAGGGAAGACCCTATGAGAATTATAAAAGACATGCACGGCTCTGACAATACAGTGTCAGGTAGGACTGAAAAAAATACCCCAGAGAGCTCAAGACTGTATCAGTTTGAATCAAGCCAGGATTTTGAACAAAAAATGCATAAAACAATCAAAAAAGGTTCCCAGTTGTTGAAACAATCAACTACTGACCATCTAAATTTCTGCTCGTCTCCAAAACCTTCTGTGGAATCAGCCACTCATTGGTCCAAAACAGACTTGCCAATAAAATCCCCTAAACTGGGAATCAATCATCACATTGAGGTCCATACCACACTGTGTATCACCAAACAGTGTGAGACCAATAGTCATACTGACCAAACAGCTGATTCAGAAGAAAGAAAGACATCCAGAAGTACTGAAGTACTATCATTAAACCTCAAGCCATCTGTGTCTACCTCAAAAATGAACAACTCATCTTCAAAGCTGCTTCCACAGCACATTAACTGTAGAGAAGATAAAGAAACCAAGCTGGGCATGCACGTATCTCATTCTTCTGATGGAGACTACAAGGTACATCCTGAATCTTCTGAACCTTGCTGCCTACATCAGCAGAGCACCAAACCTAAGACCTCCACAGAAGTCACAACAATTTCAAATGAAAACACAATAATAGGGGCTGGTCTTAGGACAACACTGAATGTCTTGAATAAAGAGAACCAAGAAGATATAGTTCTCACTGTGCCCATTAGTGCAACAGCCAACTCATCAGTAACTCAAACCTCAAATGTGTCTTCAGGTAATGACAAACAGAACAACAGCAGTGACTTTGAATCTGACATAAAAGGCTGGAAAGTTCCTCACTCCAAATATTTGGTTGGAGAATCTAAAACAAAGTCTGGATCTTTCAGAGACCACATGAGATCCACAAGAAAGATGAATGACAACCCAGAAAGAAAAGACAAAGCCAGTATATCCAGTGTCCCAGATGTGACTTCAGTCACATCTACAGAAACTCCACACCACAAAGCTTTGACCAGAAGCTCTGTCCTTCACAACGAGGATAATGCAGACTTTGCTGAGCTTGATCTGAGTGTCTCTTGTTCTTCTCCACCCCCTCATCCACCATCCTCCACTCCTGCCCTCATCCCTTCATCCTCCACAACTCTTGTCAACTCCTTAGTCATCAAAACCCATGGCCCAGCCATCAGTGATCATTATATCCTAGGGGCAAGTTCCCATCCAAGAACCCCCACCCTGAGGTATCATAACCAAATACTACTGTGTTTTGTAAATACTGATATGGTTATGTGTCAGTGTCTTCGTTATTAGACTGAGCTTCCCCTAAATTGGTCAGGCCTGTCAGGTGTTTTGAGTCCTGCTTATCTTGCATGGTTTGGTACAAGGTTTTTATCTTTGTTTTTACAGGACTTTAGATAAGTTAAGACATCACGGTGGCATTTATACCCAAAAATCCCAACAGTTTCCATCAAGTCATGTTAAAGAATTACTTACCTTCCAGGTAACAGCTTTCTTTACAGCATAATCAGAAGATTAAAAAAATATTTGAAAATAACGTCTTTGTCCTTTCAGGAGCCAGAGAGGAGTCTAATCTGTGAACACTCCTTTGTATCTGACCGTCTCCAGAATAGCAGCGATGTTTCCAAAAATAATTCACACATACATTTCCCAGATTTAGGTATGTAGAGAAGGTATTCACACATGGTAACAGTTTTTGGCGCGCTAATGGTGATGATGGCAGCTCAATTTGACCCAGTAGTCCAGTTTCCAAGCTATATGATAAGTGTGAGCAATAGCCCCCTTTTGGACTAACTGGGGTTTAAAAAGACCAGTTACATTTGAGATTTGACATGAAAAACACATAAAGAGAGTAGTTTGCTTTGTTTCAACCTGATGTTTTACCACTTTGTAAGTCTGTGGTACATCTATGGGACATGCTAACTTGCACTCTCCACCTCCTTTGTAAAGTTTCAGTGGACACCAAACAATATGTGTAGGGGTAAAAAGAGCAAGATTTTCAATAATCACTTATTTTTCAACCAGTTCCAGAGATTATCGACCTCAACTGGATACTTAGCTGACAACTTTGGGGATCTCTATGTAGGGATGCCCAGCACTCTCACCTAATCACTTGCGCACTCATCTGCACATTCCATTTTGTTGGTATATATTTTATTGTGGTATATGTTATTCTGGCCATTATTGTCAAATGAGTCAGAATCAAATGAGTCATGTCCTGTGTTCTCAGGAAAGCAAAAAGGAGCTGCCACAAACCAGCGAAAAGTCAAACAACCATCCCATCTACCATCAGAACCACAGCAGCGTGGACACAACAGCACTGAAACACACTAAAACAAACATGAAATTTACTTTTATTTATGGACACAAATGTTTATCCTTTTGTCCATTATAAAGGTTTATTTATCTGGATTTTGCTTCTGTAACCAGATTTAGATTGAGTGATTTGTCAAATAACCAAAAACTGTTAAAAACACAGGATCAAAACAGTGAACTTTGAACATTTTTTCAAAGAGATAGACAATGTAAATCATTGTAACTTGTTTTTCTGTTTAATTACGATAAACCTTTTAAAGTGGCAAATAAATAGTTTGTAAATACATTTTCAATCACCGCTTAAACGAATTCATTACATTAGTGTTGTTGTTTTATTTTTTATGAGATCAAAGTAAAAGAGCCTTTAAGGATAAAATAAGGGATGGGTTGTGATTTGCTAACTAAACCTAAGCTAAGAACAGTATCATACAGTCACTGAAACATCCCCAAAACAATCCTGTTACAACAGCCAGGTACAACAACTACTGTCCTAGCTGCTCGATGTGGTAGAGTTTAAAATACACTAATAAAAGAAAAACATTCACAAATCTGTAACAGAAAATCAGGTTCAAAACATGGTCATGGTATGATTTTAAGATTCATCACTTGAGTCCTCAGAAGAGAATGAACCTGCTTTCCAGGTTGCTGATGACTTGGCACTGCGTGATGCCATCTGTGAACGTCCTATTTGTCTTTGTCTATTGGCCAGTAAGTAGTAAAGGATTCTGAGGGCAGCGTTGGATTGGCTGTTAGGGATTGGTATCACAGCAGCTGGCTGTATCCTGACTGGTACTCCAGCATCTTTGGTCTGTGGTTTCTTAAGTGGCGGCTTGACAGATGGCTTTTTAGTTGTAGTGGCTACCTGCTGCTGTAATACAAAGATAAGAGATTAAGTTTGCCTGTAACAAAATGGTTAAACTAGGCTACAGCTAATCTGTCAAGGTGCTACTTCTTAATATATCTAATACATCACCTTCCTGGTGATGGGGGAGGTTGTGGTTATCTCAGTGGGAGTGTCAGGTGTATAATCAAAGAAAATCCTGCAGGTTGCATCCACAGCTGAACCGTCGATCTCTGGAACCGCAAAACCCGTCAGATAGGAGATGGACCGATCTAACAGAGGGGAGGCTTATTTGTCAATTTCTTAACTTTGACGTTAACAGAAACATCTTTTTTGATTTGTTTTTCTATGATAATGTAGCACAACTTTGAAAGTATTACATTTTAACTGGAAGTACATTTATTGCACTTTGCATGTTTCCAAGAGTCTCTTAAGTCGTCACAGGTGGAGAAATACTGAATACATGGTAAATGCATTTTTCTTCTTCCTGGGAAAGCACTATTTACACTTTCTTTTGTGAAAAAATTCTTTGTCTGCTTTTATCCAAAACATAGGATTCAGGATTTGAGTAACATAATTACTATGAGTTGAAATTCAGAGGGTTAAGTTTTAAATTACAGCTCCACAAACTCATTCAGCCTGCAAATGCAGACATATTTACAATTTAAGGCCAGATTCAGTAGTCAGTGGTGAACCTCTATCTTATCTACACCAAGGTCAACAGCTCTGTTTTGTATCAAGGTGTGTGTGCTGCTATTTGATCTGTCAGTGTGCTGCATATTTCATGATGACAGGACTGAGGTGTGTTTTCTTTTGTCTTTGGTTTGTTGCAAAGCCGCCATGAAGATAGCATACTAAAAATAGATCCATTTACCAAATTTGTATTTATAGTATATGTTGTTTAATCATAATCATTTGCATCCTATGGCTTAAGTTCTTCAGATTAAAATTAGTTTACTTGTACTCACCATTAATTAAGTCCACACTCTGAACTTTGAGGAGGAAGAGCAGGAAAATGAAGGGTGAACTCCAAGACATGACCACCGATGCAAGGAACAGAAAAGAAGGTAGACAGAAAGAAGACAGAGAGCAGAGTGACTTAGGAGAGCAAGGTGTTGAATAAAAGAGGCTGAAAGGAGGGAGGAGAAAGAAAGGGAAGACATGTACAATGTCTAGACTGTAAATATTAGTCAGAGCAGGACTGACAGATTTGTGGTTCTGTTTTGCAACAGAGTAAAAGCCACTAATCCTTGCTGCTTTTTTAAACTTTATTCATTTAAGGTTTATGGAGCAATGTCAATATGTGTTCTCCATTACTGGGAACTTTTTCCCAGATTTTGTCATCTTTTCTAGACTTTTCTAAACTGGTCATATAAAAACTGTTTTCATATTATTTATATATAGTAAAACTCCTCCTCAAATCGCTTTTATATCCAAACTGTAAGGCCTGGATATAAAAGATTTTTAAGTTAAATGTTGCCATAACTTTAGCCTGACTGTTATTTAGGGATTGAAGAACCTGCACAGTCACCCAGACTACCTTCATCATTCAGAGATTACAAAATTAAGGCAAAGCTTGGTGAAATACTGTAAAGATATTGTGCTAAAATTAGCATGATGATACCTGCTGGCATTTGTTTGAATGCGTTACACCTTATATTTTAGAGCTACATCAGATGATAAGAAACAAGCATTCAATATTCAAAACTAATTCTGCAAGAAGGATTTAGTATATTTCAAAACCAAGAAAAATATTTATTTAGGTGCTTTTTTTTTTATATAAACATTTTGCACATTTTGGGTTTTGTTGTTTTTTTTGTTGTTGTTGTTGTTGTTTGTTTTGTTTCTTAGACAGAATAAACCTGCGACCTAAGCTACAATTAGGAAACTACCAAGCTCCTAGTGCAAGGAGCTTTCACTCAAACCAGAGATGACTTCCTTTCAGTCCTACTGCGCAGAAGTTTGCTGTAGTTCCGTTGTGGGCACACCAGGGGGCAGTCAAGAGCTATATAAAAAAACTAATGGTTTAAGTTTTTTTTTTCAATTTATCCTTTAGTTATACAAGTAGTCCGACTGGAACTCAATGCCTCATTCACACCTGTTTCTGATAAACATTAAAATTACAACATTAAAAACAATGAAATACCAATAAAATAACAAAAATGCAAATTTTCTGTTTACACAGTCACATCAAAAATAGGAACAAGTTCCCAGTGATGATTTCATAAGGTAATTCATACATCTTAAGAAATGTCATTACCTATTTAAACTTGCTTCCACACAAAAAGAGATACATTTTCCTTAAAAACTTTGCTTAGTTTTTACAATTGTACCACAAAAGTATCACACAAATTACAACTGTAAAATTCAGTTTTGGGGATAACCCCTTCCTGTTCCAACATGGCTGAATACCAGTGCACAAAACAAGTTCCATGAAGACATGAATGAACAAATTTGATGTGGAAGAACCTGACAGGCCTGCACAGAACATCTTTGGGAAGAATTAGAGTAGAGACTGCGGTGCGAGCCAGGCGTTCTCATCCAACATCAGTGTCTGACCTCACAAATGTGCTTCTAGAACAATGGTCAAAAATTCCCATAAACACCTTTAAACCTTGTGGGAAGCCTTCATAAAAGAGTTGAAGCTGTTATAGCTGTAAAGCGTGGGCTGACATCATATTACACCTTATGAATCCAGAACGGGATGTGACTCGAGTTCATATGTGTGAAGGCAGTTGAGCAAATACTTTGGGCGAGATATAGAGTAAGAAAGAAAAATGAATCTTGACTTTTCTGATCTAACACGAGAAACCCACAAATACATTTGGTTTTAAAGAAAAACTCTGTTAGCAGGGAACACTTTGTTACTTTTACTTGTACATCAGCACAGATAGCTTCACAATACTTTTTGTCACCTTGGGACTTCAAACAAAACTACGGAGCCCCGCAAGGGACAGGGGAGAAAAAAAACATTACAATGAACTTTTCGCAAAACTTTTGCGAGATCCCGAGTTTGTTTTGCGAGATCTCGCAAAAATCCGTCTTAATTTTATTTTTCTCCCATGTCCCTTGCGGGGCTCCGTATAAAACATCTCCACACACCATAAAGAAGGATAATGTTTGTCTATGCCCCTGTCTTATTTACATTCACAAATCTATCAGACTCCTTCGAGAACAAAATCCCCATCATTTGCTCTAATTTGCTTCTCTTTATAATCTCAGCTGTTGGTTTGATGTTTTGCTAAAGGGCTCATTAAACGGTTTATGGAAACAGTTAATCATCCACTTACCACACAGAGGTTTTCCTACAGCAACACAAAGCTGTTCTCTACCTATATGTCATTACTGCCGTTACTCATGTTAAATGAGATTTCCCAACTTCACACAACACCATAAACATAGCAGTGGTTTCTATGGGAGCTAGTGTCTGTTTACCGGCACACACCTACTGTAGCCCTTTGATGTTTCTGGGTTTGTGTACACGTGCTCTACCCTCATGATCCTCTCCCATTATCTCATCACGTGCAAACAAAAGGCAGATTGCTTTTTGAGTCACGCTTTTTTCATGGCAGAGATCCAATAAAGTGTTGGAAACATTCCTCAGGGCTGTTTGGTCCACATTATAATGATAGCATTGCACAGATGCCGGAGATTAGTCGGCTGCACCTCCAGGATTTGAATCTCTCATTCCACCACATGCCACCAGAGCTCTATTGAATTGAGATCTGCTGACTGTAGAGAACAGTGAACTCACTGTCATGTTCAAGAAACCAATTTAAGATGATTTAAACTTTGTGACATGGCGTGACTGGAAGCAGTCATCAGAAGATGTCTGGATATTTTCTCTGTTTTTGGACAATTCTCTGTAAGATACGGAGCCCCGCAAGGGACATGGGAGAAAAATAAAATTAAGACGGACTTTTGAGAGATCTCGCAAAACAAACTCGGGATCTCGCAAAAGTTTTAGCCGCATTCTTCGGAGGCCGCCAGCTCGAAGCCGACCGGGAGGTCGAGGCACGATGTGCCGGGAGAGCGGTGTTCCATGGCTGTAGTAGGTCTCGACCTCCCGTTAGCTTCGAGATGGTGGGTGTCAGATCTCCAACAACATCAGAGCACTTTTGCAAATATGTGATGTCTTGCAAACCGAGCAGATATTTGACGTTTACACAACTACATTCACGCCTCAAAATATCTTAAAAGTTTATTTTGTGACCCAGAAAGAGTAATATTACAAGTAGCTGCCGCCATTGTTGGGATTCAACTTTTGCAAGATCCCGAGTTGGTTTTCTTGATCTCGCAAAAGTTCATCGTAATTTTTTTTCTCCCATGTCCCTTGCGGGGATTCGTAGTAAGACTTGTAAATACTTGCGTGGGGAAATCCCAGATCAGCAGTTCCTAAAATAATCAGACCAGTCCGTCTGGCATAAACAACTACACCACTTTCAATGTCACTTAAATCCTATTTCTTTCCATTCTGATGCTCAGTTTGAAGAATCTTGAACTGAGCAGCTGTATGACTGCACCTAATAAAATGGCTCGTGTCCCTGCCTGTTGCTTAGTTCCCCCAGCACCACCATCAATGGGTTTTGACTGAAATGTTTTTGCTACAGCTGACTGGTTTATCACTTGTTTCAGCCTTTCATGAGTCCATCAGAATGAATTATAAGAACTTTGAAGGTACAGTAGGAGGAATTGGTTCAAAGCTCATGTATGATTTTTTTTACAGGCAAACATTTACAGCTAAATGTTGCTGCTGACACTGTATGTCCTAAAACGATCATGAAAATTTAAAAATGAGCAAAACAGACACATAATATAAATTCAACGTTTATAAATATGAAATTCTTGTATTTGTGATGCTGAACTTTAAAGTGCAAAAATTATGATACAGCTGATGAGGCATTGTTAGTAAGGGGTGATCAAACAATCAGTTTTTATAACAATCTTTATAAAAAATTTACAAAAAGAAAAAAAGAAAGGAAAAAAATCAATATTATAGATCTGTATTTATAAACTGAATAACCTGAATAAATGACGTGAAAACTAGACCTGGACTTGAGAAGAACAAATAACACAAAAACATCCACGACCAACAGTCAGGAGTTTAGGTGAACTTCTTGATGAAGCGCAGTTTCAGGTAAGTTATGATGAGGAAGCAGATCGTCATGATAAACAAGGCCAAGTGGTTCTGCCACATTCCCCAGAGGGAGTATTCGACGCCCTGCTCCTCCAGAACCTTCTCCCCAGAGTAACAGCTGGAAACAGAGCACAAAAGTTCCTCAAAAACAAAATAAATGCTGAGATATGCTGAGATACCAAAAGCTGCAGTTGCTCTGATTCACTAGAGGTGAGTCATTCCCCAGAGACTCCCAACTTTACAGAAGAAATTTGCTCATGGTACACCAGAACTGCAGTTCCTCTAATGACCACTTGAGACTGGCTTTATAAACGAGTCAGTCCCCACAGACTGATGTAAAAATGTCCAACTTCATTGCAGAAATAAACATGTTTACAGCCTGATACAAAAGCTGTTTTTGCCTAGTATCTATTTAAACAACATCTCTAAGGGACTTGAATTGTGTTAAGGCTTAATTTTAGATGAATCTGTTGTGTTAATAACTTTAATCCCTTTTTAATCCCATTCTCTAAATTTATATTTTGAATTTTGATTGCAGCACAAATTTGTTTTTTAAACATTTTGCATTATTTTGGTAGTTATGGGCTTTGTGCTCACAGATGAGCCTGTTTCTATCCCATTTAGGAACCCACAGTGAACCTCATCACTTCATGTTAACTTGCATGTGTCTCAGTGCTGCTTACTATTGTTGGTTGAGAGTGGTATTCATTTTCTCACAGAATGTCAGCCCGGTGAACTCATTAGCCTGCAGAGCCTGGAGAGATTCACAGACAAATCAACAAACATCACTCAACAAGAGTTTCATCTGAAGAAAAAGTTCTTTTAAACCCAGAGTACCAACCCTGCTCACAGTATGCATGTGTAAAATGTAAAAACTACTGAAGAACTGCTTTTTTTAAAACAAAATGTTCTTCCAGGTAAGGTGATGCTAGCATTATTGCACAGGAGTGAAAATCTACAGCAAGTTAAAAGGTTTTCTAAATCTTTGCAAATGCCTTCATATACTAGCATGGTTTTTTTCTAAAAGCTGATCTTACCTTATAACTGATAATCAGCACATCAATCAATTAAACTTTATCTATATAGCGCCCTTTCAGCTGGAGACACAAATCCTCTTTGGGGTTGTTTTAGGAAAGGTAGAGCCAAATGCAATACAAACTAAATGCAATGATGCATTTTGAAAGTAATAACAAAATGTCAAAGAGAAAAAAAAATAGCTTGTAAGCACCACAGGAGAAGAACCAACAGGGAAAAAAATAAATAAGCAGTAAAACTTTATGTAAATAAAGACGGCCAGATAAAAGATCCTAAAAAGAGAGAAACATTATAAAATAGAATAAAAAGTATGATTAGTTAATAAAACAATGTTGCAATGTTGTGCATCATGGTGTAGCCCAACTGAGCTCAAATATGGTGTAAGTAACTAAAGTAAGTTTAACAGTTTAGTCGGGTACAGGCCTAACTTAAGGGAAGGGAAGATTTCTAAGTGATTATAAAATTGCTGCAGATATAATAAAACTGTTAAAAATAGATGTAATTGCCAGTGTTTGTACTTACACTGAGGCCATATCTGGGTATACTTAAGTACTTTAACCACGCGAGCCAGCTGGCGATGGAGGGGATGTTCACTAGCAGTCCTGCAAAGATCTGGAGAAAAGGAAACATAGCAGATGAGGCGAGTGGCGAGGCTTTGTGTGGTAACTTCAGGTTTAGCCTTGAGTTTTCATTTCTTTCTGCCTGTATGCATAGAAGATCCCACATCTACAGAGGTTTTTCGCTTCCCTGATGAGTACCAATTTCAAAACCATGGTATTGATCTCTCAGCCTTTTACAGATCAAACAGAGCACATAGGCCTTGAACTTGTTGACCTTTTATAAAATTTGTTGAAATACTGATTTGTGTTTTTATAGCTGTTCTTTTCTTGCTCCCAGACTTTTACCTTTGCCAGAAATAAAACTAAGTCAGTCTTACATGTCACAGGAATACATTCCTTTATGAAATTCTGTCTAACTTCAATAACATTAGCATTACCTGTCTGACCATCATGAAGATTAAAGGTGTTAGTTATAACTTCTCTAAAGCTGATATTTAACTTCTCACTGTCAGTTTTTTCTAAGCAAGTTCCTCATAAATTGATGTAAATTCATATTTTTATAATCAAATGACTGAACATTATGAGATTTGCTTTAATTCAGTTTGCTGTAAACGTGTGTCAGAATCTCAGCCTGATGTTAAGGTGGAACCAGAAAAGGGAAAATATACCCTGGTGCATGCTTGCAAGCACAGTCCCATCATGGTTTTGTGAGTGTTTGCAGGATTTTGATGGAGATTACCATTACCTGTGTTATAAACACAGTTTGCATTCTGCACTTTTTGATGGACTTATTGACTAAGCCATTATTATTTAATACGTGATTCATTTATTATGTCTTCAACTGATTAGTAAAGCCTTGAGCTGACCACTTTTATGCTTTCCTCTTTACTTTTGGAGTCTTATGGAGTTGTGTGTATTCATTTTGTATTTGATTTTATGTTACATTTGTAATTTTGTAATAGTGTGCCTTCTTTGCCCGCTCTTCCTTGCCTGCTGTAAAAAGAGTTTTTTTTTTTTTTTTTTTTTTTTTTTATTTAAAGGGACTTTCGGGTCAAATAAAGCTTAAATAAAAAATAAACAAGTATGTTGCTAGTCAGCCTGTGAAGCCGAAGGACACTTGTGACTCACATGAAACAATAAACAAACCTATCGGGTCATGAATTAAGTCAAAAGTAGGGTCACTTTTCCATAACCTTCTGTACAATCAGACAGAGTCGTCGCCCCCTGCTGTCCATTAGAAAAAAATGCAGGTCTAGGAGACCTTCACATTGGCTTATCTTTTAAGAGCCAGAAGCTGCAGCCATCTTCATATATGGAGGCTCTGGGTGTGTATGCACTAATGTTTGGACAGGTGTATGCTGATGTGTGTGCATCACCATCATGAAGACGCAGGAGATCGTCATAAAGATGTTAACGATGGCCACCACTGTCTGGTCAGCTGAGATGGCGAAAGCCATGGAGGTGGCGGTGTAGGCACACAGAGCGACGGTGAGCATGTAGAAGAAGAAAGCCCCAGCTGTCGGCTTCAGACCTGTACATACACAGACAAAATCACAAATCAGAGTGCCAGGGTTATAAATAGTAACAAAGATGCACAAACGGCACATGATACAAATCCTAACAAACCTCTGATGTGTAAAACAACCTTGTCTTTATATGTTTTTTTTGCCTTGATTTCTGTGATATAAAAATCTCAGAGTCTAACAGTTTTTCCTTCACATATGCAAAGGATAAACAGATCAAGATCAACATTCATAACACAGACCATTAGAAACACTGACACATCGGTTTACCAATCACATCTGCTCTACTCTGCATACAATTAAAGAATAAACACCAGGATAGCACAGCTTGTCTTCCACCTACCAACCATGAAGTATGCCACACAGGTGAAGATGATAGCGGGAATGGTCCTCAGCGTGATGATGTCAGACAGGATCTTACACAGGAAGTAGACCGATACCCTGTAGTAACCGCTGATATACTCATGACTGCAGAGAGAGAGGAGGACATACAGGAAACGTTGTGTTAAAAACAGCATCTGTGAAAACATAATGATAAATAGAGGTGAGTGCCATTACTGCACACCTTTAGCTAATAAAGTTGTCAGAAGCATTTAATCTGAATTAGCAAGAAAGAAAATCAGCATAAAAATGTAAAATGTCAAAAAAACAAAATGATTGGAAATGCATAAACTTTCCATTTTTAAAATGCTTCTTAATAATCCTACTGATCCTTATTAATTGAAAAAAAAAACATTAAATATAATGTGTTTTTAATAAGTAGATGATAGTTGTCATTATGATATAAAAGGGCACTGCAAGAATGTGTGTATTACGATTTCTCTTTTTTTTGGCTAAACCTAAAATATTACATTTTGTGAAAGAAGAAGGCAATGAGAGGAGAACATATTGATCTGACTAAAAAAGAAAGTAAAGATGTGCATTTCCTGCAAAGAATACCGACTCGGGTCCCTGGATGATAAGCAAGTCCCAACAATTTCACTTCATGAACACATCTTTAAAGAAAGCAAAGATGCAAACTCCTCAACATGAATGAATGAGTGAATTTTACCCTCATATAATGAAAACCTTTCACCCCAAAGTGAATTAAAAAAGTTCCTTGAGTGTGAGACCCACGTGAAGATTTTCCTCTCTGCGATGAAGAGTTCAGCAGCCGACAGGGAGCTGAAACACTGATTCACGACGACGAAGAACAGCGCACCAGTCCTGGACACACAACCACACCATCAATAATCTCACATCCCAGATTCATCTTTATCATTTGTCTTTCAAATGTGACAAAGACAAAAGTACTACAGTAAATACCTGTTCTGAATCCCACTCGAATCATTCTGGACATTGAAGAAAAGGGCTCCGACAACCAGAGCGAGGAAGATTGTCACTGCTACCTAAACAGATTTTTTTTTAAAAAGAGACTTATAACCACTTATCACAGTTATCAATGCAAGTTCATTATTCCTTGAGTTTGAGGCAGGGAGGTAGTGTGTTTCCCAAACCCCTTAAAATGATCTGATGATGCAGTTTCAGTTATTGACACCAGGTGCTGCTCCTGCTAAACTCCCACTGACTGATGACACGTGCACACAGGAAGAGATGAGCGGTGATGCAGTGACCACAGAAAAGCCCACAGTAAATTCAACAGCAGGCAAAATAACAGTGAAGAGAAAAAAAGAAAACTTTCAGATAAATATGTAGTCATGTAAAAGACTAAGTGCCCCCTTACTGCTTCCGTAGGACTAAGAGGACAAACATCACCCACAAGCTGCTAATCAAATGCACTTGATTAGAAGTCTTGTTATATATGTTGTCTGTTCTGGAGACGTCAGATATGCATTAACACAATGCCACAGTATTCACAACAGTGTCAGTCCCAGACTGTGCAGTGATGTGGTAGAGGGGTGATGAATTGATGTCTCTGCATTATTCTAGGTGATTTGACACTATAAAAGTAAAAGTGAATTGAAAAAGACAACTGAGGGCTGCTTTTTCTCTTCACAGCCACAGGACCGACAGCCATACCAAAGTACTGTAGTGTCAAATGTGTGGCCATCTATCCTATAGCTAAATCTTGCCTTGCCCTGGAAGCGTCTAATGTTTGGACTTTTTGAATTGTTTATTTTATACTCAAGTATAAAGACTTTCTCTTGTAGTGATAATATGTATTTTACCATTTGTTCTTAATATCATGGTTATCTGGGATTGTTCTTGAGTTTTTTATATCTAATTTCAGGTTTCAGTTACCAGCCTTCCCCTGTGTTCCCCGTGTTTTGTCATATTTCCATCTGTTGGTTTTACTTAATATTTTTGTCATAGTCTTTGTCTCACATGCCTTGTGCTCAGTTTTTCATCCTGTCTTGTTTGTCTTGTTCAGTTGTGTTCCCTGGCATCCCTCAGTTAATGTTTGTATTTGTTCATGTTGTACTGGTTGTCCTCCCTTGTGTTACTTTGTGTTACCTTGTAAGTAAATGAATACCTGCAAAATCCAATGAACTGAATAAATTCCCTCTTAGACAGTAAAGATACACATTCTCCAAACTGGACAGTTCTTGTTTTAAATAAGTGAATAAATAAAGTGGACATTACACAGACTTACCTGAGCAATGGAGGTCTGTGGGTTGAGTATGAGGTTGCGAAATGTCCTCTTGAGAACCCATCTGAACTGCGTGAAGAAGCCGGTGGTGTAGGTGATGGTTCTGAAGGGAGTAGTAGTGACCACCTTCTTTCCCTGGACGATCCTCTCTGAGACAGACAGAAGGTGGCAACGGTTTGAATTAATTTACATTTAAACAAATGCTCATGTCTGTATGAACTAATGTGTTTTGTTCACATTTAAAGTCATTAACATGTCCTGTGAAGACAGGACAGCAAAGTTTCACAGTAAAACCAAAATAAAGACAACATCAGTTTGAGACAATGTAGTCATTCATTATCTCTTTGTGGTTCATTTACATTGGGATTCAATTATTTGGAGAATTTTTGACCAATTTGTACTCACTATACCTTTTTTGTAGCCATCTAGCTTTGTTTATCGTCACCCAACATATTTTTGTAACAGTTTCAGATACAAACATTAAAAATCAATAAATACTGAAGCCTTCTTTTGGTACCCACCCAGCTCTGCTTTGGTCTCTTTGAAGTGTTGACAGTTTCTGTACTCCTCCACCAGTTTCTCCCCAATCCCTCTTCGGGACTTCGACATCGATTCTGAATCCAGCTCTTGATCTGGATCTGGACAAAGAGAGATCTTGTCAGGTCTACAAAAAATAGGGTTTTATGTTATTACTTCTAATCATATAATCACTGGCATATGTCACAGAATCAGGATAAATCACTTTACAATTACAACTACAGTAGTGTGGATGTATTACTAACATGCAAGCTGCAAATATGTGAAATTAAAAAGCATTTTTTCTTTTTTTTTAAGCTGTCACTTGCATAGTGTTCAAAACAAGCCAAATATTTTAACCCAAACAAATTCAAACTAACGTCAAATCAAGTCTAAATAATGTCATGTGTCCTACAGTGCCTGAATGCAGCATGTGTTACAGGTTCACTTGAGGGAATTTTGATTTTGCACATCTTTCTGCAGCACTTTCACACCTGGTTGACCAGTGAATCTAAAAATGTATGTAGGACAGAAGAGGGCACCTTCATCCTGCTAGCAGCTTGTCCATAATTTGAGTTCATAACATTTTAAAATCAATGTACTTTTAGTTATAGTAAACATTTCTGTAAGTATTTTGAGTCATTAGTAATACCTTTTTGGAGAACAAAAAAGGGAATAAAGTCAACCACTTTCACCTAACCACTGTATGCTGGACAGCTGGTTAAAACGTATGTTTTGGTTTCCACATGAAAGAAGTGTAAATTTCTCAGTGCTCAAAAAGTTTCAGGAATATTTGTCTTCTATGTGTTTGGATGTTGTTGTTTCTCTTCTGTAACCTAATCATCATGACTATGATGGTTGTTATTATTGTGTGAATGCCTGTTTCTTTTTATTCTTTATAATTTATTCTAGTTGCTCCGTGGTTCTTCGCCGTGGAACTACTTCCACAGTTTTTGTGCAATTTTCATTGTTCAAATTTTAAACTATTCTGCTGTTTCTGCTAATGCCGGCTTTGGTGCTCATAACGTCTATACTTTTTGAGATATTAAGGTTTTTATGCCATTTTAGGCCCATTTTGCTGAATGGGACCACATTATTAGTGTGGTCACTGATTTTGCTTGCCGGAGTACCTCTGTTTTAGCTCAGTGAGATGAGCAGCCGTTCTCAGAGCAGGAGGCCCGGGTTCAAATCCCACTTATGGCAACATTTTTTTCAATTAACGGTTAAACATTTTTTATTTTTTTCAACACAAATTTCAACTTCTTCACCACTTTTCAGCAGAATTTTGAGTTGTTTCAGCCCTTTTCAGCCACGTTTCCGGTTTCTTCAGCTGTTTTCTGCAGAAATTCTGCTGATTCACAGCTTTTCAGCAGAAAAAGCTTTTTCACCTCTTTTCATCACAAATTACAGCCTCTTCTGCTCATTTAAGCAGATTATTCAGTTTCTCCATATCGTCTCAGTATACTGAGAACTGGTTTGGCTCAGCGAGATGATTAACTGCCTTGAGACAAGGCGGCCTGGGTTCAAGCCCAGCTTGTAGCAACATTTCCTTTCAGGTGATAGTTTAACTTTTTCAGCACAAATTCCAGATTTTTTAGCTGTTTTCAGCACAATTTTTAGCTTCTTCAGCTCTTTTCAGAAGATTGTTCTCCTTCTTCTGCTGTTTTCCGATTCCACTACAAGGCATTCACACAGCATTTTTGCAGGAAATGCAAATGTTTCTAGTTAATAATAATAATAATAATAATAATAATAATAATAATAATAATAATAATAATAAGAGATTTTCCAAACAAGGTCAGGTTATAACAACGATGGCTTACACCTTGGAGGATCTTTTTTCCCCAGAACAAACTTACACACCTTCTGTTTTCCCACTGTTGAGGACGACGGCGGTCGAGTCTCCGTTGATGACATCCAGGAAGAAGTCAGCAGGGTTGTTGTGGGGCTCACAGATGTATCCTAGGAAACAGTTTTAAAACATAGTCACAAACATTGCCTTTCTGTCGTGTTGCATCTTGTTGGGTTAAAGTTAATCAGGCGTGCTTACCAATGTCAGAGAAGTACTCCAGTGCACTCCGTGCTGGGCCGTGATAAACCTGACATGTTTTACAACAGAGAGAAGAAGAATTAACATGTCAGTCACAGTTTCCTCCACAGGTAGCTTGAAGTTAGCTCAGTGAAAATGTTTAAGTCTTTCAATAAGCAGTATTTAAAGGGGACCTGATGACCGTTGACTAGCAGGGTGAGGCTGTCGAAGAGGCGGTAGATGGTGTATCGAGGCTGGTGGATGGAGAGGATTATGGTACGACCATTGTTTGCCATCCTGGAATAACAGTAAAAAACTGTTATTTAAGTTAAACTTATTCAATGGATTTTTTTTTTCATTTATTATAGTTATTCATTTAGTGATACTACTATTACTACTACATATGATGCAGAGGGCTGCAGCTTGTGGCTTTCACCCTACATTGACAATTTGCTAACTGAAGTTACCTTTGGCCTGCCTTTCTTTCCATGTTAGGGCAGCCTTTGGTCCTCTCACTCATGTTTTTGGTTAGGGTTACCCTAACCTTTCACTGTACTTTTGGTTTTATCTAGAGCATTTTCAGTTTTGGTACTGTTGTTTTTTACACTTAGGATGGCAACCTGGCAACCTAATTGAAAACCTAATGCAATTAAGCTCATTCAACAAGTTAAGGTTTGAAGATTTTTAACATTTTTAAGCATTTCAGGCAAAATCTTCAAATTTTCAGTTTTCATTTTTGCTAGGAAATGCTTTTTCTAGTTGCTTCTGCTCTGCTCCTAGAATAAACAGTAATCAGCGCTACCTAACAGTCTCCAGAAAAACACAGACTCCATGTTTCACCCAGCGAATGTTGTCTAATTGAACCAGAATTCAGCTATGCAATGATTACATCAGTCCTTCTTGCTTCTTACTTAATCCCTAATAAAACATTTTACATTGGAAAATACAGTTATAGATAACATCGCCCAGTTCATCCAAACTCCTGATGCAGATCTGGAAAAATGGCCATTTTTAAAAATCAGTATCCTGCAAAATCATCACTATTTACAGTAGTGATGTTTGTGAGCTAGCTTGCCCAGTTACTTCATAGATTTAAGGACATAACTTCAGACTCAGTGTTAACGTTCAAGGTGTGGCCGCATGATATAGATGGGCATCTTCATGGCATCAGCACTAAAAATATGTGCGTTTTCACCTCTTGAGCAGCAGCAGCACAGAGTTGGCCGTGCTGGCGTCGAGGCCTGTGGTGGGTTCATCCAGGAAGAGGACAGGCGGGTCAATAATCAGCTCCATCCCAATGTTTGTCCTCTTCCTCTCGCCACCAGAAATCCCACGAATCAGCTGAGTGCCCACCTGCACAAGCACACTACAATCAGACTTTTTCAATCTGTCTTCCAGTTCTTCTCATGCTTCTTTGTTTTGTTTTTTTCTCATTTCTTTGCGCTATTTAATCTTTTGGATACTTTCATCCTTCCTATATTTTAGAGTCATTTTTTATGCATTCTATTATTCTTTTGTACCACTTCTTGACTAAATGTTTTTTTTGTTTTTTTTTTATTGAAGTTTCTTTCTTCTCACCTTGGAGTCAGCCACTCGGCCCAGTCCAAGCTCCTTGATCAGTCTGTCAACTTTCTGCTTCTTCTCTTTATGGCTGATGCTTGATGGGAGCCGCAGGGCTGCAGAGAAGGTGAAGTTTTCTCTGACCGTCAGAGTCCCCATCACCACATCATCCTGCAGACAGGAAGCTACTGTTTAAAAAAAAAATCTAACACATTAAAAATGACCAAACATTTACTGCTGCCAGATGCATTTTTGCTTCAAGGACATCTTTTTAACTCAGTTTAATTTCCACAGATGTGACTTATGACCTCAGTATTTCTAAAACAATTAACTTTATGCAACTCAAACAGACTTGGCCTAAGAAGCCGGTTTTATTGTTGCAGGAAATCTCTTCCTGCCCTGTCCAGGAAACTCTGCTAAAACCTGTCGAACTTCCTGCCTGCTTCACCCACCTGAACCACATAGCCAGACAGACACTTAAAGTTTGGGGGCTGAGGGGCTCCGTCAATCAGGACCTCTCCTGACAGACCTGCAGGGTCCTTTCTAGCTGCCAGAACATCAAGAAACCTAAAACAAAAAGGCAACATTCAATCACAAATTGAGTCCCAGTCAGGAGGCTTTATGCAGACATCAGCTCACACCATCTATAAGGATGGTTGCTTTCCTGTTACACACCATCTGAATTAGCAAAGGCAAGAATAGGCAGTCTTTGCTAATCAGCTGGCACAAATATAGACGGGAAGTTTGAACAGAAAAATAGCAAAACGTTCTTGTTTTATTTCCTGTAATGTCTTTTCCATGTGGCAGGAAAATTGTTTATATATTCAAACTGTACTGGATAGAAGAAGACCTTATCTTTCTGTGTACAGGCAAAGACACAAACATTTAGGTTTCCAGCAGTTAATGTGTACAATACTTCCTCTACACTGATGCGTCGACCACCAGTTGTTCATCTCTTAACAAACAAAGACGTTTTCTTCAGATTTTTGCTAAACATGAATGGAAAACATTCAATCCTGATTTCTCCCTGCACAAACACATTTGCAGCACTCACGATGACTTCCCGCTTCCTGTCGCTCCCATAATGGCGTTGAGACCTGGCTTCATGATCCCACTGAGGGAGAGAGCGACAAAAATATTATCAGCGGTGAATCTGTAGATGTGAGTTTCACATGAAAAATGTTTTAATAATTCATTTCATAAACAGCAGCCGGGAAACGTTTGGACACATTCAAGGGTTTCAGCTTCGTAAATTTTAAAATTTCCAGTTTTTTTCTTTATTCTGTTTATGTTTCGCTACTTTTTAAATTTCAACTCTTGGTTGAATGAAGTCACTGTGGTAACTGTGAAATTAATCAGCAATAAAAATAATAAGCTTCATTTGCATGAAGCATACAGCTCTTGAAAATTTGCATTCCTAAAGTTTAATGGATCACTAATAAAGATTAAATGTTGATCATATTTTTTACTGTGTAGGAATAATAAAATCTTCTTCTGAATTGGGGCAACCAAAAACTCCTGAAAGCAAAACCTCTGTGCTCTTCAGTGATATCATTGTAGTCATCCCAGGCAGTATGCCACAGCTAAATCTCAGGGAAATAAGAGGGAAAAAGAACACAGCAAACAGCAAAAACAAAACAATAAAAAAAGAACCCAATCGCCCAATAAAATATTTACTTTCTGTAGACCTCCATCCCACTCACTCACCCTCTCTTCTCTCTACCAACCTTCATCTTCGCAGTGCTGCTTAGCCTAGGATTACAGTAATGACCCCAATATCACTTTAAGGCTCAGAGTCGCTGTTTTCAGAAAGCACTGGAATTCCTTCAGTGAAACAAACAGTTCAAAAGGTTTGCAAAACACCTGTCTGACCCCAGTGACAGGTTAGGCTCTAAAAAGTAACTTCCAGGGTTACTTTTCCCTGAAAGTTTTCACAGGGTTTTTTTTTCTGAAATGATGAAGCAGTTTGAGTTCTGCTTTTCTCTAGAGTGACTTTTATGATACTACAGAAGTCATGCTGCTGTATTTCTGAGGAACTGAAATGGCTTTTTCCAGCAAAGTTACAACTTTAGTGGCCGTTTGGTTGAGGATGTTTCGTAACACTGTGATTCTTATTCTGCATTTTCCCTGACATGTACAAGGACGAAGACTTCCTCTTTTTTTTTAAACTGCCACTAAGCAAATCTCAAGCTGTAACTATGACACAGCAGTTTTATATGTATCTGTCTTATAGTCGCCTTTCTCTCCTTCATGCCTTTCAGGCTAATGCAGGTTTATTTTTTTTGCTCTTGCTGGTATCGCTATAGTATAGTGAAGGGGATTGAAATTTACCACATGCATCTGAAACCCAAAACCACATGGGCACACTGTAAAGTGTCTGCCAGGGCATTAGTCAGCAATTTACTGTTTTGGAAAAGTAAAATTCATTTTTAGTCACTCAGTCATTTAAGTGAGTCTGAGAAACACAGGGAGGTGACTTCCTCCTGCTCAGAATCTGTCCTGTCATTCATTCAGCAGAAAACATGACTCTGCAGCGTTGTTTAGATTCCTGCAAATGAGAAACTTGCCACTCTTAATTCCAATTTTTTGATCAAATCCAATTTTTTTGTCTGCTTGTTCACACTAGAAATAAAATGTGACAGCAAACACGCTATAGTGTGAGCCCTCAAAGTGGCCCGCGCCCCAGGTCGGATTTGAAAATATTGGATTTGTGCTGTTCACACTGTCATACCATGATCGGATATGGGTCGCATAGGATCAAAAAAATAAATGCGCTTTCGCCTGCAGTGTGAACATAGCATTAGTAACTCAAAACACATAAGAACATTAAAACAAAAACAAAAAATGTAATGCAATGTAAAAGGAAAAATTAAATACAGTATATTTGTCCTTAACATATAATCTGCACTCTTGTGTCTATTTGTTTAACTTACAAAAAGTCTCACTGCTTTTTAGCATTAGTATCCTTTCCCATGCAAACATACTTTCTGCCTCACTCACGGCCCAATGGGTGTCTTTTCAAAATTGTGAAGGACCTCGCTCACAGCATCTCATGCTACACCAGAGTAATTTGATCAATTTTTATTGATCAAAAAAAAATTCTTGCTTTTTTTTCTTTCACTATCTACTTTGCAAATGACTTATTTTTTTACACACTAGGTGTAGGGTAAAAAAAACATTCTAGTAATGAAAAGAAAACTGAGGGCGTACTGTTGAAACTCCACTTCTTTATCACATACTGACGTATGTCTGAGATTAAATGCACAGATAGAGTAAGTTCACTGCTCTACCGAGCTGCTCTAATGGACACAGTGAATGGATGGATTAGCTTGAAGAAGAAGGTGACTTGTTAGCTAATCAATCCAATGACACGTCGCCTACTGGTGATGGCCAGAGGGGCCGATGGCGTGATATGGCAGCCTTGCTTCTGTCAGTCTGCCCCAGGGCAGCTGTGGCTACAACTGTAGCTGCCTCACCAGTGTGTGAATGTGAGAGCGGATGAATAGTGGAATTGTAAAAGCGCTTTGAGGGTCTCGAAAAGCGCTTTATAAATGTTATAAATATTATTATCTCTCATCCAAGTGACTCCACTACAAAAGGTGGATGAAATCCTGCTTTGTTAACTTTACCTTCTTTCTATATCTTCCTCTCGTCCTTTGTTTATTAGGTTTTCCTTTCCACATCTTATCACAATTCAGAATCCCTTGCGTGTATTCTCCGCGTGACAATGGCGTTGCTGATAATTTAGCTTCCATTACACCCAGACAGGTCAGTTTCTGGCCTGATTATAAATGCACAATCATAAATGATGGTAAAGTCAGTTTTAATGCGCTCCAGTATGAGCTGTCACAGCAGGATACAGCCCTTATTCTCATGCAAACAGGTTAAACGAAAGCACAGACCTTCAACTTTGTCAATGATTACACATGTCCAATAAAATCCCACAGGTACAAGTCATTAAAATCTGCACACACGCACACAAACACACCTGCTACACTTTGACCCATTAAAGCTTTCATAACTTACATATATAATAACACATTGATCTTTTTTATAACAGAGTATAATCCATGGCTTTGTCTGCAGATACGTGTTGGTGTAGTAGATTTAACTCTACCATTACCCTACATTTACCCTGACCCTACAAAGATAAAAAACCAACTATTTGTAAAAAAAAAATGTGAATAGCAATTATGGTCTTTCCAGGTTGCACTTTTCACAGTTTCACTATAAGCAAATCGCAATTTGCAAACAAGGTGACATCTTTGTTGATCGTCAACATGAGACTGTGGCATGGTTAGCGACTGAAGCTAACAAACATTTCAATGTTGAATAACTTTTGGCGGCCAGGATTTTCACAGTGTCTAGTTATGACTAAAAAATGGTTTCAAAATGAAAGTTGAACAGACACTGAGAAAATATCAGCAACGTTGATTCAACTTTCATTTATTTTTTGAGTTCTTCTACATTTATGTTTGTTAGAATACAAATCATGATGTGGTTTTCTGTCAGAACCCTGCACCTATTTGTGATAGATTTCACCTAGTGACTGACAGGAACCACTCACCAATTGGTCAGAGAATAAACATTTTTTTCTAGTGACCAAAGGTTACCAGGGGAATAGGCAACTGGTCTCTAGGTTTTGTGAATAGGGCCTTACACCGCTGAAGTTCAGTTGTTCTCAAAAACTCAAAGACTCAGACCTCAGAAGATTAATGAAACTATTATTTGACTATTATAATTATTATTATTACATTATTTGGCATTTATTAGCTTTAACTCCAACATCATCTGCACGGCTCATCTGGCATTGTTTTAAGGACCTGAAGAAGCTTAACTGTCAACAACCTGGAGAACTTTCTTACTAATCATTGCTTCAGTGCTAAAGTAACTGTCAGTTTAAATTTATTAATCCTGGCTGTTATAAAGTGTTAATACTTAGCATCTTTGATTCAGTAACCTTTACACCCTCAACGTTCTTGCCAAGTAAAGTTTCAAACAAACTGAGGCAGTACAGCATCCTGTACCCGTGCCTGTTTGTTGGTTTAAGCCCAGAGTCATTGTCTTCTCACAGGCTTTTGTATGTACAGTATGTGTATGTGTTTCACAGAGGCAAACTTAGGAACCTGAGTCTCCCGACAAAGCAAACTTCCTTCCTTTGCCTCCCAACATGTGGGTGTGTTTGAACCAAGCAAACCTTGATCGTGTCACGTTTGCATCCCAGGTGGGCTCCTGGCAGCACGTAGACAAATAAACACACAGTAGCTGCACATGCAGACTGTGCATTACCAGTTTACCACAGTATGGGCTCATGCTTACAGTCACCTGAGGGCTAAAGCATGCCTTGCATTGTAGCATCACAGGAATTTCTTGTAAGACAAAGTAAATCCAAGCCAGCTTATTGCAGTTTGGTTGGTAAACTTTAAGAGGCAAAGTGCATCACTACAGAAACAGTGAGGTGACAAGATATGACTTAAAAGGCTGTTAGTCAAGTTGTAAATCCACAGTTTTTCCTTGAAGCTGTTTCATTATCACAAGTCCTGACAAAACCTGAGCATTTCCACCCTCTACACATATATACCACGTGACTGCGTGGTATATCCTTGGGTAAAGGGCGTGCTCATTTTGCCGATTTTTATTCATGCTGCATGTTACTCTGCTGATTGTTAGAGCGTGTGATGTAAGACAAGGTTACATGTGCTCTAACAATAATGCATTACCCAAGCTGATCTTATCTTATCTTTAAAATACCTGACTGCATGTTTCTTTTAGTAGAGACGTGGTCCAACATGGGCCTGCAAAATCGTCTAACTGAACCCAATGGATTGGTTTGCAAAGTGTGAAAACTGCAGTGAACTTAGAAATTAATTAAAGTACATTGTTAATTTTTTTTATGATGGCTGAATAACTACACAGGATTGGAAAGTTACGAAATTTGTTGTCTCACAATTTTGAAAAAAGGAAGGTAAGCGGCATCTTTCACTTGGGCTTCTTTGTTCAGCTTTTAAAAAAAAAAAACATTGCCTGCACCGAAACTAAAATTCTGCGAACATTAATGATGTGTCCTCATCATCTGCTCAGTGTCTTTTATGAACATCCACTGGACGTCCCTCTGAATCTTTCTAAAAAAAGAAGTCTGTATTCTAGGAATTTTTGTTTGTTTGCCTTTACCGTGATGAAACAATAGCCTTTCACTGATGTTGTAACATCATAGCCCACTGAGCATCACACAAGGACAATTCATAACCAAGTTATACCATTAACCAGAATTTGGGAAAAACACACCTGTGAGTGTTCAAAGGTCCTCAGTAAAAAAGATGAATATTTTTTTAAGATGAATGTGTGAACAACGTCCCTTTTATTAAAACATTCCTCAGCCACACAACTTTCAAAATTAAGCTTAAAGTTCTGAAAACCAATAGATAATTAGCCATTTGTGGGATATACATGGAAAAATCAAAATCCCAGACTTCATTTGCCTTTGTTACATTTAGGGATGGGTATCGTTTAGGTTTTATCTGATACCAGTGCCAAACCGGTACTTTTGCAACCGTGCCGGTGCTCGAACCGGTGCTTAAACAATGGATAACACAAACTTTGTCCAAAAACCTCTCATGTTTAGCTGTTTTCCAATTTTTCTTTGGTCATTTTAGCCTTCTTGGCCAGGGTGAAGGGAGTATCTGCCATCAAACAAGAAGACAGCCGCATGTAATGTATCCACGATGGTGTTTGCTAGTTCACCTTACATGCATTAATGTAATAACGTGGTTAGCCTACTCAACGTAAATTACACACGAACAACATTAAGCTACTCACGCAGAGAAGAATGGCTGCTGCTGCCATCATCATCCTCATCATTTCTGCTACACTGGCAGGGCTAGGGGCCAGGACTCTGCTCTTCGGGTTCTTGGGGGATGTTGCTAACTCCGGGTCCGATAACAGGCACCACACCCGCAGTAGGTACGGTGCATTTCTCGGCTTTAAAAATACCCCGCTATGTGTCGCCGGGTGTTTCATCAGATTCGAGGAGTTACCTTCTTTGCACAGTATCAGCTTAAAGCACTTGTTGCAGGCTGCTGAGTTTGCATATTTTGCTGTGAAGTACAGCCAAACTTTTGACCGCTTAATCTAATGTTGTACTTTTAGGCTGCATGAAGATGAGATATTGCAGCTAAGCTTTGCCCTCATTTTTTAGAAGTGTGTTTAAAATGACAAGTAGCCTGTTGTTTGTTAGCTTAAAAATAAAACGTCTGTTGTCCTCGAAGTTTAAATGCACCAGTCTACTCACTTGAGGTCGATGAGGATGTCTTTGGTTGTGGCCTTCTTTCGGCAAAAACATCCACCTCCCTGTTTCACCTTGTAGTGAATATTGTGGAAACTGACTGTTGCTCCGTGCAACTGTTGTCTTGAACGGGACCCTTTAGGGGCTCCGTTTATCCCCATTTCGATCGTATCTTCGTTGTCTGACATCCTTCAGTTGTCTCCACCTGTATGCCCAACACTGAAGAACATTTTTGCTGTAAATACCATTTCTTAATAAAAATCTAATCTTTTACATCTCTTGAGGCAACGGTTTTGTTTTTACATAACAAATATCACCATATCTTGTCATTTTTTAAAACCAAATTTGAAGCAATTTGGTTTGTTACAAATCCTTATTTTTTGGATTTCCATATAAAATGCCTATTATACATCAACATTAACAATAGTAGATTTTAAAAAATCATATTACAATCCTGTTGCTGCACTTTTGTGTGACTTTATGATATTACGTTCATTGCTGCTAAAGTTGAACTTGAAATGAAAGCTGCAGACAGGTCATTTACTCTCGTCTCCTCAGTGCTGCTGTCTCAGAATGTATTCTGTTAAATTTTGGGAATCTACAACAAAGCAAAGCCATATGAACAATGTCTATGCTTTAATGTCTATGTAGTTAAAATCAAGTATGTATTTCAACTATTACTATATGTTAGAGCTAAAACAAAGACCAGATGTTTAGATAACTGAAGAAATTTAAAACACATGCAGCAACACAGTTCACTTACTCTTAAACCCAGCACCAAGTTTGGATATTTCTTTAAGTGAGTCAGACCCACTGAAAAAGAAAAAACACTGTATACGGCTTTTAATTGTGTTTGCCCAAGTCTCTTTCCTAAACACTGTTTGACTTTTAAGCCAACATCAATAAGTCCCAAGAACAACTATCTACAATTATCTAGAACCGTAAATGAATGAAGCGGGTGGTTTCCTGTCATTTTCCCAATTAATGTTTGGAATATTTCTGGAATCTGGAATGTCAACTTTTCTAAAACCATTTACATTTTTTACATTATTGTTACTGGATTCGGTTTTTTAAGAATCATTACCCAAGCTTACAAGTTCACAAGATGTGTAAACTGAAGCTTGGTTTGTTGAAAATACCGTAAAGGTCAAAAGTTCATATGTAAATTGCTTGTGGCATCCGGCCTCTGCAGTAGACGCTTCCTGCAGTGCTGATTATCGGGCATCTCTAGTCTAATCTGATATACTCAGAAGCAACACCGTTTAATCTTAATGTCTGCTTCATACCACGTTAATAAAAACATGTTCTAGACTCTTCCATCTCAGCGAGAGCTGATTTTAGATTTTAAAAATAGAGAAAAAGATACACGTGGCAACCAAAACTCAAAACAAAGACACTATCTCTCACCTGCTTTAGTCGGAAAGCGCCAATGAAAACAGCTACGGACAGATATCAGACAGCAGGCTTACCAGGAAACTGCAGTGACTCAGACTGCAGAGCTAAACGCGTGCTTAGCAGAGCTAGAGAGGTTTGTTTAGTACATGTGCTCAGCCCGGTTTTATGTCTGAAAGGCGTGATAAGAGAAGTAGGGAGGAGGGCACTACTGTCTCTCTCTCTCTCTGTCCTACAATGGTGAGGTCCTGTTATTGCTTTATTGTGACATATGAGTTCCTGGGTAAGCAGCACTGCTGTTAAAATTTGCACTTGAGATTTTTGTTTACATCATTTTTCACTTGACAAGGGCAGGGCTTTGAACTTTATTGGTGACCCTGAGGGGCAGGTGTGTGTTTGTTTCAAAGGTCATTTACCTGCACTTTCATTATAAAACTTGTGACTTGAAGAGATTTTCTGAAAAAAAGACAATTTAAATAATATAAAATAACTTTATTTAACCCAAATGTAATACATTTGTGTTACAGCAGCCGAAATATCAAACAGAAGCTATAAAAAAATTAAATCATAGCCTAAAGTGTCTCAATGATCTAGAGAATGACATAACAAAGTAGGTCAATAGGGTGAAAATTATATAAAGTAAAGAAATAAAAAATACACCTTAAAAAGCAGCAAACCAAGCAAAATTCCAAATGCTATGCTATGTAAAAATATATATATATACATAGAAATAAATAAAATGCCTATTGAATGTCTATTGCTGAGTCACTTTAATGTCATTTAAAGTGATTCAGCATCAACGAGTTTAGAATTTGGAAATCACCGTTATGTCACCACAGCTGTAAGCACTTTAGGGTGACAGAAAAAACAGGAAGCGGGAGAAAACCTACCAAAACCTCAGGGGGAATAAGATGTACAGGGTGGGCCATTTATATGGATACACCGTAATAACATAACAAAGAATAAAGTTACGTTGAAACCAAGCACACCATTGTTTTTCTTGTGACGTTACCAATAAGTTTGATGTGTCACATGGCCCTCTTCCTATTGAAAAAACAAAAGTTGTATCCAAGATGGCCGACTTCTAAATGGCCACCATGGTCACCACCCATCTTGGGGAGTTTGCCCCCTCACATATACTAATGTGCCACAAACAGGACTTTAATATCACCAACCATTCCCATGTTATTACGGTGTATCCATATAAATGGCCCTCCATTTATGAAAGATAAGTTTCACCCTTTTCAGAAATGTTAATTTAAAAAAAAAGACAGTTGGAGAATACCACAAACATAAGCCACTTTCCATTCCGGTACTTTCTTTTAGTACCTGGTAAAACTGGCTAGTGATCACTTGTCCGCAAAACCTGTATAGAAGTCCAAAGGAAAACATCAATGTCTTGGTATCTAAACACTTTCCCAACAAGGATATAAACAGAAACCAGAATTTAATGCATTTATGATCCATTTGATCCCGGCCATTAAAACCACTGTGTGAGAGGTGAAGATCAAGAAATCGTTTATCATTAAACAAAGGTAAATGCTACACAGGTTAAATAAATGATCACATGTAAATCTTACGTTTTGCTGACTCGGACTTATACAACATAACATAAGAAAAGTTCCAGTAGTATTAGTTATATTTATGTGGTATGATGAAGTTGATTGCCTATTTTTCTGATGTCAGGTAAATCTTTCCTACATTTTAAATTACCCACCACTAACAGCTTGAGAGAAGCAGGGATTTGTTCGAGTTGGCATGTAAGGCAGGGTTGAGAAAGGTGTGCTAAAATACGCTGCCGTTCTGGCAGCCAGAAATGCACATGTCACAGTAGTGGGTCTGAAACACAGTGTTTTGTGTTTGTTGATTAATTTATATTCTTTTATTTAGTGTTATTCATGTTATAGTATTTGTATTTCTTGTTTCTTAGTTATTTTTTGTAGTTTCAAGGATTTAGGTTTTGTTTCTATGTCTCCCCGTATTTCACATCTCGGTCTCTCGGTCTCCCGGTCTCGTTGTGTGTGTGATTACTCCCAGATGTGAACACTCCCAGATGTGGGAGTAATCACAGCTGGGAGCCAGCTTTTAAGCCCTTCTTCTTCTTTCACCAGGTTTCACTCTGCGTTTAGGTTGTGTCAGTTTAGTCACCATCTTCCTGTGCTTTTGTTAGTGTTTGATATGCCTATAAATAAAAGGCACGTTTTTAGTTCAAGGTCACTCCCGGTGCTACCAAACATTGATTAAGCAGGGCTGTCGAACTCCAGGCCTCGAGGGCTGGTGTGCTGCAGGTTTTAGATCTCACCCTGGGTCAACACACCTGAATAAAATGACTGGTTCATTACCAGGCCTCTGGAGAACTTCAAGACATGTTGAGGAGGTAATTTGGCCATTTAAATCAGCCGTGTTGGATCAAGGACACATGTAAAACCTGCAGGACCACCGTCCCTCAAGGCCTAGAGTTGGACACCTGTGGATTAGTGTATCTGATAAAGCACAGTAGCTATCTGACATTTTGGCGACGTTACAATCCAAGATATTCAAAGGATGGGCAGAGGGCAAGGGAGAACATATAGTTTTGGCCTCCAGGTCGGTGTGTCCCAGCTCTGATGTTACTTGAAAACTACAGAAAAGCAAAAGCACAGATACTGAGTGAAAGACAGGACACAATAGCACAGGTGAATCAGGTGAATTCGACATTCAAGATTCAAGATTTTCATTTGCTATTTGCGCACAGGACCAACAGTCCATGCACACTGGAAGTCTTGTGCAGAGCTCTCTAGGTCAAGTCACACTTTTTACAAGATAAAGACAAAACAAATAAAAAAGTAAAATGGAAATAAAGTAAAGAATGGAGCAATCATAGTATTTATCCATCCAGCAGGGGGCGCTGGAGCCTATCCCAGCTGTGATAGGGCGAGAGGCGGGGTACACCCTGGACAGGTTGCCAGTCTGTTGCAGGGCTAACACACCGAGACAGACAACCATTCGTGCTCACATTCACTCCTGAATTCACACCTATGGGCAATTTAGATCAATCAATTAACCTATCCCCACCAACTGCATGTCATTGCACTGTGGGAGGAAGCCAGAGTACCCAGGGAGAACATACACACTCCACAGAGAAAGACCCCGACCTGATGGTGGAATTGAACTCTGGACGTGTTTGCTGTGAAGCAACAGTGCTAACTGCCGTGCTGCCCCAATCATAGTATTTACTATATATAAAAACACTGTACAGAGAGGGTTGTAATACACTTCCTAGTATTAAAGTAAGGTGAGGTAGTGCTGTTATTTAAAGTGTTCAGTGTTTTTTGTTTTGCCATCAGTCTGACAGTTGTAGGGAAGAAGCTGTTGAAAAACCTTGTTGTGTGTGTGATGATGCTGTCCGCTCTGGTGTGTCTCAGACTGTATGTACAGTTTTTGTGTCTGAGCAGAGAGTGAGCTGGATGGTGTGAGTCCCTAATAATTCTCTCTGCTCTTTTTGGGCAGCGTTGTGTGTACAAAAAGTCCATGGAAGGAAGTTTTGTTCCTGTGATCCTCTCTGCAGACTTTATGACTCTTTGCAGAGTTTTTCTCTCTGTCTGTGTGGTGTTCCCATATCAGATAGTGATGCCTGCAGTGAGGATGCTCTCTATCAATCCTATCAGGCCTGGGTGAGAGGGCAGTGGTTCATGCCGCCTTCTTGAGCAGCCGAATGATATAAAGCCTTTGCTGGGCTTTTTTCACTGTTGCTGTGGTGTTGAGAGTCCAGCTCAGGTGTGATTTAACCTGCAGTCCCAGGAATGTGTGCCTGTTGGCCCTCTCCACCTCTGTCACTTTGACGATGAGAGGCTGCAGGGAGAGGGGTTTCTTCCTGAAGTCCAGTATTAATTCCTTGGTTTTGTCTGTGTTGAGGATGAGGTCGTTTTCCTCACTATAGTCAAAGGAGCTTGCAAAGAAAAGCGTCTGGAACTTCAGGAACTGAAGAAGCTTCTCGGATGAGAGGTGAAACGTCTTCTAGCAACTTAAAGAAGTCCAGACGCTTTTCTTTGCAAGCTCCTTTGACTACAAAGACCTGGATGACTAAGAACCTTCACAGACATATTTTCCACACTATAGACAAGAACATTGTCTACTAGAGTCCTGTGAGAGGCAGCAGCCCTGTGGAGATCGAGTGCTGACGGTGAGCTCAGCAGACACACATCCTCCCATTCTCACCACCTGTGGTCTGTCTGTCAAAAAGTCCAGTATCCAGTTTCAAGTGGGAGTCAGGATGCTAAGGTCTGTCAGCTTCTCGATCAGCTTACCCGGGCGGATGGTGTTGAAAGCAGAGCTGTAGTCCAGGAAAAGCGTCCTGACATATGTTCTGCTGCTTTCCTGGTGTTGCAGAGTGTGGTGCAGGGCTATTGCTGTTGCATCATCCACTGATCGATTGGGACGGTATGCAAACTGGAGGGGGTTTGTGGTGTCCAGGACCATGTGATTGATGTGTGTGAAAACCATTTTTTCTGGACACTTCATAGCGACTGGTTTCAGTGCCACTGGTCTGAAGTCATTCAGGGCAGAGGTGTCCGGTCTTTTAGGAACTGGTATAATAGGAGTGTAGTAAGATCCAGGTGAAACCAATAAGGATAATTACAGAGCAGAAGTGAGATTGGATGAAAGACACCTACAATTAAACAGAAAGTTACTGACAAATAGAGCTTAGGTGTACATATGCCCACACAGCAACATTACATGGAGGGAGAAAAGGCGAAAACTCTGAAGCTTTTTTTTTTTTTTAACATCAAAGTTGCTGTAAAACAACACTGTTTTACAGCAACTTTTAAATTCTTACTTATTTTACTGTTGAGTGGTACTATGGCTATTACTAAATAGAGATGGACCGATCCGATATTACGTATCGGTATCGGTCCGATACTGACCTAAATTACTGAATCGGATATCGGAGAAAAATAAAAAAATGTAATTACTTTCTACACCAGGATCTTTTTCTACGTAGCTGACGCTGGTAACTGTGCAGGGGCGGATCTAGCAAAGTTTAGCCAGGGGGGCCGATAGGGCATTAACAGGGAAAAGGGGGCACAAAGACATACTTTTCTTTCTTATTCTCATTTAAAATGTCTAGCTTTTAATAAATAATTATCTGACACCCAAAGTTTTAATTTGATGTAAAATGAATAGAAGTCAATTACTGTATATAGTAACTATTAAGTCTAATATACCCTTGTAAGCTATAGTACTTTTTCCTTTGGGAAGGTACCATCTGTGCAGTCTGCAATTCTGTTGAAGAAAGATGTTGAATCTATTTAATATTTCTTGAAAAATAATTGATTTCTGTGCATTTTTTTTCCACACTGCATCAAATTAAGGTTGATTATGTCGATTAAGCATCATGAGGTGGAGCGTGAGGGGTGGTTCCCTATTTTTTATTTATTTATTTTTGTTGTTGCTGGGAGTTGGAACCCTATTAGTTAGGTTGCTTAATATTTATGCTAAGTACTCTTTAAAATACCAGAATAGGGAGGATGGTGTAGGTTTAAGTTTATTAGATTGATCACTATTGCTGAACTATGAAATATTTTTTTTTGCATACAGGTATAACAGAATAGCTTTAGTGTAGTTGTTGTTTTAAACTTGAGTATGAACTTATACAAAATGCAGCAAGATATTTAAAAAACAGTTTTGTTGATTAAAAAACACTATATCGGATTCATATCGGTATCGGCAGATATCCAAATTTACGATATCGGTATCGGTATCGGACATAAAAAAGTGGTATCGTGCCATCTCTATTACTAAACAAACTAGTTGCAACATTAATGTATACATGAATACGTGTATTATGATAATGGATAGAATTTGACTCTAAATAGTCTAAAAAGTACAGAGACTTGTTTTACCTGTTTTACCTAAATAATCATTACAGCATCTGTATAAGAGAGCAGGGCTGCACTTGAGCCTAATACTGATACCCAGTGTTTTCCACACTGGACTTATTTCTGATCACATATTCTGATTTCCTGTGACACTAATAGTAACAACTGCATTATGTTGGAGTAAATTCTCTTTAAAAGTCTAACTTTTAAAGGAAATTTGAACTCTTGTGTGCCTGTCTGTGTAGGTTCTCAGTCACCTAGGTCATGGTAATCCAAGGAGCTTGGAAAGAAAACTGAGTGGACTTCTCAGTTTCTTGAAGACCAGTTGGTCTTAGAGCTGAAGAAGCTTCTCAGATGAGAGGTGAAACATCTTCAAGAAACTTAAAGTCCAGACACTTTTCTTTCTAAGCTGCTTAGTTCTTCTGTGTGTGTTTTTCCTCTGAGTTGCACTACAGCAGCTTCCCCTACTGGACGCAACACGTTACTACACACCTCAATTTTAACATTGTAGGGGAAGTAACAGGGTGGAGGGTTAGGTGAGCTTTAGGATTGAGAGTCCCACAAATTGTAAATAATATGTAGTAGAGACCACCAAGATGAAATACCCAAAATAAATCAATAAGTAATATTTATTTATTTCATAAATCACGTAAAATTCCCCATTAATTCCCAGACAGCTTCAGTCATAAAATCTACAAATATCTAAGCTGTAACTTGCAACCTATCAAACCAAAAAGTGAAAACAAATGTTACTGCATTGCAAATTGCCACAGCCTATTTTAGAAACACTGCAATCAATTCACCTGTTAACCCCATGTTTGCCTACTGGTGGTGGTCAGAGGGCCCGGTGGCGCCAGTGTCCGGCAGTCTCGCCTCTGTCAGTGCGCCCCAGGGCAGCTGTGGCTACAATGTAGCCTGCTATCGCCAGTGTGTGAATGTGTGTGTGAATGACTGAATGTAGTGTAAAGCGCTTTGGGGTCCTTAGGGACTAGAAAAGCGCTATACAAATGCAGGCCATTTGCAGGCCATTTACCAAGTGCTGCAAACAAGTCGGGTCTCAGCACTGTTTAGAATTAGTGCTGTGTCACACTGGTTTACAGAGTACATCTAGGTCTTGATGGACTTGACCATAAAAACTTGTGGCCACAGCAAAAAAAAAAAAAATCCAAAACACACACTAATAATGACCACCTACAATGCTAAAAACCAAACAAATGTCTTACCCCAAATCATACCCACTCAGACCAGAGTGTGCTAATGGTCTCCAGAATTTCCCACAAAGGAAACATGCACCTACTTCCTTTTCAGTCGTCCTTTTCCAATCACATGACAGAAGACAGCAAAGTGCCAGGTGGCTCTTGTTGCGAATATATAGATATTTCCTGCCATAAATATACATAATTGTGCATTACAATTTGTTATCTGTTGGTTCTGAACTCCACATTTGTAAGTCTCTGATTCTAACACGAGTGTCAAATCAAAGTTCAAACCAACCTTTAAACTTTAAAGGTCTGCCAGGTTTCTAAATCTCTAACTGGCCCTCTCACACGAGTATAAACACACACATGCACTCCCTCACAGAGGTGCTAACATTACAACATTTTCTGAAGGTCAGCAAACACGCCGTCCATCACAAGGCTTTCTGGGTCAAGTTCTTGTGTGTGTGTGTGTCACTGTTTTTTGTGGGTATTTAGTGTCACTGACACACATTATACATTAAGATACTCTCTCTGTGTGTGAGTGTGCCGTTGCAATGTCAGTGTCAAGTTGAGGCCATGTGAAGAAATTTAAGGAATCTCAATGGCACCGGAACACCTCATTACCCACAAGGTGGCAGGAGATTCCTGCTGCTATTCTGAGAGGAAAATCCACCCCGGAGAAACTTTCCATGACAGCATTGTGTGTTGGGAAATCACAATGCTACATGAATATAGTCAGAAAGGCCAGCTGTGTGTATTCAGGCTTGTGTTAACAGAAACAAATGCAAACAAGATTAACCAGCACACCATCAGATCATATATGTCACTAACAGACCAAACCTTTGCCCTCTTAATTATTTAATTATTTTTAGCTACTATTTTCCTTATTTTTTAAAGTATTTCTTGTAAATCTCAATTACTTGTAAAGTAGAATTTAAAATCGCAGAATTGTTTACTTATACATATGTAGTTATAGATTATGTTTGCTTGAGAAAATAAAATATGTGCAGAATCAGGAAAGTTGTAAAAATGTTTTGGAAAAAAAACTATCCTAAAAAACTGTGGCAAGAGAGCAGCTAAGTTTCAGTTATTAGCTGCACTGATCCTACATGCATTTGTGTCATCGCGTTTAGATTATTGTAATTCCCTGTTTACCAGCTTGGATAAATCATCTCTTTCTCGCCTCCAAGCTATAAAAAAACGCAGCAGCCAGACTAATAACTCGCTCTAGCAAGCGAGCTCACATCACTCCTATTTTATGTTCTTTACATTGGCTCCTAATAGATTTTAGATTTAGAGAATGCTCGCCGTCTCCGCTCACAGACTCAGAGTTTGTTAGTTGCTCCCAGAACACGTCTGAAGACGAAAGGGGACAGAGCCTTTCAGTCTGTGGCACCAAGGCTGTGGAACAGTCTGCCTCTACAACTACTTTGGTTGACTCTGTGGAATCCTTTAAAAAACAGTTAAAAACGTTACTGTTTAAACAAGCTTTCTGTTGACCAATGCTTTTTACATTTTATATTTTTAATTTACATTTGAACTCTATATTGTGTATACTGTGCATTTTGCTATTTATTGTACTGTTTATTTTAATCTCTGTGCAGCGCTTTGTGACTACCTGTCTATGGTAGCGCTTAACAAATAAACTTTACTTACTTACTTACATGACACTGAAAACAAAATGTACAACAAAAAAAAGCATTTCAATTCATTGTGTATATTATGGTTTCTGTTTGTTTGCATGCATTCAGTTGAATTTGGAATTTTTCTTCCGTTGTTTTTTGTAATAATATACATACAACAGCAGGCAACCATGAAATATGACATTTGACAGTTTTTTTGTGAAGTCCAGCTGTGTGGAAGGCAAAGCAGGACCCATAGACCAAGGAGATTTACTGCTTTAGCTTGTAAACTCAACCCCCCCGAGTCAGACCTCAGTCATTAATAGATGCCCTCATAACACACTTTGAATAACCCCCATTTTCATAATAAAACAAAAATGTATTTAAAAAGGAAAGAAAATGCAAATAAAAATTCAGGGGGGAAAGTATAAAAACAACAAAGTAAAATAAATACAAGACATGAAGTTGTTTTCAAATATCTTTATTTTCCAATTCATTGTAATAAACAATTTAGCCAACAGTCAAATTCAATTATGAGCACTAACCTGTGAACGAAACTGACACAAGTCTGTGTAAGAAAGTGACACTGATAATAAAACAGAAACAAAATGATGTTTCAGTTTAAAATATCAAACTTTCTTCTTCCCTGTGTCAGTGGGTCAAAGGTCAGAGGTGAGAATGTGGAGCTGGGTGAGGATTTGTCTCATCAACACTGAAGTGAGATATGTGACCCAGCTAGAGATATTTTGTATTGGATTTCTCACTTATATTTTAAAACGTCTTTTCCAAACACAAATCAAACTTTTTACAAACATGATGTACATACAAACACTACAGCAAATCTCTGTATGTACAAGATATATATATCTATCATTATACACTGTATAAATACGGACTTTCTTTTGTTAGCGCTAACAAAGGAAAGTTGATGCTAACATAATGTTTTCAAATAAATTTGATAGGGGTTATGGATCATTTTTAGTATAAAAAAGATTTTTGTATCCTTAAAGTCATCTTCAACTTAATTCCAGAGCTTTGTGAAGTTATTGTGTCTTTGTGCCGTCTATGCCCATCTCCCACTTGAAATGAAGTTCCTGCTCATGCTGTACACTGTGGTGGAGCTCTGATGTCTCCCCCAGGCTCCGAATGGGATGATGATGATTGTAGCATTGTCCTCTGAGCCGTACTGCAACGCCTAGAAAAATATGAATCACATTATTTATGTCGGCAGACTTGGTGACTATTTGAATCTGAAAAGCCATATCAATTCAATGAAACACATTTTTACTCATTTTCTTTGTCTAATTTATAAAAAGTGGATGAAATAATAATGAAAAACCTGCTGAGCGATGACATCAGCAGCCTCAGTGGGGTCTTGGCATTGGTTGATGCTGTCACAGATCTCCTGATCACTAAGGAGGAAGTTGATACCGTCTGTGGTCAAAGCCAGGAACGAGTCGTTGGCATGTTGGACCTGCAGGAAAAGACAGGTGAGCTTTCTGACATTTCAGCCGTAGAAAGTACCGTTACACTTGTGTATAAACCATGTGAAATACCGTGTAAAATATGGATGTGACATCACCAGTCCCGTTATGAAGTGTAAACTTGACATGGACATGGCTGTGACTCTAAAGCCAAGGTCACCATAGACTCAGGGCTGTTTTCCCACAGACTTTATGACCTGAAGTTGTGTAGCCATTGGTAGGGCAGGGCAATATGGCCAACAATATTATCATGATATATTATTGAAAATTTGGGATAGCGCTATAACTGACGATATGGTTGACGCGAGACAAAATACTTTACAACTCCACAACTATATTAGTGCAAAAAAAAAAAAAAAACCCCATCAATGTATTTTCACTTAAACAAGCAGCTGTTTTTTTTATGTGCATTAAAGTTATATAAAAATTTAACAGTGCAAATGCAAATTCCTTGCTGACAGTTTAACCAAAAGGCATTTTGGGCTGACATATCCTCAATATAACCACAAAACTTAATAATATCCACAAACTTAAAAGGAGGTTATATTTGGTGTGTATCTGATGGACGAAAGCCAAACCAGTTCCACACCACTGAAGCTGCAGCAATTCTGGTTCGTCCGTTTCATTCAACAATCCGCTTTCGCCCTTCTCATTCTCCGTTGCCGCCATGCTTTTCCGTCATGTGCATATGAAAATGAAGGCACTGCGCATGCATGTTTTACCTATATTTTATCGCAATATTTTATTTTCTTATCATTGGCTAACATTATACCGATATTACCGTGAACTATACGATGTGGCCCAGCCATAGTCATTGGGAAGGATTTGGGTAAAAAGACACTTCCGTGTTAACCTCACTTTTTAGACCTTGAAGCCACATCCATGTTTTTCTTTTTTAATTGTGTGGTATAACTCCTCCAGTGCAAGTAAAAGTATATAATTTTAAATAAATATTAAACTCACTTGAAAGTCAGAGGACTGAGGAAACAGTAGGAAAACTTACGGTGTGTCGTTGGGTATCTGGCTCTGCGATGACACCGCTAGCTTTCAGGTGGAAGTCTCCAATGCTTCGTGTCATGGCCAGCCTCCCGTTAACATTAGCCTGACCCACGCTGTTCCATGTCACGTAACCTCCAAACCTCTGGATCCTGAACAAAAATGCACACCCAGGATTACCGTCTCTATTCTGAAAGTCTGGGCGCTCAAAGACCAGGATCAGCTGTGTGCAACTTTGTAAGGCTGTTGCTCTTTCCTACGTTTTTAGTAATTACTAGTTTCACAGTTAGTTAAACACTGAGTTGCACAAGATTTTTATTTTTACATATTATTTACAGCTACTAGCCACAAGGTGTATAGTAAACATTTACAGTGATAGCTATTTTTGTGGTTCAGCCTGCTTTATTTAAGTTATATGTCAATTGGGAACCATGAAGAACTGACCCAAGTGGCTCCAAAGTAGTAACAGTTGGAACAATTAAGGTCTTTAATAAGTTTATGTTTTTGCATTCTGCAGAATGAGAAACCAGACACCAAAGCGTTAACTAGCTTTGGATTAAGTTCAAGTGAAACAAGACTTGGTCTGCTGTTACATAATTCTAGCAGCTTATAGCTAAAGGTAAATCCAAACGTCCGTCCCTGCACATCTCATTTCGAGTACTGGATGAACCAGATCTAATTTCTGCAGGGATGTCCTGGAGCCCCAACTCTGTGCCAGCTGTAGGCTCTCCAACATGCTGCAGGGTGTATTTATACACAATGATTTGACCAGCTGCTTTTGGGAAACCTGAACCCTTCTGAACTCTTTTATCTGTACAAATCTCTTTGGACTATAAGTGGTTTTGACTGAATCCCCTTCAAATATTCCTGCATCTTATTAAAATCTAATTATAATATTCAACAGGTCAATATTACTTTAATTATTAATTTCTTTTTTGTGTTGATTCATACTATAATTTTAAGGTAGCAAGAACACAGTCATTTGATTGCCGCTAATAGTGCCCATAGTAATTGTAATAGCAGTACTGTACTGGTGGATGTAGAGAAAGTTTCATTAACCAGAGGGGCTAACATTTATTGTGGTAGTGGGGACCATGTACCGGTGTCTCTCGTCCTCGCAGTCAGGTGTGTGGTCTGTGGTGAGCTTGTTGGCTTTTCCATTCCTGCACAACATTGCCCGACTGTCACCAACACTACCGACCACCAGCTCTACGCCGTCACGTAGTAAAGCAACCGTTGCAGTGGTGCCAGCTGTCAGGAAAGAGGCTGGAGAGGACGAGATGCAGAAATTTTTGATTGTTATATTATAAAGTCCAAAATGCTTTACAGAAAGTTCTAAGCTTGAGTTTTTCTTTAAGCACTTTTTGTATTGGTTATTTAGACATATATAGACATTACAATAGCCCTTCAATAACTCCAAACTTTATTCCCTGTACAGTGGGGCAAAAAAGTATTTAGTCAGCCACCGATTGTGCAAGTTCCCCCACCTAAAATGATGACAGAGGTCAGTAATTTGCACCAGAGGTACACTTCAACTGTGAGAGACAGAAAGTGAAAAAAAAAAAAATCCATGAATTCACATGGTAGGATTTGTAAAGAATTTATTCGTAAATCATGGTGGAAAATAATTATTTGGTCAATAACAAAAATACAACTCAATACTTTGTAACATAACCTTTGTTGGCAATAACAGAGGTCAAACGTTTACTATAGGTCTTTACCAGGTTTGCACACACAGTAGCTGGTATTTTGGCCCATTCCTCCATGCAGATCTTCTCGAGAGCAGTGATGTTTTGGGGCTGTCGCCGAGCAACACGGACTTTCAACTCCCGCCACAGATTTTCTATGGGGTTGAGGTCTGGAGACTGGCTAGGCCACTCCAGGACTTTCAAATGCTTCTTACGGAGCCACTCCTGTGTTGCCCGGGCGGTGTGTTTTGGATCATTGTCATGTTGGAAGACCCAGCCTCGTTTCATCTTCAAAGTTCTCACTGATGGAAGGAGGTTTTGGCTCAAAATCTCACGATACATGGCCCCATTCATTCTGTCCTTAACACGGATCAGTCGTCCTGCCCCCTTGGCAGAAAAACAGCCCCATAGCATGATGTTTCCACCCCCATGCTTCACAGTAGGTATGGTGTTCTTGGGATGCAACTCAGTATTCTTCGTCCTCCAAACACGACGAGTTGAGTTTATACCAAAAAGTTCTACTTTGGTTTCATCTGACCACATGACATTCTCCCAATCCTCTGCTGTATCATCCATGTGCTCTCTGGCAAACTTCAGACGGGCCTGGACATGCACTGGCTTCAGCAGCGGAACACGTCTGGCACTGCAGGATTTGATTCCCTACTGTTGTAGTGTGTTACTGATGGTGACCTTTGTTACTTTGGTCCCAGCTCTCTGCAGGCAGTGTTGGGAAGGTTACTTTTAAAATGTATTCCATTACAGAATACAGAATACATGCCCCAAAATGTATTCTGTAACCTATTCCGTTATGTTACTCAATGACAGTAACGTATTCTGAATACTTTGGATTACTTAATATATTGTGGCGAGTTCAGACAAGGAGGAGACGGAGGTATCGTTTGGTCTTGCTTCCCGTGAGCTAGCCAGGGAGCACAGCCGTTTATTACATTTGCAGAAGAACACACTGCCACTAGCTAACTGCTCAGCGCGGCAACCACAACACACATAGGGCGCCCTCTGGCCCCGGAAGGACACACCGTCGCAGCGAGAGGGCGTCACCCGTCACCATGGCAACATACACAAAACATAACTGTACAAGCAGAACCCCGAACAGCCCTGACCCGCTACAATATTATCATGCTTTTTACAACAACGTGAATGTACTATTGCTGTGTGATTTATTACTATTACTGAAGGTCCGCGACTCCGAACTGTAGTAAAGGGACCTCTGACTAATGCTGGGCTCACACTGTGCGATTTTTGGCCCATTTTGAGCCGATTTTTGAGTCGTGCGATCGTTTTGGCGATCGGCCCGATTTTGGCCTTCATCGTGCGTCGTGCATCGTGTAGTATACGTGGGGTAACGAGAAGCGATTGACACCTCACGACCAGCTCCCGATCATCAATCGCTTGGTCGTGAGGGTGTCACCGCAGTTTGCCACACTGCGCACGCGCAAACACAAATGTCAGCGAAAAAGACGGCGTAGCACGGCAGTGCAGCGTGTGATCTGGACACAAGCGATGGAGGCACAACCTGTAGAACCATCCGAGCCCTTTCGATGTGGCCTCACAAAATTATCACGACCACAACAACCGTGAAAATAGTTGGATCGACACTGCTGCTCCATCACAGCTGCCTGACCAATGTTTTTCATTAGCAATTTAGCAAAGTTGATGGTGGTGGTGTGTCTGTGTGAGTGAAAGACAGAGAGGGAGAGCGAGCGACAGAATTTCTGTTATAACCTTCATTTTTATGGACGCACAGTGTGAGCACTCAGGTCGCATCAGAGCATCAGCAGTATAGTGTGAGACCCTGCATCGTGACCTATGAACTTCTAACCCCTGCGAGTCAATCGTACAGTTTGAGCAGGAGCTGAATCGCGCGACTGAAAAAAATCGCACAGTGTAAGCCCAGCATAATACGGCGGGGTCCCTGTCGGCTGGTAGCCGAAAAATAGCTCTACTTTGTTGTGTGGGTCAACTTTTCTTGCGACAGACAGAGAGAGGCGTTGAAAGGCTGCTCCAACGGAACTTGTTGTTTTCGGAGGAAAACACGAACACAGTGTACAGTCGAGTCTTAATAGCTTACTTACAACTGGGCTCGTCAGGCACTCTTCTTGGCTGCAGTGGTTATTATTATATTTACATGCTTCCAGCTCCCGTTTTTGCTCGATGACTGCTCGTACCTTTCCACTCCCCTTTTTCTCCCTCCTAGCGCTCACAGACACATAACGTGTATGGCAGTCCATTCTCCCTGCAGCACGAACTACACTGAACATGATGCTACATTCTTTAGAGCTATGCTTGTAGCATTCTGCCTGTTAGCTTAGCACAACAACAACAACAACAACAACAACAACAACAACAACAACGAAATAACAACGAATCTCTCTCTGCGACACACAGTCGCAGAGAGAGAGAGCGTCGCCCTGTAACCATGGCAACCGTAACGCTGCCGCCTGGAACAAAAGAGCGTAGCTGTCAAACAAAACCCAAACAGTCCTGACCCGCGACAAAATGAAACAGGAAAGTACCCCAGTGTATTCCATTTATTTCAACAAAGTAACTGTATTCTGAATACCACCTTTTTAAACGGTAACTGTAACGGAATACAGTTACTCATATTTTGTATTCTAAATACGTAACGGCGGTACATGTATTCCGTTACTCCCCAACACTGTCTGCAGGTCATTCACCAGGTCCCCCCGTGTGGTTCTGGGATCTTTGCTCACCGTTCTCATGATCATTTTGACCCCACGGGATGAGATCTTGCGTGGAGCCCCAGATCGAGGGAGATTATCAGTGGTCTTGTATGTCTTCCATTTTCTGATGATTGCTCCCACAGTTGATTTTTTCACACCAAGCTGCTTGCCTATTGTAGATTCACTCTTCCCAGTCTGGTGCAGGTCTACAATACTTTTCCTGGTGTCCTTCGAAAGCTCTTTGGTCTTGGCCATGGCGGAGTTTGGAGTCTGACTGTTTGAGGCTGTGGACAGGTGTCTTTTATACAGATGATGAGTTCAAACAGGTGCCATTCATACAGGTAACGAGTGGGGGACAGAAAAGCGTCTTACAGAAGACGTTACAGGTCTGTGAGAGCCAGAGATTTTCCATGTTTGAGGTGACCAAATGCTTATTTTCCACCCTAATTTACGAATAAATTCTTTACAAATCCTACCATGTGGATTCATGGATTTTTTTTTCACATTCTGTCTCTCACAGTTGAAGTGTACCTCTGGTGCAAATTACTGACCTCTGTCATCATTTTAAGTGGGGGAACTTGCACAATCGGTGGCTGACTAAATACTTTTTTGCCCCACTGTATATGTTAGTTTGATGTGATTTTAAACCAACGCATTGCGTTATTATCTACACAAGTGTCAAAACTATAAAGATTAAAATGCTTTTCTATTCATTTAAGATAAAAGTTGTGATCAAAACATTAAAAATTAAAAATACACTTCAAGATTATCTTCTTGTCCACCTCTGGACTGTTTTCAGCTACTGATTACTTGCAATGGCGGACTGTGTCACAGCATCTTACAACTAAATGGAGACAAAACTGGCAAATAAGGTAAGTGGTGAGTGAACATTGTGTTGGGGCTCAAAAAGTGTATTTAGTACACTGTGAGTCAACGCATTCCAGCACACTCTAGCTTTCATATGTTTTACTCTGAATATCATTCCCTAAGTGTTTCCACACAGGCAAAGACTAGCATGACTAGCATGTCAGGGATTTGTAGCGACAATGTGTAAAACTTGAGACATTGTTATTCAATTAAAGCAGCTACCAATGAGAGTAATGGATGCTGCTGATAAACACATGACATATGAGCAGTGTTGGGGAGTAACGGAATACATGTACCGCCGTTACGTATTTAAAATACAAAATATGAGTAACTGTATTCCGTTACAGTTACCGTTTAAAAAGGTGGTATTCAGAATACAGTTACTTTGTTGAAATAAATGGATTACACTGCGGTACTTTCCTGTTTCATATTGTCGCGGGTCAGGACTGTTTGGGTTTTGTTTGACAGCTACGTTCTGTTGTTCCAGGCGGCAGCGTTACGGTTGCCATGGTTACAGGGCGACGCTCTCTCTCTCTCTCTCTGCGACTGTGTGTTTCCTGGGTGAGAGAGTGCCTTTTCGTTATTGTTGTTGTTGTGCTAAGCTAACAGGCAGAATGCTACAAGCATAGCTCTAAAGAATGTAGCATCATGGGCAGTGTAGTCCGTGTTGCAGGGAGAATGGACTGCCATACACGTTATGTGTCTGTGAGCAAGAGGAGGGAGAAAAAGGGGAGTGGAAAGGTACGAGTTGTCATCGAGCAAAAACGGGAGCTGGAAGCATGTAAATATAATAATAACCACTTCAGCCAAGAAGAGTGCCTGACGAGCCCAGTTGTAAGTAAGCTATTAAGACTCGACTGTACACCGTGTTCGTGTTTTCCTCCGAAACAATAAGTTCCGTTGGAGCAGTCTTTCAACGCCTCTCTCTGTCTCTCACAAGAAAAATTGACCCACACAACAAAGTAAAGCTATTTTTCGGCTACGAGCCGACAGGGACCCCGCCGTATTAGTCAGAGGTCCCTTTACTACAGTTCGGAGTCGCGGACCTTCAGTAATAGTAATAAATCACACAGCAACAGTACATTCACGTTGTTGTAAAAAGCATGATAATATATTAAGTAATCCAAAGTATTCAGAATACGTTACTGTCATTGAGTAACGTAACGGAATACGTTACAGAATACATTTTGGGGCATGTATTCTGTAATCTGTAATGGAATACATTTTAAAAGTAACCTTCCCAACACTGCATATGAGAAGATGGCAAAGATATGGTTACCTATGCAACTGGAGCCTGGAAAGTCCACTAGTGACCAACCATCAGTCGCTAAATCTGTTTATATGTGGTTTGGGCTTCACCCTTGGAGGTGCACAAGTTCACAGTACAGAAGCCAGGAAATATAAAAATGAGGGACATGTTCCTGGTCAGAGAAGAAGATGACCTTGAAGGTGGGATCCAAATTTAAACCAGTTATGGGTTTAGGTTTATTTGTTGGCTAAGTCACTTTACAGCTGCACCATGTCACCTCCAGATTTATCCACTATGCTAACTTCAACTTTTCATTGAAAAGTCCATTACTCTCACTGAATAACCATAATGAACTCTTTATTACTATTTACTTTCAGAGCATCACAATTAAAATTCAGTTGTCCAATACTAACCCTTTTTTAAATCACTTTGATTCACTCTTTATCAGCAAAGTCACAGTTCTCTATTTAGTTTTTTGTTTTATGTCTTAGAAACTACAAGACATAGTTGGTGTTAACATATTGTGTAACTTCCTTTAGGTATCTTAAAGATTTCACAAATACAACAAGTCACATTGTGCCTGCTGATAAGACCTGACAAACTCGAAACGTGAATCACTTTTTACCATGTTGGCTTCCAGCACTTTAATCTTTACGGCTTCAGAGAAATGACTTGTGTCTCACCATTGTTGAAGTAGCTGAGATGTGTGTGTAGAGCCTTGTCAGCATCTAAAAAGGCTTTCTTTAAAACTTTCTCCAGATCATCATCCTGTTCCAAAGCATCTCTGCACCAAAAAAATGAGTTTAGGTTTTTTGTTTGTCTGTTTTTGTGAAGTGCAGTCATTAATGACTACACAGCTTGTCCAGTAGTCAGTTGTTTATGTTCTCATATTTAAAGGCAGTATGCTCAACCTGATAAATTTCTCCATGAAGGTGTAGCAGTAGTCTGCAGCATGCGGGCCACCATGGCCGTCGAACACAGCGAAGTACAGTAGGTTGTCATGAATACGGCCGATGCGGAGACGGTCCTCGTTCTGATTCCTAAGACCGAGAACAGACGTACTGCCGACCCGAGACAGACTGACCTGAGAGGTGGAGGAAGACAACCTTTGGTTGATAAACTGAACTGACTGATTAGCCATTTCATTCATGTGTCCCAACCATGGGGGGATATGTAACATGTTAGGTTAAAATCTTTTTGAACCTGTGACCATGCCCTTAAAATAGCCACTGAAAACAGTCATTGTATACTTCAATACTTAACTATTTGTGCATTTCTGAATATATCTATACTTTACTTTAATAGGTACACGGTGCCAGTACCCAACTAAACTCAAGTTCGCCTGCAGAAGTACTTCAGGTCTTCATGGCTTAGATTAAACAAGGTGCTGGAAATATTTCTCAGAGATTTTGGTTCATACTGACATGTTAGCATCAGTTTGAACTTTAGCCTAAAGCCTTTAGCCTGCCATGTGACTGACTGATAGATACTTGCATTTGCAGCTGTACCTGATAAAGTGGCAGGTGAGTGTATTTATTATTCTTTTATCCATCCACTGCTCTTTCCTACCTGTGGGATGGGTCTTCCATATCTGATACTGGAGGGCAGTAGTATTGGTTCTTCTATCCTGTTGTCCCAAATACCAAATGAGTCCCAGGTAACTGGACGGACGCTGATGTCACCGTCCAATCCGACTGATCCACTTCCCTGCCGCACGCCCACCATCCCAAACAATGCCCCGCCCACCTACAGGACGATCATCCAGGACAAGGTTAGACTACTGTTGTAGCTTGTTTGTGTAAAATCTGATCAGGGATTTATTTTTCTTATCATAAGATCGTGAGAATTGTGTTGTTTCAAAGAAGACGTTACATGGTTACTTTACTCACCAGCAACTAATCCATTTTCCAAAATAGTCATAAAATTTATGTCTAATGACAAAAAAATGATCTTTTTGTTAACACTATTGACAAAATATTTAAGCAATCTGTCTTTTCACGTCACACTATGTCTAAAATAAATAAATCACATTCCTGGTGCTTCAAATGAGATTGAAGTGTTAATAGTAAATAGAAAACTCTGGATTTGTAATCATGCAAAAAACAAACAAACCCAATCTGAACAAATAATTAAATTCTGTTCCAATTTTCTGAAAGTAGGATTACATGATTTTATAATTTTGAAACAGAACATCACATGTAAGTCTCAGATTCACCTGTCCAGAGGCCGTGGAGGTTTCTGGTGAGGATCGTATGGAGAGGAAGGTTTGTCTGGAGATTGTGGAGCGACCACAACGCAGCATATTGAACAGCACTGCAGATGACATGACTGATTGCCTTTAACAGCTGTGGAGATTTTACAAAGGAGGAACGACCTCGCCAGGTGATGGACTTCTAAAAAGAAAGAAGAAAAATCATGTTAACAAGGCTGAGACTTGGTGCAGTAAATAAATTCACATTCTTCCATCCTCATGTTTCTAAGTGAACAGTATATGCACAATTTTCTTTCTTAGAAACTTGTGGAATTGTTAATGTTAACCTTCAAACCCAGTGTTACGATCATGCTTGTGGTTTTGTTGAGTTACGATTTGGATTCTTGTAATTTTTTTTTTTGTGATTTGATTTCTTAATTTTTCTTATGGTAACAACTTTTTGTAATTAGAAAAGTTGTGCAGAAAAAAGTATAGCATACTTTTTAAAAATATATATATAACATTACTGGTTTTTCCATCCAGTTGTCCAGATGTTAATAAAACCTATATTCCTATAAGTTTGCAGGATGTGATTCACAACAATGTGACAAGAAGAACATAAATCAGGTATAATCATATCAGATAAATGCACATTATACTTTCTGAGAATCAGTTTTGAGTTTGTTGGGGTAGTTTCTAGGATGAGACCTTATTAGACTGAGAAGTGGTCAGATGTTGGCTCCAGTTGGAGTTTAATCTTTCAATTGTACGTAAATGACATTAACAAGGATTATGTTTCTCATTCTCTCTCTCTACTTTTCCATCCCTCATCATCTCTCTATATATGAGTATGTCCACAAATAGCCTCACGCCTCCTGCTGTGTTTTCTTAGCACATGATCCCCTATCTATTACAAGTATGGCATGGGCATGAGCTCTGAAAGTACAGAGAGTGTTACTTCTTTGGAAAGGAGTTTCCTTCCAAAGAGACACTTTTTTAAAGATAAGTAGCCTATATTAGCTATAATTTAAATAATCGGAGAGACAGGTAGACTACTGAAGTTGCAACCTTTCCCCTATTTACCTTTGACATAATTTACATCTTGCCAGTAGTCAGTATGAACCTGTCAATATCTTTGGATTAAATTTCACTCTGCAGCTCTGGGGCGTGCTTAAGTAAAGCTGCCTTAACTCTGCACTTCAAAACAGTGTGGGCACAAATAAACACATATTGTTGACAAAACACGGCGATGCCTGCTTCACAGATGAGTAAATTCAGAGGTCACATGCACTGACACACATAAAAGTAACAGTTGTAGGTCAGTTATTAGAATTTCGACCTGAATTTATTCAAAACCTAGCATTTTATTTATGAGATGAAAAAATAGCATATAAAAAAATTTAATGAGGAAAATTTAATAGACAAAAATTACAGAAATATAATTTTAAGTTATTCTATATGCTAAAAATATTTTTGCAAATACATCACACGTCTTGACATATCACAGAACATAACCTAAAAGAGTATAGCATGTTTAAATGAATATGACATAACTATGCAGGACTAGCAACTTTAAAAGTAAAGCAAAAACTGAACTGCAGCTGCACAAAACCACCTTCTTCCTGTTTCTTGTACTTCTGTTATTGATCTTCCCACCTTGTGCCGCCTCTGTAGCAGCAGGTGTCCAGAGTCCCAGCAGCTGCCTGGAGCCTTCAGCCGCTCTTGCGCTGTTGCTGTCAAAGCTCAGGGGCTCGGCTGGAGGGTATTTAAACTGAGCCGCACCCATCCAATGAAAACGTGAGATGTCCTGACGTCACAGTTGAATCACATGTGGAGGTTGTGACTATTTTGGGCGCCAAGCCAGTTGAAACACTGTGTGTTAGGCAGGTCTTTGTATGCTTGTTTTTACAAATAGTTAAAAAACAACAACAACAACAACAACAACAACAACAACTACAGCTCCAGTCCTAAAAGTTAGAGCAATTCAAAATGATTTAGAGAACACAAAAAATAAAGCAGGTGTAAAATTAATAACACTAACAACAACAACAACAATATGAGTAACAAGAAGAAGAAGAACCAAACTCTGCAGATGTGTACATGATGGGTTGCTATGAAGGTTCTCATCTATATTAGATATTGTGACATCATCATGTTGCCTAGCATCTATCAATTAACAGCTTAAAATGGTGCATTTGTAACTTTTTTGCATTTACAGTATATGCTGTTGTAATTTGTTGCTAAATAAAGACATTTTTTGGATGGATGTAAGAAATAATATAATAAAACTACAAACACAATCACTTGGAGCCACACATACGTCAGCTTTTCCTCCTTTATTTCCTCTTTTGCTCTGCCTTTTATCCTACTCTGGTGTGAATGTGGCAGATTGTCACCAACTGTGGGACGTCCTCCAGAGGGTTAAGCTCCTGCTGGCTCCTTACTCACACACCTGCTTCTCATTCACTTGTCATTCATCTATGATAAGAAGACAGTCTGTTCACCCAATTGACATTTCATTTTCCTAGTGATAAAGCATGTAAGTGCTACTTTAGCACTGTAGTACTTTGTCTTACTACTTACCCTAATATCTTTTTTTTTTCCTCCTGCTTCAGCTTACCTGTTGGTGTGTCAGTCAGGCCTGTTAATGGGTTTTCGCTGATGTGGCTGTTCTCCCTGGGTTCATGCTTACCTCCTGCAAACCTGCTCACCAACAGAACTTTTAAAGACTTCTCTTTTTGTTGCACAGTTGCAAACCAGGTGAGTAATGGGTTTGACTGGGTTGTGAGTGTGGGTCAAGAAGGGTTTTCTTGTTGCCCTGAAACTGATGCTCTCATTTGTCTTGGACCATTCTGACCTTTTGCACTTTGCGTCAGTAGGAACTCTTGATAGCATTTTGTGGCTTTAAAGGAGAAATAGTGAAAAATTAATATCGCCAACTGCATTAGGAAAAAACCAAAAAGCTGAACTTTGCCATTTCAACGATATATTTATTGTTATATGCTTTTTGCTTTATCAGTTTTTAAAGTGCCCACATGGGATGGCTTTCATGGCCCTATATGGCCTTTTTGTGGGAAAGACCACTGCAAGTTTCCCACAAAAGCCCATACAGGGCCCCAGAGAGCAAAATGACAACTCCAGCTGCTGTTTGGTAATCAACATCTTAAAGACAGTTGAAGAGGGTATGGTGAAATTGACTAGATATGGTAATGTACATTGATCAGGCATAATGCTATGGCAGGTGAACTGAATAATACTGATCTGGGAACACCTGGCACCAGGATGCACTTTGGTCTGCAAATCCTTGAGGCCTACCATCCATGTATGCCTGCAAAATAAGCATTGTTGCAGACCATGTACATCCCTTAATGGAAATGGTATTCCCTGATGGCTCTCATACAGCAGGATAATGCACTCTGCCACATAACGGAAATGGCTCAGGTTAGAGCACAACAAGAAGTTTGAGGTTTTGACTAGGTTTCCAAATTCCCCAGATCTGAATCTATCTGTAGGATGTACTAGACAAGTGAGTCTGATCCATGGAGGCTCCAATTCGCAACTTGCAGGATCAGTTGCTACCACCTTGATACCAGATGCCACAGCACACCTTCAGGGGTCTAGTGGAGTAGGTGAATTGACAGGTGAGGGCGGTTCTGGCAGCAAGGGGATCAACATAATATTTGACAAGTGGTCATGTTTTGTGGCAGTTGTTTCTGGACTCTATTTGTTTAACTGTTAGTATGCAATTTTAACCCTAAAGCTTGAACTCAACCAGTTTCAACTAGCCAGCCAGTCGGGAGTCTCCAGTGCTACTGAGCTCTTGACTGTTTTTGTTTTGTTTTGTTTTGGGGGGTCCCTTGGAAATAAAGCTGGTGGAGATGAGCTTAAATTTACACCTCAGGATGACAACATGAGGCACATCATCTGTGTGTTGCTCTGCAAGTTGCGTTTTTCTGCTTCTTTCAAAAGAGTTCGGATGACTGTGGAAACTTAAATGTCTCTTTTAGACTCTATTTTATATAGTGCTGTCTGTCCACTTTTACCCTGGAAACGCAGTAAGCATCGATGGATCACAATCACATAGTGATCCATCAAAATTGGTTTTACAGTTTCAACTATAAAAACCTGAGATGTTAAATCTTAGTCTCTCTGAGGCTATAGTAGTAGAGTTGTTTTTTGTTTTTAATCTTTTTCTATTTCAGTATGACACAATAGTTGTAATTCTTTGCCATGAATGTATTTTGAATAGAAAAGTCTGCATAATTTATGTCATTTGCTCCTCACATTACAGAAACAAAGATTCTCTATGGAACTTGACTGTATGCTGAAGTGGCAGCCCTCAAGGACTGGAGTTTGAGACCCCAGGCACAGTTTGTCCCTTTTTAATACATAATTTATTATAAATAATTATAAAGAAGGAATCTTATAATCATTTTTAAACTGCAACACTCAAATCTATTATCTAAAACTAATATATTAAGTTATTTTATGTTTGCATGTCCACTGTTTGGTACACTTGTTTCTTACTCAAGCAGATGTTGGGGCCAGTGAGGGAAGGAAGAGACAAAGATAAAGTTAAAGTATGCTTCAACATGACTAAAGGCTAAATGGCTCTATCTAGTGCGGAAAAGAAGCTAGTGTCAAGAGTTTGTTGGCATTAATCTAAATAAAATCCATCTCATCAATTAGACAAATTTTCTTCAGGACACACAGTTCTCATGCCTTTCCTCTTAGAGGTCCTGGCATTTCATATGTACTGGGTCCCATTACTCATGAGCACATGGCAGTATAGCTGTATGGAAGGTGGCAGCGTGCCTAATGCTGATGTTGCAGCTGTGAACCATTTCATCTGGGTTACTGGTTAGCAATGATTTTATTTACTATTGTAGCCCTTCGTAATAAAGCTTGTGATTTATTTGACAACATTCACAAAGTAATTCATAACTTAAAACGGCAGTTCATAATAATACTCAATTTATTTGCAATCCACAGCTTTAAAAATTATGTAGTATGTGAAATGTAATGATTACCTTAAGGATATTTGTCATTAAAGAACAATGAACAATCAAATGGGCTACAATTCATTATGAAACAAATATTTGCTTCCCTTGCAGTTAATGTGAAAGACATGACATGCTGAGGCTCCACTTTCACCTGCAAGCATAATAATCACTTAACCATATGAGCCTACAAAATAATATGCCGTTACAATGTAACAGTGCACCTCTGCAGTGTAATTACAATATAAGAAATGGGGATGGTGTCATTTCATTTTTGAACGTTGTTCAGTGGAAAAACTGTCAGCTTTACTTTAACTCTGTTCTCTTCACACAGACAGACCAGTACAGCATACTTGTCACTAGAGATGCTGCAGTAATCGGACTCATGCTCCACTCGTGAACCCTAACCTCTGGAAACATTCAAATTCCAGCTAATTCACTTTAAATTTTTAAACTTTGGCCTGAACAAGATGCAGTCTTAACATATTTCATCACTGAATGAGACCTGATTAAATAAAATGACCAAATGTTGATGCTAAATGTGATTTCAGACTGCCTTGTCTTTCTCTAAAGCAACACCAATAGAAACCAAAAAGAGATACCTCCAACTTTGACACCAGCTTCTACAAGGGCTCTACAAAGCTATTTAATGTGCTGAGGTTTCTGCAAATTAACACCTTTTGTGTATCCCAGTGGAAGCTCTGAGTCAGAGGGCAGCGTGACACTGAAAGCTGTGACCAAGACTGATCAAGGATTCTACATGTGCCACCACCCAATAGCAGGACGGACTAATGACCTCTGGATTACTGTTAAAAGTACTGAAAAGCACACCGGTGCAATCCCACTGACACGGCAGAATTCACAGCTCAACGTGAAAATGAGTCTTAAAGGGAGTGATGAAAGCATGATGCCATCAAGTCAACTGCTTGCTGATGGGCAGTGGCAACAAATATTGTGTGTGTGTGTGTGAGTGTGTGAGAGACCCTTATGCTGATGCGCCTGCCTTGTAGGAAAGTCAAACTGCACAGTAATTTTTACTCTACTTTATTTCTTATGTCTGGTATTTGCCTCGCAGCAAATCCCCAAAGGAAAACATTTCACTTTCCCAGACAACTTAACCTGGTTTAAACATGTAATAGTGGATATGGTAACATTGCTGTTCTGGCACTTCTCAATATTCAGCTGCCTCCCCAGAGAATCAAAACCTGAGGTCACACCCAGTCCATCTCCAAAACAATGAAGGTACGTACTACAAGAAAAGGCTTTTGTGTTTCTGTTCATGGAGTGGAACTTTAGAACAGTCTGAATATGGAATTAAAGCAATGTCCAAACATAAAACTGTTCAAAAAGAGTTATAAAAATATGATCTTCTTGAACTATAAAGAAAAGGAAAATATTTAAATTAAGTGAATGTCTCTATTTAAAAAACAAACAAAAAATTCATGATGTGATTATATAGTATATCAGAAATCTGTTCACTACTTTTTATTACAAATTATATCAGTAAGGAAGCTGACTAAATATTAACTGATAATTTATGGCAAAGGGGTGGGATTAAATAAGTGTATACTTCTTCCCACTCCCTTTCAACGTGTAAATTAATCCGAATGTTTTTTTTGTATGTAATTTGTATAGTATTTTTTTCTCTCTTATTTTCTTTTCTAAATGTACTTGTATATTGTTTACATGTTGAAATAAATTATCAATCAATCAATCATACATACATATATAGTGTAAATGTACCCGGTAGCATATGTAATGCACAATGCAAAATCATTTTAGATGGATTTTACTTTTCAAAATATTAAATATTTCTTTTACGTCAGCATTTTAAAGGGGCTTTCAAGGCTAAAACTACAACACTTTGAACAATAAGTCAATAGATGAGATAATCAGGAGTACTCCATCAATAAGTAGCTCCAAAGTCAACATTACAGAAGCACTGATGTCCTCTTTACTGAGAAGATGTAGTACTCATTGCAAAATGCACCAGTGGGATCAGTTTGAGCATTTTTTTAAAGGGACCAACACTAAAAATCCCAATAATGCAGAATTTTAAGTGGGGGTGGGGAGCACACACTAAAAAATCCACTTCACAAGTGATTAACATATATTTCACCAGCAGGGGGTAATGAAGCGACAGTGCTCTTCAATACTTCTAAACTGTAAGGGAATTTGAGTTGAGACTGTTTAATCATACACAGGTAAAACTAACATTTTCTTTTCATGCACACAACGAACTAAAGACAATCACATCTCAATGATAACGGAAGACTTCAACTGCAATTCATAAGACATTAACAACCCAAGAGTGTTTCTTGAATGCCATGTCAACAATTTGGTTGTCAGTGCATAATTTGCATGTTTTCTGAGTGTTTTTGGAGCTAACACTAGCCAGCTTGGTAAACCAGTAACCAGTGCAGCCAAATACATTAACCAAATACATTAACATAATGAGTGCCAAGTATGAAACGCATAAAACACAGTTTTATTGACCAAACTGGTCTGTTAGTAAAATTAACTGTATTTTTATTTTTCCAATAAAGAGCAAGCTTATTGGCACTGAAGACATAAAAGCAGTAAAATAAAGAGCTGCATTTAAATAATAGCTTTTGTAAATATATTCTGGTGTTCCTGAACTCTAGGAAATATTCAAACATTTTAGAAATGTCATGACACAACTGTTTGGAAGTTAAACACTAAAGACTTTAATTGTTTATTCATCACATTATGGTCACAGAGACCTGTCTCTAACAATGACCACAAACTTGCTCAGGGTCAGCTTGTTCTATGTAAAGATAGTTACTGTTGGCTGCCAGCTGTCTGGCAATCAAGAGTCAGTGGAAAATAAGGAGGCTGCTAAGGTCACCATAATCTATCAAGTAGATATGTTGCAGCAGGCCATGAATAAATACATAGAAAGACAACAGAGGAAACAATTGGTACTGTGGCTTGCTTAGCTAGCATGTAAACACTTTAGTTGAATGAAGAAAGAAGAAAAGTCTCAAGGTCCAGCTTCACTTCCATTCTGTGGTGACAGGTTGGACATGAACACAGGACACACCACAGATTGTCCCAATCAAATGGATCTTTATCTTACGATAACAAACACCTTTAGATGACTTATATTCTCCACACCATTTCTAGTTGTACAAAACTGTATTTATATACAAATTTATGTGGACACATGGAAAGTAATTTACTAGAAATGTGATCAGAAGTCTGCATGTTTGTTACATCTTTGTAATGATGTTCAAAAAGGCATAATTGGTTTTAGTATTTTTTGTGTTAAGGTTTTAGTATTTCAAGGGTAAATCTGAAACTTTATAATTGCAGACTGCACTATGTGTTTATCACTGTAAAGTGTTTTGGCCCTTGTCGCTGCTTATCCAAAAACCAGCCTGCCAAAGAAACCAGCTCCAACTTTGACACCAGGGTCTACAAGGGTTATAAAAGTTTAGCTTTATGTTCTGAAGTTTTCTGAGATTTGAAAAAGTACACAAACCCTACGTGTATCTAAACCTGCCATCAAAAGCACTGTTACTCTGAAAGCAGTGACCAATTTGTATTATTGTTAAAGGTATTAGAAAACACATAGGAGAGAAAGAAGTAAAACAGCAGTTGAGTTTTATTAACCTTCATGTCTTCACAGCTCCATCTGAAAACAAGAAGAAAGGAAAAAGCCATGGTGCTATAATGGCATCATAAATCAGTCCAGTCGCCAGCTTCTAACCTCTGATTTTCTCTTCATATTCACTGACTTTCCAATAATGTCTCCTGCCACACCAGAGGAGACAAGACTTTAGACCATGTTTATCCCAACTTGGCTGGAGCTTACAAAGCCACACCCCTCCCCCACATTGGACAATCGGACCATCTCTCCCTGTTCCTCACACCTCGGTATTCTCCACTCATCCAATGTGTGAAACCTGCTGTGAGGACAATTAAAGTGTGGCCAGAGGGGACAGACGCAGTTCTCCAGGACAGATCTAAAAACACAGACTGGAATATGTTCACTCACACAGACCTGGATGTTCGTCTCCTCCTGAAGGCCCGCAACACCGCCTTTAGGTCAGGAGATGCACACGCCTACAGCACAGCCAGGGCTAATCTAAAGAAGGGCATCAAAAAAGCCAAACACCATTACAAAAAGAAGGTAGAAGAACACTTCTCCAACTCCAACCCCCGACGCATGTGGCAAGGACTCCAGACCATTACAGACTACAGGACCACCAAAGCCTCCCCCGCATTCTCTGATGTCTCCTTCCTCAACAAGCTCAACAACGCTCGTTTGCTCGTTTTGAACCCCACAATAACAACCAAAGCAGACATGACGCCAGACCACCAAACTCTGACTCTCTCCCCCACCAATGTAGGAGCGGTGCTGAGCAGGATGTTCTGGGGAGCTTGCAGGAGTGCTCACAGACATATTCAATCTGTCCTTGGCCCACGCTGTGGTACCGGCCTGCTTCAAATCCACCTCCATCGTCCCGATACCCAAAAACTCCAACCCATCTTGCCTCAATGACTACCGCCCAGTAGCACTCACCCCCATCATCACTAAGTGCTTAGAGCAGCTGGTCCTAGCATACTTCAAATCCTCCTACAGGGAGGAGGTGGATCGTTTGGCTGAGTGGTGCGACACAAACAACCTGCTGCTTAACACCGAGAAGACCAAGGAGCTCATCGTGGACTACAGGAGGAATGCTGGCCCACATCCACCCATCCACATTAAGGGGACGGCTATGGAGCGTGTGAGCAGCTTCAAGTTCCTGGGAGTCCACATCTCTGAGGATCTCACCTGGACGACCAACTGCTCCAAGCTGGTCAAGAAGGCTCACCAGCGCCTCTTCTTCTTGAGGACTCTGAGGAAGAACCACCTGTCCTCTAGTGATGTTTCGGTCACGAACGAAATGGCTCTTAGAGCCGGACGTGAACGACGCGAGCCGACTCCTTATCGCAAGCTGTGGGTTTTTTTTTCTTTCTCTCTCCCTCTCTCTCGTACTTTTTTTTTCACTTCACTCCGCACGCGAGCCTTGTGTTTTGCGCTGGGAAGAGGGGGGGGGGGGGGTAGTTACACTCGCAGTAGCACAGGAACAGAGCGGGAGGGAGAGACAGAGAAAGAGAGCCAGGGACAACAACGTCACATTATAAAGGTATAGTATAGTAATCATCCACAACTATTTTCAGTTGCATATGATAAAGGATTCAGAAAGTTTATTCATGCAGGTCCATATGACAGAATATATGCATCTTTTTGTTTTCATATTTTAATTTATATTTAATTGTGTTGTGCTTTGCAGTGTTTTGTGTTGTTTCACTTTAAATTTGTTTAAAAGGAAAAAGCTGAAAATTTAAATGGTTAAAAGTTTAAATGTATATGGTTGGTTTTTGTATTATGATTTATTTATTGCATTTTATGTGGAGTGCATAAATAAAAGTATATTTACGGTGGCCCCTACAGACAAAGGACGTACAAACACGTACGAACTCTTAAGCACATAAAAACTCAAAACACGTACAAAACACAACAGAAGTGCTCCAGTGTTGAGCTTTTGTTACCTAGTGGCTACACAAGCCAGCAAGTACCAACGACCGGATTTGGTGTGTGGTAGTAACAGGTAAATGAATTTTTTTTTTTTAAAAATAATTTGAATATATATGAGTGCTTGTGTATAAATACACAAACAAAACACATATGCTTTCAATTGTGTAATTTAACTGATCTAGGTAGCTCTGTTTTAGAGGTTCAGTTAACGCTAGAAAGGTGTTTTGGAATTTGTACGTGCTTTGTCTCTAGGGGCCATATATGTTTATATATAAACATATATAAATAAAACCACTTTTTTTTACATTAGTAATTCCTTTTGTGCATCATTTTATATTATTCTTAATAGTAAATTAATTAAATCAACAAAACAACCTGAAGAGCTGGTTCGGATCCGAAAGAGCCGGCTCTCTAAAAATGGTAAATGGTAAATGGCCTGCATTTGTATAGTGCTTTTCTAGTCCCTAAGGACCCCAAAGCGCTTCACACTACATTCAGTCCTTCACCCATTCACACACACATTCACACACTGGTGATGGCAAGCTACATTGTAGCCACAGCTGCCCTGGGGCGCACTGACAGAGGCGAGGCTGCCGGACACTGGCGCCACCGGGCCCTCTGACCACCACCAGTAGGCAAACACGGGGTTAGTATCTTGCCCAAGGATATTTGGCATGCAGCCAGGAGGCAGCCTGGGATCGAACCACCGACTTTCTGATTAGTGGCTGACCTGCTCTGCCACCTGAGCTACAGCCACCCGAAAAAGAGAATCCCATCACTACTGTCCTCAGACATCCTGGTGAACTTCTATCACTGCACCATCGAGAGCATCCTGACCAACTGTATAACAGTCTGGTACGGGAACTGCTCTGCCTCGGACCAGAAGGCGTGGCAGAGGGTCGTGAAAACTGCCCAGCGCATCGCCGGAGCACCACTTCCTGCCATAAAGGACATCTACAGGAAGCGGTGTCTGAAAAGGGCTGGGAAAATCATCAAAGACCCCAATCACCCATCAGGGTGACTGGGCAGGGCAGGAGGGTGAAGAGTCCATGTGACTCTTCACCCTCCTGCCCACTGGGAGGCGCTACAGGAGCTAAGACGACCAGGTACCGGAACAGCTTCTTCCCCACAGCTGTCAGACTCCTGAACGCTGCCTCCTGACATCTGACCCACGTTGACCCACGTTAACACACACACACACACACACACACACACACACACACACACACACACACAATGGACAACTGTACCCTCAGACACACAATAATAACATGGACTGAACCACCACTCACAACCACTAGCACTTTATATAGCCTCTGTAGAAATTATCCACATATCTCACTTATCTTAACTGCACTACTGTATAGCTCTGTGTAAATAATCATTCTGTAGAATACGATAATTTTTAATTCTACAACTGTTTATAACTTGCATAGTTCCCATTTCTGTATAGCTGTATATCTCATATTTCTGTATAGTTTTTCTTTTTCATATTTATATCCTGTTCATAGCTTGTACTCACTACAGCCTGTACATACTTATAGAATATTCATAGCATACTTCATACCGTGTACATATTACATACCATAATAGACCCATTTCTGTAATATACTCACATATCTATATTATTGCTAATATTTATATTGTAATATATCTATATCATGGCTAAAGCACTTCTGGATGGATGCAAACTTTTGTTGCCCTGTACCTGTGACATACGCAATGACAATAAAGTTGAATTCTATTCTATTCTATAATTATTAATGCTCAGAAGATTAATGAACACCACATTTTTTAATGGTTTGACTAATGTAGTGAGATAATTATATTATTTATAATAATAATTTTTATTCTCAATAATACTAAAAAAATATAAACGAGGTCTTAAGAAACCTGTGAAACAGTGGTGATTTATAATTAATATGAATTTTTTAACCTTTCAGAACCAAAACCTGTTATTTAATATTATTAGTAACTGCTCGATATAATATTTAGAAATAAATCATAAATAGCATAATAGCACGATGTTTATGATATTATGTCTGTATTCCTGAAATTTTTGTAGATTTCTGAGGATACTTTAACAAACCATGTCTGCTCAGTGTTTCCTACGTACCAGCTGAATAAATCATGGTGGAGACACTCTTGTTAAGATGAGGGTGACTTTAATGTTTCTGAATAATTCAAAGAAGCAATCCAGTGCTCTGTCAACAACATTACTCCATCGCAGGAGGAGGAGTTATGAAAGAGGCGGATGGAAATGTAACAGAAGAAAAAAGGGATGAGAAAGATTTGGCTCCCAAAAGGACAACATCCCTGAGATGCCAGAACAGAAAAGGAAAAGAGAATTAACATGAAATACAACAAAATATTATTTTAATAACGGAGACTAAACAAGCACATGCTGTTTCGCCCCCTATCAGTACAGACCAGCTACTGCAATAAAAAAGGACTGTCAAAAGTGCAGCGACCTGGAAAAAGAGGAAGGAAAGGCAAGGAAGAGAAGAAAAGAGAGAAAAAGACAAATAAAAAGAAATGAAATGAAATGAAATGAAAGTAACAAAAGAAAAAGAAAGCAGGAACGTAAAATTATAAATAAAACAAAAAACAAGTAGAAAAGGATCAGAAGGCAAAATGAAAATAAAAAACAGAACAAGAAAGCACAAATACAGAGAAATAAAATAAAATAAAAAGGTAAAATGAGAGGAAAGGAAAGCACATCCAGAAAAGAAAAGAAAAAAGAAAATAACGGCAAAAGAAAGGTAAAGGATGACGTGAAAGCAAAAAAAGAGGACATAACCAAAATTATAACCATAGAAGGCAAATGAGAAAAGAGAAACAAGGGGAAAAGAAAGTGCATGTAATCAGAAAGGAAAGGAAAGGAAAGGAAAGGAAAGGAAAGGAAAGGAAAGGAAAGGGGGAAGCCCGGATTATTTAAAACGGAAAGGAGTAAGGAAAAGATACAACAATCTGCCGGAAACAATTTAGTGGCTCACTCGAGGCAGTCTGGGATCCCGGCTGCCTCGAGTGCTTTGTCAAAAAGAAAGTGGATGAAATATTCAGCAGCAGCAGAGCTGCTGTCCTCTCTGCTCCACATCAATAACCACTGGCTGTTTGAATATGAAACACTGGAAGAAGCACACAAAATGGAGCACCACTGACTCCTGCTCTTACTGCTGTTTAATGAAACTGTAATAAATTTTTAAACCTGTACTGATATTGTTGGAAAAGTAGCAGTGGGAGTGGTAAAAGTCATAGCAAAACGGTAGAAGTACGAGGTGAGAGTGAGCAGCAGTAAGAATTACATGTAGCAATGTTAGTGTACATGCAAGTGATTTTAGTAGCTAATATAATGTTACCTTTCACCTCCAGGAGTTTCCTACTGTTTTTAATCATTATGCTAAGCTGGTCAGCTTTCAGCTTTGTAAATGATGATCGAATGACAGATTCGCGTTTAGTTGAGGTATCCATTAACTGTGCATTTACTCTCCATTTTGGTCTTGCTCCAGGTACAAGATCCCTATTTTTAACACTCACAAAAAGCAAGACCCTTACTTGATATACATTTAATCATTGGGTGCTTCAAGGTTAGCTCCTTGTGTATCTCTGGAGCTCTTCTAGCTCTGATGAAGTTTCAACATTTGTCCTTGGAGAGTGGTCAGAGTAGGACTTCTGTAGAACAATCTAAATACAGTAGCTGTTGTCAAAGTGATTCAGAGGTGCACAAGAAGATGACTGTGATGGGAAGAACAGAAGATCTGATCGGGTTATTCTGAGTGATAGCTGCACAAGGTGTAAGATGACATGAATAGGAAAGTGCAGTAAACACATGTGCTGTGCATACATTGCAGACTTCTCCATTTAAGAGCATTTCTGTTTTAGAGTCATATCTCAGAGGGGTTTGATGTTTCTAGACTGCTCTCAGTCTGCCACAGCGGATGCCTTTCTGCAGCAACTCAGCATCCTTCCTGTCCTCTTCTTCCGCTTCTTCATCTTTAACCCTTTGAGGCTACTGTCAGAGCAGATGGACTTCCTCAGACTCCTGATGTGTTTTTCCTGCTCCTGAATCTTTGACTCCAAGTGGGACTGGATTGCTGTGCCCAGAGATTCCAAGTCCACAGAGGCGCCATACACCTCCCATGTCATCCCTTGCTCATCCCATGCTACGTCCTGTGGCTTTTCTGTCTCCTCCTTATCCCCATTTTCTTCCACCACCTTCTGCACCATCTTTGTCTCCTCCTGCTCCCCATATTTCCACATGCTATCAGTGCTAACATCTCTGTCTTGGTTTTGTCCTAGTTGTTGCCCCGACATGAGAGAAGGGCTTTTCTGAAAGCTGTATGTACGCAAACAGGCAGGCAGGGAGTTTGCCTTGTTTGTCACAGCTGACGGAAGTAATGACTGGCTACGCAACTCAATGTCAATCTTGCAGATATGCTGGACAGGTTTCTGAGTAGCTGGGATACAGCAAAGGGATGGAACTGTTGGCAAAATCAAACTACCTGACTTACAGCTAGGTGAGCCAATGAGAGAGGAGGTGATACCTCCCTGGTAGAAGCTGGGACTGGTGGATGCTGACCGTTCCACAACCTCCACCTCCACTTGGACAGCAACTTCTCTTTGCCCTCCTGCCAATGGATAAAGGCTCTCCCTTGGGTTAGTCATGGTCGCCATATCTCTGACCTTCTTGTGGTTTGCTGTAATGGTGGAAACAGGATAAAAAGAACTACCCTGATCCAGTCTCTGTCTCCCCCTCTCTTGTTTTTTTTTCTCTGTGATTTTTCTCTCCACACTCTCTGTCCTCGATGAAGAGGTGTTGCTACCAGCAATTGTGGCATTTGGCTCTCCCAGGTGGCCAGTTTTACTCAGCAGACCCTCTGGTATTCTCGCAGCACCTCCTGTTGACCGTGCTGCATTGTCAGTCACAGCCCCCTGGGATTCTGATGTTCCTCCTACAGCTGCTGCTTTTCTCTCAGGCACTTTTAAATGCTTTTCTTTGACGTCAGCACCCATTTTTGCTTGTGTCTTAGTGATAGAGTCAAAAGTGAGACCCCGAGTCAGAAAGGTATTATGAGATACACTGCTGGGATTTGTTTCCACAGTTACACACGCTGCAAGTTCATTTATGGTTCCTCCCATTGTAGTCAAGGGAGTGGTGGTTCTGGTTTTGGGGCTGGAAGTAGCCAGTGGGCCTGAAATCGCAGAAACACCTGAAAGTAAGAAATAAATATTAGCTCATATATATGTGAATTGCATAAAAAGCATAAATTATTATTATTATTATTATTATTATTATTATTATGCCCAATTTTTTCTTATATATTTTTCCAATAACCACTTGGATATTTAAAAGTAAATTCATCTCAGTGCTGATTTTGTGACCTTTCAGCATTATTGTTGTAATTGTAGTTTTGGGATGTGACTTAACCCTTTAACCCTTTAAGACCTACCATAGAACCAAGTCCGCCAGAGCTTGTAATATATTTTTACATGCTGTGGAGCCATTTTTTGGAGCATTTCAAGTTGCTATACATCAATAAAACCATTATAGCCCAAATTTTAATAATATGTCTGCATTAAGTCCATAGTAATTACATAAATTGCAAAAAAGTGCAATAAACTACAAAAAAATTGAAAATCGTTTTTGACTTTTTAACATATAGTTCTAGTTAGAGAAATTTAAGAGGCTTATCCCTCAAAACTGTAAATACAAAAAAGTTGCACAAACTAGTTTCCCACCAAAGGAAATTTATTTTAAGTGTCTTCATAGTTTTATTTTTGAGATACACCAATTTTCATATACTGCAGGAAAAACGAAAAAATATATTATAGTGCAAATTTGCAAAATAACAGCATATGCATCAAAATAAAATATTTCCAGCAGTGTAATATGAGTCCTCAGCATCCCAGAAACGACACAGAAAGTCATAAAGTCAAACATAACTTTTAAAAACACAAGTATAGGCTCATAAGGCCACAATGGTAAAAAACTACATTTCCGCAAAATGACGTCACTTCCGGTTTCGGGCAGGTCATGCGGTCATGTGATAGTTCACGCTGATGGACGTAGGAAGTGTTACAAACAGCTGATCGGATCGGCAAAGCGTGTTTCTGGAGTATTATGTTTTTGTTGCTGCAAGTGCTTTTTATGCAGTTTTTGCAAAGCTTTATGTGGAAGGAAACCGTGACCTAGGACAAGCTGATGGCATAAGATGTAAGTACAACTCCTCCGGTTTCATATGCAAAAAAAATTATTGCGCTAGCTTACGTGGTTGCAGTGCTACTGGGATTTAAAAATAGTTACGCAAAACGGAGCGTGTCCGCTTACATCTTATACCATCAGCTTGTCCTAGGTCACGGTTTCCTTCCACATATAGCTTTGCAAAAAACTGCATAAAAAGCGCTTGCAGCAACAAAAACATAATATTCCAGAAACATGCCTTGCTGATCCGATCAGCTGTTTGTAACACTTCCTACGTTGGAATAGACGTCAGCGCGAACTATCGCATGTCCGCCATTACCTGCCCGAGACCGGAAGTGACGTCATTTTCGCGGAAATGTAGTTTGTTTTTTTTTACCATCAGGGCCTCATGAGCCTATACTGGTCTTTTTAAAAGTTATCTTTGACTTTATGACTTTCTGTGTCGTTTCTGGGATTTTTCCTGCAGTATATAAAAATTGGTGTATTTCAAAAATAAAACTATGAAGACACTCTAAATAAATTTTCTGTGGTGGGAAACTATTTTGTGCTGCTTTTTTGTATTTACAGTTTTGAGGGATAAGCCCCTTAAATTTCTGTAACTAGAAATATATGTTAAAAAAACAAAAACGATTTTCAAATTTTCTGTAGTTTATTGCGCTTTTTTGCAATTTATGTAATTGCTATGCACTTAATGCAGACACATTATTAAAATTTGGGCTATCATGGTTGCACTGATGTATAGCAACTTGAAATTCTCCCAAAAATGGCTCCACAGCATGTAAAAATATAATATAAGTTCTGGCGGACTTGGTTCTATGGTAGGTCTTAAAGGGTTAATTGTTTCTTCTCTTTTTCTTTTGCTTTGATCATTACACTGAAATGAAACATTGCTGTCAAATATAAACTAATATAACTAAAAACAAAAGAAACTTCCCAATGAAAAACCTTCTACAATGCATACATATGTTGTTGTTTTTTTACACAAAAAAGATGCTTGATGCTTGGTTAATTGTCCATTGTTTTGGATTTTTGTCAGGTTTTTCCTTAGTACCACTTGTTTTAATAAAAACAATAATGGATTTTTGTTATTACAATCATGAATACCCAAATCTCGATTACTGTATTAAAAGCTACCTGACATGAAAGTTTTTATAGAATACCACACTAGAGTATTGGAGGTGGAGGTTGTACCACATTGAACCCTGACTGAAGCTTATTTTGTCAAACTGATTTTTACATTACAAACTGATGATCATAAGATGTCGGCTTTGCAAAATGTCTACATAAAATTAAATTGTGGCAGTAGTTACCTGGAGCAGAGCCAGGGCTTATCTGGGCATCTCTGTGTGGTCCAACAGGATTTGAATCAAGAGTTTTCCCAGCACAAGATCCAGGTCTCCTACTTGCTGAGCCTGGTCTTGGAGACAGTGTCAAGGAAGAGGGCAAATCCCTCAAAGCTAGTTGTGAAGTAGAGTGAACTGGTCCAGACTTGGAAATGTTTGATCCAGCTTTAGGGTCCGTACCTTGTTTGGTACTGGATGCTGAAGTCTTGAGGTTGTCATCTTTGGACCCAGACAGACTGGTTCTAATGGATGATGGGGAAACAGATCTGACAAGGTCTATTTTAGAGCTAGAGTTTGTTAAAGTAGACATAGAAGTTGACCGTGTTGGCTCAGCTTTATAATTGGAAGAGGCATCAGAACTAGAAGCAGTCCCACATTTAGCAGTTGGGCTAGTTTGAAGATTGATTTTTGAATTTGGCAGAGATTTGGGATCTTGGTCATCTTTTGACCTTGCCATGCTGGTTCTAGAGGCCCCAGCTGTCTTAGACTCTTGAGTAGTTTTGTTTGGTTTAATATCTGACATATTTCTAGAGTCAATGCTATCTCTGGAGCTCATCCCTGACTTAAAGTTGGGAGTGGCTTTGGAAGTGAAGTCATTTTTAAGATCTAAACTATCCCTAGAGTCTGAAGTTGTTTTGGAAGCCGAACCACTTTTGGAATCTAAACTGTTTCTTGACCCAATCTGTGCTTTAGAATTGTGACTGGCTTTGGAATCAGTGCCAGTTTTAGAAACCAGACTGTCCTTGGACACTGTGGTTCCCTTAGAGTTTGAAATGAATTTAGAACTGGTTTTGCATCCAAAACCAGCACTTGAATCTTTACTCTCAAGGTTCTCCTTTGGTTTCGTTGTATTACTGTTTATAGGTCCGGTGGCTGTTCTCTGTGTGAATGGCTTGGGACTTACAGACGTCAATAGGGTGCTCTTGTTACTCGGAAGTGCTGATTCTCCCCTCTGACTTGGTGATTTTGTAGCTGTAGAGGATGTTTCAGAACTATGAGTTCTTGAGTCATGCCCAGTTTTTGGATTTGACTTGCTGGTTATGCTCGCTGGATTTTGGTTGACTTCCACTATTGGTATTTGATTTGCCAGTTTTGAGATGATAGCCTTTGCCTCTGCTTTCTGGTTAGGAATTTGGGGGCTTGCAGGTAGGTGTAAAGTTTGTGGCGAAGGTGTCTTGATCACTTTCCCCCCCTCCTCTTTTTGGTTTGACTGCATACTTAGACTGACTGTTATTTTATTTGTAGTCTTTGTGGTTAGTCCACCTGTCAGAGATTTTGTAGTGTTCAGGCTCTGTATTTTTATTCTTTCAGTACTTTTGGGGATGCTAGCCATTGTTGTTTGCTCCATCTGCTGTGGTTTTAGACTTGTGTGCATCTTGGTGCTAAGTCCTGGGGCATGTTTGATATTTGCTGATTTCAGCAGTTGCTCATCTCTGCATCTAACCGTTGGCTTAGCTGTTGGTGAACGAGACAAAGCTGGGATTTTGCTTTTTTGCCGTGATGGGTCATCTCTCTCTCCTGGTGATGTCACAGTGGGTGTAAGGATGCTTGCTGACATACTTACTGCTACTTTCACCCCAGGTTTTTCACCTCCTTTGGTCACATTATCCTTTTTCTGTCCCCCATGCAGCTTTGAGGACTCGATGAATGCGCGGGGATTGCTTGGTGAGGTAATATTGAGGTTAAGGTTAAAGTTAGGTTCCAGTTCAAGTTTTGTATTAGCATCTATGTTGCAGAGATTGTCTTCAAGCCCATCCTCCCTTGTAACTGGACCTTCTGATTGGATGATATCTCTCTGTCGTTTTAAAATATTTTTTGAGGTTTCCATGATAATAATGATGATGATGGTTACTGTGTATCCAGTAGAAAAAAGGACCAATTTCTATGATATTTTTCAGTTGATACTGAGAACCTGACGAGACAGATGGATAAAGAGATGATTAAAAACAATAAGCCAAGCAGAGGCTATAGATGATGCATGTTTGATTGAAAGATAGCGGTCTCACTAGGCAAAAGTATTCAAAAGTTATTGACATAATATTATGAAAAAGTGACACACAACAAGAAAAAATGCCCCCTCACACATAGGAGTAAAGACTTAAGATTGGTAGTTCAGCCCTGTCTGGCAGCTATTTTCTGCCAAACACATGAATTCTCACGAGACCCAGTTTCACTCACGTTTGCATTTTCCCTACTGTGCTTGATACAGGCATCCATAGTCATGACTAGATTTTAAAAAGGAAATACAAGCGACCTGCTGTTTCAAAAAAAGTTCTGTACATATAATGAAACTAACTGAGACAAAACTGAAAGGAGTCACATATTTATAACATTACAATTACACTTAAGTTGACATTTTACAGCCTGGTTATAAATAGAACTACTAATGTATTACAAAAATATCAGGCAAGTCTTGATATAAATAGAAATATAATTAAAAGAGCAAGCAATAATTTAAGCATTTTAAAGTCACTCACGGGTATTACAGAAAGCTGTCACTGGAATATTACTGCAGGCTTGTAATATATTTCCTTCATACCTGTTTAGGATCCACATACATCACTGTTGGTTGACAAAGGCATGGTAAATGTTCGACGGTCCACCGCTGCAGACTCCCAAAGTGGAGAAAAAGTCTTCATCTGGTTCCCCGCTTCTTTCTCCTCAATGCTCTACCAGAGGAGGCACCAATGAATAAATTACAAGAGGAGGGAGCGAGGAAGTAGAGAGGAGAATGCAGGGGCTGAGAAAAAAAAGAAAAACATTATCACACTCCCCTTATCCCATTTTTCTTCTGTCATGGATTTGTCTTCAGATGTACTCCACCATTTGATTCTATGGTTAAGACCTCCTCCTCAATTTGTAATCCCCTCTTCTTTTATTTTAGGTTTTCCTTGTCTGTTTTTCCTGTCAACCACCCAATATTTTGAGCGCAATCTATGCCATGAAAACGTAATGCGGTGTTAAAGGCAAAAAAAGGAAGTCTAAGCCTGTACTTGTCATGGTCCTGGGTCTGTGACCCAGGTTTTTGAGTTTTGGGAATGTTTAGGAGTTTTCTTGTTTGTTACCCTTATGTTATAGTTTTGTATTTTGTATCACTGTCATTAAGGTTTTTGTGATGATATTAAGGTCAGGTATGGGTTTCAGGCTTTTATAGTTTCTTATAGTTGTCATGTTGCTATGCTCAGTATTTGCATTTTCTGTTCTTAGTCTTGTTATCTAGTCTTTAGGTGTCTGGCTCTCTGTATATAAGATAAGATAAGATAAGATAAGGTTCAAGGTTCTTTATTTGTCACATGCATAGTTATACAAGTATAACACACAGTGAAATGTAGCCTGACACACTCCTCGACATGTGCAAAAAAAAATTGGGGGGGGGGGGGGGGGGGGGGGGTGTAGAGGAAAAACATATATATATATATATATATATATATATATGTAGTATATACATTGGGTGAATGTGCAGTAGTAGCAGATAAGATAAGATAAGATAAGATACACATATGTATACATATACATACATATATACCTGCACATGTCTATACACATGGAAGGTCCATTATGCATGAAGTGGTGACCGTGGATGTTCACAGTGTCCAGTGACTTATGACATTGTGATTGAGGAGTTATAGAGTCTAACTGCTGTTGGGATGAACGATCTGCGAAAGCGCTCCTTCCTGCAGCGAGGGTGTTTCAGTCTCTGACTAAAAGAGCTGCTCAGCCCACTCACATACTCATGCAGTGGGTGATGTGGGTTGTTCATGATGGATGTCAGCTTTACTAACATCCTCCTCTCACCAACCACCTCCACAGACTCCAGGGGACATCCCAACACGGAGCTAGACCTCCGCACCAGTTTGTCAATCCTGCTCCTGTCCCTGTCCGTGCATCCATTCCCCCAGCAGACCACTGCATAGAAAAGGGCAGATGCTACCACAGTGTCATAGAGTGTCCTTAACAGAGTCCTGCAGACTCCCAAGGACCTCAGTCTCCTCAGCAGGTGGAGTCGACTCTGGCCCTTCTTATACAGGACGTCTGTATTTGTAGTCCAGTCCAGTTTATTGTTGAGGTGAACACCCAGGTACTTATAAGAGTCCACTATCTCAATGTCTTTCCCTTGGATGTTCGCCGGTGTCGTAGGGGGTGACTTCCTCCTGAAGTCTATGATCATCTCCTTTGTCTTTCCGGCGTTGATTTGGAGTACGTTGGTCTCACACCAGCCAACAAAGTCACTGATGACCCCCTGTATTCCTGATCATTCCCGTCTGATACGCATCCAATGATGGCTGTATCATCTGAGAACTTCTGTAGATGGCAATTGTCCGAATTATAACAGAAGTCTGAAGTGTAAAGGCTGAACAGGAAAGGTGAGAGAACCGTGCCCCGTGCTGCCCCCGTGCTGCAGATTACCACCTCGGACACACAGTCATGGAGCCTCACATACTGTGGTCTGTTGGTAAGGTAGTCGATGGTCCATGCAGTCAGCTGTTTGCCTACTCCGGCTCCCTCCAGCTTCCCTCTCAGTAGTGCGCGTTGGATGGTGTTGAAAGCACTGGAGAAGTCAAAAAACATGATCCTCACAGTGCTCCCCGCCTGCTCTAAGTGAGAGAGGGATCGGTGTACCAGGTAGATGACAGCGTCATCCACCCCAATTCCAGAATGGTAGGCGAACAGCAGGGGGTCCATCACTGAGTCCACCAGTGGCCGAAGGTGGTGCAGGATGAGCCTTTCCATGGTCTTCATCAGATGAGAAGCCAAGGCAACAGGCCTGAAGTGGTTGGGCTCCCTGGGGTGTGCAATTTTTGGCACCGGAACCACACAGGAAGTCTTCCACAGTTCAGGAACCCTCTGCAGGCTCAGGCTCAGGTTGAAGATGTACAGGGCCACCTGACAGAGCTGGTCTGCACAGTCCCTGAGCAGTCTGGAGCAGATTCCATCCAGACCTGCTGCCTTCCTTGCCTTCATCCTCTTTAGCTGATTTCTCACCTGATCAGCTGTGAAGTAGATGTGAGGCTGGGCTGGAGTGGGGGGTAGGCCTGGCTTTGTTGCGGGTAGATGTGTGGATAGGGGTGAAGCAGGGTTGTGGTGAGAGGAGAGCTCAGGTGACAATGGCATTGCACCTGGGGGGGGGCGGCAACTGGAGGGGGGTTAATGGAACCTGGGGGGTGGGAGAGGTGATAAGTGGGCCATTGTCAAATCTGTTAAAAAACAGATTCAAGTCGTTAGCCCAACCCCAGCCGGCAGACACTGTGGCTCCTCAATTGTCCTGGAAGTGTCCAGAGATTTTTTCCATGTTCCTCCAGACTTCTCTGATGTTTTTCTGTTGGAGTTGGTTTTCCATCTTCCTCCTGAAGCACTCCTTGCCTTCTCGGATCTTGTATTTAAGATCCTTTTGGACTTTAAGTTCCTCCTTGTGTCCCGACCAGAAAGCACTCTTCTTCTTGTTCAGCAGGGCCTTCAGTTCTGGGGTGACCCACGGTTTATTGTTTGAGAAACACTGTATCTTCTGGGTAGGCACAGTGTTCTCAACACTGAAATTAATGTAGTCCATGATGCAGTGGGTGAGGGCGTCGATGTCCTCACCGTGAGGCTTGTAGAGTTCCTACCAGTCTGTGCATTCAAAACAGTCTCTTAGGGCCTCAGTGCATTCCTCAGACCACACCCTTATCACCTTCTTTGTGTGTGTGTGGGGGGGGGGGGGGGGGGGGGGGACGTTCCTCTTCACCATAGGAATGTAGGTGGGGTGGAGAGGGACCAGGTTGTGGTCTGAGTGGCCAAGCGGGGGGAGGGGTGATGCACTGTAAGCCTGCTTTGTGTTGGCAAACAATAGATCCATCTCATACTTCCTGTTTTGAGGTCCTGTATTAAATGCACACACATATACACACGCCTCTAACTGACCATCCTCTCTAATTGATTTGAGAAGACGAAAGTTGTTATTGGGAAATATCGTGTCAAAATGCTCCCCAACTGCTGATATATTTCACCTTTTTGGTAGTTCCATAATGTTCTTCTTGCAAGCTTGTGATGATCATGAAAATCACATCAGATTAACTACACACATACATACAAATCCCTGCATCTTTTCAGCAACTAGAGTCACATAATGAGGCAGTGATGTCGTTTCAGAGAAATTACGCCTTGTTTATCTTTGGTTGTGAAGGACGATACGTGTATGTGGCGATCGTGGCTCAAGAGTTGGTAGTTCGCCTTGTAATCGAAAGGTTGCCGGTTTGAGCCCCGGCTTGGACAGTCTCGGTCATTGTGTCACTGGGCAAGACACTTCACCTGTTGCCTACTGGTGGTGGTCAGAGGGCCCAGTGGTGCCAGTGTCTGGCAGCCTCGCCTCTGTCAGTGCGCCCCAAGGCAGCTGTGGCTACAATGTAGCTTGCCATCACCAGTGTGTGAATGGGTGGATGACTGGTTGTGTAAAGCGCTTTGGGGTCCTTAGGGACTAGAAAAGCGCTATGAAGGCTGCTTCTAACAGCTTGGACGAGTTTACGGACACCGTCACCTCCTATATCCACTTCTGTGAGGACAGCATTGTGCCATCACGCACCAGGGTGAGTTATAACAATGACAAACCCTGGTTTACTCCTAAACTCAAAAAGCTGTGGCTGGAAAAGAGAAAGGCGTTCAGAAGCGGAGACTGCTACAGAGAGGCCAAGTACAGGTTCACTAAAGAAGTGGACATTGCTAAACATCAGCACTCTGAGAAGATGCAGCAGCAGATCTCAGAGAATGACTCGGCCTCTGTGTGGAAAGGTTTTAGGAATATCACAAACTACAAGCCTAAAACCCCCCACTCCACTGATGACTTGCTCTTAGCCAACACCCTTAACGACTTCTACTGCCGTTTTGACGAGCCATCAGGCAGCCTTCACACCTCCAACGGCCCCAACAATAGAGGCACTTTGGACACTAATTCCACCACCTCTCCCCCCTCCATAGAGCCATCACCACCTTCAAACTGTTCACCTACAACACCCCCCTCCTCACCCCACACAAAAGAGGATTTCACACCACCTCCACCCACCACAACTCTTCATATTCATGAAGCAGATGTGAGGAAGCAGTTTAAGAACCTGAATGCTCGGAAAGCTCCCGGCCCAGACGGCGTGTCTCCTGCCACCCTCAGACACTGTGCAAACGAGCTGGCCCCAGTGTTTTCTGGCATTTTCAACTCCTCACTGCAGGCATGTCATGTGCCTGCCTGCTTCAAGTCCTCTACCATAATCCCTGTCCCCAAGAAACCTAGGATCACTGGACTAAATGACTACAGACCCGTGACTCTGACATCTGTGGTCATGAAGTCTTTTGAGCGCCTAGTTCTCTCCCATCTCAGGACCCTCACGGCCCCCCTCCTGGACCCCCTGCAGTTTGCATATAGAGCCAACAGGTCTGTAGACGACGCCATCAACATGGCCCTACACTTCATCCTGCAGCATCTGGACTCCCCAGGAACCTACGCCAGGATCCTGTTTGTGGACTTCAGCTCTGCCTTCAACACCATCCTTCCAGACCATCTCCGAGACAAGCTTTCCCAGATGAATGTGCCTGATCCCATCTGCCGGTGGATCACTGACTTCCTGACGGACAGGAAGCAGCATGTGAGGCTGGGAAAGAATGTCTCGGACTCCCGGACCATCAGCACCGGTTCCCCTCAGGGCTGTGTTCTTTCTCCTCTGCTCTTCTCCATGTACACCAACTGCTGCACCTCCACCCACCAGTCTGTCAAGCTAATCAAGTTTGCAGATGACACCACCGTTATTGGGCTCATCTCTGACGGGGATGAGTCTGCCTACAGGAGGGAGGTTGAACGTCTGGTGTCCTGGTGCAGCCACAACAACCTGGTGCTGAATGCCCAGAAGACAGTGGAGATTATTGTGGACTTCAGGAAGCACACAGCCCCACTCCCCCCCATCATCCTGACTGACACCCCCATCACCTCTGTGGACTCATTCCGCTTCCTGGGTACCACCATCACCCAGGACCTGAAGTGGGAGCCCACCATCACCTCCGTCATCAAGAAAGCCCAGCAGAGGATGTACTCATCTGCAGTCTCTGGACTTGCGAGGCTGGTCCAAGGACATCGAGTGGGAAGTGTCAAACAAGACCTTTTTGAGGAGCCTAACGAGACTGCACATGAGTGAAACTTCTCTTAGCTTTGATGTGTACAGAGCGATTCTGCAGACTGCTTACTCTCTTTAAGAGTTTCAGATGGATAACATACAAAAGTGGATAGATGATGGTCTCATTGACGTTGCCTGCCAAATTCCTTCTCTAAGAACAGTTGATGTGAGAAATAGTGAAATTCACACCATAAAAGAGCACATGCTGCAGTCTTGCTCTAACCTTATTGAGCTCAACTTATCATTTAACAATATAAAAAGCATGGCTGATAATGCACTCCCGTCAATGACACAGCTCAGAAGCCTGATATTACAAAATAATGAACTGTCCGAACTGCCAGTGGCCGTCCAAGGACTCACCACATTGGAAGTCTATGACCTTAGTTCCAATGACATCAGTGAACTTTACTGTCCTTACTTCTGGAATTTAACAAGCCTAACAATACTCGATCTGAGCCACAATCAAATATCCTATATCTTTGACTGTGTTTTTCAAAATTTAAACAATTTGAAAATCTTAAATCTTGAAAACAACAAGATTATGTCATTTATAGATACATTCAAAGATAAATTACAGACACTGGAGTTTTTAAATTTGAGAAATATTGATATCATGAATTTCATTCATGGAGATTTTCATAGTCTGTCTTCCCTTCAATACTTGTGTATAGACTTAGACGAGTGTGACAGTGTTGATGAAGGAGGGTTCGAAGGACTTGATAACCTCCAGATTCTTTATCTGTTAGGTGATAATTATTTTTACGACCATTTCAGTGGACTGTCAAACTTAAGCACTCTGATCTTAAATGTTGTTGAAAGCCGAACCCACAACAGCTCTGAACAAAGGGATAGGCCTTTCTCAAATTTAAAAAGATTGAAGGAACTTGTTATAAAGGTTCATAGAGGATATTACGATATTTCAAAAGATGTTCTCAGTGGTCTGACTTCTTTAGAGTACTTAATAACAGAGGCATATTTCATGGGATCTTTGTACCCAGACACATTTAAATACACACCGCAACAGAAACATCTGAGGATATCTTACAGCGAGCTTTCAGTTTTAACATCTGACGTGTTCTTGCCAATTCCAAACCTGATAATACTCGACCTCTCCAACAATAAACTCAGGTCTTTGGATTTTCTAGCAGAGGCCAAACTGTCGGCACTCAGGTGGCTAAACGTCAGTGACAATGAATTGTTTGTAATCAGTGAAACAGTTATCCAATCCCTTCCAGGCTTGACATATCTGGATCTATCTGCTAACATTTTAACATGTGAATGTTCTAATTACGGTCTTATCCAGTGGATTCAAGGCAGCAAACAGACACAGGTTGTTAATGCACATCAGTACACTTGTGCGTTTCCTGTCAGCCAACGAGGAAAAAAATTCCTTGACTTTGGTTTTGACTCCTGTCGGATAGATGCTGCATTGCTCTGCTTCCTCTTTAGCTCTAGTCTAGTTATGCTTACTCTCCTCGCATCCTTCATCTATCACTTCCTGAGGTCACACCTCACATATGCCTATTACCTCTTCCTGGCCTTTCTCTATGATAATAAGAGGAGGAAGAAAGGTATTCCTCACAGCTACGATGCCTTTGTCTCCTACAATGTTCATGATGAAGCTTGGGTCTGTGGAGAGTTGCTTCCAGAGCTGGAGGGTCAACAGGGCTGGAAACTCTGTCTGCACCACAGAGACTTTGAACCAGGTATATATGATTATCATTAGCCTCTTTTTTTCTATTTTTCTATTTTTAGATCAATATTTAATGGAGCTACCACACAAACTCTGTCTCATCTTTCCTTTAAACACTATTGTTGCCACTCTAAACTTGTAATGACAAAGATCAGGGTTTCACACCACCGTTTTTTGTTTTGTTTTGTTCAAAATTTTACTACACTACGTTTACGCAAACACAAATGGTTGATATGATGTCAAACAAGAATGCCAATCACACATGACCCACAAAACAAAGTTTGAATGCTAGACTGACTATCTGGACAAGAGCTACAAATTGATCTTTAAACCTCTAAAATTAAACTTTAGATGTGCTGCTCAACTGTCAAAGCATCCTACATGTAGGAAAAGGAAATCATGAAGTTGTGTTTTGCATAAAAGAAAATAGAAAGACAGCTGTTTTTGTACTCCCGATGTTTTTGTAAGCCTTGGATTCCAGAAACTATAAAAATTAAAGTTAAGACCAACACCAGTTATTACTCGAGAAGCTTATTGAATTGTTCTTTGTTCTCCAAAGGCTGTGACTGGAATTTAGACACTACTGTAGATCCTGCTATTCTCAAAAGTGAGAATGTTTTAACTTATAGAAAAGGCTACACATTATGTTATTCACCAGAGCTGTTTTAACTAGAAAATGTTAAAACTTGAAAAATGCTGACATGTTTGATGTGTGAGATTTTTGTTTAATGTCTCAGATTTCTGTTTTTACAGGTAAGCCCATTGTAGAAAACATTACAGAGGCCATCTATAACAGCAGAAAGACTATCTGTGTGATCAGCCCAAATTACCTGCAGAGTGAGTGGTGCTCCAAAGAAATCCAGATGGCCAGGTATGGTTACCAACTCTTTGTCCTTACATGTAATGACATCGCCAGCTTCTACACTGATTAATCTGCGTGTGATCTCTTTAGCTACCGTCTGTTCGATGAGCACAAGGATGTGCTGATCATGGTGTTTCTGGAGGACATACCAGCCAACCAGCTGTCTCCGTACTACCAAATAAGGAGTCTGGTGAAGAGGAGCTCTTACTTGAGCTGGCCACAGGCTGGTCAACACACTGGAATCTTCTGGCAGAAAATACGACAAGCTCTCGAGAGAGAAGAAAACCCCACTGAGCACACGTGACTCCGCACTGGACAGCCCATAGTCATCCACTGAAGTTTACCTGAGGTGGAAAAATCATTGTTTGTTTGTATAAAGCAGATATAATTATTGCAAATGAGAATAAATCAGGGTATGCTTTACAGTGAGACTGACAAGTTGCTCTTCTTATCCTTTTGTATTCGAAGGAGCTTGGGAAAGAAAGCGTCTGGACTTCAAGTTGCTTGAAGATGTTTCACCTCTCATCTGAGAAGCTTCTTAAGTTCTAGGGTCAAATGGTGGAGAGTCACAGATTTAAGCCCTGTGGGAGTGTCCCTCCGAGAGGGACAATGGACCCTCTAATGATCCTCTACCTAATCACACAAGCCAAGGTGTGAAAATGGGTGTAGGTCACAATCAGCCAAGGTTTTGGGTGAGCTCATTGTGAAACCTAGCCCCACCCTATCATGTGATTTGCTGAGGTCAGATGCCCCAGGATATCCTTTGGTATCCATGTCAGATTCACCCCCTTACGTTCAAAATACCAAAATGAAGATTGCAGACATGCTCAACTTGAGGCTTCATAATGGGACTTCTCCAGCTGGTGGATAATGCTGTGGTGGCTCCATCCATCTTTCATATACAGTTTATGTAAAGAACAAGCATAGTTGTGTTTAGAGGTGCAAATATAAATATAAAAATGGGGTTAGGGTTGTACATATTTTTTATATTGTTATATTTAACTACTAATCAATAAGTCCTAATAATGGAACATATCAATCGACTGTCATTTTTAAACCATTAGGATTATGGGCTTTGTGACAGTTGGAGTTTAAACCACCCTGATGATCAAGAATTCACTTACTTTTCCAAGTCCATCATTCATCATCGAGAATATATTTATTCCCCCAGCTAGTAATTCCCGTCATCCAAAGCGATCATAAACCTGTCTCTTTGAAACTCAATAAAAAATGGCAACAAAAATCGACCACCTGATGGTGCTTGAACACATCTTTGCTAAAAAAGTAGGACTTAATAATATTTTAAAGAGAATGGACATCCTTTTTGGATATAAATGATTCTCCCAACATTTATTAACTTTATTATAGGAAACTGGCATAGCTGTTTTAAGGGGCAGGATTATCTCATACTCATCCTATAAAAAGGACAAAGACACAATTTGGAAGAAAAAATTAAAATGTTGAAAAGAAATTGGACAACCAACCCTTCTGAAAAGCTAGTGTGTGATTTAAGAAAACACAGACTTGATTTAAATGTTTTGTTAAATGCAAAATCACAGTTTCTTATACAGCGGTTGACACATGAGAAATCTAAATACAATAATAAATAAATCAGATAAATATATGGCAAACCTACTTAAGCAAAATAAAAAAAACAAGTACAGTTATCAAAGACTCAGCAGGGAAACCTTTTCATTATCTTCCAGATATAAATAATGTTGTTAGGGCGTTTTACATGCATCTATACACTTCTGACCATGACCCAAATATGGAAAACATTCACAAATTTCTGAGTGCTATAGATCTGTCTATTTTAACACAAGATCAAGGTACGATGTTGGATAAACTATAGCTCTAGAAGAACTATTCTTAATCAAATACTCTGTAACAAGGCATCTAGCCCAGATGGCGTCCCTGCTGAGTTCTACGAACATTTATGGCCAACCCTGTCCTCGCTATTCATAAGAATGGTTGAAGAATTTGTGATTAGGTCTAGAATTTCTCCTACCATGAAAACTGCAATGATTAACCTGTTGTTAAAACCAGATAAAGATCCCACGCAGGCAATTAGTTATGGAGCACTTGTTCTGGTAAATACAGACATTAAAATTATAAGCAAAGTCCTTGCATCACACTTAGAAAAAGTAATTCACTACAGTTTTATATGGTTGATAATCGCCCCCAGATGCAGGAAATGGTCCCCTTTACTCTGGGGTAGAGACAAGCAGACCACCCCCCAGTCCTGCAGCAGTATGGACCTCAGTCCCCGGTGTAGTATTTTGTATTGTATTAATTGTAGACTGGGATTTCTAATCAATTTCAAGATTTTTTAAAAATATCTTAGAGCAGGAGTTGTTGTGCAAGCTGACTGATAGCTCCGTCTCACATTTGGCAATAGGAAGGGATATTGATTCATCTATTTTGGAGAGTGTTCTGTATATTTTAGAGAGTAATTTTAGGATTTTGAGACCAAGGAATTGTACCAAATTTGTTGGTGTTTGTAATTTGACTTGATTAGGCTTAAATGTCTTTTTTACTATAGATTTAATTTGTTGATATTCTAAAAATCTATTCTTTTTAATTCCATGTTTTTTTTTAGCAAATCTGTCAAATAGAATAAAGTCTGTTCTTTTGAATAGATGTTCCAAGAATCTAATTCCTTTACAGCTCCAATCAAGGAAGTTAATCATGTTATTGTTCTGTATTATGTCAGGTTTATTCCAGATGGATGTACATTTGAATGGGATTAATGAAGACTACATAATTTTTTAGAAACTCTCACCATGCTGTGAGAGAGGAGCTGATATTGATGCTTTTAAAGCATACACATTGTTTGTTTTAGCTAATGAATGGTAGGTTTGAAATCTCTATTGCAGGGGTTGGCAACCTAGGCACGCGTGCCACAGTTGGCACGCGTGCCTAGGGTTGACTGGGTTGAAGAGTTAACTGATGGCACGATGTTAGAGGATTTTTAAGTTTTATTGTCATGAAATGCAACTGAGTGATATACTGATAAGTGTTTAATATTTCTGCATATGGAAACGTCTTTCTATCATGAACTCTCTGAACAGTCACATCACAACACCACAACGAGTTGTGAAAACAAGCTGTTATTGTTAGATTAAGTTCCAGAAACTGCATGTTCTCTCCCCACGAGTGAAGAGCGTGCAGCTAAGTTCCTGTTTTATCTTTGCTTTGCCATGTGACATCACTATACTGAGTGTATATATAAAGATGCAAGACAAGTGTGGGGTGTGTGACTCTCTCTGAGCTCACCCGTGCACGTTAACTGTTGAACTGTCTGAGTGTCATTTCTTCACCTGAGTGTTTGATAACTGTTCACCCCTAACACACGACCATAGCTGGACTGGTCATCCGGCATACTGGGCATTTGCTCGGTGGCCCGGTGACTCTTTTTTTCTTTATAACGGTATAAACAATGAAAGGTGGTGGATTGGCCAGATGCTGGTCGGTGTGTAAAAATAACGCAGTTGTTTGGTGGTGGCTATGGGAGCTTCCTCAGATTCAGTAAAATTAGCAAGTGTTGGAGGCCAGCAGGTGGATGAGAGAAAGGGGAGGCAGGAGGAGAGACCCGAGGCAGCCGCCGGTCCGAATGTCAGGTGAACTGAACTTCAGGTAAGAAGTTATGACCTGCAGTCTATCTGGGTCAGATATAAACCAAGTTTAGGTGGAGTTTATTTTCGTTGTGCTGACTTTTTACAGTCAGTTACAATAACTCGTACTGGGTACCTGCTAGCATGACGGAGTTTCTATACAGCTGGGTCGGTGCTTGTTACTGATGTTGAACTTTACTTAATTCATAAGTAGAAATGCCAACGGAATCGCCCCGCATTGAGAGAAAATATTACGCGTTTCGCATTGAGGTGAAAAGGAACAGTTTGTCCCGTACTTCAGCTAGAATGGAAAAAGACACAAAGCTGGAGTTATTCTGTCGTTACGCTGCACAGCTGCCTCTTCTTCTCTCATTCTTCCCCCTCCCTCTCCTGTTTCTTCTTCAATCATGAAACTGATCAATGATCAGCTGATCGGCTTTTCTCTCTTGCTTGTTTATCGCCCACTTTGCGCCAGAAAGAGGAAACCGGCGGATGTCACGCTAAACAACAGCAGCACATTTAAGCTTGATCAGCTGTTGTTAGAATTTATTTAATATTAATTTCTAGTATCAGCTGATGTTGGCTGGAGCCACAGCTGTAAAGCTGCTGGTCATGATATGATTTGGTTATCTGGTGAGAGGGAAACATGAAGATGAAACCAGGAGATGTCCTTACTGGATCATCATTAGCTGAACAGGTGATGGAGAAACAGGTTTACCTTTTAGGTGACATGAATGAGTTGAAGGGAAGTTATGAACTGTTTCTGAGAGACAAATAACACCAGGATCCTTTTTTAGGTAGCTGACAGCTGGTAATGGCACAAAGAAATACTTTCTTATTCTCTTTTAAAATGTCCAGCTTTTATTAAATAATTATCTGAAGCTTACAACCAAAGTTTTTATCTGACGTAAAATGTATAGAAATCATACATATAACAAAGAAGCAGCTGGAATCCACAGCTGTGTGTGTTCATGGAGCTGCATTTTCACCTGCTGGACATCACTACCTGACAAGTTTAACTGTCTTCAGAACATTGCAGAGGCCTTATTGACAGTATTTGGCTCTACATATCTGTGTGAGCAGGTTTTCTCTCACATGAGTGTCCTCAGGTAGCCGTCTGAATGCTGGACACTTGTGTCTCTGAGTGGGAGACCAGAGATCAGAGTGTATTGACAAACATGCCATATTGGCCCAGTTTATTTTTCTTATCATTGTTGTGAGGAGACCATAAATAGCATTTACATTTTCTGTTGTACAGTTCATTTGCTGTTATGGAGTTCTTGTTATGGATAAAAAGTGTCTTTTTTTGTTTCAAAATAGCTGATAACTATTCGCTGATAGCTGCCAACATCTGCGAACAAATATAATTCTATAAAGTTGTTCTATATAGTGTGTAACCATTAATATAGAGCGTTATTAAATTTATTGCTAATGCAATCATATGGCACACTGACTTCTGAGGAAATTTTAAATGGCACTCCTCATCAGAAAGGTTGCCTCCCCCTGCTGTTCTATGTCTAGCCAGGCCCCAACTAAGAGGGTGTGTTTTAACCAATCTGAGATTAATTGTTGCCTGTTGAATAAGAAGAAGTGTTGAAAGTTAGGCAGATGTAGTCCTCCTTTATCCTTGTTCCTATGTAGTGTTTTCAAGCTAATACAAGGGGGTTCATTCTAAAGGAATGAACAAATAGACAATTCCAGAAATCTAAACCAGTCTGGTGATGGTTTGCTTGGGATCATCAAGAATAAATAATTGATTCTTGGCAAAACCATCATTTTTATTAAAACAACCTTTCCAAGGACTGATATGGGTAGAGTCTTCCATATAGCCAAATTGTCTTTAGCTTCCCTTAAAAGTGGGATGTGATTTTATTTAGTTAATTCTGCAAGCCTAGGAACAACATTAATATTTCCAGATTGAAATGGAGTAGAAGAATTCTGGAAGGAGTAATTACCGTAATAACCTCAGAGAGAGTGGTTATTACAGTCAGTGGCGGTCCTAGCCTGTTTGGCGCCCCGGGCGAACACCCCCACACACACACACACACACACACACAAGGATTATACATTAAGATAAAACTGTTGTCGGAACCATACTGAATTTCGCCAGAGAAACACACACATATGAAGAGAGAGAGAGTATGCATTGTATGCAAACGGCTATGAAACAGCCATCATAATTCATCATACAATGAGAACAGGAAGAATAACAATTGACAATGACTAATTAATATTAAAATCTGTAACATAATGTATTGTTTGAAGTTTAGTCTGTTACTGTTACTGTTTTTACCATTTCTTCTTGGAGCAACTGTAACGCACATAATTTCCTTAGGGATTAATAAAGTATTCTGATTGTTTCAGGATGACCTGCCATTATCCAACGACACATCTGCTTACCTGCATCTTTTGCTCGTTTCTCCTCCTCTTCTTTTCTATTTTTTCTAAACTGAGCACCTGATGGCTTTGAACTTTTCTTGTCCATCTTCCATTGGTTTTAATTTTGCACTCCAGTATGAACACAAATCCACCAACTCGAGGATCGCCACAACATAACCTAACAGACCTACACCTTAGTTCACAGATTCACTTTAGGGTTTATTTCAGGGATTTCACACAACCCAGGATTCAAATCATGAATACACAATGGGCCTGGATTTACAACATTATGAATGAAATGTGCTCTATTTGGAAGCAGCCGGCCCCCCTCCCCTTTCGACGGGTTGTGTGAGACTTTAAATCATCAAACTGTAAATTATATACCCCGAGTCCTAAAGTGTATATTTATTTTCTTACTCTTCTTATATTTTCTTATATTTTTTTTGTTTACTTGCACTGCTGTAACTGGAGCCTCGTCGTCTCGTCTCTCTATATACTAGACTGTATGTAGCGGAGTTGACAATAAAGTTTTACTTTGACATCAGCAGCGAGCAGGCGCACCGAGGGCTCTCGCGCTCACTTTTCGCGTATAGAATTTCGAAAAAACATCGGCGCAAATTATAAGTCTGTATCATGATGTCTGGTGTTTTCGTGTTTGTTGTTTTGATTTTATTTTGCGAGTTGGTTATTAGATGCTGCTTCAGCCAGCCAGAGAATCCCCCGCCGCTCCGCCCTCTCCTCCCTGTGCCGCAAGCAGCAGGCGCACCTCACAAACGGAGGGCGCCCTTACTCCCAGCAAATGGGCGATAGAAAACCGATCGGTGCCTATGACATTCCCAATATGCGCTGACATGATGTCATGGCAGCATGAGTACGAGCAATTTTTTTTGCCGATGCCCGTTATGCCGCCCCCACCACGATGCCGCTCCGGGCAACCGCCCGTGTCGCCCGTATCAAAAACCGCTATCGATTACAGTTAATGCTGGGGGGGGGGGGGTGTTTGTGCACCTGTGTCCAATATGTCTTTGTGCGCTGTGAGTCAGTAGTGGATGTGCTGACGCTGAGTGTGTTATCATATCATTTAGGTATTTGTTAATTGATTGGTATAAAAATAAATGTTTAATTCTAGGTGACTATTCAGTTTTGTTTTGTTTTTTCCTTCAAGTCTCTGACATCTTACGTCACTTACTGCATTTCTGTTCTGCCACCTACCTTTCCTTCTCCTCCCCTTCTTTTCCATCTCCTGCCTCCTGTTTTTATGTTTTAATGTTTTCAAAAACTTTTAAAAGCTGCCACTTCTTGAAGTAAATTAGCAGCACCTGCAAAATAATTATTAGGCAACGTCCTTTCCTTTGGCAAAATGGGTCAAAAGAAGGACTTGACAGGCTCAGAAAAGTCAAAAATAGTGAGATATCTTGCAGAGGGATGCAGCAGTCTCAAAATTGCAAAGCTTCTGAAGCGTGATCATCGAACAATCAAGCGTTTCATTCAAAATAGTCAACAGGGTCGCAAGAAGTGTGTGGAAAAACCAAGGCGCAAAATAACTGCCCATGAACTGAGAAAAGTCAAGCGTGCAGCTGCCAAGATGCCACTTGCCACCAGTTTGGCCATATTTCAGAGCTGCAACATCACTGGAGTGCCCAAAAGCACAAGGTGTGCAATACTCAGAGACATGGCCAAGGTAAGAAAGGCTGAAAGACGACCACCACTGAACAAGACACACAAGCTGAAACGTCAAGACTGGGCCAAGAAATATCTCAAGACTGATTTTTCTAAGGTTTTATGGACTGATGAAATGAGAGTGAGTCTTGATGGGCCAGATGGATGGGCCCGTGGCTGGATTGGTGAAGGGCAGAGAGCTCCAGTCCAACTCAGACGCCAGCAAGGTGGAGGTGGAGTACTGGTTTGGGCTGGTATCATCAAAGATGAGCTTGTGGGGCCTTTTCGGGTTGAGGATGGAGTCAAGCTCAACTCCCAGTCCTACTGCCAGTTTCTGGAAGACACCTTCTTCAAGCAGTGGTACAGGAAGAAGTCTGCATCCTTCAAGAAAAACATGATTTTCATGCAGGACAATGCTCCATCACACGCGTCCAAGTACTCCACAGCGTGGCTGGCAAGAAAGAGTATAAAAGAAAAACTAATGACATGGCCTCCTTGTTCACCTGATCTGAACCCCATTGAGAACCTGTGGTCCATCATCAAATGTGAGATTTACAAGGAGGGAAAACAGTACACCTCTCTGAACAGTGTCTGGGAGGCTGTGGTTGCTGCTGCACGTAATGTTGATGGTGAACAGATCAAAACACTGACAGAATCCATGGATGGCAGGCTTTTGAGTGTCCTTGCAAAGAAAGGTGGCTATATTGGTCGCTGATTTGTTTTTGTTTTGTTTTTGAATGTCAGAAATGTATATTTGTAAATGTGGAGATGTTATATTGGTTTCACTGGTAAAAATAAATAATTGAAATGGGTATATATTTGTTTTTTGTTAAATTGCCTAATAATTATGCACAGTAATAGTCACCTGGACACACAGATATCCCCCTAAAATAGCTAAAACTAAAAACAAACTAAAAACTACTTCCAAAAACATTCAGCTTTGATATTAATGAGTTTTTGGGTTCATTGAGAACATGGTTGTTGTTCAATAATAAAATTATTCCTCAAAAATACAACTTGCCTAATAATTCTGCACTCCCTGTAAGTGAGGGATATCAGCAAAGTTCAGAGCAGGCACACAGCAGAGCTATAGCAGAGGGAAGCAAAAGATGGACCGTATAGACTGGATGCCAAGGAGACCCGAGATTCAGCATAGGTTTTCTTGTGGAACTGGTGTTGGATGTGGAGGAGGCCTTTCTCAGTGAGACACAACCAGTGAAAGACTGATTGCGTTGATGGTTAGCACTTTAGACTCTTGAACCTGTGCACATACTCCCCAAAATTTGATTCTGTTTGTCTTGACATGGCATTTTCAGTGGGAGAAACATTTCGTCACTCATGCAAGTGACTGCCTTGGTCTCAGCTGACTGAGGGTTTCCCAGCCTTATAGCTGAGACTGAAGAAGTGACTTGGATGTGCAACAAAACTATTCTTCTACTGAAAATGCTGCATCCAGATGCTGATTCCTTACCTGGATGATTGAGCATGCATCAACACTGGGCACATAATGCATTAGGCTTGGACTGCCAGCTTGGTTTTGGTTGTTTTTCTTTAATACCCTGGGGCCCGTTCTTCGTACGTCGCTCACTACATCCAAGATCAAATGACACATCCAAGACCAAATCATCGCGCTAACCGTGAGCTCGCTAATCCGGTTCTCCGAACACAACTGCTGTTGACGATTAGTACAGCTGGACGCAGTAATGTGAGATCACTGGGTGTCGTAAAAGGGGCTACGCATCGATAGTAGAAACATTGATCGGCAACCCTCTGATTGGTCGGCGAAAATGTCGAAGGAGCGCGCTCGGTATTTTTCGGCAGCAGAGCAAGAACTCTTGAGTGAGGGATTTCAGGAGTTTCAGAGTTTAATCAGAACGCAAGGGAACACTGCAAAGGCTGCAAAAGCAAGGAGAGAGGGCTGGCAGAAAGTTGCTGACAAATTAAACTCGTAAGTAATATAATAATAACAATAATAATGGAGTGGATTTATATAGCGCTTTTCAAGGCACCCAAAGCGCTTTACAATGCCACTATTCATTCACTCCCACATTCACACACTGGTGGAGGGTGCTACGGTTGTAGCCACAGCTGCCCTGGGGCAGACTGACAGAAGCCAGGCTGCCATATCGCGCCATCGGCCCCTCTGGCCAACACCAGTAGGCGGTAGGGTAGATTTATCATATGACACTATATTATCCAATATTATATTACATTATATTATGTTATATTATATCCCCTTTCACATTAGAGCCACAACAGGACCCACTAGAACATGGGAACAGGTAAAAGTGAAATATAAGAATATTCTACAGAATGGTAATATTTATCACTTATATTGCTTTTCGTCTCTTGGAAAGAGACCCTGAAATAATCTGTTTGTTTGTTCATAACAGCAACCAAGAAAAGGGCAGAGCAAAAAAAGACAGGTGGTGGTCCTGCACCCCCTCGTCAACAAGTTGGTTAAGTGAATAATACCCTCACGGGAAAATCGATATCTCTCTATGAGCACACTGTCGCGCTGAGCTAAAGGATCCTGTCTGTCCCGCAATATACGCTGAATTCTGAGGACTCTCCTTATCAATCTTGCACCTTCCGCAATGGGTGGCTCGCGTAAACGGACAGGACATGGCTGCGACAGACTTCCCAAATCCACCTTCGCTTTTATAGCCGTGGTCTCCCATCTTGATTACACGAAGTAATTTACAATTACTACTCTGAAATATGAATTACATCTGTAATAATCACATACATGTAATAGAATGTTAATAGTACATTTCCCTTTTTTAGGAAATGACCTGTATGTATCTGTGTGACATCAATAAAAGGATCAAGTGCTGCATTATCTTTAGTTACATTGATGTTATTTATTTATGGTGAAACAGTGGTGGAATATCGCTGTTGCTTTCGTATAAATGAAGCGGACATACCTGCGTGGCCGCGATCTAATCCTGTTTACATAAAGTAAGCCTGCTCCCGAGCAGGTTTACGCTTACGGCTCTGTTGCTATGACAGCAAGTCCCGGATGAGCTTCGGGGAACCGAACGATCCAGGATCAGGCGAAATCGTCAACAATCTAATCCAGCTAACTTACTTAGCGAGGTACGAAGAACAGGCCCCTGGGCTTGTTTTATTGTAAACGAATCAAATGTGGTAAACTGATAAAGTGATTTTTTTTCTACTCTTTGGCTACCATTTCTTGTACCTACTGTCCACTCAATGAACCTCCCTTTTCTCTCTCCTTTCCGGTCTACTTTACCTTAAAAGACAAAAAAACCCAAACACCCAGCAACTTGTTCAGTTCAGTTTTATTTATATATTTCTAAATCACAATTGCAATCAACTTAAGGCATGTTATATTGTAAGGTAAAGATCCTATAATAATACAGAAAAAACCTGAACAATCAAGAGACCCACTTTGAGAAGGCACATGGCAACACTCAGATGAAAAAGACTCTTAACAAGCAGAAACCTGTGGCACTCAGGGAGCTGCTGCCTGGTCATGTAGGGGCAGACGTTTTTCGCTACCAGTTGGGCGTGATGGGAGGAAGACAGAAAAAAAGACGTGCTGTGAAAGAGAGCCACAGATTAATAACTAATGGTTAAATGCAATGTGGTGAATAAACAAATGGTGAGTGAAGAAGATACAGTTCTATCCTAGGCCTATTGTGACATAACTAAAAGAGGGTCAAGGGTTAAACCTGTATGCTATGTCTTTGAATAATACTGCCTAAGAAAAGAAATTTTATTTTATTATTATACTATCTTTTCCTATACAGTTATGTCCTTTGGGTTGAGAGACATTCTTGCCACATTTGAGCGCCTAATGAGTTTTGTGGTTTCTGGTGTGGAAGGGTGTGCTGTGTTTTTAGATAATATAGTGGTATTTATAGCAACACCTGGCAAGATCATCTTAAGTCCATCTGTGCTTTCCTTGATTGCATAACTTTGGAAAATCTTACAGCGAACCTTGCCAAGTGTGAGTTTGCTAGGGCCACTTTGACTTACTTGGGTAAGGTGGCTGGACAGGGCCAGGTACATCCAGTAAGAGCTAAAGTGGAAGCTACTGATCACTTCAATTCTCCCACTACTGAGAAAGAACTTCCACACTTTCTTGGAATGGTGGGTTATTATTGTGGGTTTTGTGAGAATTTCTCTGCAGTGGTTGCTCCTCTAACTGACTCCTTAAACCCCAAGGTTATGTTCCAGTGGTCAGATCATTATCAGACAATCTTTGAGGATATCAAGGCTATCCTTGCCTCTGCTCCAGGGCTTGAGAGACCCCATCTCAGAGATTCTTTCAAGCTGAAGGTAGACGCTAGCAAAGTGGATCCTGGGGCAGTATTGTTGCATCAGGATGGAGCAGGTATTGAGCTACTTCTCCCACAAGTTTTATTCCTGCCAGTTAAATTAGTCTATTTTGTAGAAGGAAACTCTTGCTTCAATTTTGTCTTCTTATGCCACGAGAAGTCCTCTTGTGGCATAAGAATCCAACTGAACACTTGATGACATGGCTCTTATTTTTACAGCCTTACCATATGCACATTTGACACCTGAAGGCTTCGGAAAATGTGACGGCTGACGCTCTTTCTAGAACTTTATGTTCATCATAGTATGTCTTTTTTTTAGTTTAAACAATTTCTGGTGTTTCCATCTTCCATTCTTTTAAATATGCTTCATAACTACCAAATTATTGCTAGGGATGTTGGTGAGTAGCAGAGTTTGTGTAAATGGGAACTGAGATTTCACTGGTGCGCTGATAAGCACATTTTATTGTAACTTAATGTGACTCATGGGTGGAGCTGTCAACTGTCCTCACCTCCTCCCTGACTTACTGACGTTTTTGTTTCACCTTTTGTAAATAAACTTCTTAATGCATATCTTACTTGTGTGAACTCCCTCTTTTGTTGCAAGCAAGAGTCAGGTGATGCAACAGAGATTGTGTTTTGGACAAAACCAGGGACAATTACGCAATGAAATAAGTCTTTATCTATAGGTTTTTAAATTAAACGGGCTACACAAAACATCAGCATCATACCAGGAACTGGAATCACTTCAAATCACTTTTTTTTTAATTGTCACATCACATGTGCAGGTACATTGGTACAGCACATGTGAGTGAAATTCTTGTGTGCGACCTTCACAAGCAACAGAGCTGTGCAAAATACAATAATGTAAACAAGCAAAATACAAGAATGGCTACATCTGAAACTAATAAATATATGTACAATATATAATAGTATATGCATTTCTGGATGTGTATACTAAATATTTTTCTACGTGTGTGTGTGTGTGTGTGTGTGTGTGTGTGTGTGTGTGTGTGTGTGTGTGTGTGTGTACACATATGTGATACGATACAGCAATGAGAACCAAAACCTTTTATTATTTAACAGTCTAACTTCCCCATTAGTCAGACGGAAAACAAACAATTTCCACTGTTGTCTTCCTCAGATTAATAGCACTTGCAGCGCATCCACTCTGAGTTCATGCTAGTATCATGTCTCAAGGAAACACTTGTGAAAGAGGTAAGACTCTGTTTATAAACCCTAACAATATCATTCACGTTTACTGGCAAAAAATGATACAAATGTGGTCACATTAAATCAAGATCTGTAATTTTTCTTTAAAGCTGTTGAGATGTAGCTGACATTAAGTGATTGAAATCAATATCAGTTAAGCAGTATCAAAGTTTTTCTCAGAACTGGATTTTGTAATGATGGAAACCTAGCACACTTAACTGTCTTATATTTCTCATTATAATCTATGTTGCATTTATATGTTGTTTGCTCTTTGTTCTTTTTGAGAGTAATATTGACACAACAGCCAAGAAAATGCTTTTGTATTAAAAAAAAAAAAAAAAAGCTATAGATGATTGATTTTGAAAAAACATCAAAATTTGTAAAATTCAAGGGAAAAAAATTTGTGCTACGTAGATGAAACCCTCGAGCTGGCTGAGCCTGTGTTCATGAGATAATCCAGCCCATACTGTCACCAAGTGGCTCCATGGTGTAATGGCTAACTCATTTCCCTTTCAAGTCAAGAATCTGTAATTTGTCATTACATGGTTGGCTCATAATGATGGCCTTGGACCCAGATAGATGACAGTGTTGTGTCAGGATGAACATGTGATGCAAAATCTGTGCCAAATTAAACATATGGATTCTGCCACAGCGGCGGACCCACTGGAATGTCCAACCTCTTGCGGCTATGCAGACCAAGTTCTTGCAATGGTTGTAAAAGGATCAAATGGCTTGATCCTAGCAGTGGTCCAGACACCACACACTCCTAAAGCACCTTACACAGAACACTCCAAAGGACATGGTTGTATGCCTTCTCCAATTGTACAAAACACATGTAGACTGGTTGGGTAAACTCCCATGCACCTTCAAGACCTCAAGATGGTAAAGAGCTAGTCTAGTGTTCTACAACTGAGACGAAAACAATATTGTTCCTTTTGTATCCGGGGTTCAACCAACAGTCAGATTCTCCTTTCCAGCACCCTAGCATAGACTTCCCCTGGGAGGCAGAGGAGTGGGATCCTCTTATAGTTGGAGTACATGCTCTATTCCCCCTCCTTAAAGATGGGTACCACCACCCCAGTCTGCCGATCTAGAGGTATCCCCCCGATTGTCACGCAACTTTGAAGAGACGTGTTAACCAGCCCTACATAATCCAGAGCCTTTAAGAAATCAGGGAATACCTCATTCATCCAAGGGGACCTGCCACCAAGGAGTTTTTAACTGCCTCAGTGACCTCACCCTGATGGATGAGTCACCCCCCCATCCCAAGACTCTTTCTCTATGGAAGATGTGGGCTGGGCCGGGTATCCTAGAATCCCCTCTGCTCGATGCCTGTACATTAGAGTTTTTCCGGGTGGACAAAAGGGTTTGTTCCCTACACCTTCAAGTCAAGGAACAGGTCCTGACTGTCATCTGCTCTTATGCGTCAGATGACAGTTCAGAGTACCCTTCCTTCTTGGAGTCCATGTGTGTGGTGCTAGAGATTGCTCCACCTGTGGACTCTGTCGTCTTACTGAGAGACTTCAATGCTCATGTGGGGAATGCCATTTAGACCAGAAGGGCCATGTTTGTCTATTAGAAACATCATGTTTGAGCATAAGGGTGTCCATAAGTGCATGTGGCATCAGGAAATCATAGGCTGCAGGTCGACGATTGATTTTGCAATTGTATCACTAGCTCTATGGCTGTATGACACTCAATTTAAGAGTGATTCTGAGGTGTAAACTGATCACCACCTTTTTATTTAATTTTATCTCAGAGAATCACCAATTTTTCATCACTGGTTGCGCCAAATTTCAGGTTATTTTATTCTGTGCTAAAATGATGGACACTGTAATGTAATCAGACTAAAACCTTCAATTTTATGTCTTATTCTGTCCAACTCAAGTGTATTGAACAACAGGATACCCCCATTTCTAAGTGAAAACAGCACTGCTTTCCAAGATCAACATGATCAAACCTGATAATACTCGACCTCTCCAACAATAAACTCAGGTCTTTGGATTTTCTAGCAGAGGCCAAACTGTCGGCACTCAGGTGGCTAAACGTCAGCAACAATAAAATATTTTCACCTGTAAAGCAGGAGTGGGGTTTGCCCTGGTACAGGTGTGCCGCAGCGACCAGTTGAAGAATCCTCGAGTTTCTCTGTGAATTTCCCATTACGTGGTAGCGCACTCTGTTCTTGCTCGGAAGTTTAGGGGTTTTTTTCGCTGTAAAAAGAATTTTTCTTCCCACACAGTGAACAGCGGACACTAATGTTTTTGTCACTTTTTATGGAATCAAACTCAAAGTAAGGTCAGTACTTCCACACTTTAAACGCTGCATGCTCATACTCTCTCCCGCACTTGATATGTGATCCATTGTTGATCTGCACACAACTGTTGTCACGAACGCACTTGCTTACGTCATTGTCATGAGACATTCTCGCAAAAAAAAATCACGGTTTTAGTAACGCAGCATGCTGACAGGAAAGTAACGGTAATCTAATTACCGTTTTTGCAATAGTAATCCCTTACTTTACTCGTTACTTGAAAAAAGTAATCGGATTACAGTAATGCGTTACAAGTAACGCGTTACTGCCCATCTCTGTTTGTGACAAAGAGTGAGAAACAGCACTGTTAGTTGATAACACTGATGAAACCCAACCTGAAACCAATGAATGATTTTTCCTTTGCAATACATAAAAAAACCCACATCAACTAAATTCCACTAGCCTCAACGTCAAGGTCAAGATCAGAGGTCAACGTTTCTGAAAAACATCTAGGATTTTCAAGTTTATATTATCAGAAAGTCAAGCTAATGCGGAGTTCCCTTAAATATGCATCTGTCTAGAGGCAACTCCTGTGGCTCCAATAGATATCCAGTTGTTTGAAGTCTTTGGGAAAGCTGTCCTCAGCTTCTTTTCCCTGTAACCTCAGTGAAGCGTTCCTGATAAGTCTTAAATACAACATGGTTCTTATTTGGAAATAATGGTTCTCAGTTATAGTCACACAAGAGAATAAAGCAGGGTATGGTTTTCAGTAGGTGAAGTTGTGCCAGAAATATTTGTGTATATCCTCATCAATTAAAGTGTCCACTGGCCTGTAAGTGTGAATAGACAGTACAGTCCTGACCTGACGAGTAAGCACTTACCTGGATGACTGAGCATGCATCATTTCATCTTTTGTTAGTTCTAGCAGTGCACTGTTGGTTTCCTTGATACTTCACCTGACTGACACAGTACCTCAGGGCTGGAGTGACATTGGGGTAACTAATATTTTGTTGTTTTTTTATTTATGCTCTGATGATGTGGAATGGAATGAGTTTTTGTACTATATGATTTTACTGGTATGTGCAAAGTGTATTTAAAATGAAGGCAATTCAATGGTTTCTCACTTTACAGAAGTTTCAGTTTTGAATTAAAGTGTAAAAGTAAAATAAAAAATGAAGCTAAATAATACAAAATACAGTAAACTGCCTTTCACCGACATACTGAAACATATTAAAACTTGAACAGTGGTTATAATAAGTCTGCTTTTCCCAGACAGTGTCTCAGCTTAGACCTCAGTTCAATGGACTGATAACATGAGAGGCAGGTAGCAAAATCCGTCCTGCTAATCTTTGAAATACAATTTGATGTGAGGTTTAGTTTTGGGAATGTCACTCAGGTCCGGCACTGCACATACAACTGGCACATCATTTAAATTTTGAGTATAAAGAATTGTGCAGTTGTTCAGTGAAAAACCAAGTGAAGTAACCCTTCACTTATTTCTTGACAATGAAATAAAAACAGAAGTTAAATGAGTTGCAGAGGCTAAGAGCAGTGGGGTTTTTTGTTGTTTTTTTCTGACTCACCATAAATATTGCTGCCACTTTCTATGGCTTGTTCAGTTTAATCCAAAAAAAGAAAAAAGAAAATATGTCAAACTGTAAATGGGCTAAATGATGACATCCTCCTCCTCAAATGGGGATGTCATAAATTCAATTCAATTTTATTTTATTTATACAGCACCAAATGACAACAACAGTCGCCTCAAGGTGCTTTATTTTGTAGGGTAGACCTTACAATAACGCATACAGAGAAAAACCCAACAATCATATAACCCCCTATGAGCAAGCAGTTTGGCTACAGTTGGAAGGAAAAACTCCCTTCTAACAGGAAGAAACTTTTGACAGAACCAGGCTCAGCGAGGGGCGGCCATCTACTGCGACCAGTTGGGGTGAGAGAAGAACGACAGGATAGAAAACATGCTGTGGAAGAGAGATTAAGTAGATTATACATTAGATTATACATTCCATTGTCTTAGATACCCCTGGGTGAGGGAACTTTTTCCCAGTGGTGCACTTGACATTTCACACAGGATATACAGAAACATGAACTATTATTAGTGACCGTTCTTAAAGACCACAAATTAGAAACAGGAAGCAAGCAACCAATTTGTGCACGCAGGCCTAATGATATTCACTGTAAGATGTGAGGGCAGGAAGGCATGCTGTCACTGCTTGCAAGTGAATTATTGTTATTTACTACAGACCAAAACATTTTTGGACTTGGCAAATCCTAAATTGTTTAAATCAAATAAAAATTATTAAAAATAAATATTTTTCAATAAATGAAATTGGACATTGTTTGCGGCTCATCTCAAATATAAGGAACAAAGAAGACATCGGTTCAAGCTGCAGAAAGCAATGTTTTTTTCATTAGGCTGTTTTGCTTCATGGACCAGTCACACTTGGGCTTGTTTAGACAGACTGCAGAAGTAGTGGCGTCTGTGAGAGGAAACGATCCAACTTCCTCTTTCTTGTACAAATGATTTGCCTCTGGGGTTTTTTCTTCTGTAGTGAAGCTGGTGAAAGAAAGAACAATCTTTGGAATAGGTAAGTTTCTTTTATCTTGATTAATGGAAAAACCATTGACCACATATATTATTTGTATATAAAAATAGATGGTCAGATTTTATGCAAATAACATTTGCTTTGTAAAACAATTTAAACTAGACTTTTTATTAGAGAACTGAAGGCACATAAAAATCTACAGTAATTGAATAATTACCTATTTTAAATACTGAATGTCCTTGTAAGATCTACTTTAAGTCTAAAATAGTTATGCTTATATTTTATTACTGAATTACTGCATTTCTGATTATAATTTGTAAGAAAAATTGAAAATTACCCTCAAGTCGAGTTAATTTAAGCATAAGCTGCTATGTTGGTTCACTTACACGTCACATGACACAAAGGACAAAAATGACAGATTAAGCAGTGTGCGGGTTTGTACTGTGTTATCTATAGTTTGTGGATATTGTAGTGCATTTTTGTATTTTTCAGAGTTTGGGTATTTACTTTCATGTACTCTACCCGACACATTTTCTGAGAATCCATAGCATGAAATAACTCTAGGCTGAGAAGTGACTCGAAAGTAGATGTTAAGCAGTGTTAAATCAAGCAAGATATTATTTTTAACTTAATCAGTAACTGCTCTAGGCTACCGGTGCCTGGTTGTGTTTAACAATGAGGGCAAAAACCACATTAGTGGTCCTGAATCTCACGTTAACCCGATTCTCCTTTCCAGCACTGCAGCACAGACACAGTGATAGGCAAGTCTTAAATTCATCCCTGGACTCTGCTTATTCTTTAGAAGCATGTCAGTGTGGTTGATGAAATCCTTAAAGTATCCCTTCCCTCATCTATTTACCCGTAATACAAAGAAAAGAAGGTTTACACAACAGATGCAGGTAGGATGACTACTGTTATAAGTCATCCATGTAGATACTGGAGTTAAAGGTGTGACGAACTTAAAATGGCTCTATCTGCTTGCCTAGCTCTGCTAATTCACTAATGTGAAGAAGAGAGTTTAGTGATGGGGACTTTTAATGAAAATTGTTTGGTTTATGGTTTTGGTTCTGTATATTAAAGTGAAACTAACTTGGGTATGTCCATCATTATTTAAGACTATGCCATCACATATGGATATCCATAAATGTAAATCTAACCCTATGCAATGACATGTACATATACTATAATGTAGCATTTATTAATTCAATTCAATTCAATTCAATTTTATTTATATAGCACCAAATCACAATAGTCGCCTCAAGGTGCTTTATATTGTACACTAGATCAGCGGTCCCCAACCCCTGGGCCTCGGACCGGTACCGGTCCGTGAGTCGTTTGGTACCAGGCCGCGAGAGTTGAGGCTCAGGTGTGAAATGTATGGTTTTCAGCGTTATTTTCTTATCGTTTTTATCGTTAACTCGGTTTTCCTGGGTCTTTTCACGTGTGTTATGAATAAATCTTTTTTTTCGGTACCGGTACTAGTTTTATTTTGTTGTATTTATCCGCGACACCTTAAAGGCCGGTCCATGAAAATATTGTCGGGCATAAACCGGTCCGTGGCGCAAAAAAGGCTGGAGACCGCTGCACTAGATCATACAATAATACAGGGGTAGGCAACCTTTCTGATGAGGAGTGCCATTTAAAATTTCCTCAGAAGTCAGTGTGCCATATGATTGCATTAGCAATAAATTTAATAACGCTCTATATTAATGGTTACACACTATATAGAACAACTTTATAGAATTATATTTGTTCGCAGATGTTGGCAGCTATCAGCGAATAGTTATCAGCTATGTTGAAACAAAAAAAGACACTTTTTATCCATAACAAGAACTCCATAACAGCAATTGAACTGTACAACAGAAAATGCAAATGCTATTTATGGTCTCCTCACAACAATGATAAGAAAAATAAACTGGGCCAATATGGCATGTTTGTCAATACACTCTGATCTCTGGTCTCCCACTCAGAGACACAAGTGTCCAGCATTCAGACGGCTACCTGAGGACACTCATGTGAGAGAAAACCTGCTCACACAGATATGTAGAGCCAAATACTGTCAATAAGGCCTCTGCAATGTTCTGAAGACAGTTAAACTTGTCAGGTAATGATGTCCAGCAGGTGAAAATGCAGCTCCATGAACACACACAGCTGTGGATTCCAGCTGCTTCTTTGTTATATGTATGATTTCTATACATTTTACGTCAGATAAAAACTTTGGTTGTAAGCTTCAGATAATTATTTAATAAAAGCGAGACATTTTAATAGAGAATAAGAAAGTATTTCTTTGTGCCCCCCTTTCCCTGTTAATGCCCTACCTGGCCCCCTGGCAAAACTTTGCTAGACCCTCCCCTGCACAGTTACCAGCTGTCAGCTACCTAAAAAAGGATCCTGGTGTTATTTGTCTCTCAGAAACAGTTCATAACTTCCCTTCAACTCATTCATGTCACCTAAAAGGTAAACCTGTCTCTCCATCACCTGTTCAGCTCTGATGATTCAGTAAGGACGTCTCCTGTTTTCATCTTCATGTTTCCCTCTCACCAGATAACCAAACCGATATCATGACCAGTAGCTTTTACAGCTGTGGCTCCAGCAAACATCAGCTGAGAAATTAATATTAAATACATTCTAACAACAGCTGATCAAGCTTAAACGTGCTGCTGTTGTCTAGCGTGACATCCGCCGGTTTCCTCTTTCTGGCGCAAAGTAGGCGATAAACAAACAAGAGAGAAAAGCCGATCAGCTGATCATTGATCAGTTTCATGATTGAAGAAGAAACAGGAGAGGGGGGAGAATGAGAGAAGAAGAGGCAGCTGTGCAGCTTAAAGACAGAATAACTCCATCTTTGTGTCTTTTTCCATTCTAGCTGAAGTACGGGACAAACTTTCCCTTTTCACCTCAATGCGAAACGCGTAATATTTTCTCTCAATGCGGGGCAATTCCGTTGGCAACTCTACTTATGAATAGGGCTGCACGATTAATCATTAGAAAATCGCGATCTCGATTCATACTTATGTTCGATCTCATTTCCAAATGACAACGATTTAAAAAAGAAAGAAAAAAAAAGACGACGACGATTGTACCGCATTTTGATCCGGGACGTACTCTGCATGAAAACAAGCGCTCACTCTTCCTGCTCAACAAATGACAAGGGCGGAGCCTTATAAAATTAGCAGGGAAAAAACAACGGCGAGCACGTCAGGGATGACGAGAAAGTGACAGGAGAAAATCCGTCCCGGTCAACCACCCAAACATCAATAACGGGAACCTCATACTGCGCTTCCCTATACCCGTCGAACTCCCGCAGGCACAAAGAAATTACGGAGGCTATTACTTATCACCTGACCAAAGATATGGCTCCCATCAACACTGTGCAAAACGAGGGATTTAGGAAAATGATCAACACCCTAGACAAACACTACACAGTGCCGTCCTGCAACTATTTTTCTATTGTTGCACTACCTGCTCTATACACGCAGTGTCGAGCAACGGTGGAGACGGAATTACAAGCAGTACAACATTTTGCGGCAACAACAAAACGTGAGACATTTGTTTTTTTATGTTTGTTTATTGTTTTTATGTTCAGTCTCAACTGTTACGAAGTTGATGTACAGTTAATAAGTGCAATAAATATTTATACTGGAAAAGAAAATCGTGAGAGAATCGTGATCTCAATTCTAAGCCAAAAAATCATGATTCTCATTTTATGCAAAATCGTGCAGCCCTACTACAAGGTCATTAAGATAAGATGGGGCCTGATTATGACCTTTACTGTGAGGAGCAGGATTTTGAATTCCATTCTGGATTTAACAGGAAGCCAGTGAAGGGAAGCCAATACAGGAGAAATCTGCTCTCTCTTTCTAGTCCCTGTCAGTATTCTTGCTGCAGCATTTTGGATTAACTGGAGGCTTTTCAGGCTTTTTAGGACATCCTGATAATAATGAATTACACTAGTCCAGCCTGGAAGTAATAAATGCATGAACTAGTTTTTCAGCATCACAGGACAGGATTTTTCAAATTTTAGAGATGTTGTGCAAATGGAAGAACGCAGTCTTACATATTTGTTTAATATGTGCATTGAAGGACATGTCTTGGTCAAAAATGACTCCATGGTTCCTCACAGCGTTACTGGAGGCCAAGGTAATGCCATCCAGAGTAAGAATCTGTTTAGATACCATATTTCTAAGATTTTCAGGGCCGAGTTGAATAACCAAATAGAATAACCTTAAGAAGCAGAAAGTTAGAGGCCATCCAGGTCTTTATGTCTTCAAGACATTCCTGCAGTTTAAATAATTGGTGTGTGTTATCTGGCTTCATGGAAAGATAGAGTTGGGTGTCATCTGCATAGCAGTGAAAATGTATACGATGTCTTCTAATGATACTGCCTAAGGGAAGCATGTATAATGTAGACAGAATTGGTCCTAGCACTGAACCCAGTGGAACTCCATAATTAACATCAGTGTGTGAAGAGGACTCTCCATTTAAATGCACAAATTGGAGTCTATTAGATACAGTGGGGCAAAAAAGTATTTAGTCAGCCACCGATTGTGCAAGTTCCCCCACCTAAAATGATGACAGAGGTCAGTAATTTGCACCAGAGGTACACTTCAACTGTGAGAGACAGAATGTGAAAAAAAAAAATCCATGAATCCACATGGTAGGATTTGTAAAGAATTTATTGGTAAATCAGGGTGGAAAATAAGTATTTGGTCAATAACAAAAATACAACTCAATACTTTGTAACATAACCTTTGTTGGCAATAACAGAGGTCAAACGTTTACTATAGGTCTTTACCAGGTTTGCACACACAGTAGCTGGTATTTTGGCCCATTCCTCCATGCAGATCTTCTCGAGAGCAGTGATGTTTTGGGGCTGTCGCCGAGCAACACGGACTTTCAACTCCCGCCACAGATTTTCTATGGGGTTGAGGTCTGGAGACTGGCTAGGCCACTCCAGGACTTTCAAATGCTTCTTACGGAGCCACTCCTTTGTTGCCCGGGCGGTGTGTTTTGGATCATTGTCATGTTGGAAGACCCAGCCTCGTTTCATCTTCAAAGTTCTCACTGATGGAAGGAGGTTTTGGCTCAAAATCTCACGATACATGGCCCCATTCATTCTGTCCTTAACACGGATCAGTCGTCCTGTCCCCTTGGCAGAAAAACAGCCCCATAGCATGATGTTTCCACCCCCATGCTTCACAGTAGGTATGGTGTTCTTGGGATGCAACTCAGTATTCTTCTTCCTCCAAACACGACGAGTTGAGTTTATACCAAAAAGTTCTACTTTGGTTTCATCTGACCACATGACATTCTCCCAATCCTCTGCTGTATCATCCATGTGCTCTCTGGCAAACTTCAGACGGGCCTGGACATGCACTGGCTTCAGCAGCGGAACACGTCTGGCACTGTGGGATTTGATTCCCTGCCGCTGTAGTGTGTTACTGATGGTGACCTTTGTTACTTTGGTCCCAGCTCTCTGCAGGTCATTCACCAGGTCCCCCCGTGTGGTTCTGGGATCTTTGCTCACCGTTCTCATGATCATTTTGACCCCACGGGATGACATCTTGCGTGGAGCTCCAGATCGAGGGAGATTATCAGTGGTCTTGTATGTCTTCCATTTTCTGATGATTGCTCCCACAGTTGATTTTTTCACACCAAGCTGCTTGCCTATTGTAGGTTCACTCTTCCCAGTCTGGTGCAGGTCTACAATACTTTTCCTGGTGTCCTTCGAAAGCTCTTTGGTCTTGGCCATGGCGGAGTTTGGAGTCTGACTGTTTGAGGCTGTGGACAGGTGTCTTTTATACAGATGATGAGTTCAAACAGGTGCCATTCATACAGGTAACGAGTGGGGGACAGAAAAGCTTCTTACAGAAGACGTTACAGGTCTGTGAGAGCCAGAGATTTTCCTTGTTTGAGGTGACCGAATACTTATTTTCCACCCTAATTTACGAATAAATTCTTTACAAATCCTACCATGTGAATTCATGGATTTTTTTTCACATTCTGTCTCTCACAGTTGAAGTGTACCTCTGGTGCAAATTACTGACCTCTGTCATCATTTTAAGTGGGGGAACTTGCACAATCGGTGGCTGACTAAATACTTTTTTGCCCCACTGTAGATATGATGCAAACTACTGCAGTGCAGTACCTATAATAACTACGCTGCACGGTCTAGCAGGACAAGCACAGAGATGAGTCCACTGTCAGAGGCCATAAGAAGATCATTTGTAACCTTCACTAAAGCTGTTTCTGTGCTGTGATGAGCTCTGAAACCTGCCTGAAACTCTTCAAATAAGCCATTCCTCTGCAGATGATCTGTTAGCTGTTTGACAACTACTCTTTCAAGGATTTTTGATATGAAAGGAAGGTTGGAGATTGGCCTATAATTAGCTAAGACTGCTGGGTCTAGAGATGGCTTTTTAAGTAAAGCTTTAACTACTGCCAGTGTTACCGGCACCAGACCTAGGGGAATCTGGACCGGCAGCAAGCGGCACACAGGCTAGAGAGCACTGCGTAGCCAAATATGAGCAAACTGTGGATTAATAGAGAGGACACCGAAGTTACCGTCTTGCTCAGGCCGGAGCTCATTTATTTCTGCATATACACAATACAAATCACACTAGACCATGCATTCTTCCCATAAAATAACAGAGTTCATAAACATAAATAAAGTTACAAAAAGCATTCTCTCAAAAGCAAAATAAATACAAACTAATTCAAAATGACTTTACATACTCACAACTTAAACAAAACACTCGCTATTACTTTTGAACATGGCGTCCCCTGAACGCAACACAACATGGCGGCAGACGACTGCAAACGTTGTTTCACTAACAAAAAGCTTTCCCCTTAATAAATGTACTCAGTACTGCTTGGCTAACACAAAAACAAACACTACAACACATTTTCGGAAGTCGCAGGTTGCCACTGTCATAGCATATACTTATAGTGCTACGTAGCATTATAGCATTATGCCGATGATACACTAATACTCATTACAACAAAATACCACAAAACAACATCATCACTATCATCTCAAAATATAGCCGAACAGTTGTTACTCAACTTACATGACATTTAGAACCAGTTCGGTAACATAAAAGTTTGTTTGTCAGTACCTGTGGATTAATAGAGAGGACACCGAAGTTAGCGTCTTGCTCAGGCTGGAGCTCATTTATTTCTGAGCTGCGCATGTGTAGAGCCTATAGCTAGAGTCTCATTGGCTACCTGTTCATTGCCTGAGACACATGAAACACATTATGAATACGTATATTTCGAGGGAGGGTCAAATGCACAGTCACAGGATTGAGGACCTCTTGCACAGGACCGATGAATCTAGGAGCCAGCTTCTTAGACTCCGTCCTCAGTGGTATATGTTTAGAGGAGAGCCATACCTGTTGGCCAACTTGGTAAACAGGAGTCAGAACACGATGATGGCCCGGCAGTCTCTTGTTCTACTCTGCTGTCCTAAACAATGTTGTCCTAGTAGCCCGCCATGCTTGCCGGCAATGACGCGTGTGATGTTGCACTGATGGGACTGCAAACTCACCCTCTGTGATGGAAAGGAGTGGGGCTTGTTATCCCATCGATGCCTCAAAGGGAGACTCCCCTGTGGCCGTCGAGGTGCTAGCGTTGTGGGCATACTCCACCCAGGCCAAATGCTCACTCTAGGAGAACTGGTTGGAAGAGGCAACGCACCGCAACATGGCTTCCAGCTACTGGTTAGCCCTTTCAGGTTGGCCGTTAGACTGTGGGTGAAAACCACTATGATGGTGAGTATGGTGGTATTACCTGCTGACGGCGGCAGTCCAGTGACAATATCCACGGCAATGTGCAACCATGAGCCATGGGAGTGGTCGCAGGTGGCCCAACAGCTGGGAGCTTGGTGCCTTGTTTTGAGCACAAATTGGCCAAGGCCGTTGCATATTCCCGGACGTCCTTTGCAAGGGAAGGCCACCAAAATAGACGTTGGAGGAATCTAAGTGTGAGATTCTGATCCAGATGGCAGGAGAACTTTGCCGTATGTGCCTAGTGGATCACCTTGCCCCGAACAACCACAGGGACGTACTGCCTGCCCTGACCCAGGGTCTGGATCCTGCTGCAGGGCATTTATGACCAGCCTCTCGATCTCCCAGGTGACTGTCCCGATGATACAGGAAGCAGGAAGAATGGGTTTGTCCTTTTCCTCTGCATCCTCCACCAGTGAGAATTGACGTGAGAGGACGTCGGGTTCAGTGTTGCGTGAGCCTGGCCTGTAAGTAATCACAAGGCTGAAACAGGTAAAAAATAAGGCCCACCTGACTTGTCTGGCATTGAGGCGTTTAGCCGCTTGAAGATAGGCAAGGTTCTTGTAATCCATCCAAACAAGAACTGGGTGCTCGCTCCCCTCCAACCAGTGATGCCAGTCCTCTAAAATTAAGTTTGATGGCAAGCAGCTCTCGATCCCCCACATCACAGTTCCACTCGGCCTGAGACAGACAACGTGAGAAGAAGGCACGGGGATGCAATTTACCTTCAAATCGCTGCGAGAGGACCGCCCCCACACCAGAGTCCGAGGCATCCACCTCCACTGCGAATGCTTGATTAAGGTCTGCCTGAAATAGAACAGGTGCAGAGGAAAACAGGCGTTTCAGAAGGTCAAAGGCCTGCTGCACTGCTGATGACCACAGGAACTGCTGTTTGGGAGAGGTGAAATGAAGTCCTGAAGGACTTAATCCTCATGGCAGGATTCTTCTCAACAAAGAAGAATCCTGTCCTGAGGGGTGACGTGGACAGCCGAATAATGCTCGATGCAAGGGAATCTGTGATGTAACGCTCTATGGCCTTGCGCTCAGGCTTAGAAACACTGTACAAACGGCTGGTGGGCAGAGATGCGCCAGGGAGTAGATCAATACCGCAGTCATGGGACAGTGGGGTGGGAGTGACTGTGCTCTTACTAAACACTAATCCAATTGCCAACTCACGTGTTATCCTTTCATTGATGCCGTTCAGGAAAGCTCCTCTAAGCACCTTCTCTTTCCAGCCCGTCTCCTCTACCAGGGTCCAGAACTCCATGGAGAAATCAGCCATACTCCTTCTGCCCATCGTATGTTCTCTCTGAGAACATACGATGGGCAGCCATCTCCGGGCTGGAGCACTTGTCAAAAACACACCTAAACTTATAATCTGGGTAGGAAACATTAGGATTGGTGCTTAAAACAGCTTGAGCCCACTTCAAAGCCCTACCCGTCAATAACTGAACAATGAGAGCGATCTTGGCACAGTCGGTAGCTATTATTATTCAGCTGTTATTATAAATAATAGGGAAACAACTACCTATTGTGGCTAGATGTGGGTGAACTGTGGGACTTTGTGGGCAGGACAAACCTATACTTATCCCACTTGGGGGTGTCCACAAGTGCTCAACACCAGGTTTGACCTTTGGGGTTCCTATATGGGTTTTTCATAGAAAACAGTGATTTGCTGGGACAAGACAACTCAGTTGCCCATCTGTAGTTCAGCTGCCTGCCTTTCCTTTAAACTTCATTCTGTGTTATCTATCTTGTTAACCACAAGTAAGACTGTGCAGGACAAAATATATGGAGAATCTTAAGTGATATGCATGTCTCTTTGAAATATGTAAAGAGTGGGCTCTGGCCTGCAGGTCCCAATTTTGATATACATGCTGGATTGAGCCACTGACCCATGGATAGGTAGATAAACTCTCAGACTATCAACAGTTTTCACCACTGACTGCACCAGATGTCACATTATTTCATGCCAAGTTGTGGACACTGTGATGTGATCAAAACCTACCTTATATTTTCTTTCTTCTCTGGTCTGCTTCAGGTGTATTGATCAACAGTATGCTCCCACCTCCATCTCCCTAAAGAAAGTGAAAACCACCACTGAGATCAACATGCTAGCTACAGAAAGAGTCCTTCTGCTGCTTATCTCACTTCTGTCTTTTTTGTTTCATTGTGAACATTCACTTGCTTTTTCTCTAAAAGACTGCACAATCCTGTATTCTGAAAATTCAAAGAATGTATCAGTTACATGTGCAAAGCGTCACCTCACTGCTATTCCAGATGACATTCCTGGTAATGCAGTATCGCTCAATCTCAGCTCAAATGACATTTCAAATATTTCCAGGATGTATTTAAGAGGTTTATCTAAGCTTGAAGCTCTATATGTTAAAAATAATTGGATTTTACAAATTGATGATGGAACTTTTGCAGACGTGGTAGAGTTAAAAGTTCTCGACTTGGGTGAAAATTTACTCACAGCACTGACAAAAAACATGTTTCAGGGCCTTTCCAAATTAGAGACACTGTCTCTGGACAACAACATTATCTCATTTATTTCCCCTGTGGTCTTTCAGCCCCTGGTCATCTTACGTTTAGTAAATTTGAGCAATAATTACCTGCATCAAATTTCAGATATTGATTATATTGTTAAACTTCCAACTTTACAACATTTGATTATTACTCACAACAACTTTACTTCGTTTCAGTCCGATGACCTCCATGTAAATACTTCAAACCTACTCACCCTAAGTTTGGATTCAGTGAAAAAGTTCAGCATTACAAGAGACATTTTTCCTCATCTGCAGTCTCTGGACTTGCGAGGCTGGTCCAAGGACATCGAGTGGGAAGTGTCAAACAAGACCTTTTTGAGGAGCCTAACGAGACTGCACATGAGTGAAACTTCTCTTAGCTTTGATGTGTACAGAGTGATTCTGCAGACTGCTTACTCTCTTCAAGAGTTTCAGATGGATAACATACAAAAGTGGATAGATGATGGTCTCATTGATGTTGCCTGCCAAATTCCTTCTCTAAGAACAGTTGATGTGAGAAATAGTGAAATTCACACCATAAAAGAGCACATGCTGCAGTCTTGCTCTAACCTTACTGAGCTCAACTTATCATTTAACAATATAAAAAGCATGGCTGATAATGCACTCCCGTCAATGACACAGCTCAGAAGCCTGATATTACAAAATAATGAACTGTCCGAACTGCCAGTGGCCGTCCAAGGACTCACCACATTGGAAGTCTATGACCTTAGTGACAATGTCATCAGTGAACTTTACTGTCCTTACTTCTGGAATTTAAAAAGCCTAACAATACTCGATCTGAGCCACAATCAAATATCCTATATCTTTGACTGTGTTTTTCAAGATTTAAACAATTTGAAAATCTTAAATCTTGAAAACAACCAGATTGTGTCATTTATAGATACATTCAAAGATAAATTACAGACATTGGAGTTTTTAAATTTGAGAAATATTGATATCATGAATTTCATTCATGGAGATTTTCATAGTCTGTCTTCCCTTCAATACTTGTGTATAGACTTAGACAAGTGTGACAGTGTTGATGAAGGAGGGTTCGAAGGACTTGATAACCTCCAGATTCTTTATTTGTTAGGTGATAATTATTTTTACGACCATTTCAGTGGACTGTCAAACTTAAGCACTCTGATCTTAAATGTTGTTCAAAGCCAGTCACATAACAGCTCTGAACAAAGGGATAGGCCTTTCTCAAATTTACAAAGATTGAAGAAGCTTCATATCAAGGTTCATAGAGGATATTACGATATTTCAAAAGATGTTCTCAGTGGTTTGACTTCTTTAGAGTACTTAATAACAGAGGCATATTTCATGGGATCTTTGTACCCAGACACATTTAAATACACACCGCAACTGAAACATCTGAGGATATCTTACAGCGAGCTTTCAGTTTTAACATCTGACGTGTTCTTGCCAATTCCAAACCTGATAATACTCGACCTCTCCAACAATAAACTCAGGTCTTTGGATTTTCTAGCAGAGGCCAAACTGTCGGCACTCAGGTGGCTAAACGTCAGTGACAATGAATTGTTTGTAATCAGTGAAACAGTTATCCAATCCCTTCCAGGCTTGACATATCTGGATCTATCTGCTAACCTTTTAACATGTGAATGTTCTAATTACGGTCTTATCCAGTGGATTCAAGGCAGCAAACAGACACAGGTTGTTAATGCACATCAGTACACTTGTGCGTTTCCTGTCAGCCAACGGGGAAAAAAATTCCTTGACTTTGGTTTTGACTCCTGTCGGATAGATGCTGCATTGCTCTGCTTCCTCTTTAGCTCTAGTCTAGTTATGCTTACTCTCCTTGCATCCTTCATCTATCACTTCCTGAGGTCACACCTCACCTATGCCTACTACCTCTTCCTGGCCTTTCTCTATGATAATAAGAGGAGGAAGAAAGGTATTCCTCACAGCTACGATGCCTTTGTCTCCTACAATGTTCATGATGAAGCTTGGGTCTGTGGAGAGTTGCTTCCAGAGCTGGAGGGTCAACAGGGCTGGAAACTCTGTCTGCACCACAGAGACTTTGAACCAGGTATATATGATTATCATTAGCCTCTTTTTTTTTTCTATTTTTCTATTTTTAGATCTATATTTAATGAAGCTACCACACAAACTGCCTCAGCTTTCCTTAAACTTGTACTGACAAAGATCGGGGTTTACACGACTGTTTTTTGTTTTGTTTTGTTCAAAATTTTAATACAATATCTTTACACAAATATAAATGGCTGATATGAAGTCAAACAAGAATACCAATCCCACGTGACCCACAAAACGAAGTTTGAGTGCTAGATCTAGATATTTTAAGACTGACTATCTGGACAAGAGCTACAAATTGATCTTTAAACCTCTAAAAGTAGACTTTAGATGTGCTGCTCAACTTTCAAAGCATCCTACATGTAGGAAAATGAAAGATTTACTCTGGAAAATATACAGTTAAGATTGGTCCAGTTTTTTCCTGAAATCATGAAATTGGGTTTCACATAAAAGAATATAGACGTACAAAAACATCTGAATTCCAGAAAATATTGAATTACAGAAAATATTAAAATTAAAGTCTGAGTCAGCACCAGTTATTACCCCAGAAGCTTATTGAATTGTGCTTTGCTTGTCCATTACACAAAAAGTCCCACCAAAGGCTGTGACTGAAATTTAGACACTACTGTAGATCCTGCTCTTCTCAAAAGTGAGAATACCTTTGAAATGTTTTAACTCATAGAAAAGGCTACATTTTATGTTGTCTAAGGAGCTTGGAAACAATAGACTACAATGACCTGGATGACTGAGAACCTTCACAGACATACATTTTATGTTATTCACCAGTGCTGTTTTAAGTAGTAAATGTTAAAACTAGAAAAATGCTGACATGTTTGATGTGTGAGATTTTTGTTTAACGTCTCAGATTTCTGTTTTTACAGGTAAGCCCATTGTAGAAAACATTACAGATGCCATCTATAGGAGCAGAAAGACTATCTGTGTGATCAGCCCAAATTACCTGCAGAGTGAGTGGTGCTCCAAAGAAATCCAGATGGCCAGGTATGGTTACCAACTCTTTGTCCTTACATGTAATGACATCGCCAGCTTCTACACTGATTAATCTGCGTGTGATCTCTTTAGCTACCGTCTGTTCGATGAGCACAAGGATGTGCTGATCATGGTGTTTCTGGAGGACATACCAGCCAACCAGCTGTCTCCGTACTACCAAATAAGGAGTCTGGTGAAGAGGAGCTCTTACTTGAGCTGGCCACAGGCTGGTCAACACACTGGAATCTTCTGGCAGAAAATACGACAAGCTCTCGAGAGAGAAGAAAACCCCACTGAGCACACGTGACTCCGCACTGGACAGCCCATAGTCATCCACTGAAGTTTACCTGAGGTGGAAAAATCATTGTTTGTTTGTATAAAGCAGATATAATTATTGCAAATGAGAATAAATCAGGGTATGCTTTACAGTGAGACTGACAAGTTGCTCTTCTTATCCTTTTGTATTCGAAGGAGCTTGGGAAAGAAAGCGTCTGGACTTCAAGTTGCTTGAAGATGTTTCACCTCTCATCTGAGAAGCTTCTTAAGTTCTAGGGTCAAATGGTGGAGAGTCACAGATTTAAGCCCTGTGGGAGTGTCCCTCCGAGAGGGACAATGGACCCTCTAATGATCCTCTACCTAATCACACAAGCCAAGGTGTGAAAATGGGTGTAGGTCACAATCAGCCAAGGTTTTGGGTGAGCTCATTGTGAAACCTAGCCCCACCCTATCATGTGATTTCCTGAGGTCAGATGGCCCAGGATATCCTTTGGTATCCATGTCAGATTCACCCCCTTACATTCAAAATACCAAAATGAAGATTGCAGACATGCTCAACTTGAGGCTGTGGTGGCTCCATCCATCTTTCATATACAGTTTATGTAAAAAACAAGCATAGTTGTGTTTAGAGGTGCAAATATAAATATAAAAATGTGGTTAGGGTTGTACATATTTTTTATATTGTTATATTTAACTACTAATCAATAAGTCCTAATAATGGAACATATCAATCGACTGTCATTTTTAAACCATACATGGAATATTATGGCCTTTGTGACAGTTGGAGTTTAAACCACCCTGATGATCAAGAATTCACTTACTTTTCCAAGTCCATCATTCATCATCGAGAATATATTTTTCCCCCAGCTAGTAATTCCCGTCATCCAAATACATCAGAAACACAATTCCACTCAAGGGCACTAAGCGATCATAAACCTGTCTCTTTGAAACTCAATAAAAAATGGCAACAAAAATCGACCACCTGATGGTGCTTGAACACATCTTTGCTAAAAAAGTAGGACTTAAATAATATTTTAAAGAGAATGGACATCCTTTTTGGATATAAATGATTCTCCCAATATTTATTAACTTTATTATAGGAAACTGGCATAGCTGTTTTAAGGGGCAGGATTATCTCATACTCATCCTATAAAAAGGAAAAAGACACAATTTGGAAGAAAAAATTAAAATGTTGAAAAGAAATTGCACAGCAACACTTTTGAAAAGCTAGTGTGTGATTTAAGAAAACACAGACTTGATTTAAATGTGTTGTTAAACACAAAATCACAGTTTCTTATACAGCGGTTGACACATGAGAAATCTGAATACAATAATAAATAAATCAGATAAATATCTAGTAAAGCTATTTAGTCAAAATAAAGACAAAAAACATGTAGTTATCAAAGACTCAGCAGGGAAACCTTTTCATTATCTTCCAGATATAAATAATGTTGTTAGGACGTTTTACATGCATCTATACACTTCTGACCATGACCCAAATATGGAAGACATTCACAAATTTCTGAGTGCTATAGATCTGTCTATTTTAACACAAGATCAAGGTACGATGTTGGATAAACTATAGCTCTAGAAGAACTATTCTTAATCAAATACTCTGTAACAAGGCATCTAGCCCAGATGGCGTCCCTGCTGAGTTCTACGAACATTTATGGCCAACCCTGTCCTCGCTATTCATAAGAATGGTTAAAGAATTTATGATTATGTCTAGAAGTCCTCCAACCATGAATACTGCAATAATTAACCTTTTGTTAAAACCAGAGAAAAATCCCAATCAGCCAAATTAGGCCACTTTCTCTGGTAAATACAGACATTAAAATTATAAGCCATGTTCTTGCATCCCATTTAGAAAAAGTAATTCCAGCCCTTATCCATCCTTACCTGACAGGTTTTATTAAAGGCAGACATCCCACTATAAATATTTGTAAACTATTCAACTCCATGCAGCTTTCAGAGTATCAGAAAACTATAATCTTATCAGTCGATGCAGAAAAAGCATTTGACAAAGTCTGCTGGAAATTTCTGTTTGAGTGACTATGAGTTATAGTTATTTCCCATATTCTTGTTATAATTGTGTTATTGCTATCATTGTCATTATTATGATTACTGGTGATGAGTATTATTCTGATTATTGTAATAATTCTTTCCTCAATTGCATTAATCCTGGACTGAATAGAAATTAATGTACTCATACTCGTATTTTTCTGTAAGTTCCCTAATCTGTTCTCCTCTACTCTGTATGTTGTATATTTCGTGATAATAAGAAAATAGGGAAAAAAGAAACGTTTAAAATTTTAATTGTTAGGAATTAAAATTATACTTCTATTTCAAATGCTAAATGTATTGTTCTTTTTTCTCAGTTTACATTGTTTGTATTTACACGTATGATTTATTTAAGAAGTGTTAGAAAATAATAACTAGTATGTTTTCCTGTTACTAACATTCATACTAACAACTGTGACACAAATATGTCTTTGGTGTCCTAATGCTTACAGGACTCAGTGTCCTTAATTACATTTAATCTTTGGTTTAATCTTCACAACAGCCCACAGCAAGTTTCCCTAGTGCTTTACCTGCCTGTCACCACTAACTGAGGGCTTGAGTGAGAGACAGTACTTTCATCTTAGACACATCAGTCATTTCAATTCATTTGGTTCTTATTTTTCAAAACAGCAAAAGAATAGGAGTAACTAACAGTTTTATATGGTTGTTAATCTTAAATGGCACACTATAAGTGTTTGTACTATATAATTTTACTGTAAAAACTGTGTGAGAGTGGTCTATTGCTCAGTGAAAATGGCTTTTTTTTTTGCAGTTTCACAGTTTTGAAAAAGGTTCAAGTTGCTGTCATTTGCATGTTTCCTCCTGAAAACAAAACTCAATTCTAGAGAGAGAGATAGCGTGATAAGAGATAACTCTTTATTGTCATTGCACAGTCTTACCTAGTACAATAGTACGACAAAAGTGGAAACTGTCCCCAGGTCCGCACCAGAGATGGGCAGTAACGCGTAATCTGATTACTTTTTTCAGGTAACGAGTAAAGTAAGGAATTACTATTGCAAAAACGGTAATTAGATTACCGTTACTTCCTACGTTCCTACGGGAAAGTACCGTTACGTTACTTTCCCGTAGGAACGCTGCGTTACTGCGTTACTAAAACCGTGATTTTTTGCGAGAATGTCTCATGACAGTGACGTAAGTGCGACGTTCGTGACAACAGCTGTGTGCAGATCAACAATGGATCATATATCGAGTGCAGGAGAGAGTATGAGCGTGCAGCGTTTAAAGCGTGGAAGTACTGACCTTACTTTGAGTTTGATTCCATACAAAGTGACAAAAACATTAGCATCCGTTGTGCGTGGGAAGAAAACTTCTTTTTACAGCGAAAAAAATCCCGCTAAACTTCCAAGCAAGCACCAGGAGTGCGCTACCACGTAATGGGAAACTCACAGAGAAACTCGCAGAAAAAAATATATTTTATGTGCTGGAATGTGCAGAAAATAGGTTTAAATGTTAAACAAATTTCTTCCAGTCAGAGAATGTTGCATATAATTAAATTTTTGCTTGATGCATAAAGTCTGTGAAGGTTCTCTTCTTAAAGAAGTCCAGATGCTTTTCTTTGCAAGCTCCTTTGACCTTGATGCATAAAGTTAAAAGGTTAAAACTACTAAAACAAGTTAAAAAAAAAAAAGAGACTTTTCCATTTGATTACATTTTGTATGATGGATTATGTAGAAAAAGTAGAATTGTCACAAACTGAAAGCAGGGACTCAAGCGCAGAGCAGGTTGATGTCTCAGAACACGATTTATTTACACACCAGTGCAATAATATATACAGTTACGGGGAAATTCAGGGTTCCAGGGGATTAGGGGAAGGCTCTCTCTCTCTCACGCTCGCTCACGTCCTCACATCCGACTCACACACGTTCGTACCGCGGGGAGGTCACAGGTCCGGGAAGATAAACTGGAACAGGAAAGGGAGAAATCACTCACAAATCACGAAGGTAGGGCGTAAAGGTATAAGACCACGGGACCTGGAAAGAAAGACTAACGTCAGTAGCGCAATCATCCAGCGATGAGAGGATCTGTGACCCAGCCTCAAATAGTAGATGGGTAATCAGCTGATCGCCAACAGCTGTGTGAGCCAAGGGCGGGAGCCAGCTGTGAGCTCCGCCCAGGCAGAGAGGTAGGGGAGAGAGAGAGAAAGCAAAAACACAAGTGTAGCCTTGTGAGGCCGGCTGGGCAGGCACGGGGACCATGACAAGAATTGGGCTGAAAGATCTATCGCTTTATCACCTTTTCAGGTTGTAAATCGTGTTTTTTAAAAAGTAACTAAGTAACTAAGTAATTAATTACTTTTGAAAATAAGTAATTTTGGGGGAAGTAATTGGTAATTAGTTACTGATTACTTTTTTCAAGTAACTTGACCAAAAATACTTACCAATGAGTTGATGTCTTTCTGTCCAACAGCAGGAGTGCTGGTCCCGAGCCTCAAAGACAGAAAGAAGCAAGCAGAGGGAGAAAAAACAGAACATTTTTAGAAGCTGATTTGATCCTTAATGGCTGTGCAATCATAATAACTTACAACACAGAGGGTCAATGTAGACCCCATACAACCGAATTAGACTAACACATATAGTATTAAAAACACCATCTACTACTGTGTCTGAATGTGTAGTATTGGCACATTTTAGGCCTAAAGAGATATGTTTTGAAAAAAAGACCACCTAATTTAAATATAATCATTGCATGCTTGTTAAAAGTTAACTTATGACAGGGTTTATATGTAACATGTTTCTTATGATTCAACTGTGTAATTTAACTTAATTCTTTAGAAGGACGAGCTATATTACTTTATTCTCAGTTATAAAGCCAACCTAGATGTTAAGCATTTAACGGGCCATGTATCTGGATTATAGCTTTCACAACAAAACTTGTTTTTAATCACATGTTTTAACAAAACAAATACTATTGTTAATGTTATTATTTAAAATGTAATTCAACAGAAAAGTCGGTTAAATATAAAAGCAGTTTGCTTATGTTGTTAAATAAAGGCTAGATTTGACATTAGATATAGATGCCACAGATGTTCAAAAGCTGCCACAAAGCATTAAAAAAAATAGACGTCTCCGAAAACGTCGGAGCATTTTTGCAAATATGCAATGTCTTGATAAATCGAGCTTGAACTGATACTTGAACTTTACACAGCTACATTCTCGCCTGAAAATATCTTAAAAGTTTATTTCATGACAAAGAAAATGTAATATTTAAAGGTTTTTTAGCCGTGCTCCTCCGCCATTGCCGCGCTTACAAGTACGCATAGGCTCCGACAACCGCAGCCAACAAATGCGATCCTCCTTTTCTCCAGATTACCCTTTCTGGGTCACCAAATAAACTTTTAAGATATTTTCAGGCGAGAATGTCGCTGTAAAATGCTCAAATATCTACTTAATTGAACCTTGCTTCGACATTTTCGGAGAGCTCTGTTATCCACCAGCGCGATAGCTGACCAGGAGGACAAGGCTCAATAGAGCGGGCGAGCACAGCTAACTCCTGGCATGTCGTTTTCAACCCCCCTGCAGTCTTTTGCTACTCAGGTTAAACATGATATATATAGTTAGTTAGTTAGTTAGTTAGTTAGTTAGTTAGTTAGTTAGTTAGTTATGGCTATGGATTGAAAATACCCCCCATACCCCACCCCTAACGGTTGCACCTCCTGAAAACTTTTGTCTGGGCTCTTATCTCACTTTTTTATTTCAAACACTCAACAGAAAATTTCACAGACATATTTTTATAAGGTTTTTAAGGCTGTGGTGTTAATTTTTAAGTAACATAAGCCCAGCCAGCACACTCAAAAAAGCGAAACTTGGTGGTTATTGCATTTACAAGACTCTAACATGTAATTTGAACACAATGAATTTATGTTTCTAAGGTGAACGTAATAAAATCATATAAGATCTATATGAAATTTACCAACTTAGCACCTCTTAAATTTATTCTTGTTGATATGACATGATAAAATCTAACAAATGTGGTTAGCTGCCTTAAAGACTCGCGATATCACAAGATCACGTGAGATTCTAAACAACAAGAGGCAGGAAAGCACATGGTTTGCTTCGAGGTCATCTTGGAAAGGTAAGAGTGAATCTATCTTCATCCATCTTGATGAAAATACTTTTTGCACAAAGGTATCATTAGTTTGTCGATTCTTTTCAGTTCTATTTATTCACATTTGTTTTTGTTTTTAAATATCTGTTTGTTTATGCCATTCTATCTAGCTAACACGTTAGTGCAAGAATATAGCACAATGTCATGCTAGCATGATAGCCTAATATGAAAGACTTAGCTACTCCAAATATAGATATTGTTTATAACTTAACCTCTGCACATAAGCTAGTTTGGCTCTACCGCAAAGACTGTTGTGATAAATTTACATTTTACGTGTGGGTTGTTGAAATTTGTAAGTTTGTAAGTTGCAACTGATGGACAGTGGTTTATTTAACAATTTATGTGTTTTTAGTACACTGAGGAGGAAAGACAAAACATGAACAGATGTGTTTTCCTGTTTTTTAATGTTTTTGAAATTAAATATTTCTCTACTTAATAAACTTGGAGACTTGCAGTTCCCTCCTGTAAAGATAATAAATGTTTAATCTTATCAGGTGGTGAAAGGTCTGGAGAGCTGGCAGGCCAGTTCATCAAATTCAAGGTGAGCTAATATTTTTCTTAAAAGTTATCACATTCCCATGTTAAAAATGTAATATATTCATTTGTAAGTGACATATAGTTTTGAGACCAAGAAAACATTGCATTCTGATTTTATGTACACATCATCTAAACTGTCTTGAATTGGGGGTATGGCGTTGAGATGGATTTCCGTATATATTTGTTTTTTTCCCTCTCTGTGTATAAAGACTGATGCTGTTGAAATCAGAAGAGAATACATCGCCAAAGGTCTTTGCTTGTACCTGAATGAAGATCCTGAGAAGCTGGTAAAGGATTATCTGGTATGTTAACTTGCCTGTATCCTTAACTAAGGAGATGATCAAAGATAAGCTTGAACTACATACAAAAAGTTTCAGGGGATGGGGTTTTCCTGTAAATTACCGGTGGCTGTAAAAAATACCTTTTAAAATAGGAAAAGTAAGAGCTTTATGTTTCTCACTGGATTCTACACGCACCATTCTTGAGTGTTTTATACTAACCTTATTATAATTAGAGATGGACCGATCCGATATTACGTATCGGTATCGGTCCGATACTGACCTAAATTACTGGATCGGATATCGGAGAAAAATAAAAAATGTAATCCGATCCATTAAATATCACGAAAGCACCTCACAAAACTTGCAACACGCCGTAACTCACCTCAGAACGTTAGCAGTAGGCATCACGTGATAGAGCGGCTGTGGCATGCGGGACCTGTCGGTGGTCTGGATAGCATGTGGAGCTTCGCTAGCAACCCGGCATTTCATCTCCGACAAAGTTATCCCCGAGAGAAGTAAAGCAAGTGTGTAAGTCCATCTCTGAATGTTTGTAAAGCATTCCTGCGTTAAGCTTAACAAGCGATATATGGAGCGACTGCCTCTTCTTGCTGCTACTTCAATCGTGAAACTGCTTAACGATCAGCTGATCGGCTTTTCTGTCGCGAGTCCGTGTCTCTAGTTTGCTTTTGGCCCACTTTGCACCAGAAAGAGGAAACCAGCGGCTGAACAACAGCAGCACGTTTAAGCTTGATAAGCTGTTGTTAGAATTTATTTAATATTAATTTCTACTCCAGGATCTTTTTCTACGTAGCTGACGGCTGGTAACTGTGCAGGGGCGGATCTAGCAAAGTTTAGCCAGGGGGGCCGATAGGGCATTAACAGGGAAAAGGGGGCACAAAGACATACTTTTCTTTCTTATTCTCATTTAAAATGTCGAGCTTTTAATAAATAATTATCTGACACCCAAAGTTTTAATTTGATGTAAAAGGAATAGAAGTCAATTACTGTATATAGTGACTATTAAGTCTAATATATATACCCTAGTAAGCTATAGTACTTTTTCCTTTGGGAAGGTACCATCTGTGCAGTCTGCAATTTTGTTGAAGAAAGATGTTGAATCTATTTAATATTTCTTGAAAAATAATTGATTTCTGTGCATTTTTTTTCACACTGCATCAAATTAAGGTTGATTACGTCGATTAAGCATCATGAGGTGGAGCGTGAGGGGTGGTTCCCTATTTTTTATTTATTTATTTTTGTTGTTGCTGGGAGTTGGAACCCTATTAGTTAGGTTGCTTAATATTTATGCTAAGTACTCTTTAAAATACCAGAATAGGGAGGATGGTGTAGGTTTAAGTTTATTAGATTGATCAGTATTGCTGAACTATGAAATATTTTTTTTTGCATACAGGTATAACAGAATAGCTTTAGTGTAGTTGTTGTTTTAAACTTGAGTATGAACTTGCAGACTTGCAAAATGCAGCAAGATATTTTAAAAAACACTTTTGTTGATTAAAAAAACACTATCGGATTCATATCGGTATCGGCAGATATCCAAATTTATGATATCGGTATCGGTATCGGACATAAAAAAGTGGTATCGTGCCATCTCTAATTATAATATCATTATAATAACCTTATTCATACAAGATTTTTATGTAACATTTACACTTCAATGGATGTATCAGGAGCAACTTGGGGTTCAGTATGTTACCCATTGATAGTTTTAGTATCAGATTAGAGAAGCCAGGGATTAAACCAGTAGACAACTTGCTCTACCTCCTGTGCCACAGTCACCCCTATCACAACTCAAGATTTTGAAAGACAGGACATTGTTGAGGTATTGAATGAACTTCTCTTGAGTCAGGAAAAATATCGGGCAGTCATTTTTGATTAGATTTACATTATTATAAGGCTTGAATGAATAAAGCTTTTAGGTATTTTACATTAATGTAAAACAGATATATACTTTTAAAACTGTTTGCAATGGACATTAGTGAGAAATCATTATCTTTTTTTTTTTTGTGTTTGTTTTATTGTTACAGGAAGTTGATAAAAGCATCGCCACTGCATAGCAGAGACAGTCTTTGGAATCTGTGTCTTTCGATCAGAGGGTGCGGAGCCTGGCGATGACCCTCAGGATATTATGATTGTTCTAGAGGGGGTGGAAGTGATGGGTGAGTTGGGCAATGTAGTTTTTGCAGTGACAATGTTGCTTGGTCTGGTCTATTCACTGAACCTGAGCTACCCTCTGGAACTCAGGTACACCTTTGAGGTCCTGCAGAATATTCCTATAGAATTAGATGCGCACGAACAATTCAACAGCACACAAAGTACAGGTTCTCAAAACACTATTTTCTCGTTGAGAAATGTTCCCATTACAACAGCTACACCAAGTATCTGGACCATGAACCTAAAATAATTGCAGATAGATGATACCATGCATTTTTTATTGATTTTGAATAAACACAAAATTGGTGCTCTTTCTTTTTTGAAAGTGCATCTGTTGACCTTCAAAGTAGTTGTATTGGTCATCAGAAAATCACCTGATTCAGCCATTCATTGTTGTTAAAAGATTGTTTTAACAGGTTAACTTTCCACTTTGTCCACTACTTTTTTTCTGTTATGTAACTTGCACTTGCATTTCATGTATTCTTTATACGTTATGTGAAATTTGCTATAAATTCAATAAATTGGAGAAAACAAAAAGATGTGTATGACAAATTTTTATTTACCTTTTAGATGTAGTGAAATGTATGTTAATCAGACTCTAGACTTTGTTAAATGCTCCAAAAAATTACTCTTTAAATTAACTTAAAATAATCATGGAAAGAATTTCCACGTGATTAAATTGCTTTCTATTAACATTAAAGACTTGCGTTGGAATAACTTAATTTGTATGAGTTGGTTCAACTCAATTAACTTAAGCTGGGACCAAATGTAGTAAATTAGTTGGAGAAAACCTACTGAATTGAGTTGGAACAAAACTCTTTAAGTTGGATCAACACTATTAAAATATATTGGATCAAAATGCAGTAAATATGTTGATTCATCAATCTTTAATTAAGTTGGTCCAACTTGAGTGCATTAAGTTGGAGTAACAGAATTGCATAGTGCTAAAATAAAGCAATTTAATCACGTGGAAATTCTTTCCATGATTTTTTTAGAGTTATTTTTTTGAGTGCAGCAGCAACTCTAGGCTAACACTAACTAGCTAGCAAGATTATAAACCTGGTGCTAAACTAAGAGAAGCCACAAAATCAGTTTGAATAAGAGTAAACATTTACTCACCAAGTCAGTAAAGATCCACAGCAATGACAACAATCTCTTGAGCCGAAGCTTCTCCAGGTTTGCTCAACATATTCCAGAAAAAATGCTGGCGCCATGAACATGCGGACTGAGTCGTGCTAGGGAGGAGGATGGTAGTGACATGGTATTTTCGAACCACATCTTTCATCCTTCCACACTGAGAAGCAAAACTTCCAGCTTACTTAGCTTTTCTAAGTAAAGAAAACTCAAATAAATTGAGTTGATCAGCATTTTTGCATAAAAAGTACTGGTAACTTATTTAAATCGAGTTCTAATAACAAATTGATAAAAATTGAATTGTGCCTACTTAATATTTTTAATTAAACACAATATTACATTTTACAGTGTGAGCCGCAGCGGTCAGTTGAAGAATCTGTGAGTTTCTCTGTGAATTTCCCATTACATGGTAGCGCACTTGGTGCTTGCTTGGAAGTTTAGGGGTTTTTTTCGCTGTAAAGAGAAGTTTTCTTCCCACGCACAACGAACACTAATGTTTTTGTCACTTTTTATGGAATCAAACTCAAAATAAGGTCAGTACTTCCACACTTTAAACGCTGCATGCTCATACTCTCTCCTGCACTCGATATATGATCCATTGTTGATGCACACAGCTGTTGCCACGAACGCGCACTCGCTTACCATTCTCGCAAAAAAAATCACGGTTTTAGTAACGCAGTAACGCAGCGTTCCTACGGGAAAGTAACGGTAATCTAATTACCATTTTTGCAATAATAATCCCTTACTTTACTCGTTACTTGAAAAAAGTAATCGGATTACAGTAACGCGTTACAAGTTACAAGTTACTGCCCATCTCTGGTGTTGAGTTTGCGGCCCCCCTGTTTTGTCAGATTCATTAGGTTCAGCTGTGTTTTCCTCCTGTGTGCGGTTTCCCTCTGTGTGCATTTATAGCATGTCTCCTCTTACAGTGGGGCAAAACAGTATTTAGTCAGCCACCGATTGTGCAAGTTCCCCCACTTAAAATGATGACAGAGGTCAGTAATTTGCACCAGAGGTACACTTCAACTGTGAGAGACAGAATGTGAAAAGAAAAAAAAAAAATGCATGAATTCACATGGTAGGATTTGTAAAGAATTTATTCGTAAATTAGGGTGGAAAATAAGTATTTGGTCACCTCAAACAAGGAAAATCTCTGGCTCTCACAGACCTGTAACGTCTTCTGTAAGAAGCTTTTCTGTCCCCCACTCGTTACCTGTATGAATGGCACCTGTTTGAACTCATCATCTGTATAAAAGACACCTGTCCACAGCCTCAAACAGTCAGACTCCAAACTCCGCCATGGCCAAGACCAAAGAGCTTTCGAAGGACACCAGGAAAAGTATTGTAGACCTGCACCAGACTGGGAAGAGTGAATCTACAATAGGCAAGCAGCTTGGTGTGAAAAAATCAACTGTGGGAGCAATCATCAGAAAATGGAAGACATACAAGACCACTGATAATCTCCCTCGATCTGGGGCTCCACGCAAGATGTCATCCCGTGGGGTCAAAATGATCATGAGAACGGTGAGCAAAGATCCCAGAACCACACGGGGGGACCTGGTGAATGACCTGCAGAGAGCTGGGACCAAAGTAACAAAGGTCACCATCAGTAACACACTACAACGGCAGGGAATCAAATCCCGCAGTGCCAGACGTGTTCCGCTGCTGAAGCCAGTGCATGTCCAGGCCCGTCTGAAGTTTGCCAGAGAGCACATGGATGATACAGCAGAGGATTGGGAGAATGTCATGTGGTCAGATGAAACCAAAGTAGAACTTTTTGGTATAAACTCAACTCGTCGTGTTTGGAGGAAGAAGAATACTGAGTTGCATCCCAAGAACACCATACCTACTGTGAAGCATGGGGGTGGAAACATCATGCTATGGGGCTGTTTTTCTGCCAAGGGGACAGGACGACTGATCCGTGTTAAGGACAGAATGAATGGGGCCATGTATCGTGAGATTTTGAGCCAAAACCTCCTTCCATCAGTGAGAACTTTGAAGATGAAACGAGGCTGGGTCTCCCAACATGACAATGATCCAAAACACACCGCCCGGGCAACAAAGGAGTGGCTCCGTAAGAAGCATTTGAAAGTCCTGGAGTGGCCTAGCCAGTCTGCAGACCTCAACCCCATAGAAAATCTGTGGCGGGAGTTGAAAGTCCGTGTTGCTCGGCGACAGCCCCAAAACATCACTGCTCTCGAGAAGATCTGCATGGAGGAATGGGCCAAAATACCAGCTACTGTGTGTGCAAACCTGGTAAAGACCTATAGTAAACGTTTGACCTCTGTTATTGCCAACAAAGGTTATGTTACAAAGTATTGAGTTGTATTTTTGTTATTGACCAAATACTTATTTTCCACCCTGATTTACAAATAAATTCTTTACAAATCCTACCATGTGGATTCATGGATTTTTTTTTTTCACATTCTGTCTCACAGTTGAAGTGTACCTCTGGTGCAAATTACTGACCTCTGTCATCATTTTAGGTGGGGGAACTTGCACAATCGGTGGCTGACTAAATACTTTTTTGCCCCACTGTATGTGCGTTACTGTCACGGTTCGGCATGGCAAACCATAGGTGTGGGGAAGGAGGACCCAGGCACGGTGCTCTGTGTATAAACAGTGCGTTTATTTACAGTGATGGAAACAATAACAGTAAATCCCCATGCTCTCCCCTGACTCCCGTGTCGTGTCTTCCCAAAAAGTCTGTGCTCCGTGTTCTCCGCTCCCGTGTCTCAGCACCCCTCATGCTGGCTGCTGTCTGGCGCTCCACACTTCTCCTGGGGACACAATAGACACAGCCGTCAGGACACATATAACCGCGGGCATACACACACTAACTCGGTTCAACTGGATGACTAACGTGGAGTCTCATGGAATGATCCCGCGTCGGTGGGAGCTCCAAGACTCTCCTAAGTAGCTCCCCCGACGAGCCCTGATCAGCGGCAGGTGTGTAGCTTCGGGTGTGGCCAGTCCCCTAGCCGGGCAACACCCACCAGGCCTGAAGGCACCTGTAAACCAGTGTACACACACACACACACACACACTCACACTCACACACTCACATCTACAAGCATGGAGAAGAGCAGCAGCAACACCAAAAATACATATAATATCACCAGTCCATGATTGCCCAGGGATCCTGGGTCGCTCAGACCCAGGACCCTGACAGTACCCCCCCTCTAAGGGTCGGCTCCCGACGACCCAAAACAAAAAAACAAACAAAAAGTACAGCACAACCAACCCAGGGCGGGTGGCGGGGGGTCCAGGATGGAGGGCCCCAAAACCTCACCGTTAAACAGCCACCACACAACAACAAAAGAAAAACCCAGTACAAAAGGCAAACCCCCGGTCCAGTGGCAGCAAACACAGTTCTGGCGGCCGACCCGCAGGACGGCAAAACAAGCGGGACCTGCGGTGGGTTAGGCAGTGGCGGAAAAACAGTTCAGGTGGCCTACCTCCAACCCCTTGGTGGAAACACAGCAGCTCCGGCTCTGGTCGCTGACGTGGACGTGCTGGACGTGGATGGCGTGGAGGGCGCGCCAGACGTGGAGGTCCCTCTGACTTGCTGACCTCCAGTTCTGGCTGAGCGGGTCCCTCTGGACCTCCGAGCTCCTCCGGAGGCAGCGCAGGCTCCACAGGCTCGCTGAGCTCCTCCCGCTCGCCGATCCCCGGCTCACCGAGCTCCTCTGCTGGCAACGGTCGCTCCGGCTCATTGAGGTCCTCCAGCAGCGGCGCTGGCTCCTCAGCCGGTGGCTCGCTGAGCTGCTCCCGCTCCGGCTCGCTGTTTTTGCCTTTTCTGAGCCTACATTGAGTGTGAAAAACTGTAGTCACTCTGCTTCTTCCAAGCCTGGAGTTAAAATCACCAGGACTGTTAATTAAAAAACTGAGAATATTAAGGACTTCTGTTGATCTGCATCTGCTCACTCAGAGCAGAGAGCTAATTTGACAAAGACTGTTTTCAATGAGCCTGCTCCTCTGTCGATCTGTGTTTCTACTTGGCCTTTAGTGCAGCCTGCAGTTCTGTTACCTGGTCAGGTTGCAGCTCAACCTTCAGTTCAGTCATTAGCTCAGTCGCGTATTCGGCCACCATCATCAATTTCTTTGTGTTGGCCAGAGGACTCCACGCCTGCTGGTTCTTTTTCCTGTCAGCCAGAGGACTCTGTGCCTGCTGGTTTTTTGCTGCAAAACAAAAAACTGCCCTTTCGTGTTGGTGGAAAATGCATGTCGACCAATCAAAAATGATATGGTGACATGACATTTGGTTGTTTAGAAAGAGGGGGAAGCTTTAGGAGTGACGGCAAGATCCGGGCCATACCAATTTTGCTATGTGGGTAAATACAATGTGGTGTATAAACAAATTGTGATTGAAGAAGGTACACGCTTAGCCTAGGCCTGTTGTGTTGGTTAAGGGTTAAGAATGTATGCTATGTGTCTTCCCTCAATCAAGCGCCTAATGAGTTTTGTGGTTTCTGGTGTGGAAGGGTGTGCTGTGTTTTTAGATAATATAGTGGTATTTATCGCAACACCTGGCAAGATCATCTTAAGTCCATCTGTGCTTTCCTTGATTGCATAACTTTGGAAAATCTTACAGCGAACCTTGCCAAGTGTGAGTTTGCTAGGGCCACTTTGACTTACTTGGGTAAGGTGGCTGGACAGGGCCAGGTACATCCAGTAAGAGCTAAAGTGGAAGCTACTGATCACTTCAATTCTCCCACTACTGAGAAAGAACTTCCACACTTTCTTGGAATGGTGGGTTATTATTGTGGGTTTTGTGAGAATTTCTCTGCAGTGGTTGCTCCTCTAAGTGACTCCTTAAACCCCAAGGTTATGTTCCAGTGGTCAGATCATTATCAGACAATCTTTGAGGATGTCAAGGCTATCCTTGCCTCTGCTCCAGGGCTTGAGAGACCCCATCTCAGAGATTCTTTCAAGCTGAAGGTAGACGCTAGCAAAGTGGATGCTGGGGCAGTATTGTTGCATCAGGATGGAGCAGGTATTGAGCTACTTCTCCCACAAGTTTTATTCCTTGGTGAGGGATGTTGGTGAGTAGCAGAGTTGGTGTAAATAGGAACTGAGTTTTCACTGGTGCACTGATAAGCACATTTGAACTTCATGTGACTCATGGGTAGCGCTGTCAATTGTTCTCATTTCACCCCTGACTTGCTGACATTTCTGTTTCCACCTTTTGTAAATAAATTTTAATAAATAATCATATCTTTATATTGTTCATATCTTCGTTGTGTAAACTCCTTTTTGTTGCAAGCAAGAGTCAGGTGATGCAACAGAGATTGTGTTTTGGACAAAAACAGTGAAGATTACACAATGAAATAAGTCTTTATCTAAAAAATTTTAATTAAACAGCCTACACAAAACATCAGCATCATAATAGAAACAGGAAATGATACGATACAGCAGTGAGAGCTAAAACCTTTTCTGATTTAGCAGTCCAACTTCCCCATTAAGTGTCAGACGGGAAAAAAAACAATTTCCACTGTTGTCTTCCTCAGATTAATAGCACTTGAAGCGCATCCACTCTGAGTTCAGGCCATTTTCATGTCTCAAGGAAAAACTTATGAAAGAGGTAAGACTCTGTTTATAAACCCTAACAATATTATTTGCGTTTACTGGAGAGAAAAAATATGACACAAATGTGGTCACATTAAATCAAAAAATCTGTTATTTTGCTTTAAAGCTGTTGAGATGTAGCTGACATTAAAACACACACTTAAAAAAATCTCAGGATTAAAATCAATATCAGTTAAGCAGTATCAAGGTTTTTCTCAGAACTAGCTTTTGTAATGATAGAAACCTAGCACACTGAACTGTCTTATATTTATTTTTATTATCTATGTTGCATTTATATGTTGTTTGCTCTTTGGTTTTTTTGAGAGTAATATTGATGTCAATGGCCAAGAAAATGCTTTTTTTATAAGAAAGCTATAGATGATTGGTTTTGAAAATACAAATCAAAATTTGTACAATTCAAGGAAAAAATTTTTTTGTGCTACTTAGATGAAACCCTCGAGCTGGCTGAGCCAGTGTCCATTAGATAATCCAGCCCATACTGTCACCAAAGCAAGTAGCTCCATTTTGTAATGGTTAACTCATTTCCCTTTCAAGTCAAGTTATAATGCGGTTGACTCATAATGATGTTCTTAGGCCCAGATAGATGCTGTGTCAGGAAGAACATGTGATGCAAAATCTGTGCCAAATCAAACATACCGATTCTCCCACAGCGAATCATCTCAGAGATTTACCCTTTGAATTTGATTCGATTCAGTTTTATTTATATGCTGTCAAATTACAACAAAGACCAAGACAATAATACATAATACTACCCCAACTTTCAGACAAGCCCTGAACAGCAAGCACTTTGGTGACAGTGGGAAGGAAAAAACTCCCTTTTAACAGGAAGAAATGTGGCCATTTTTGTTGAATGCTTATAAATCTCAATTTTTACTAATTTTTGTTTTTTCTTTAAAGTTGTAGGAATATGCTGACCTAGTTTTATTATGTAAATTTGTAATTAATTTTTGGAACAGTTTTTGGAAAGTGATTGGTTTATTAGCATATGGACCTTCGCATTAATCAAGGGATTAAGAGCACCCTGGAGGGGTGTGGTAAAGAGGTTTTTTGTTTGCCAAGTGTCAGATGGGACGACGGGGGGGTTTAAAAAAAATTTGACCACTTTTTGAAGTTGTGAAAGCAAATTAAGTTAACTTTCATTAAATTTTAAGTTGTAAGAAGTTATTTGGTTGATTTTTGTTTAGAATTTTCCACAAAATAAACGCCATATAATTTTAAACAATGAAGTCAGAATTGCATTCTAAAACAAACCTTCCGTTGCCACCCATGGCCTTTTCTTGGACTTTTTTGGTGTTTGGAGCATAAAAGGCCATGACAACCTGTTCAGGGTCTACCCCGCGTTTTACCCTATGATAGCTAGGACAAGATCCAGCACCCCCTGTGATGATGATAAAGACAACCAGAGGAGACTGGGTGGAAGGATGGATGGATTGACCTTTCTGCAATTCTGAAATCTGTCTAACTTCCCTCTGTGCTGCCTTGATGTTGTCATCTAGTCTTGCTGTTCTTTGTGATTGTTATTAGTCAAGCATATCAGGGATCACTGTAGCTGTGGCATAGACCAGCTAGTTGGTTTCACTAACGGTAATGCTGCATTCACATCTGCTAGTAGACATTTACAGGGTAATTCACGTAATCTTGGTAATAAGCACAGAGGGTCCAGGTTTAGCCAACTTAGCCATGATCTTCTCTTTCAGGTCAACTGCTCTCACATTCAACATACCAGTTGTTTATGGGGCTTGCCAGCTGATCTTGAAGGGTGGAGATAATTATATCTCACTCCTGATTTTAAATCCTGGCTCCACCTTGCCATAGCATTTGTGTTCTACTTCATCCTTCTCCAGCTGTGATAGCAGTTACTTGCGTATCACTGAGCTACTAGTTGTTTTGATGTTAGTCTAGGTGGGTTTCAATTTGTATCCTCTTCATGTAACCTTCTGGATTAGATGAAGCTTTCACTGAAGTTAAATGTATAGTAGGATTCCAGCAGTTCACTATTCTGATTTGTTGTTCCAGTGAAACCTCTGAGACATACCGATTAGAGGTGTGTCTCAGAGGTTTACTGGAACAACAAATCAAAATCACGAATTTTTCATCACTAGTTGCAGCAAATCTCACGTTGTTTTATTCTGTGCTAAAATGATGACATGGTAATGTAATCAGACTAACACCTTCAATTTTATTTTTTATCCTGCCCGACTCAGGTATATTGAACAACAGAATACCCCCATCTCTAAGTGGAAACAGTACTGCTTCCCAAGATCAACATGCTAGCTACAGGAGTTTGGCCTCTGCTGCTTTTCTCACTTCTTTTGTGTTTCTTTCATTGTGAACATTTACTTGCTTTTTCACTGAAAAACTGCACAATTATCTATACAGAAAAATCTAATGTGTTAGTCACTTGCACAGAGCGTTACCTCACTGCTATTCCAGATGACATTCCCAAAAATGCAGTATTGCTAAATCTCAAGTCAAACTACATTTCAAATATTACCAGGATGAATTTGGAAGGTTTATTCAAGCTTGAAGTTCTAAATTTGGAAAAAAATTGGATTTCACAAATTGATGGTGAAGCTTTTGCAGACTTGGTAGAGTTAAAGGTTCTCATCTTGAGTATAAATAGGCTCGCAACACTGACAGAAAACATGTTTCAGGGTCTTTCCAAGTTAGAGACACTGTCTCTGGACTGGAACCAGATCTCATTTATCTCCCCTGTGGCCTGTCAGCCCCTGGTCAGCGTACACTCAGTAGATTTGAGCTATAACCTTCTGCATCAAATTTCAGATATTGATCACATTATTAGACTCCCAACTTTACAACATTTGTTTGTATGTTACAACAACTTTACTTCTTTTCAGTCAAATGACCTCCATGTAAATACCTCAAACCTACTCACCCTGTGTTTGGATTCAGTGAAGAAGTTCAGCATTACAAGAGACATTTTTCCTCATCTGCAGTCTCTGGACTTGCGAGGCTGGAACGGGGACATCGAGTGGGAAGTGTCAAACAAGACTTTTTTAAAGAGCCTGACGAGACTGCAAATGAGTGAAACTTCTCTTAGCTTTGATGTGTACAGAGCGATTCTGCAGACTGCTTACTCTCTTCAAGAGCTTCAGATGGATAACATACAAAAGTGGATAGATGATGATTTCATAGACGTCGCCTGCAAAATTCCTTCTCTTAGAACTCTGAATGTAAGCAGTAGTGAGATTTACACCTTAAAGGAGCACATGCTACAGTCTTGTTCTCACCTAACTAACCTCAACTTATCATTTAACAATATAAAAAGCATGGCTGATAATGCACTCCAGTCAATGACACAGCTCAGGAGCCTGATATTACAAAATAATGAACTGTCCGAACTGCCAGTGGCCGTCCAAGGACTCACCACATTGGAAGTCTATGACCTTAGCATCAATGACATCAGTGAACTTTACTGTCCTTACTTCTGGAATTTAACAAGCCTAACAATACTCGATCTGAGCCACAATCATATATCCTATATTTCTGAGTGTGTTTTTGAAAATTTAAACAATTTGAAAATCCTAAATCTTGAAAACAATAAGATTTCATCATTCGATTATTCTTTTAAATTTAAATTACAGACACTGGAGTTTTTGTATTTGAAAAACAATGAGCTTATAAATCTCTTTCAAGGAGTCTTCAGTAATCTGTCTTCCCTTCATTATTTGAATTTAGATGTACGCATGTGTAACAATGTTGAGGAAGGAGGGTTAAAGGGACTCTATAACCTCCAGTTCCTTCTTATGCAAGGTGATATTTATTTTTATGAGCATTTCAGTGGGCTGCCAAACTTAAGCACTCTGATCTTAAATGTTGTCTCTAGCCTGCCACATAACAGCTCCAAACAAAGCGATAACCCTTTCTCAAATTTACCGAAACTGAAGAAGCTTAATATCAAGGTTCATAGAGGATATTACGATATTTCAAAAGATGTTCTCAGTGGTCTGACTTCTTTAGAGTACTTAATAACAGAGGCATACTTCATGGGATCTTTGCATCCAGACACATTTAAACACACACCGCAACTGAAACATCTGAGGATATCTTACAGCGAGCTTTCCGTTTTTAACATCTGACGTGTTCTTGCCAATTCCAAACCTGATAATACTCGACCTCTCCAACAATAAACTCAGGTCTTTGGATTTTCTAGCAGGGGCCAAACTGCCAGTACTCAGATGGCTCGATGTCAGCAACAATGAATTGTTCGTAATCAGTGAAACAGTTATCCAATCCCTTTTAACCATGAAATATCTGGATCTGTCTGCTAACCTTTTAACATGTGAATGTTCTAATTACGGTCTTATCCAGTGGATTCAAGGCAGCAAACAGACACAAGTTGTTAATGCACATCAGTACACTTGCTCATTTCCTGTCAGCCAACGGGGAAACAAATTCCTTGACTTTGGTTTTGACTCCTGTTGGATAGATGCTGCATTGCTCTGCTTCCTTTTTAGCTCTAGTCTAGTTATGCTTACTCTCCTCGCATCCTTCATCTATCACTTCCTGAGGTCACACCTCACCTATACCTACTACCTCTTCCTGGCCTTTCTCTATGATAATAAGAGGAGGAAGAAAGGTATTCCTCACAGCTACGATGCCTTTGTCTCCTACAATGTTCATGATGAAGCTTGGGTCTACGGAGAGTTGCTTCCAGAGCTGGAGGGTCAACAGGGCTGGAGACTCTGTCTGCACCACAGAGACTTTGAACCAGGTATAGATGCTTTTCATTAGCCTCTGTTCTACTTTTAGCTCAATATTTAATGAAGCTAGCACACAAACTCTGTGTCTTCTTTCCTATAAATACAATTGTTTCTTTTTGTTCCGCTTTTCAGTGGTACCGAAAAAGATCAAGTTTTAATACCACAGTATCTTTTTTTTCTCTTTGACAGCACTGCAAAAATATAAACAGCGTCTACAGTGTCAAAACAAAAATAGCAATGACATGTGACTCACAAACTGCAGTTTGAATGCTAGATCTAAAAGACTGACCATTTAGAGAAACGCTACAAACTGATCTTTAAACCTCAAAAAGTAGTATATAGATGTGCTACTCAGCTGACAAAGCATCCTACATCTGGGAAAATGAAAGGTTTACTCTGGAAGAACTTTTTTTTTTTTTTGCTGAAACCATGAACAAGCCCCTAGAAGGCCATGTGTACCCAAAGCTTTAATTAAATTGAAAACATCTAAGTTTCTTCCATATTTAAAATCTATAAACATGAAATTACTTTCATTGATTTTGTTTACTGCATTGAAAAGAGAAAAGCACCAAAGATGTATTTTGCACTTACAGGCCTGTAAGAAAATCTTCACTAAATTAGATTTTGGCAAACGTAAAAGTTGAATATTGTAGAATCTTTTAGCAGCTGCCATTAGTAAATTGGGCACTTTTAGACAGACTTTAAAAATGTTTAGCCAGAGACAATCATCCATCTCCACTGTTCTCCATTGAGCTTGTCAACTGTTCCAATCCAACACAAATATATGTAGCTGCCCAATTAACAAAGTATAGACTTAAGAATTTCACAAAAGAAAATTAGAGATTCTCATTAGCTGGAATTTGATTCAGCATCAGTGTACGTGTCAGGGTTTCTGGGTCGTTGACCCAGTATTTTCAGTTCATGTTCACTGTTTATCCTCTGTACGTTCCACTTCCTGTTTTGTGTTACGTTACTCTGTGTGCATTATGTTCTAGTTCTTATTCCATGCATCGTTAGTTCAATTGTGTTCAGCTGCTCACTCACCTGTCACCTGTCAGTCATTGTTCAGCCAGTGTATTTAAGTCCTCAGTTCTCTCCTGGTCAGCGTCGCGTCATTGATGTTGTCACTGCTGTCTATGCCCCATGTTTGCCTTCCAAGTTCAGATCAGTCAGCCGTTCAGTCAGTTATTCAGTCAGTCAGCCATCTCCTGTTTTCGTCATTCGTCCCTCACAATAAACACCCTGAATCTTCACCGTGAGTCCTGCGTTTGAGTCCTTTTCTCCACATCCACTCAGCAACCCCTGACAGTACGCCTCAGTGACTTAAAAAATAGTTTTTTGCTTACTCACCATTGCTAAAAAAAAAAGTACAACCAAAGTTGGAGTGAATGGAATTTAAGCCCCACTATTCTCAGAAGTGAGAATACCTTTGAAATCTTTTAACTTGTACAAAGATCAATTTGATGTAACTTACCTGTGTCATTTTAGAACACAATGCTGACATGTTTGATGTGTCAGATTTTTGTTTTTACAGGTAAGCCCATCGTCGAAAACATTACAGAGGCTATCTATTGTAGCAGAAAGACTATCTGTGTGATCAGCCAGCATTACCTGCAAAGTGAGTGGTGCTCCAAAGAAATCCAGATGGCCAGGTATGGTTACCAACTCTTTGTTCTTACATGTAATGATGTCACCAGTTTCTACATTGATTAATCTGTGTGTGGTGTCTTTAGCTTCCGTCTCTTCAATGAGCACAAGGATGTGATGATCATGGTGTTTCTGGAGGACATACCAGCCAAGCAGCTGTCTCCATACTTCCAAATTAGGAGTCTGGTGAAGAAGCGTAGCTACCTGAGTTGGCCACAGGCTGTTCATCACACTGGAGTCTTCTGGCAGAAAATACAACAAGCTCTCAAGAGAGAAGAAAACCCTGCTGAGCACAGGTGCCTCCTCACTGGCTACCAGAGAGTCATCCAGTGAGATTTAACCCAGGTGGAAAAATCACAGATTGTATATATATATATTGTGTATATTTAAACAGAGCGGTCACGCTAATGCAGGAGTGGCTAAAATGCATTACTTCTAATGCCCAGCAGGGGGAAACTCCTCTGGCTTCAATAAGGTTGCTTGTCGAAGTCTATGGGTAAACATGGTAGCTTCTGGATCAGAGAGGTGAAGCTTCTGCAGAAGTGGATAAACTTGCAGTACTTCTAATGCCCAGCAGGGCTCCTGTGGTTTCAATAAGGTTGCTTGTAGGTGTCTAGTGGCAAACAGCCCTATGGTGCCTTGACCTGTGACCTCAGCAACACTTTGTTGTCTGGTGGACTTTCCTGGAGTGTATGGACTCAGTCAAAAGTGTCAAGTCTTATTTCATGTTGTCTGTTTTATAAATGTAGAACTCAATGTAACAAGAACTATATGTGCATTTTTATTAACACATGTACACAATTGTAACATATTAACGTGTTTGTTGTGCTCATCCTGTCAGGAGTAAATATACTAAATGACATTTCTTGCCATAAAAGTGTGAATAAACTTTTTTCATAGTTGATGTGCTTAGAAATGAAATGCTATTATAATCTGATATAACAAAATAATAATGAGACTGATGAAGAGGAGCACTTACTTGAACTGGCTACAGGCTGTTCAACACACTGGTGAACAGCCTTCTGCCAGAAGACTAAATGTATTTTCTAGTTTATCATCTCATATTATTTGTATTTACAGATATAATTAATTGTGTGTTACAAAAAATATAACATGTATGGTTTCTTGTTACTTGTACTAAACTGTCACACGGTCACACGGATGTATCCTTGCTGTGCTAATGCTTAGGCAGCACACTGCTGGTTTCCTTGATACGTCACCTGACTATCACACTACCTGAGGGCTGGAGTGACAGTCAGCAGCAGCAGTGTTTCGGTAGCTCATGCTTTGTTGTTTTTTATTGATGCTCTGATGATGTGGAATGGTATGAGTTTTTGTACTATATCATTTTACTGGCATGTGGAAAGTGTGTTTAAAATAAAGGTAATTCAGTGGTTTGTCTCTTTACAGAAGTTTCAGAGTTTTGAAATAGGTTCAAGGTTCCATTATCCTCATGAAAATTAAGATAAATAATAAACAATAAAATAAACTGCCTGTCACCAACATAAAACAACTATAGTGCAGCATATTGAAACATTTAAACTGGAGCAGCATTTTAAAATTATAGCAGCACAGTGACAGCATTTAAAAAAAACACACAAAAAACAGATTAGTGTGCTTAAATACAAAGAATAGTAGCATAGTAGAAGCATAGTAAATAAAATAAAACCGAACAAAAACAGTGCAGCGCATCAGAACAACTGAGTTATCAGTGAGCAATGGAGTTGATCAGTCTTACGGCCTTAGAGCCTCCTGCCTGTGTGGTGGGAGGGTATCAGTTTATGATACTGACCGCAGTGCACTGTGTGAATGCAGAAGTCTTGGGTGCAAACTGTACAGCTTCCTCATGAAGTGCAGTTTGAATGCTAGATCTAAAAGACTGACCATTTAGAGAAACGCTACAAACTGATCTTTAAACCTCAAAAAGTAGTATATAGATGTGCTACTCAGCTGACAAAGCATCCTACATCTGGGAAAATGAAAGGTTTACTCTGGAAGAACTTTTTTTTTTTTTGCTGAAACCATGAACAAGCCCCTAGAAGGCCATGTGTACCCAAAGCTTTAATTAAATTGAAAACATCTAAGTTTCTTCCATATTTAACATCTATAAACATGAAATTACTTTCATTGATTTTGTTTACTGCATTGAAAAGAGAAAAGCACCAAAGATGTATTTTGCACTTACAGGCCTGTAAGAAAATCTTCACTAAATTAGATTTTGGCAAACGTAAAAGTTGAATATTGTAGAATCTTTTAGCAGCTGCCATTAGTAAATTGGGCACTTTTAGACAGACTTTAAAAATGTTTAGCCAGAGACAATCATCCATCTCCACTGTTCTCCATTGAGCTTGTCAACTGTTCCAATCCAACACAAATATATGTAGCTGCCCAATTAACAAAGTATAGACTTAAGAATTTCACAAAAGAAAATTATAGATTCTCATTAGCTGGAATTTGATTCAGCATCAGTGTACGTGTCAGGGTTTCTGGGTCATTGACCCAGTATTTTCAGTTCATGTTCACTGTTTATCCTCTGTACGTTCCACTTCCTGTTTTGTGTTACGTTACTCTGTGTGCATTATGTTCTAGTTCTTATTCCATGCATCGTTAGTTCAATTGTGTTCAGCTGCTCACTCACCTGTCACCTGTCAGTCATTGTTCAGCCAGTGTATTTAAGTCCTCAGTTCTCTCCTGGTCGGCGTTGCGTCATTGATGTTGTCACTGCTGTCTATTTCCCATGTTTGCCTTCCAAGTTCAGATCAGTCAGCCGTTCAGTCAGTTATTCAGTCAGTCAGCCATCTCCTGTTTTCGTCATTCGTCCCTCACAATAAACACCCTGAATCTTCACCGTGAGTCCTGCGTTTGAGTCCTTTTCTCCACATCCACTCAGCAACCCCTGACAGTACGCCTCAGTGACTTAAAAAATAGTTTTTTGCTTACTCACCATTGCTAAAAAAAAAAGTACAACCAAAGTTGGAGTGAATGGAATTTAAGCCCCACTATTCTCAGAAGTGAGAATACCTTTGAAATCTTTTAACTTGTACAAAGATCAATTTGATGTAACTTACCTGTGTCATTTTAGAACACAATGCTGACATGTTTGATGTGTCAGATTTTTGTTTTTACAGGTAAGCCCATCGTCGAAAACATTACAGAGGCTATCTATTGTAGCAGAAAGACTATCTGTGTGATCAGCCAGCATTACCTGCAAAGTGAGTGGTGCTCCAAAGACATCCAGATGGCCAGGTATGGTTACCAACTCTTTGTTCTTACATGTAATGATGTCACCAGTTTCTACATTGATTAATCTGTGTGTGGTGTCTTTAGCTTCCGTCTCTTCAATGAGCACAAGGATGTGATGATCATGGTGTTTCTGGAGGACATACCAGCCAAGCAGCTGTCTCCATACTTCCAAATTAGGAGTCTGGTGAAGAAGCGTAGCTACCTGAGTTGGCCACAGGCTGTTCAGCACACTGGAGTCTTCTGGCAGAAAATACAACAAGCTCTCAAGAGAGAAGAAAACCCTGCTGAGCACAGGTGCCTCCTCACTGGCTACCAGAGAGTCATCCAGTGAGATTTAACCCAGGTGGAAAAATCACAGATTGTATATATATATATTGTGTATATTTAAACAGAGCGGTCACGCTAATGCAGGAGTGGCTAAAATGCATTACTTCTAATGCCCAGCAGGGGGAAACTCCTCTGGCTTCAATAAGGTTGCTTGTCGAAGTCTATGGGTAAACATGGTAGCTTCTGGATCAGAGAGGTGAAGCTTCTGCAGAAGTGGATAAACTTGCAGTACTTCTAATGCCCAGCAGGGCTCCTGTGGTTTCAATAAGGTTGCTTGTAGGTGTCTAGTGGCAAACAGCCCTATGGTGCCTTGATCTGTGACCTCAGCAACACTTTGTTGTCTGGTGGACTTTCCTGGAGTGTATGGACTCAGTCAAAAGTGTCAAGTCTTATTTCATGTTGTCTGTTTTATAAATGTAGAACTCAATGTAACAAGAACTATATGTGCATTTTTATTAACACATGTACACAATTGTAACATATTAACGTGTTTGTTGTGCTCATCCTGTCAGGAGTAAATATACTAAATGACATTTCTTGCCATAAAAGTGTGAATAAACTTTTTTCATAGTTGATGTGCTTAGAAATGAAATGCTATTATAATCTGATATAACAAAATAATAATGAGACTGATGAAGAGGAGCACTTACTTGAACTGGCTACAGGCTGTTCAACACACTGGTGAACAGCCTTCTGCTAGAAGACTAAATGTATTTTCTAGTTTATCATCTCATATTATTTGTATTTACAGATATGATTAATTGTGTGTTACAAAAAATATAACATGTATGGTTTCTTGTTACTTGTACTAAACTGTCACACGGTCACACGGATGTATCCTTGCTGTGCTAATGCTTAGGCAGCACACTGCTGGTTTCCTTGATACGTCACCTGACTATCACACTACCTGAGGGCTGGAGTGACAGTCAGCAGCAGCAGTGTTTCGGTAGCTCATGCTTTTTTGTTGTTTTTTATTGATGCTCTGATGATGTGGAATGGTATGAGTTTTTGTACTATATCATTTTACTGGCATGTGGAAAGTGTGTTTAAAATAAAGGTAATTCAGTGGTTTGTCTCTTTACAGAAGTTTCAGAGTTTTGAAATAGGTTCAAGGTTCCATTATCCTCATGAAAATTAAGATAAATAATAAACAATAAAATAAACTGCCTGTCACCAACATAAAACAACTATAGTGCAGCATATTGAAACATTTAAACTGGAGCAGCATTTTAAAATTATAGCAGCACAGTGACAGCATTTAAAAAAACACACAAAAAACAGATTAGTGTGCTTAAATACAAAGAATAGTAGCATAGTAGAAGCATAGTAAATAAAATAAAACCGAACAAAAACAGTGCAGCGCATCAGAACAACTGAGTTATCAGTGAGCAATGGAGTTGATCAGTCTTACGGCCTTAGAGCCTCCTGCCTGTGTGGTGGGAGGGTATCAGTTTATGATACTGACCGCAGTGCACTGTGTGAATGCAGAAGTCTTGGGTGCAAACTGTACAGCTTCCTCATGAACTGCTTCATTAAACATTGATCTGAAGTGACTCAAATGAATTTGACAAAGTGAAACTTAATAATGGTAATAAGGTCACAGGCCTCACTTTTGCCATCGAACAGCTTGTCAGTCGATTCTTATCAACTGTGAACCCCTGAAAATGGAAAACTGTATATTAAAATGTCTCTAATTTCTAAACACTTAATGCAATACTTTAGTCAAACTTTGAATCAAAGGTGAAAGACTGCACTGTAATTACATCTTGATTGTTTGATTTTAATTCCCCTGTCGTCTGGAAATGCAGTTTCTCTAATAAAGGATAGAATAGAATAGAATAGAATAGAATAGAATAGAATAGAATAGAATAGCGCTTTTATTGTACATGTACAACTAAATTATGGAATTATGGGTGCTCCACGACATCTGTGTAGGAATAAAATATAAATAGACAGCAGGAATAAATAACAAACAGGAGAAATGTAGATATAATCAAGAGAAAGACACATTGGAGAACAAAGTGTTTGGAAGTAGTACAAGTTATTGAGTTATGGGGGTTAGTCAGACTGTGGCACAGATTGGTGAGGTGAGTGGGCAGGGGTAGCATGGGGGGGGGGGGGGGGGGGGGTGTAAGGGGTCACCTGTGACAGCACTGTTTTTCCTGAGATAGGAGGATCTGCGGATTTTTTTGGGCAATGTTAATTACACTTTGTGTGGCCTTCCTGTTCTCCTCGTGGCCCCTGTGTACCAACCCAGGCAGTAGAAGAGCAAGCTGTTGGGTCTGTGCTTTCAGCAGGCCCGCTAGTTCAGAGCAGGGCTGGACTGGGACAAAAAATTGGCCTGGGCATTTTGACTGGTGACCGGCCCTTTGAGCGAGTACTTGGTGACTGTGGAAAGGAAAAACCCAATTTTAATAGAAATAAGCCTCCAGCAGAACCAGGCTGAAGAAGGAACAGTCATCTTCTGTGAACAGCTGGGGGTTTGAACACCCCATTATGAACATTGTATCATTTGTCTTATACTAAATTCAAGTAATGGAGGGAAGACAGAACCCTGAATGCCTGATTTCACAGACGTCATCTCCCAAATTCCTCCTCTAGTAGTTTTTGATGTAATATTTGCGAAAACTGGCGCTCTAAATGACATCCTGCTAAAGTCTTGGTCTAATCTCACTGAGCTCAGTTACTTGGTCCCAGTTGCTCTCTTTGACCTCAACTCTTAGACCTGAGCTTCAACAATCAATTACATTTTCAAAATCTGAACAATTTGACAGTTTTGAAAACAAAATCTAATTTTATTTGTTGGTAAAACCTTAAATTTATAAAACCTGCAAAAAACAAAGCTTTTAAAAGGGTTCAGGCATTTTTTTTTTCACCTTTGTGACTCACATGCTGCCATTTTCTGTGGCTAGACAAGCTTAATAATGGCATCATCCTTGTCAAATGGGGATAGATACATACCATTGTCTTGGACACCCCTGGGTGAGGAAACTTTTGTGCAGTAATGTACATGACATTTCACACAGGATATACAGAAACATGAAGTATTATTAGTGAGTGTTCTTAAAGACCACAAAGTAAAAACAGGAAGCAAGCAACCCACTTGTGCACACAAGCCTTAAGATATTCACTTAAGATGTGAGGGCAGGGAGGATGGCTGCAGAGCACAACTTGTCTGGACTTCAAAAATGCTAAAATGATTAAATCAATTAAAAGATCTTTTTGAAAAATCCCTTTCAATAAATAAAATTGGACAACGGTCGAGGCTCATCTAAAATACTGGGGAAAAAACTATGAAAAAACAAAAGGAAAAACGAAGACAAGCATGCAAGCTGCAGAAAGTAATTTTTTTTTCATTGTGGTGTCTTACTTCATGGACAAGTCATACTTGGGTTTGAGTAGACAGACTGCAGAAGTAGCAGCATCTGTGGGAGTGAACCATCCAACTTCCTCTTCCTTGTACAAGTGATTCACTCTGAATTTACTCCATTATATTTTGTCGGTTTGACCTCAATGGTTACAGCTTGGTTTTTTCTTTTGTTCTGTTATCAAGCTGGTGACAGAAACAACTTTTTTTTGGAATAGGTAAGTTTCTTTTATCTTGTTTAATGAAAAACCACTGACCTTGCATATATATATATATATATATATATATATATATATATGGTCAGTTTTAATGCAAATAACATTTACTTTGCAAAAACAATTTAAACTGGACTTTTTTTTATTAGACATGGAACAACTTAACTCTAAAAATGGTATATTAAAAACAAATTAGCCATAGTCTGATTTTATTTATATTATATTACTGAATTACTGCAATTCTAATGAAAAAAGAAAATTCAAAATTATCCTCAGGTGGAGTTAATTTAAGTGTAAACTGTTGGACTGTGTTGGTACATTTACACGTCATATGACACAAACAACAGTAAATAACTATAGGTTAAGCAGTATGCAGGTTTGTATTGTGTTATCTATGGTTTGTGGGTATGGTAGTTGCAATTCTGTATTTTTCAGAGTTTGGGTATCTACTTCCATGTACTTTACACTACATGTTTTCTGAGAATCCATAGCATGAAATAACTTTAGGCTGATGAGTGACTAGAAAGTAGAGGTTAAGCAGTATTAAAGCAGGCAAGTTATTTCATTTTGAACAGCAACTGCTCTAGGTTACCAAGCAAGCAAGCAAAAAGTGTTACATACAAGGAAACCTTTATGTAGCACCTCATCTCTGCTGCTTCATATTTGTTCCCTAAAATGGGGCCATCTGCTTGGCCTAGCTCTCCTAGTTCACTAATGTCAAGAAAAGAGTTTTTGGGGGTTCTTTTAATCAAAATGGGTTTTTTTTTTTTTGGGGGGGGGGGGGGGGGGGTGTTAAAAAAAAGAAACTGACTGTATATTAAAGTGACACTAACGTAGGTATGTACATTTTTTATTAAGTCCATGCCATCACCTATGGATATCTGTAAATCTAACCCTTTGCCATGACTGTAAATACACTGGCTAAGCATCATTTTTAAATGTGAACAGTGAAGCTTCAAATGGATGACTGTGGACGTCTCATATACGGCCCCTGGGCCACACCCAGCTCCTGACACAATTATATCTGGCCTTTGAGATAAATTCATGTGTCATGTGTTGTTAATGGCTCGTTGGTATGTGAGATTTGAAACTTCAGCCCTGCTAAAAATCCATGCAGACAGGGGAGAGAATTTTTTTTTATGGGCACACCATGCAGCCAATCACATGCAAAGACAGACTGGGGTCATGCCAATATGTGGAAGAAGGAAGGGGGGTAGACATTCTGAAGACACCGAGTGTAGTGGTACAGGCCAGGTAGACAGAGAGAAGGGGAATGCATATGTGTTGGGAAAAAGTGAAGAAATGTAAAAACGTAAAGTGAGCATCATCTGGCTGCAATTCAGTGACATTGCAGACTTCAAAGCTGGGTGCAGAATTTATCAAATTAGGAGCTGGCTATTTTTATTTTCAGTCATTTTCCAATGTGAAGAACAAAAGGTTTCAAACTTGTCCAGGCCTTAAATCTCATTTGTTCCCCCTAGTAGTAGTAAATGTATACAAAGGCTTTTATGAAAACACTGAATAAAAAATTGCTTCCATGAAAAAGACTAAATGTACAGATCATTATTGAATATTACATAAAATAAACAATATAAAAACTATATACAAAGTGTCTTTGAATACCAGACGTCATGTTGTTGCTATCTGTGGTGTGAACGCTGAATGGTTAAGAGTAATTTCTTCTCCTGTCATTTTCAGATGTTATGAACAACTATTTTTTTTGCCCCTTCCAAGTTTGTCAGAAAACTGAAACTGAAGTAAACAACATTTCAACATGCTAGCTACAGGAAGTGTGTCTCTGCTACTCAGCTCATTTCTGTTCTGCTTCTGTTTCTATAACCCCTCACATGCTTTTTCACTGAAAAACTGCATAATTCCCTATCCTCAAGAGGAAAATAATACATCCATTTTATGCACAGACCATGACCTCACTGCTATTCCAGATGACATTCCCAGAAATGTAACATCACTGAATCTCTCCTCAAATAAGATTTCAAACATCACCTGCAAAGATTTAAGAGGTTTAGCTAAGCTCAAAATTTTAAACGCTGAAATAAATGTGATTGTACACATTGATGATGGAGCTTTTGCAGACTTGGCAGAGTTAACGGTTCTAGTCTTGGCTAGAAATAACCTCTCAAAGGTGACAGAAAATATGTTTCGGGGTCTTTCACAATTAAAAGAATTATCTCTGAATAAAAACCTGATCTCATCCATCTCGCAGGCGGCCTTTCAGTCCCTGGTCAACATAATCTCAGTAGATCTGAGCTACAATTCTCTGTCTGAAATTGCAATTATTGCTCCAGTATTAACACTTCCACACTTACAAAATTTGTGCATTGGGGGAAATGATTTTACTTCTTTCCAGTCCTCCGACCTGCCTTTAAATAGCTCAAACATTAGGGAACTGGATATAATTTGGTGTAAACTCAGAAAATTCAGTATTACAAAAGACATGTTTCCTCATCTGCAGTTACTGGACTTCAGGAGATGTAATAGTAAGATTGAATGGAATGTAACAAACAAAACATTCTTGAGGAGCCTAACTTCCCTCTACTTGGATGGGAATAATGTTACTTTTGAGGCATACAGCAAGATGCTAAAGACTGCTGCCTCACTTAAACATCTTAAACTGTACTTCATGAAAATTCCGATAAAACGTGGTCTTATAGATATTGCCTGCCAGATTCCTTCTCTACACATTCTCGATATAGGGAGTAGCAAAATTACCCACGCAAATGATAACCTGCTGCGGTCTTGCTCCCAACTTACTGAGCTTAGTTTACCTTTTAATAAGATGGAAACAATGTCTGATCATGCACTCCAATCAATGACACAGCTCAAGCACCTGGACCTGCAGAAGAACGTTTTATCCAAAGTGCCGCTTGCTCTCCGGGGACTCTCCAAATTGGAAGTTCTGGACCTGAGCTTCAATGTCATCAGCGAACTCAACAGCTCTGACTTTAATCATCTGAGGGCACTCAGACACCTCAATCTAAACCACAATCGCATTTCCCGAATCACACCGCATATTTTTCAAAATCTGCCTAATTTGAAAGTCCTGAAAATAGAAACGAATGGAATTTTTTCTTTTGAGCATAGCTTCAAAGGAAATTTAGAAAAACTAAAATATTTGTATTTGAACAACAACACTTTGGCAGATTTACAGGAAGGAGACTTCAAAAAACTCCATTCCCTCGATCACTTGGAATTACAATCAGACGACAGTTGCATTGATCATTCGGGAATATTTGAAGAACTTAAAAGTCTCCAAACTCTTAAAGTGTCATGTAGGGGTTACGTAAAAGAGTATTTTAGGGGACTAACAAACTTAAATACTCTGGTCTTCCATATTACCAAAAATCAGAAAATACAACATCATGCACATCCTTTCTCATATTTAACCAAATTGAAGAAACTTATTATCTTTGATAAAAGGGAAACTCACGAGGATATTCCGTCAGACGTACTTAATGGTCTGACATCTTTAGAGTACTTATGGATGGAGAAATTTTTTATGGGGTCATTGCACCCCGACACATTTAAATACACCCCCCAGCTGAAGTCTCTGAAGATATCTAATAGTGAGATTTCAAATTTAACATCTGAAGTGTTCTGGCCTGTCCCAAACCTGACAATGCTCGACTTCTCTAACAACAAACTCAGATCTTTGGATTTCCTGGCTGAGGCTAAACTGTCGGCACTCACCTGGCTGAAACTCAGCGACAATACATTGACACTAGTCAGTCAGAATGTGATCAGCTCCCTCCCTGCTTTGACCTATCTGGATCTAGCTTCCAACCGCCTAACATGTGAATGCTCTAGCATTGATTTTAATGAGTGGATTCAAAACAGCAGCCAGACACAGATCGTTAATGCTCACCAGTACACTTGTGCATTTCCTGTGAGCCAACAGGGGAAAAAATTCCTGGACTTTGAAATCGACTCCTGTCGGATGGATGCTAATTTTCTCTGCTTCATTTCTAGCTTTTTTCTAGTTGTGCTTACTCTTCTTATATCCTTCATTCACCACTTCCTGAGGTGGCACCTCACCTATACCTACTACCTCTTCCTGGCCTTCCTCTATGATAATAAGAGGAGGAAGAAAGGTATTCCTCACAGCTACGATGCCTTTGTCTCCTACAATGTTCATGATGAAGCTTGGGTCTGTGGAGAGTTGCTTCCAGAGCTGGAGGGTCAACAGGGCTGGAAACTCTGTCTGCACCACAGAGACTTTGAACCAGGTATAGATGCTTTTCTGATGACTATGAAATGCTGGAAATGAGAAGCCGAAATGTTGATTCTGACTGTTTGAGTCAAAGTCCTGCTCGTTCTTCTGCATTGCTCACTTCCTCTTAATATCTTTGTCAGCAATTTAAACTTCTTTTTTTCAGACTTGGTTTGGACCCATTTCTGTTTTTCATTTCTATATTTGTTAAGTGTTACGTTTTTATACCAAATAATGTGAAATCAGCACGACAGCCAGTGCAGAATTTCCAAAACCAGCAGACACAAATTAATCAGGACCAAGAATTATTCTTTTAATTTCACAAAGAATTCACCTGCCATTTCTATTGTGCATTTTTAAAACAGGTAAGCCCATTGTAGAAAACATCACAGATGCCATCTATAACAGCAGGAAGACTATCTGTGTGATCAGCCAGCATTACCTGCAGAGTGAGTGGTGCTCCAGAGAAATCCAGATGGCCAGGTATTGTCAACATCTTTGTCCTTGCACCCGATGATGTCACTATGCTCCTATGCTTATTCAACTGTCTGTTCTGTTCTGTGTGTGGTGTCTTTAGCTACCGTCTGTTTGATGAACATAAGGATGTGTTGATCATGGTGTTTCTGGAGGACATACCAGCCAAGCAGCTGTCTCCATACTACCAAATTAGGAGTCTGGTGAAGAAGCGTAGCTACCTGAGCTGGCCACAGGCTGTTCAGCACACTGGAGTCTTCTGGCAGAAAATACAACAAGCTCTCAAGAGAGAAGAAAACCCTGCTGAGCACAGGTGCCTCCTCACTGGCTACCAGAGAGTCATCCAGTGAGATTTACCGAGGTGGAAAAATCATAGATTGTATATATCAATCAATCAATCAAGTCAAAATGCAGTGAAATTGGACCCCTTCCGACCATAGATACATAGCACAAACATCACATTGGAAGACAGGTTGGAGAGAGGTAGAATGGTAAGAACAACAATGAAAAATAACATCAGGGACAAAAGGAGGAAAAACAAACTCTACTCAAACTGAGCTACTAACTGGTAGAGCAGTTTGAGGACAGTAAAAAAACACCTCAGCGCAGAAAAGCACATGAATCTTCACATCTTATACCATGTAAGAAGGATGCGACATGCAATGGGGGGAAGCCATCGCCAGCTTATTGCAAACAAACTGCATTCCAGTTTCACTTCAATTTCAATGGTTCTAAAAGGGAAAACAGCCCTGTGCTGCCTTGACCTGTGACCTCAGTGAACACTTTCTGGTCTGGTGGACTTTCCTGGAGTGAATGTGCTATTTACTTTTTCTTTTTCTTTTTTTGCCATTAAAGTATAAATAAAACTTTTTTTCATCATTGATATGCTTGAAAGAAATGCTATGATAATATGTGTTATAACATAGCAACATGGTAAAGCTGTAATAAAGGCAAAACAATGTTTTTACATGACAGTAGTTACATGTTTTATTTATTACATCATTTTCAGTGTTTCCATTAACAGCACCAAAAATGTTTTTTAAAAAAAAATCATAACCATAAATTCATAATGGTGTTGTTCTTTTCCCCCCTATAATTTATTGTGATAGGTTTAAGCACAGTAGGAAATCCAAATGTTCTAGCCTAACTGCCCAGTAGCGACCATATTTTAGGTAAATTTTATTCTAATTCAAGTTACTTTCAAATCTGGGACTCTATGTCCCAGATTTGAAAGTAACTTGATAGACACCCACCTTTGACAATTAGTAGGTGTTGGGGATGATAGCCACGGTTTCAGGTCAAAGTATGTCACTTCTGTCACAGTTTACAGATAAATATTTTAAAAAGATAATAAAAAAGCTAACGTTTTATCAGACAGTAGCCAACGGTTTTGAAACAACTCTTGAGAAAATCTGTTCCCTCTTTAATTCTCCACAAAGAAGTCTTACCTGTGTTCTCAAACTTGATAGGCCAGTACAACTCAAACAAACAAAAAAGCTACCGAAAGGATTGTCTTTGCGTACAGATCCTGCGTATTCGTGTGTGTGTTAGTTTGTCACCTAAAAATTAAATACTAACAAAACAGGTTTTTGTGTGGGGCCTGCTGACAGCAGTCTCCAGCTACATCAGCGGTTCTCAGATGATGTGCTGAGGCCTTGGATTTTTTTTATTTATATTTAACACAACATTTATAATCAAGTATATATTCATACTTTCCAGACACTCCTTTGCCAACACTGAATTTAACAAAAGAAAATGAAAAAAAAGTCTGAGAGTTTTTGGTTTGTAAGTCTGAAAACAATCACAAAGGGTCTGATTGTGTGAATAAAAAAAAGTATGTTTATTATTTCAAACAGATACTTTTAAGTGCAACAGTGTAATTCATATACTCATATAAAAGGAAAGGAACGGCCAACTTTACTTCAGACTGAAGCCATAGTCGCACAGAAAAACAAGGCTGGGCTCGTGATGCATATTCTTTAATCGGTGATAAAATTGTGTTTTCAGTCACTAACTCTGCTCATATTCGTCCAAAAACACTGCACATACAATATTGGAACACATCGTAATTGTCTAAATGCCTCAGCCCAGAGAAGTCCGAATCCAGATTACTAATTTTCAGACTAACTCATCCTGACTTGTCATTTCTGTTTCCATGAATTGACCGGTTGGATAGAGATTAGACCATTGTCCAGAAGAAGGGTGAATTGTTGGTCCAATACATCCATTAATAGACACTTTCAACTGTGGAATTAAAAGTAATGGACATGGTCGTTGTTTGTGCACTGCAACTTGGAAACAAAGCCAGAGATTTCTTGCTCCCCTCACCTGTGACTCTCTACTCATATTGGGCTTCAACGATTCTGGAAATCTGTTTTCTTAAGCTGTAGTTGTAAAGATGCAACCTTGGCTCTGACATGACTGGAGAAAAATGAGCTCACAGAAACAGGAAGGATTTGGAATTACGTTCATTCTATGATGAATGGGTGGATGACTGGATATGTAAAGCGCTTTGGGGTCCTTAGGGACTAGTAAAGCACTATATAAATACAGACCATTTACCAGGCCATATTAGTCCAGCACTCCCAAACAATCCCAGTTTCTCATGGGAAAATTATTTTCCCACCTCTACTCTAATGGTGTATAAACTAGTGGTAAATTAATCGATTGTAAACGTAATTGTAAAAAAAAAAAACCAAATCTTCAAACTTCTAAAGTTCTGAAAGGTTCACTGAGCTTTAAGTCATTTACCAGGCAATATATGTATGTCATTTGTCGCCTTCTTTAATAGCAGGTAAAATGTCATCAGTACCTTTTTTTACTCGCACAATGTGATGCTTAATGGGGCACATGTGGGCACTTGTGTGTGTAGGTGGTGGAAACCATGGCCACATTCGTGCGGAGATGAATTTGCTGAAGCCAGAAGAGAAATGAGGAGGTAAAAACTGAAAGTACAACACCATCTACTGGCTAACATGAAGCAAATAATAAAAGGAGTGCTGGCTTTTTATCTATGTAAAGGCTTAATTTCAGGACAGTTGTGCTGCCTTGATGTCATACAATCATTGGTGCTTTTTTGCCATTTTAACTTATTTAAAATGAGAAAAAAAAGTTTTGTTTCCTTTGCATCCTTTCATACTGAGTAAGACACTTAACATCAAGTAGTGAATTAGTAAAGGTGAACACAAGTTATAGTAAAATGCTATCCAATGACATCCAAAATTCTTAATGTTTACCTTGAATAGATTTAAATTATTTTCTTCTTGCAGAGGTTTCCTTACAGAGCAGCAATAAGGAATGCCTGATTCTGTATTACCTGAAGACCAGTGGAAACCAACCAGCTGCCATGCTGAGTCTTGAGGAAAGCTGTGACTAGAGTTTCTTTGTAGTTCTGTACGGTTTCTGTTGGGTCTGTGTTTCCACAAACCCCACTAATTCTAGAGACTTATTCATCATGAAGAAAACAAGACAGTCGATCGATCGATTATTTGCGCAAGGGAGGCCTCGTCTGTGTCCACCACGAAAATGACCCCCAGATCTGACCTCCTCCTGCTGCCTTTTAATGAGAGACAGTTCACACAAAACACGTCAGAACAAAGCCACGCCCCCTTGGTTCTAAGACAAAGCATTTTATGTATATGTGTGAAGTTCTGTAAGAATGTGTGTGTGTGTGTGTGTGTGTGTGTGTGTGTGTGTGTGTGTGTGTGTGTGTGTGTGTGTGTGTGTGTTTGTTTGTGTGTCAGACCTCCTGCTGACCAAAGGGTCGTAAACCCAGGAAGCTTACATCAAAAGAAACAGATCTTTCAGATAGGATGTATCTACAATAAAACCTCCCCCAGCACAGAGTGGTTGGAGAGGTGGTCAGGATCAAAGGAATGGCTTTGATCCTACTGCTTGAACTAAGACTGTACAAATTTAAGAAACACAATGGCAACATTCAGCAATTAGACTTAACAGTTTCTGTTCTACTTCCAGTCTTAAAATTGAACTACCAAAAACAAGTCAAACCACCCCCTTGTAGTTTCATGTACAACAGAAACCAAATAAAGTCTGTGGTTCTTGTTCATTAACTTTGTTTGAAAAGCATAAAAATGAGCTTCCATTTATTTTCATCTGAAACAAAACAAAATTATAGCAAAAAAGTAATGCTTAATGTAAAAAAAAAAAATCTAACGACAATAATTACAAATAATAATACAAATAGTTAACTGGATTATGTGTTTTGTAAACAATACTATTCACTTGAAAAGCAGGAAACAAACCAAACCAGTAAAATGAAGGAAAATAAAAATTATATGGTACTAACTCTTTGTATTAGAGATACTAATGTTGGCTATTGTCCTTGTTCAGACTTGAAAACCACCAACGGGCCATCTAAATAATAACACCTTATTGCATGCATTAAACCAACTATAACATCTGGATGCACAGATCAACATTAGAAGGTGAGGGGTTTAGTCTGTTTGGCGAATGCATGGTTTGGTTTGGGTTTTGTTTAGTATATAACTGAAACAAAAACCTGGGGCAATTCTGTCCTGAAAAAATAAAAAGAAGGTTAGGGACTTGGAACAAAAAGTCACAAAATCTAAAAGAGCAGATAACAAAAAAGGCAAAAACAGAAGCAGGAAACATGGAAAGACACAAAACAGAAGTGAGGTAAAGTTGAAGAAGGAGAAGACTTTTGTAAAGAAGCCAAACAAATGCAACGCGAGAAGGGGGGGGGAAAACAAAAAAAACAAAAACTGGGCAACCAATCAAACCACAGCGTACAAGAAAAATACCTAAACAAAAGAGCCAATCGGACGTCATTACTGGCAGTGACACAACAGTCCCCCCTTTGACTTTTTGAAAAACTCCTTTTCCCCCCGTCAGTCTTCTAAAGGATCTCAACTTCCCCGTGTTATACGTATAATTACTGCCAATCACAAGGTTTGTATCGTGGAATCACAGCCTCCTAATCTCATTTATGATTGGTAGTCTTCACCATTTCACATCAATGTGCAACATTCTCATAGTTAGATGATTACCTCTAAATTAAACCTTTGTGATCACAAAAAGCAAGTTTATTGAGATTACTTTGTTTCTTTTGTATTCTCAAATAATTACATGAAGCTGATTACAAAAATTTATTATTAATTAAAACATAGGTCCAAAATGAGAGTTGCAATTTTCTGTCCATGTCTTCAACAGCAGGAAATGTCAAAGCTCCAGAAGTTTTCGGGTTTTGTTCCCTGTCTGATGATGAATCAAGTCATCATTTTTAATTAGGAAATAATCTTTATTAAAGCATTCATATTAAATTTAATGTGAGCAAGAAAACTTAATTTTCCCAAATATTTCTTAATTTGAAATAATGTATTAATGGGAAATGAAAGGTGGGCATCATTTAAAATACTTTTTGACTCTAGTGATAATGCAAAATAAAAAAAATGTAAAGCACTGCATGCACAGTTATTATTTTTATTTTTTATCTATTAATCTAAAAAAAACATTTTCCTTCCTATGAAAAGGCCGAGCCGCTGTCGAGAGCATGCCAAAGTAACCTGTGGTGATATTACCCGAATTTTATAAAAAAAAGTTGGCCGATCTGACGTCGAAACAGGGGATCAGAAGTACATGATGATGCCAAAAGACAAAGTCTGTTTTTCTTCTCAACACCTAAAAGCAGAAATCCTGCTTTTATTTATTTATTTAATAAAAGTTCAGTTTTCTGTGACCTAAAATGCCATTTACATAAAATGAATAGATATTTCTCTAAACATTTGGGTACATGACGGGAGGGCCTTTAAGAGGCTATTAATATGGTGCTGCCAGAAATTCTGCTGCTGCTCTTCCACCCTTAAAAATCTAAATTTTGGATGTTTTAAAACAGATCATGGTGCTTTAAAGTTATTTCATTACAACTAACACCCATAAAAGATATTAAAAAAACAAAAACAAACCAACCTATACTGTATCTATTGAAAATGAAAAGCTCCAGTGGACCACGTTCATTCTGTACCATCTTGAGTCTTTCCCCACAGCCCCTTATGAAGCCTGAGGTCTATCCTCCATTATATGTTCTGTGGGCGAACATTACGCCACAGCAGCATCAGTCTCTACTAGAAAAAGAAAAGAAGCTGATTCAAAGTAGGCTCGAGTTCAGCTCACTTCCACTGTATGGCAGCAGTCACACAGGAAGAGGATGAAAGTGCAAATATCGATACGCAGTTCAAGCTTATAACACAAAGCAACTTTAATTAAAACATCACTCACTGAAAACAGGCCAGGAGGACAAGGCATACAAATCAATCGTCTTCATGTGTTATCAGCCCTCGACCGTTCTAGATTCAGTCAGCCAGTGTTAACAGGATACTTGGTGACTGGTGGATCTTAGTGTGGACTAATTCTCAGGTTTGAAGCTGAACCATGAAGACACAGGAAAGGTGAAGTCTTGGAAGCAAAGTCGGAGAATTTCACAACATAAATTCGGTTTCATTGAGAATCTGAGAGAAAAAGAAGCCACTGGGAGGACTGAAGACCGCAACACACAACCACTGTGTCTTTGATTGCTGCAAATTTGTACCAGCTTGAATGTCCAAATATCAGTCTGCTCATCAGAAAACTCCAAATTACATTTGCTTTTAATTAGTTTTAAAGTACAAGTAAACAGTAAACACACCACTTAAATTTAGCCTTGTTAGGAGAATATTTTATTTTTTCATTGCACAACATTTATATTTATTATGTCTTCTTATTTGAGCATTGGAAGTTCTCATAAGATCCAGTTTGCCTGGTGGACCAGTATAGCGCTGGTTTTCCAGTCTGCCCTTTGGTCTCATTTCTCTCATTTTTCATCAGGTTACAGCAAAGAGGAGAAAAAAACAAAACCCAAAAACCTTTTATAGAGAAGCATAATAACAACAGTTTAGGCTCATAGCATCAAGGTCCTTTGCAAACTGTGTGTATGTACAATTATACAAATAATCATTAATAATCGGTCAATGCTCAATCACATTGAGAATCATCCAGGCAACAGGTAGACTCGGGAGAGTGGGAAGGAAATCAGTCTTTTTTACAAAAATAAATGTCTCCTCTGGTATCAAAATAGACGACAATCTTTCATCTTTCTCATTTTCGGGAACCTTGTGGTGCCACCGACACCACAATGCGACCGCAGCCCTACACAGTCTGCGTACCAATTTGACAAACTGACAGTGATGCCACGTGGCAAAGTGGACTTGTGTTATATACTTTATTTACATGTTCGGCTTCGAGCTGACGAACACATCCTGATGAAACGCGTTTCCACAAATCTGTCTCTAAAGCTCTAAAAGGATTTCTCTATCCCAGGTACTTTAATTCACAGGAGGTGGTGATAATTTCTTGATCTGTGGAAGTAGTAATAGCATCTAACCTCTACTGTGTGGTGTGTTGACTGCAGATTTGAAAGCGCTTCTTAGGTTTCCTAAGGTTCAGAGAGAGGATCCCTGACTAGCAAGTAAAGGACCCAATCCTTGATTGTCAGGGTTAAAGGTAAATGTGTCTTTAAAAAAAAAAAAAAAAGGCAGCATGAGGCCATGGTAACAGACACGTGTGGTCAGGCAGACGGACAGACGGCTGGACAGTCAAACAAAACAAGGCAACGCTATAGACAGGGTTCCTACGTGGCATTTGGATGTATGACTGCCACAGAGAGTTTGCTTAGCTAAGGTTAAGGTGACGGAAGAAGGACAAGGGAAGTGTTTCCACTGTGTACCTTAAAGGGTGGGCAGACTTTGATATCTTGTTCCTAATTAAAATCAGTTCTACATTAATTGCACAAATGATCAGTGCAAAAATTGCAACAAAACGTAGGAATCTCCAACATCCGAGTTCGTCAGAGGCCACAAACCACAACAGACCGGCCCCGTGCTGTGTTCCACCTGAAGCTGAAAATCTCAAGTTCACACCTCAGTTAGACCACCTCAGGGAAGTCGGAGATTGCAAATCCACTGTTTGTGGCCAAATAACTCTACCTTGCTAGGGAACAAAATAAGACTGTCATTCAGACGACTACAGCGCGGTCAACTCTAAGCTTGGATCCCAACTCGAACATCTGATGTTTAAGTAACATAGCACAGCAACTGCAAGCGTTGGAGTTTTTAAACTTCCCTCTCGTGCACTTTGGTGATAGAAATTTTCCAAATGGCGTATGTGGAAAAAAACTGGCACTGACTATGGACTCGACAGCCATCTTTATTGCACTTTTATTTTGTGATTATGGGTTTGAAGAAGAAATCTCAAAACTGTCACATTTTCATCCCATTTTCTGAAATTGTTTTCAGCTTCTAAGGTCTGACTGGATCCCTCTTAATTAATTTATTGCAATTTTCTGCATAACTCGTATCAAGAAAATGGAATTTGACATGTGGACAAAAATACAGTCTGAACTAAACTGACTCCTCTTCATTCTTTCTGTCCACTTTATCAGAACAGACCAGAGCTGACATGTGCACACATTGATTGTTTTGCTGAGAATAAAAGTTGCATGTGTAGGCCATGCAGATGGTTCAAACGGTTATCTCGGGTTAACACAACAAAGGATCGACAGAAATGTTTCTGCTCAGCATTGGAAGCGTTTTAAATATTTCGAAAGATGATTGATACATTATGACGGGATGTCTATCGACCAGATTACCCAAGGTGCAGGATTTATTGCCTCCATATGCACTTCTTGTACAGAAAGGCCAGACCATATCAATCCTCTAATTTTCTGTGGAGCCCTGTAATCTACAAACAAATTAAAAAAAAATGGGAAAAAGTGGTTTAAATGTCATCGCTCTTGCAGACAAACATAGGAACCCTGTTTGGAAACCCAACTGTGGACAGAAAGCAACCAAACTAAATACTGTCAGAGTATTGTTAAGATAACAAAGCCTAGAATAACACAGACAGGGAAAAAGAGGGGGGGGATTAAAAGGAAACAATACTGTGTGTAATTGCTGTTCAAACTGCAGTCAAACTGTGGTAGTAATTATTTCAGGACAAAGCTACCTCTTTACATAAACTACAGACTAAAGAAAACCACTGCTCAGAGTAGCTTGTGTCCTTTCAAAGTAAATGTCCACCTTTGCAAAATGTAAATCATCCACCACAGATACACTCACACACACATCAGGGAACAGGCTCTGCCTGGCCTTTTGGCAGGCAAATTAAAATAAGCTTATTTAACAGAGTTTTCCAATAATGCGAACCTGGAGAGGAAGCGAGCAGTCCATCATGATTGGTTTTTGCTGTTGTGCTTCCCTATTTGGGAAAACCAGGTAAAAGAGAATATTCCAGGAGATCCAGAGAAAAGTTACAGAACAAAAGCTTAATCTATATTCACGGACTGCATACAGAAATACAGCCTACTGCTTCTTGGAAGTCCTCAAAGTCAGGAGACAAAAAAAAAGTCTTGAAATGAAGGACTCGATCTATACTGCAGAAGCTTGTCAGGGTCAATGAAAGGTTTGTAAGGATAACAAGATGCGAGTCTGACTGAGGCAGAACTGGATTTAACCAAGACATCTGTAGACTGAGTTGCACTGGAGAAAAATCCTGGTTAACTCGAGAACCAAGGAAAGGACTGAGGTGAACACACTGGAAAAGGCCCACTTAGTTTCAATACGTCTGGTCCAGACAAGTTGGTTTGGCGAAATCTTGTATCACATATCCATGTAGAAGAGCCAAGAAGGACCCTGGTGCTGGATCTGGGTTTTAGCATCCACTTGGAACCAGAGAAAACCAGAACCAGATCCCAGGCCTAGCTCAGGTTTTGCTCAGTCGAATGCGGTCAGGTTTGGTTCAGATATTTTTTTCTTTTTCATCATTTTGTTTTTGTTTTTTTAAATATAACAGTCAGGTCTGTTATTTATCTAATCTGAACCTGATTAGAGCCTGGTTTGGGCCGATTCTGGTTAGGTTCTGCTGTGCTGCTCTCAGGACTTGTCCACCAACTGAGGTTGCTCCAAGGACACTTCCTCGTCTGACAGACCCGTTTCCACAGCGATGACAAATGATGCCACTGAGGCGCTGCTCGCCATTGGCTGAAGCTCACCTGAAAGAGAGAAAAAGAGGGCTATTCCTGAGTTTCTGGAGACGTAACTTTTGTTTTTAATTCAGATTACAGAGAGGGTTTGCTCTTTTCAGTTTCACGGTTGTCTGAAAGTCTTGTGTGAAACTCCTTCCAATAATAACGATAAATAAGTTCAATTCAAACTTGGCCAGGTGAAGCCAGCTGTTCTAGTCTACAATAACAATGCAAAGACATTTGAGAGCAATCTAATCTCGGTTTTGCTAAACAGAACCTAGAATTAAGACTGTGTTAATGTCTGTGGCTCAGGACTTCAGGCAGGTCATCTAATTGGCAGGTTGGTGGTTTGAGCCCTGCTCCAGTCTGAATGCTAAAGTATCCTTGGGCAAGACACTGAAAACCAAGTTGCCTCTGATGTGTTCATTGGAGTATGAATGTTAGAAAGCACTTAGAAGTAGAAAAAACTGCTTACATAACTGTATGTGTGAGTAGGTGAGTGTTGTGTATAGACTGCTTTGAGTGCTCAAGTAGAGCAGAATAGTGCTATATAAGAACCAGTCGAAAGAATGTTAGAAAGGATGACATTAAAGCATGACACAGACATGGCAGTAATACTTCCAGGACAAGACAAGAGAACGTTTTTCTACAGAGAAATGAAAACATCCCCAAACATCTGCCAAAAGTGTCACATTAGCTTTATGTTTCTATAATAGTTTGTAGCATGGTTGGTATGGGACCCTTTCATTCAATAAAATTAAGCTAAAATTGTATTTCTGCTTCCTCTTTTGCAGTCACTTAAACTTCCTCATTATGAAATAAAGAGGAAGTTTAATGTGATCAGGGTAAAGATGCATCACATAGTCAGTGTGACTGCAGTAGCCATGACTGAAGCGAGTTATGGGGCACAGACACCACTGGGTGTCAGTGTACGAGCACTTATCAGATGGAGTGTGAGAGTCACCTGTGTGGGTGTCCGTGGTGGTGGTCACAGGGCTGTCCCTCAGGGTGTCAGGGTCCTGGTAGTCCTGTGGGAGCCCGACCCGCCGCACGCCGGGGTCCAGCACCACAGAGGAGCCGCCCTCGCTCAGCGTGCCGTCGCTGGACGCCCCGGACACCACAGCTTCTAGGGCCAGAACCCCAACGCCGCCCACCCCACTTACACGGCCCAGGTCCAGGTCGTAGTCCAGAGGCAGGTCGTCGAGACAGTCTGCGTTCAGCTGTAGCAGAGCGACATGAACACCACAGTGTGATTGTCCCGCTCCAGGAGCCGACTGACATCGTGTCATTCTACCTACGATACAGTGAGGGTCTAACTAATCAACATGTGTGACAGCCATTTTTAAAAGTTTCTTTGATCTATGTCAGACTTCACACCTTAGTTCTGAGACACAAGCTAACCTGTACTTCTAAGCTTAAAAACGTTTTAGCTCTGAACACTGAGGGTCACAGTCTGAATGACTGAGTTTTGTTACAAACAGAAAAAATACTTTTTTACTGGAAAATGATCAAAGCAATTTTTACTGAACAAATTCAACCTAAATGTTAAACGCAATACAAAACAGATGTCTAATGTAGTAAACAGTTCCAGTACCAATTACATAACTGTCAGTATTTAACATTTTCTACTAGGCTTCTACTCATTTTTGTTGCTTTAATGGCCGGTCCAACATCGGGCCATGGTGTGTTTTTAACAACAAACTGTCAGACAAACACTCTCCACTGATACAAGTTAACGTGATTTTCTTGGCAGATGTAAGTCAGTGGGGTGACCTTTGGTTGAGATGTCCGTTTGTACTTTTACTGTGTTTTTCTGTTGTTGCGGTGGTGGACTAAAGCTTCTTCATTTTGAGAAATACGCCTCAATAATAGTTAGAAAATACAAAAAAAACACTACACAAATAATAGTTAAAAACACCAGTCTGAAGGGAAATATGATAAATGGCATCAACAGGTTGGGTAATGGAATCGGCAATCAGTCATTAAAACTGAGACGGGGACGTGTCCATGAAGGGTGCTGAGCTAAGTGGATCTTTGAGACCGAGGAGCTGCCCAGAGCCCAGTGTAAGATAAACGAGGATTATTTGGAGTGAATCACTCAAAGCTACTCCAGTATTTTTTTTTAAAGAAGGAGAAGAAAGAAAGAGCCTGTCATGAAGTATTTTCCTCTCTTTGATGATGACCTTGCTTTTACCCTTAAAGTCGACTTTTGACAACTGACAATATCTCAATAAAGACGTGGTCTAATGGTTTGATGACCATTAGAAAAGGCTCTGGGTTTCTCCAGGGGTAGCTCCATAGGCAGAGACCACCCTCACTAACCCTTGATGCAAACCTAGTCATTTTGTTTCTAAGCAGACCTGAAACATGGCAGAAACCCCTCGGTTCAGAGAAGAGCTTCAAAACATTTACACAACCTTAAAAGAAATAATTCTAGTAAAGCTAGTAAAGGATGATTTCAATCGCAGTCATCGAATACAGGATTGTATGTTTTCTCCCTTCAGTTTTTGAACAAAGGAACACTTTCTGTTTTGCAACGGTTTCTTGCAGCTTGAGGAATTTCCCAACTTCTGGTCTACAGTGGATATTATCTGACGAGTGTCTCAAAGAATTGCAAGTCGCTGTCTTTCTTTAGAAGTGAGAACGTTTAAACAGACTCAGAAAACATTCATTTAATGAATTATGCATTTCCAAAACTGACGATGAACACTTTCATGGAAAACACCTCACATTCTGGTGTGCGCAGACAGACAGTGGGTTACGTCTCTGTCGGTAAGACAGCTGTAAAAACTGAGAATGATTCAGACGTCTGGCTTAGATTAAATGAACAGTTTGGAGTTTTGGGACGTGATCCCTTCTTAAGGACAAAACTCACTAAAAAGTTCATTTCCTTCTTTGCAATTTTCACACTCTGAAAAGTGGGCAGGACTGCGGCCTTCATTCTGCCCCCCGAGCCCAATGTTTGACACCCGTGTCTTATCTTCAGCTACCATTACGGATAAGAGGATGCATGACTTGGGGCTGCTATGACAGATCAGCGACAATATATGAAAAGATCCAGGAAGGATATTATCATCACCTGTTATTTAAGCAGCCGTAAACACGTCATAACGTTCTTGTACAGTCCTAAACTATAAAATCACTTCCTTTCAGGGCTGCATATCCTGCTCTGTGCTCACTCTAGGAAATATAAAACCCAGTTTCACACTCACAGCGATGCCCAGAGCTTTCAGGATGTTCATCTTGCACATGGGACATGTGCGGTGGTCCAGCAGCCACGGATCTACGCAGCTCTTATGAAACAAATGTCTGCAAAGAAGAAAAACAATAAAATATGGTGAAATCAGTCGTTCTACTGTGGATCTGAAAACATTAGAAAAATGCTGTGAGGAAAGACAAACATCACACCTGCTTTCACTTAGCGCCGGCACACAAGAATCTGCACAAACATGCTTTATGAAACTTGGTTGGTAATCTCATACAGTGCGCCGCACAGCCAGAGTGTTGTGAGGTCAAAACAAATAGTCATTGTAGTCACAACCAAAAATACATTTCCTCTGATCACAAGAAAACAATCTGCCCTGAGCTCAACTCAGCAGCTTCCATCGGCACAAAGTGGTTTTGTGATCACAGGAAAACAAGACTGGCAACAATTTAATAAAAAGGTCGACTCTGCCCGCAACGATCACGGCTTCCATTCAACAAGTTCGGTAGGGCTGAACAACAAACACTCGACGGGGCGTTTTCTCGCTGGTATTTGAACAGTTTACCAGTGATGGTCATCATTGTCTTTAAATATTTGGATGCTTGTCATTCTTCTCTCAGTTTTCCCTCATTTTCACAAAGAAAGATAAAATTCTACATGCCAGGGTTCAGCACAGACAACAGCCTGATGGTCAAGTTAAAGCCGACGGGGTTTCCATCAGAGTCCACAACAGCTTTACTTGTGAAGCAACTAAAGGAGGCTGAACCCGCAATAATTAATTTTATTTATATTTTTAAAGTATTTTCACATTAGAATCAATCACATGAGGATGCTGTAGGTTAACAGACTGTTTAGTGACCCTCATAACATAAAACAGGTATTCTTCTTTGTACAAGGACTGTAAAATGCATTTAGCAGTACATGTCGCCGACTGTTGCAGATTGCTGATTTGGCTGCAAACATCCAGCAACTACTCATCGAGTGATAGTGAAAAAGTCAGAAGTGCAATACAAAAAGGGATAAGATGCCATTGGCCTTCAAAGTAAAAGCTGACCCTTTTAAAAGTGTTGGTTTTAACAGTAAGGCACAACTTTTACCTTGAAGTCCAAGTTTTTCCAGTTTCATTACAGCTTAAATAGTGAAATGCAGAGTGTTTGTAGACAAGGACACTACAGACGACTGTGGCAACCTGCTTGTGATTAAAGCATTCAAAAGCAGAGTTTTGGTGCAACTGAATTCATCTGAATATCACCAGAAATCCCTCTTTCCTCTTGTCACCGTAGGTTGTCAGCTGGTTGCTAACCAGCTTAAGGGCTAAAGTGTAGCCCCCGCAGGCTCAGCTGTTGTCAAGAAAAAAGGTTAATATCACAACAAAGACTGATGCGGTCACAGTTTCTGGTGGGACTGTGTAGTCTGACACACAAGCAGAAAAAACAGTCAGTGAGCCGCGGTGGAGCCAACATGTTTTTCCTGTAGTCGACAGCAGCAGCACGAACCAGTAAACATGAAGAAAGGCCTTGTTTCAGCTGCTGTCCAAGCCCACTATGTGTTGCAGAAACAGCCCAACTGAAGTGAGAAGAAGTTAAAACCACAGCTGTCTTATTTAGTTTCCATTACTATTAAACGTCTTCTAATCTTTGTCCTCCTCTTTCTAGCACTGACACCTGCAGCACTATATTTATTTCAAAGCACTAAGTAATTACTTTGTAATTATTTCACTGATATAGATTATTCACATCACTGCTAGTTAAAACATGGTATATTCTTATAGACAGCGCAACCCACCAGCAAATAAAGCATTAAAAATCAGCTGTTTTCAGTAACCCAAACACACTATCCCTGTCTAACAGTCGTGTCAGCTCTGAGTCATTTCCCTGCACAGACTAACACTGAGCTGATAACCTGCGACAGCTACAGCGTGAAGACGTCAGGAGACTCTCTGAGGTCTTTTTCAGTCTCGATGACTGTTTGTTCTGTGGCAGCTAAGCTCCTGCAGGTTACAGTGGCCTCACGAACACCAACTGACTCAAAACACCGTGAAAATACTAAATTAGCTAAAGAGCCCCCACCAAAAAGAAAAAAAGAATAATTGGCACTGTATAGAAGATACTATCCTGAAGGTCTTCATTCAAACTCAGCACTCAGTCCTCAAACATAATACGATCCCCATCCTTCAGTCCTTACTTCCACATTTGCGTGAGGTGTTTCTGAGGCTGTGGTTACCTGCAGGGCAGGATGCGGACCACGTCGTTGGCCTTATAGCCCTCGATGCAGACGGCGCAGTTGTCAAAGTCGGGCTCGGTCTCCTGGTCGCCCTTCCTGATGGTGCGAAGCTGCAGCTTACTGATGGCCTTCTTCGCTGCGTCACCAAGACGCCGCTGGAGAGACACAGTGAGTCTTTACTTCGAGCTTGTAAAATGTGATTCATGTTTTACAAGCTGAAAACAGAACACTTTCCAATAATGGGCTCGTTATTCAGCAGAGATGAACTACATTACTGACGACACATTTTCAAAGTTTCAAAGTGCTAAAAATGTAAGTATTTACTCTTATACTGTAAAAGATAAACCTCTTCTGAACCACCTCATTAACATAGGCTCTAGTTATATGATGCTGTTCCTTCTGTCTTCATAAACTAAGCAGAACAGCAGGAGACGCAGACCCGTGTTCGCACCTGGTTCCGGTCGCGCGCGTTGGCGTATCTGAACCTCTGGATGTAGTAGAAGACGAGCCAGGCAAGGGAGATGATCATCAGCACGATGAAGGAGATCGATACGAACACCACCGACGTCCTGCTCACGTACTTCTGCAGGTTCCTCGTCCCGATGGTGATCGTCATGGTGACCGTCACATTTCGTTCCAACAGCGATACGATCTCGCGGCCTTTTGGCTCCGGGATCATGATGGCGACGACCTCGCTCGCACCTGAAGATGAGGACAGGTGAGAAGCACTAAGTCACTGACATATATAAAAGCATTCAAGTATTTAAATTTTACTCCTTGGGTCGATGAACCTGCAATGAAACTTTAACGCCCTTTAGTAGAGCTGGGCCATATCATACCGCTCACGGTAATGCTGGTATAATGTTAGGCAACGATAAAAGGAAATAACGCGACAGAGTAAAACGCACATGCGCAGTGCCTTTGTTTTCATACGCACATGGCGGAAAAAGTATGACAGCAATGGAAAATGAGAAGGATGAAAGTGGATCGTTGAATGAAACGGATGAACCAGAACTGGTTTGTAAAAATGCTGCAACTTCAGTGGTGTGGAACTGGTTTAGCTTTCGTCCGTCAGATACACACCAAAGCACATTATTTGGTAGAGTATGCAGGCGGGTCGTTATTACTGTTATTACCAAACCAATTGTATGTGATACACGGCACTTAAAAATCGGTCAAAAATGTTTGACTAAGACTTTGCTACGAAGCCGCACCGCTTGATGGATTGTTGGAGCATTATGGCTAGTCAGGAGCCTCGCGGAGTGATACGTACTGTGCTGCATTGTGTGTGTGTGTGTATAACCTGTGTATAAGTTTTGTGGATATTATACATGGTTATGGTCATAATATGTCAGCCCATTTCCACTGGAAATGCCTTTTGGTTAAACTGTCAGCAAGGAATTTGCATTTGCACTCTTAAATGTTATATAGCTTTAATGCACATAAAAAACAGCTGCTTGTTTAAGTGAAAATACATTGATGGTTTTTTTTGCAGTAATAAAGTTGTGGAGTTGTAAAGTATTTTGTCTCGTGTCAATTATATCGTAAGTTATATTGTTATCACAAATTTTCAAATGTATATCGTGAGAAATATTTTTGGCCATATTGCCCTGCCCTACATTTTAGTACATATAATAAATAAAGACGTGGTTTTGATGACCATTAGAATATATGTTTGATTTTTCCAAGGCAGAGATCACCCTCACTAACTTCTTATGCAGATCCTTCTCATGAACAAGTGCATTTTTAAGTCTTATAAAAGTCACAAACTCCAAGCTTTCTTCTCAAAAAACAAATAAAACATTGTTTGGAAACTTTGTCCCAACAGGGTTGCACAACCTAACACAAATGTGCTACACTTTTTCATTTGCTCTAAAACTTCTTTCTAACTCATCCCAAACCAAAAGGGTTTCACTCCTCACTAACATGGTTTGACCATTTTCTCCTAAACCTTCAGCTCGCTGTAGGATAAACCTGAGACCAGCAAGTCCTACTTTATCTGTTACTCACAGTTGCCACTTCCTCCAATTAGTTTTATCCTATTTATGCATCAGACAATGTCGTACTATCGTTTGTTTTAACTGTGCTTAGTATAAATGAAGGAAGGAAGAGTTGTCCTTAGCTTCAGGCCAACTTTACTTCCACTCACTGTGAGAAAAAAAATTAAGCGTTTCCTTTTCAGGGTCTAACAAACATTTAAACTGGGAATCTAAGTACCCGCTCAAATAATGAGCTCAGTTATCAGCACAAAGCTTTAGACTGCTCTAAACGCTCAGTTTGATAAAGTTTTTTTCCTACTCCTCGCATGACATGGGTATAAAAATAGAAGCTCCGCCCACCTGCTGTTCAAACTCTCAGTTTATGAGGGGCAGCTAATCAGAACAAAACTGGTTAAATTAATTTAATAGACATTAAATGTTGAACAGACTAAATAATGCAGTGGTCCCAACCCCTGGGCCGGTACCGGGGTGTGGAATTTATGGTTTTTAAATTGGCTTTTAGTGTTATTTTTTTGTTGTTTTTAAATCATTTTTATCCTCAACTCTGTTTCCCTGGGTCTTTTCCTGTGTGCTATGAATAAAACGTCTTTTTTGGTACTAGTTTTATTTTGTTGTATTTATCCACGACACCTTAAAGCCGGTCTGTGAAAATATTGTCAGACATAAACCGGTCCGTGGTGCAAAAAAGGTTGGGGGCCGTTGAAATAATGAACAGATGTGCCGACTTCAGCTCATTAGTGTTTCTCACATTGATTTCAAGTTTGGATTTTATGCGTCCTTAAAAATAAGTTTCTTAATTCCAGTCAAAGCTAAACCTGAGCTAAAAGCTAAAACTTTAGTTTTTGTCAGAAAAGTCCTTGAAAAGCAATCGTTTTACCAGAACAGCATCTAAAACTCAAATATATTCTTTCCAGTCATTTACAACACATTTCAGGCTAAGCTGCAGACCATTCAGTTTTTCTGTGCAGAAATAATAACTTCCAATCAACTAATCGACTATCAGTGTTCAAATGACCTTACTTGCATGTTATGCAATGAGTTCAGCCAGACTTTAATATTTATTTAACACCATTTATGGACATGGAAATGTTGATCCGCTTTTTATTTATTTACCTTTTCAGTGTCCGGAAAACTGACTGTTCACTCGACCTCCTTGTTGTGGAGGTAACCTCGCAGAGTTTGTACTCGACACAAACACACCCGCACTAGTAGCCTGTTTATTGATCCAATAACAGCTTCTGCTCAACAAATCCCCCCATCACTATGGAGACCAGCTCCTCTCCCACACACAAGGGACTGCCTCTCTAAAAATACTCCGAATACACGATCTGTGATGCACGGCATATTCAGCATTGGGATGAACACAAGATTATATAAGTGACTCTGCGACTACTATAGGATTATTGCAGGATTTCTATAATCCTACGGCAGATCTGGAACCTCTTAATCACAGGCAGTTTCTCTTATCAGAGATTTTGTTTTCTTTCTTTCTTTGACAGAAATGTTCACAGTAACAGGAGTGTGCTTGGTCCCCAATAAAATGCAGTGAAAAGTAGGAAAGCTGGCTGGGCCTGTTATGTTTTTTTTTCAGCACCAGTTCATAACAACAGTCATCTGGAGGCTGTTTATACTGCAGGGTAAAGACCGTACAGAGAGAGAGCCCCAACAACAGATGATTCCTGATAAGAACCCAGAAGCTATGGGTGGGACACGCTCCTTTTTAAGATGAAGAGCGCTCCATTTGTAACGGGCTCTGGGAGGGCATCAATCAGCAACGACCGGGGGAGTGAAGGTAAAGAGAACAGAAGCGCACCGGCCTCTGTGACCCTGTAAGGCTCTGTGAAAGGTGCAGGTTTAGAAAGCTCCTGTTTCCAGTGCACTCACATGTGTCCAGAGGACCAGATTACTGTGATACTGACATCAAACAGTACAGTCAGATTTATCTGATCAATATTTATTTTACATGATTATTCATCAACTTAATCATCGTGCATTTAATATAATTTGTTTAACTGTGTGGTTACAGAAGCTTTTCTTGAAATAGATTTTTTTTTAAAAATGAATAAATAAAAAGTGGAAATGGTTGGACACGCGGGGTTGTTGATAGGAAGTTAAGCCCAGGAGGTGGGGCGTTTCTCACCAAAAACACCATCTCATTAAAGGACAGTGGTGGAGATATCTGTGGGTGTAGGCAGCTGCAGACAGCCATAAGTGATCCTGTCAGAGGTTTGAGGGCAGTAACATTATTCCTAAAAGTAGTTCTAGATCAAACTTGTTGATCAAAGACTCTCGTTGGCTTGAGCTGAACTAAACTGACTTTTTCAGTAGGGAAACCTCTTTAAAAGGAAAAGGGAAGGTTTGGTTGATTAAGCAAAGGAATGGGATGGCTATAGCTCAGGACACAGAGCACGGTCATCTTCTAACCAGAAGGTTGGCAGTTTGATCCCTGACTGCATACTTTGTTCAAGACACTAAGCCCTGAGTTGCTCTCTGATCTGTTCATCATGTGTGGATGTTAGAAAGCGTTAACTGCATTTGAGTGCTCAAGAAGACAAACAAAAATCTGTCCATTTACCACTCACATTAGAAGGTGTTAATATCTAAATGTATGGTGCAGGATAACCAATCAGACTCTAGCTTTCATTGGTTCACGCCAAAGTTCTTCCAGAAGTCATGCCCTTAGCAGCTTCCTTTGAAATGCTTCCAACAATCTTTTGAAGCCTCCATCTTAACGAATGGGAAGAAAACAAATAGCTGACATTTTACTTCCACGCCCAGCAGGCATACTTGCCACCACAAAGCTGAAATGTTGTGAAACTATTGTGCACATGCACTCTTTGTTAATTTTCTTCATTGGAGCACCACGTCTCCTCTTTACATAATTTCCATTTCCAATTTACCAAGCTGACTTCTCGAGAAGGCAGACCACACAGAGGGCAAAACAACAGAAACAAACATCAGGCCAAAACATTTTATAATGTTAGTGGATCACAAATATCCAGTGATCTGCACAACTGTCCAACTTTGTTAAACCTACAACCTGAAGTGTTGATCTAGGACACTTTTATGGGCTGGAAGGGCTTGGAGGAGACTTGGGGGGAAAAAAAGCAACATTTTTGAGCTCTGAGGTCAGATCAGGATGTGCAGCTGGTAACGATTCGGTGTGTTGCTAAAGGATGCTCATGGCGCTGGATTGTGAGCTGCACCTCCGAGCCAAACCACAACACCAAGCTTCAACAGCTGCTTATTCTGAAGCTGAAAATACACAAATGCACAAAGACTCATGAATACAGCAAGTTCAGTTCTGCACAACTGAGGAGAAAATTTTATTTGTTTGCCTGTCATTTTGGCTGTTTTGATTTAGAGTTGAGGCCATCCTTGTGACTGAGGCCTGACTCAGTGCAAACGCACCCTCGTGTCACCCTGAACGCACAGAAAAATATCCCAGAGGAAGGTTTGTTACCAGACTAAGACTTATCTGCAGCTTTGAAGAAAAAGTTCCATTTAACAATAAAGATTCGACAAGTAAAAACAAGTTGATCTGCAACGTTGAAGTGTTTAACTACAAAAATGCACTCAAAGGAAAAACTCTTTCACAGGTGGTACAAGAATGTCTCGCTACAAGTTTATGGCCAGACATTGGCACATTTAGGCAAACGTTTCACAACAAGCTGGGGATTAACTGCAGGAGAAACCGGGAGCAAAGGCTGGTGTCAGAGTTTGTACAGTAACTTTATTCAAAAATAATGGAAACAAACCATCCTGAGCATGCAAATGGATATGCAAGTTATTCCTGTGTGGCCATCATAAAGGTAAATTCTTTTCTATTTTAGTTCGCTTAAGGAGTTCCTCAAGGCTTAGTTTCATTTACACACAGATCAAAACCATCAGAAACATAAGGCTGGTTTATACAGATATATTTATATTTGAATCTCGAACCTCAGAACTCCTAATGTGCAGAGACCAATCTGTTCTTATTGTAGAGAACAAAACATGTTTACTTGAACATTTTTGCTCTGTGCCATTACAGGACGTACTGACTGCTAAAAGCTTGTTTGACTTTTGCAACACAAATCACATCAGCAACTCCAGTATGAGTTTGCATTAAAATTTGCACATCACAAACAGATAGCAACCCGTGCTACAAGAATCTAGTGATGATTGATGTAACAAAGAAATGTGAAAACAGTGAAGAAAAAGACCAGATCTGCCCCAGAATTTCAATAAATTAGCCAAGATTATCCACTCAAGACAATAGTTGGTGTGCTTTGACAATATTGTGCAAAATCACTTAGCTGCAGATTATTTCTTTATATTTTGCTTCCAAGAAGCCAGATTGTTTAAAGTGAGGTTGAGGATTAGTTTTCCAGACTTTCTGAAGTTCTTTACAAATTTTATGGGCAGTCCTCATATCAGATATGGGGAGAGGGGCACCTGAAAGTCATGGGGGGAGGAATCCAACAAAGATCAGACCTTTGGTCAGATATGGGGAGAGGGGCACCTGAAAGTCATGGGGGGAGGAATCCAACAAAGATCAGACCCTTGAGCTGATCCAGCTGCTGTCAGTGAAAAAGTGGCTCTCAAGAAGCCAAATTACACAACGGGACTGAAAAATCAGCAGTAACAGGTCTGATGGAGGGATGAACACAAATTTATATTTCTGCTTTAAAAATCATTTTCAGTATGTAAAAACTGTCATGGGTTGGAGCTAATGCTGCAGACAGTGTTGTTGGAGATATTACAAGAATTGATTGTTAAGATAAGACAAGACTTTATTGATCCCACAACAGGGAAATTTTTGTGTCACCTCAGCTCAGGTACAGATATCAGAAGGAAATACAAAAATACAAATAAGTACAATCAATGAAAAAAAGTAAGATAATACACTATATACAATGGTAGCATACACATGTGTTCTGATCTGTTGATACATTGCTAAAAAAAAAAAGGATGTTAAAAACTAAAGTAGCAGCATAATTACTACAGATGAAAGGAATCAATTACTTCAGACTGCTGCCATTTTATAAATGCATTTCAAGCATTTTGCCTGCTGGTTCATTAAAACAGGAATATCTGATCGATTTAATTTTTGTTTATTTTATTGTGTAACTTGAAGGTTTTAGGGTTTTTATTATAGACTAAATAATGGAGAAACAGTTTACGTTAATGTGGAATCTTCCAACGCGAAAGCCCAATGTCCATCGACTTTGACCTGGATAAACACAGATGGCAGATACTTCAGATTATAATCTTAAGGAAGCTGAGGCTGAACTTTAATGTTTGCACAAAGATCAGTATATTTGCTCAGTAAGCACAGTCTAGCTGACCACAGTTTAGGAAAAAGTCCCCTGAGGCCTGCACTGAACTCACATGACCCCAACCAACACACGAACACAAAAATTGATTAGTCTTGCCCTAAAAATAATCCCCTGGGATCGTTATGTTATGTTATGATGAGATTTTTATTTTCCAGTTAAACCTACAAACTACATGATAAATAACTGCAATTTGGTCAGTCTCTTTAGTAAGGTTTCTTTTGTTTTAAAAACTCAAGTAAATCTCTACAATAGCAGAGATGTCCAATTGTCCAATAGCAGACAAGCTTCAGATCTGTGAAGGCTTTGAGCTCCTCTGCAAATGTTTCTGTATTTCAGGTGTTATGTCATTTTTCTAACTTTAGAACGCAGCGAGACCGATTCAGCTCGCAGTCATCAGCAGCTCCCAACTAATCTGCCGGATAAACGGGACGATAAAGCAGCTGATTCCACATAGACCTTTTTTCCAGGTGGATTAGCAGAGTGAATTCCTGACCAACCGAGGAATTCACCAACTTCATTTTCACTCTGACAGTACTGATTTCCATCGATATCAGAGATTTTTAAAGCCCCTCTACAACCAGAAATCCTGCATGTGGATGTTTTGGCATCACTTTCCTGCCACATCAACTTATTTTGCCATAAACTGACCAAAAAGCTAAATAAAGTCTCAGTTTTCCAGAGTGCCAGAGTCACTTTTATTTCAACTGCGATAAAGAGTAAAAATAACACAGCCTGCAATAAACAACAAATAATTGTTGTTTATTGCAGGCTGTGTTATTTTTACTCTTTATCATGCTGCTGCAACAACAATTTGCCTTATGGGACCAATAAAGTATCCATCCATCCAATCATGACTACTGGAATAGTTTCTGGGTTTTTCCAAGGGTGGCTGCGCAGACAAAGACCACCCACACCTCATTTTCTTCTATAAGCAGGTCAGAAATGTGACAGAAACCTCTCAGCAGGGTTCTCGTAGGCTTTCAAGAGATAAAAAGTTAAACTAATGTTATTTTGTCCACGTCAATCAATTCAATTTAATTTCTAAATACATTAAATTGTAAAGAGGTCGGCTGCCGGTTGTGGTGTGACAGAAAAGAAGAGATAGAAAACAGGAGAAAACATTAAGGCCTTGTGACTGGGATTTCCTCATGTGGAACTTCATTATTTAGGCGAGAAACAGAATGGCAGGGACACAGTGGCTCATGACACAGTTCACAGGTTATAGTAATGGGTGATGTACAGATAGGAAGTTTTGTTGTCACTGGTTGGCTGTGCTGAGAAGCCAAGAATGGCTACAAGCAACCACATCCAGGACAAATTAATCGAATCACCAAAAACAAAGTGTTTGTACTGAGGAGTATTATGACTGCAGGCTCAGTAATAAACATGCCTTTAAAAAAAGTTGCCTGGAAAAGGACAAATGTGAGCTCGGCTTTGGGCAAAATGTAGGAGAGGACCTGTTACGTGATCACTGTGCACACTTCTGGACAGAGGCATGAAGCCATCCGTCCTGCTGGTTGAACTATTTAAAAATTAAAACATTTACCGCAGAGTTTCAAAATCACATTTCAAAACTGGAGCAAATTCTTCCCTTTTTCTCTTGTCTCTGTCACATCAGCACCTCATTACTGAGTATTTTACAAATCAGCACACTCATTTCTCATCGACAGCCGTTTTATTCGAAATGCGCTGGCTCGACGCCTGACAGGCGCCCGCAAATCAGACCACACGTCCCGTTTTGGCTTCTTAACACTGGCTCCCGATACATTTTAGAAACGATCTGAAGACTTTGTTTGTTTTTAAGTCATTAAATTGTGTTTGCACCTTGTTACCTTTCTGATCTTCTAAAAGATCACTGAGGTCAGCTGACCAGATGCTTCTGGTTGTACTCAGATTACAGCCTTTACAGTCTGGCCCTTCAATTTACAACTTCACCAAAACCCGTCTGTGGCCTGATCAGTCCGTTTTCTGTATTATGCTTCTTTATGGCTCCTATTGTGCTACTCTTATTTGGTTAACACTTGTTATTTTTAAATGTGCTTATAAACAAACTTGACCACTGTAAGTCAGAGCCATCCACACATCATGAGCCAGTCAGGTAAACTTGTCTTCGGACCGCTGCTTCACTTTACTAATGTTTGCATTACCTCTCTGCAGAGCCTCAGGACTCATGTTTCTAACATTAACTTCACTGTTTGTCATTTCAGCATGCTGAACAGGATCCTCTTCAGCTTATTTACACTCATATTTTTAATTGGCTGCCCGTGTTTGCATACCTTCAACTTCACATTTTTGAGGCTTGTTTGCGTTTGCTAGACTTTCTGAAACAGCAGCAAAAGCCTGGAGAGGCAGAGAGAGCTGCTGGTGCTGTCCAGGCTGCACATCGATGCCGTGCTGCTCTAATAGTGTGCAGGAGTCAGTTAAAATATGTCAGCACTACACTGGAATTATTAACAGCAAGCAAATAATTTTCCTGCTTGTTTCAAACCATTTAATAACACACAAAACAGAACCAAAGTTTTTTGCTCAATTAAGAAATGCCCCTCAGAAAAGTTTAGTTGAAATCAGTTCAACTGCAATTCTCATGATTTTCCTTTGGAGAAAGTTAATTTTTCTTTATTGTGCAGCAAAAACCCTGCAAATAATTGTTGGTCGCAGCTGACTGGACAGTAAACAGCATCTTTTGGTTTAGGACCGACTGTTTGATAAAGGAACAAAGGTTCAAGACCACACTCTAAACAAAAACATTTTGCACAGTTGCCTGCCTTCTGCAGATGATTCATGATAAACCTAATCAGCAGATTAATCGTGATTCATCCTCACCTACTGCGAGTATTTAATCTGCAGCTTTTCTGCTGATCAGTGAAGTCAGTTTCCAGTCAAAAATGTTACTGTGTTGTTATATAATGTGGTGAAGAGGCAGGAGAGCAGGAGGAGAGAACGAGTGGAGGAAACCAAGCAGGGCCAAACCCAGGCTGCTGCATTTAGCCTTTGTGGCACATGGTCGCCTGCTCAGCCTGCGAGATAAACCGGCACCCGGTGAAGTCTCAGCAGCAGTGCTCTAACTCAGGAGTCGGCAACCTGCGGCTCTTTAGTCCGTATAGTGCGGCTCTGCGTGGATTGGGGAAATAAATTAGACGTATTTAGCTGAAGTGTATTTTATTTATGTTAGTTCTTTTTAAACTTTTAGTTCTAAGTTGGAAGATTATTGTGATATTGAAATATAAAAATAATAATTTATTTTTAATAATGATCACTGTAGTTCAGCTGGGTGTCTTTCCTTTTGTTATATTTCTTTAAGAGTTCAAAATGTGTTCATTACATAAATAAAATGTAATTTTCTCTGTAGCACTTCATGGATTTCATAAGCAACACACCTTAGTTGTTCACACAAAGCATAAAAGTAAAAAACAATATATACAGTGATATCTGCATTTTAGACGTCAAAAAGTATTTGCGGCTCCCAGTGTTTTCGTTTGCGTGGAAACCGGGTCCAAATGGCTCTTTGGGTGTTAACGGTTGCTCTAACTGAATCTGACTTTCTGGCAAAAACTAAAGAAAAAGCTATGTGATGGCCCTCACCAAGTACATGAGTCAGCTCTTAATAAGAAGCCAAATGATTACATGTCCAAACAACACAGCGTCGCTGAACTTGTGGATGACTGGCCAGCTGTTGAACTTCTGGAAAATTTATTTAACGGGCACTCAACTGTACAAAGACTGATTTGCAAAAAATAACCTGGACACAGAAAAACGTGAACTGTTTAAAGCAAACCAACCACCCAGGGCTTTTTTCCCCTTCCTGAATTCATGGCATCTAAATGTGGGTGTGTAGGCCTGCCAGGGATCCCTGAAGGAGTTTCCAGCTGTCAGAGAAACAGCTGTTACTTCACTCAGGAGCAGAGCGACTCAAAAGAACACCACTTACGGTGCTACAGAGCAGTCAGCCCTGTTATGCAACTCAGCGCTAAGTCGTGACCAACATCAAACGTCACATGGAGTTTCTCTGGACATAATCGAATGACAGGAGCCTGTTTTCCATAATCAGTCACTGTGGATGCAGCGGGGCTGGGAATCCCTGATCCACACGACTGTTTCTATCAGAGAGGCACTGTGTGGATGACCACTGACAGCATCGTTTAACAAATGGAGATTAATTGATAAAGAAGCATCACAGACCTTCAGTCAGCAGCTCTGAGAATATCTCTGATTTCTATCTCTTCCAACCCAGTGGATGCAAATAAAAGGTCAAAAAATTACTACTTTCTTGTTAAGAAGTCTCCAAAATATTCTTTTTTTCTATGAGCTAAATCCTGAAAACTTAAATCTCAAACAAAAGAGAAGACTTGACAAAACTTTACAAAATACAGCTTCGCAGAAAGAGCCCTTGGTGGTTGAGCCCATTCAACCTGTAACGAGTCTGCATTTGTGATCGTTACTACACAGAGGGGATCTTCGGACTCAAAATGGTCTGTTCGATAAGCGACTATGCCTGTAAGTACCACTGTGCCACACATACAGCACTGTGCACAAGTCCTGCCCTCATTTCTTTACATTTTGAGTCAGACTTCCCTTTAATTTGTTTACACTGGTCTTGAGCAACAGCTCTGCAGGCTCTCTGAAGGTCTTTCAACATTTTTCTTATGACTTTGGCTGCCTTTGCAACTATTTTCAGATCAGTCCTTGCAACAGACCAGTTTCACATGAATGTTTTTTTGTTTGTTAACACTGACCTATAAATCATTTAAGCATAAAAAACCCACCTAACTCACAGGACCAATGTTGTGTCAATAAATAACACAACTTATCAAATATTTTAAATTCTGTATTTATGCACTTTGTTACTAGCAGCCTGTTACACAAGTACATAATTTGTTCCCAATTCTTTAGTTTGAAAAATACAGTCTGACAGACGTTAAATATTTTTGCACCAACAAAGCGATTCCTAAAGAGTTATTAGCTGAAAAATCAGCATCTCTCAGTCCTTACAGATGCTTTGGAAACGATACAAGTGGCGGACAAAAGATGAAGTAGCCGGCTTCAGAACAGAACAGAAATAAGCAGCAAAAACCCGACTCCGGATCTGCGAGATGCATCTGACCCTTCAGTTGATCTCAGGTTGGAGGCTTTGCCACAGTTTGGCGCTGCATTTCAACCAGTGGTGTTGGGCATCTTCTCAAAGCTGATGGAATTATGAGCACAGAGAAGTACTGTCAAATTATAACCCACCATGCAGTACGACCAGGAAAGCGTTTGATTGATGACAGCTTTATTTTTCAGCATGCCAGTTTTACCTAACACACAGCCAATACAGTAAAAGCATACACAGATAGGAAGGAAAAAAATGCACACACATAGTTGAAAACTATTGGTCATGGACTGGTCCCAGAGCCCAGACCTCAGCATTGTCGTTTGGATCATCGCAATAAAGAACAGAACTAAAAGGACCCAAAACATGAAGCCTGGAGAACCTTTCCTGAAGACTACTTAAAGAAATTACAAGATAATTCGTCAACACAACCTGAACTAAGGTCATCATATCAAAAACTGACTTTCAGTTTCACTTAATTTGTACCACCTGTTACATACTGTATTTCAATACATGGAATACAGTATGTAAGGCAGGTATTTCCCATTTTCCTAGCAAAATATAAAGACATGAGGGGGCGGAGTCTGTACAGCACTAACAGAATAAGCACCTCATATGTCAAAGGAGATGAAAGGCAGATGTATCCTGGTGTGTTTATGGTACAAATCTGAGCATCAAAGACCTGGAGACAAAGATGACTGCAACATTAATGATCCTTCTGCATACAGGTCATCTACAAATCCATTAATGTTTTCAGACATGATGGACTTCTTTATAACAAACCTGCATCCTTGTTCCAAACTCCAAAACTTTTCTGCTAGAAAATCTTGGATTTCCTGCCTGAATCTGCTGTGCAACTCACGTTTTAGATATTCAAATGCATGCCCGCCCGCATCAGTTCATGAGGAAAATGTTAATATTCATAGACATACAATATAAACATATAGAGAGTCACAACCATGAATATAAATGAACTCAAATAACTGTACACTCTGTCCTGAACTGGGGAGTTGTTACCCGTGTAGCCAACTCAAACTTTTACTGAGCAGACTTCTTGCAGCGGTGGACTCAGATTACAGGACCACGCTCATAATTCAGCGAGGTCTTTAAAAAGAGCCACTCTGTAAAGCAGACTGCATGGCCAGGTGCCTGATTTCATACGTCTGTGGCAATAAGACTGAACTCAAATATTAAGAGGAAAGGTCCCATACTTTGGTTTACATCGTGTGTATTTTCTGATTTATTTTTATTATTTTTTTCCAAATTTACGACCCAAAAAATCCTCGCGGGACTATTTTGAAAGGTCAAACGCCGATAATCATTTCGCTTGTGCTTCCTGCCAGTACGCTGATCAGACTGTGCAATTCGCCAACTCCACCGCCCTGAAGATGCTGGACCTTGTTCAGATGTGAAGACCTCAGTGAGCAAGAGACACACTCTAACCAGAACGTGCAGCAGGTGGAGGACTGGTTCATGTGTCAGTAGGGTGAGCTCACAAAGGCCGAGGAGCAGAACAAGAACGGCAAGCTTCAGCTCAATGCTGTGGAGTCTTGAGTCTGAGAAACTCAGAGTCTATGCTATTCCTTGTCACAAGGAAAGGATAGCATGACTCGAAGTATTCAAGAGACTGAGAGAGTACTTTCTTTTTAAGAACAGCTTTTATGGGTGAACTGACAATTTTCCTGCTTCAGGGTCGGCTATCCCTCCACAATAAAAGGAGCCAGCTGAGGTGGTTCAGCCATTTGATTAAGGTGCCTCCTGGGTGAGGTGTTTTCGGTATGCCCTCACAAGAGGAGGCCCTGGGTAGGCTCATGTCATGTCCTGACATGACAGAGAGATTATGTCTCTCAACTGGCCTGAGAAAGCTGAGAGAGCCAGAGGAGGTGGACAAGGAGAGGAAGGGCTCCTCTACTCAGGCTGCCACTGCCTAGAAAAGCAGCAGGAAATGGACGGACGGGTGGTTTGGTGGGTGCAACCGTGAGATTTCATGAGTGTGTTTACTTCAGACTTAACTTGTTAAGTATTCTAGCCATTCACTTCACCCTATAATCCAGGGATGGCCAACTCCAGGCCTCAAGAGCTGGTGTCCTGCAGGTTTTAGATGTGTCCTTGAATGGCTAAATTACCTCCTCAACATGTCTTGAAGTTCTGGTAATGAACTGATATCTTAAACATGCAGGACACCAGCCCTTGAGGCCTGGAGTTGGCCATCCCTGCTCTAATCTAAATGGGGCAATTTCTTGCCCCAACAGGTGAGACCAAAACACCAACCACAACATATAAAAGTGAGTCAAACCAATGGGTGGTGTCAGTGTGGCTATGTTCTACATTTATACTTGACACCAACTTAACCTGTACACACTTCTACATTTTACCCTCAACTATTTCTCAGAGTCCACAGTAAAGCAGTCCCCAGTGTGAGTGCACTCGTCCTTGGACTTGACATGAAACTAAATGACTCTGAAAGATACAACACATCCGTATAACAGAAAGACCTCGTGAGTTGGACTCTTTCCATGACATCTTTATTAAGAAATTAAGAGAAACACTGAACACGTCACCTTTAATCCCCATAGTTCACCCCAGCAGCAAACTACCCAACTTAGAAAAGCTAAGCAAAGCCTCCTTCACAGAGGGAGGAAATCGAGTTAAATGCGCATTTATTTGGGTGAATAAAGCAGAGCATCATCTACCTGAGTGAGGCATGGTGATGGTGTCGTTCGTGTTGGTGGAGCCCACATTAAAGATGACCACCGCAGAGGCGTTGTGGGCTGCAGCGTGGCGGATCTTGTCCTTGTAGGTGCAGTTGCCCCGGGCTATGAGCGCCACCCAGGCCCCGGCCTGAGCGGGCACCGCGAAGCGGGTGTTGGGGTCGCAGGCCTGGCGGTCGAGCGGTGCTGCGGGCAGGACCAACACCCCCTTGGCGTCCCGCTTCGGAGAGTGCTCGCCATATCGCCCGCACTCCGTCTTCTCGGTGCGCAGCTCCGAGGTGGCCGGGTCCACGTAGGTGATGTTGACGAAGGCGGTGTACCACTCCTCCCGCTCGGCCACGGTGAAGTCCAGGCACAGCAGGTGGACGAAGCAGAAGGAGAGCAGCCACGTAGAGAGGGCCAGGCTGCGGCAGGCCGCCACCAGCGAGCCCGGGGCCATGACGAGCCTCCCCGGGGTGAGAGCGAGCTGTGTGTCGGTAGGTCGGAGGAGCCCGGCAGCTTCAACGCTGGAGCCTCCTACTCCACCATGCTACAAGGCAAAACCACCAGGAGCGTGTTTAACTCGCTGATACTCCCCTTTTTTCACACCAAAGAAAAAAAAAATCCCTGTTTTTAGCCGCTCCCCTCCACTACTCTCAGATTATCTAGCAGCAGACGCCTGTTAGCAGTCTCCATTTCCAGCCGTTGCCGTTAACTCGATGAGAAACACCCACGAAAAAACTCCTAAATGCGCACAACTGAAAGGAGAAATCACAGGAGTGACGCGACGTGAGCCCACCGAAGTGAAGCACCAGGCGGTTGGCTGAGTGCGCGTACACGTTAATAATTTGTTGGAGATTTAAAGCTAAGTGCAGCAGCAGGCCAGCGCGGCTGCATTGTTTTGACTGGGCCACGGTCCACTGGTAAAGTTACGGAAATGTGGACTGTTAGTTCCGGTTATTACTCTGCAAAGTAAAAGCATTTTACTTTTTTAATTATAAGTCTGTGATGCTCGATTAAAACTTTAATTCACCAATAATTCGCTTTAATTCATTAATAAATAATGTCCAGCAGGTGTTCTGACAGTCAACCTTTATCAAAGAAATTCTAAGGTATTTTATTTTGAAGGTCACCACACGTTGTTTACCTGAAAGATTTAAAGCGCTCTGTTGGATTTAAAGAAATCAATTCTAAACAGCGCCACAAAGCGACACGAGGCGAAATCTACACTCTGATTATAGTTACAAAACTGGGTCACAGTTATAATGCCTTTATTATTTTATTAAGAGAGAACATATTTCTCCTGTTTTGGCTTCCCTTCATTGGCTTCCTGTTAAATCCAGAATCGAATCCAAACTCCTGCTCCTCACATACAAGGTCTTAAATAATCAGGCCCGGTGTTATCTTAATGACCTTGTAGTACCATATCACCCCATTTGTGCCCTTCACTCTCGCACTGCAGTTCTACTTGTTGTTCCCAGAGTGTTTAAAAGTAGAATGGGAGGGAGAGCCTTCAGTTTTCAGGCCCCTCTTCTGTGGAACCAGCTTCCAGCTTGGATTCAGGAGTTAGAGCCCCTCTCTAGCTTTAAGATCAGGCTTAAAACTTCCCACCCCTTGGTAAACCTGGTTCTGCTAGAGGTTTCTTTCTGTTAAAAGGGAGTTTTTCCTCGCCACTGTCGCCAAAGTGCTTGCTCATAATGGGTCATGTGACTCTTAGGTTTTCTCTGTATTCTTTGCATTATTGTAGGGTCTTTACCTTATAAAGCTTCTCGAGTTAATTGTTGTTGCACAAAGGAGTATTAGGGCCACATTAAAAAAAATATTATGGGTCACATTGAAAATAAAGTTGCAGTTTTGAGACTCAAATCGTAATTCACTTTAGAAAAAAAAGTCAAAATCTGGAGATTACAGTTGTTTCGAGACAAACTGCAATGGTTGCTCTACCCTCTGAGTTAGTGAAGTTGTGCTTCAGAATCAGTTTTAGTAACAAGGCAGGAAACGGTTTCTCTTTTAGCACATAAACACAGTGTGGCAATCAGCATCAGGGCCTTGAGAAGAAGGAAGGAAGTAGCGTACAAATATTTCTTTACTGTACTTAAGTAGAATTTGTAGTAGCATTTTACTCGAGTACTTATTTTTCTGACGTTTTACTTTCTACTCCTTACATTTTCAAAAAAGACTCGTCCATTTAGGTTTAACACCTTTAAGGGTGAGTTATTATTTTGTCACTGCAGGCCTCAAATCAAACCGCTTTGAGGTTAAACAGTAAAAGCTTTATGCTGAGAAATGTGTGATATTATACCAAACTCCTCGCCTTCATCTGTTTGAAGTTTCTCACTCAGAACATCCTTAAAAGCAGATACAACAGATGCTCCTGCCTTGGTTTGAAGACACCTGACCCATGTATACTTAGAAAATCCATCTGTACATGGCAGTAATATCTCACATTATCATTATCTGCACAATATTCACCCATATCAGCCAAATCAGCCTCAAACTGTTTGTCGAGTCCACTAATCAAAACTCTGTTTCTGGGAAAATGTCTTCTTGCTGGTTTATGAATTGTGTAAGTATCTTCCCAACAAAGACCTCTCTAGCTTAACAGGCAACACTGAGTTGTATTTTATATTTTTTATTATTTCAACAACTTTACGGGACAAATTTACATGCAGGACAGAGACATTTCTGCCTCTGTCACTCAAAAAGTGTACAATATATTTGTTTTAACTTTTAATCATAATAATACAGAAATAAACTTTTTACAACGAATCATCCATCAGTAAAAATCTATTCCAATACAACATATTCAACATTCATATAAAAAAAACATTTCCAACCCTTTTTTCTGAAGCATGACAAATATTTCTAGCTGTTTTACTCCGCTATGCACATTAGTCTTTGTTCTTGTCATGTCTGTGTTTGTCCACCAGGTGTCTCCCTCAGCTCATTTTCTCCAAATCAGAAGCTTCAGATTTGTGGAGACGCTCTGCCTGCCAGACACAGCTCAGGGCAAAGACACATGTCTATCCTCTACAATATACAGGCCTGTATCATTTAGTTTTGATATTTACATGTATCAATGATCAAATGTGAATAGATTTTCATACGAAAAAGCACATTAAATGTCATCACTTTACATACAATAATGATAATATAATATCAAAAACCTTGAGGATTCAATGTTTTGTTTCATTTTAAAAGTTCAAACCTCAAAGACATTAAGTTTACAGTCATATATGATCAAGAAAATCAACAATCTTCACATTTCAGAAACTGGAACCAGCTTTAAATGTGACTAAAATAATGATAAAACAATCAATTCTCTAATCATTGACTAACTGATGAATCACTGCAGCTCCAATATATTGTTGCATTTGACAACCCACTACAGCAACTACAGAATAAAAGCACTAACCAGACTGATGACAGATTTCAAACATGCTGAATATGAAGAGTAGTATCATTTAAACTCACATGATTATCAGCCATAAGAACAAATTCAGATTTATATTGATGTAAGGTATATAAATGTAAGTACAGTTTGAATCAGTGCAATATTATTTTCACACATCAATGGACCACTGAACTTCTCAGCTTCTAAAATGTAAAGCCTCATTTAGAAACTACACAAGTACATATAATGGTCAGGGATCAACATGAACCTGTCTTCTCTATTTGACTTTAATCAACTCTGCAGTGGCTCCAAGTCCAAGCCAAAGTCCAGCATAGAGCGGCTGAGTGAATGTGGTCTGGACTCTGTGGAGGAGAGTCATGGTTTCAGAGACGCTGTAGAAAGACAGAATACCTGCTCTGTGATCCAGGTACACTCCTACTCTGGAGGACTGAGGACCTGAGAGGACAGTTTGGACATTGTTGTGAATAAATGTATAACTGCTTGTGTCACAATCTAATGCCCAAGATTTGTCATTGAATCCAAATCCACATTCATCGCCCGTCCCTGCTCTGCTGATATTCTTGTATGTGACTGCTATAAAAACTGCTCCTCCTCTCCACTCCACCTCCCAGTAACAACGTCCAGTCAGACTCTCTCTACTCAGGACCTGACGCCATACAGTGAATCTGTCTGGATGATCAGAATAAGACTGTTGTTGTTCCATAAATGTTACTTTTCTGTTCCCCTCAGATAATAACAGATGTGTGTTTGCTGTCTTTGGATCCAGTGTGATTTCACGTGAATATTTTAAGAATCCAGCTCTGGTCCTTGGCTCTGCTGGTGACAGTAAAACATCCTCTTCAGTGACTGTCAGTGAGATGTTTGTCCATTCCTCTCTCAGAATGTCCTGTAGTTTATCTCTGGTCTCTGACACAGCTGCTGTCACATCCTCAAAGTAGCTCAGAGGAAGAATATTGATGCTGGATGAGTGTGTAGACTCACTGAGTGCTGACAGTGAGGGGTAGTTGTGTAGAAACTGGTTGTGATCCTCTGTGTGTGAGAGCTGCTCCAGCTCGCCGTCTTTCCTCTTCAGCTCAGCGATCTCCTGCTCCAGCTTCTCCTGAAGCTCTTTGACTCGACTCACTTCAGTTTCCTGCTGGGATCTGACCTGCTGCTTCACATCAGAGCTTCTTTTCTGGAGGAGACGGATCAGCTCAGTGAACATCTTCTCACTGTCCTCCACTGCTTTATCAGCAGAGCCATTGATGGCCTCCACCTCCTGTTGAAGCAGCTTCACATCTTTCTCTCGCTCCTGGATTCTCTGCTGGATGTTTAGTCGTCTCACCTCGAGCTCCTTCTGCTTCTCAGTCCTTTCTGCTGCAGCTGGGACTGTTTCATGGCCTTTATGTTCATCCATCAAGCAGAGATAACAGATACTCTGCTGATCAGTACGACAGAAAATCTTCATCACCTCATCATGACGGGAGCAGATGTTCTCCTGGAGCTTCTTGGAGGGGGCCACCAGCTTGTGTTTTTCAAAGGCAGGAGACTCAAAATGAAGCTGAATGTGTTTCTCACAGTAGGAGATCAGACAGACTAAACAGGACTTGATGGCTTTCAGCTTCCTCCCAGTGCAGACATCACAGGCCACATCTTCAGGTCCAGCATAGCAGTGATCAGCTGGAGCAGCTTGGAGTCCACTCTTCTTCAGCTGCTCCACTAAAGCTGCTAACATGATGTTTTTCTCCAGGACAGGCCTCGGTGTGAAAGTCTTCCTGCACTGAGGGCAGCTGTGGATTCCCTTCCTGTCCTCTTCATCCCAGAAACTTTTAATACAGTTCCTGCAGTAGCTGTGTCCACAGGGAATAGTCACCGGATCTTTCAGGAAATCCAAACAGATGGAACAAGAAATTGTTTCACTCTCCAGCTGAACTCCTTTCTGCGCCATTTCTCCTCTCAGTGTCAGTGACTGTGTGAGTTTCTCTTCCTTATAACTGAAACTAGTCTGAGCTCTGATCTCAACAACATGTTTCTGCAGTGAACGGAGCCTGTCAGCTCTTACACGTCACCACATGTTGGTTACACCCATCTTCAAACTGTAGATCTAAAGGGGAGGGAACCAGGAAATACATTTAGTCTGGAGCTGCTGTGGTTTAGGAATAAGAGGGAGGAGTTATCAGCCTTTCACATACAAAGAATGATTGGAAGTGGACCGTGTGTGTTTAACCTGAAAAACAAATGACAGCTCAGTTTGAAGATGGTAAAAATGTTAGAGTTGGTGCCACAGTTATGAAAATGGTCTCCTGTAATATAAAAGACGGTTTGCCCAAATATTTTTGAACATCATTATTATCTTTAATATGCACAAAATGGAAACAAATTTTCTTCCTCCAGCCAACAGAACAAAAACAAGTCTCTAAGCCGTCAGTCTATGATCCTCGATTCTCAGGTAAATTTAAAGTTTACATTTTTTTGAGAGATGAGTACTGTTTTAGCTCAGACAATATATATATGCAGGCAGATAAAGAGGGCAAAGGTAAAAGGGAGGACATACAGTTTTACAAAATACAAATGACATTTTTTTTAAATTAAATTTGTAGTTACTGTAGAAAACAAAATTGCATAACTTGTGTGACCCACTTTATGGGCTTACATTTTGGGAATCACTGATGTAGAGTTTGAAATTTGATGGTCATGACAGTGAAAATTGCAACTACATGTTTACTCTGACCTGTGTGGTCACTAGATGGTGATGTTTGATTGTGTTTGTCCATGTAAATGCTGTAATATCACTTCCTGAACTCACTCATCATCATTGTGGATTTAATTCCTTTTGTTATTGAAATACTAAATGTAAAACTTTGTAGTGTTAAAATTTTACCTTATTATTGATTCATAGGCAGCACGGTGGCACGGTGGTTAGCACTGTTGCCGCACAACAAGAAGGTCCTGAGTTCAATTCCACCATCAGGCCGGGGTCTTTCTGTGTGGAGTTTGCATGTTCTCCCCGTGTTTGCGTGGGTTCCCTCCGGGTACTCCGGCTTCCTCCCACCGTCCAAAGACATGCAGCTTGTGGGGATAGGATAAGATAAGATAACCTTTATTAGTCCCACACGTGGGAAATTTGTTTTGTCACAGCAGGAAGTGGACAGTGCAAAAGTTATGACGCAAAAATTAGAATACAATAAGAATAAATACAGTACACAGCTGTACAGAATAGAATAAAATAATATACTATATACAGTAGAATAAAATAGAATAAAAATATACAATAAGATAAAAATAGAATACGAATGCTATATACAACTGAGTAAAAATACAACGATGCCAGAAAAGATTATTGCACTTAGTGTTATTGCACATGTGTGGATGTGTGTGTTTGTTCAGTTAAAGTCTTTGTTGTGGAGTCTGACAGCAGTGGGGAGGAAAGACCTGCGAAATCTCTCCGTCCCACACCGTGGGTGCCGCAGTCTCCCACTGAAGGAGCTGCTCAGTGCTGTCACAGTCTGCTGCATGGGGTGGGAGACGTTGTCCAACAGGGATGACAGCTTAGCCGCCGTTCTCCTGTCACTCACCACCTCCACTGGGTCCAGAGGGCATCCTAGAACAGAGCTGGCCCTTCGGATCACCCTGTTCAGTCTCTTCCTGTCCCCAGCAGAGATGCTGCCGCCCCAGCAGACCACACCATAAAAGATAGCAGAAGCCACCACAGAGTCATAGAAGGTCTTCAGGAGTGGGCCCTCCACCCCAAACGACCTGAGTCTCCGCAGCAGGTACAGCCTGCTCTGCCCTTTCCTGTAGAGGGCGTCTGAGTTATGAGTCCAGTCCAGTCTGTTGTTCAGATGAACACCAAGGTACCTGTAGCTGTCCACAGCCTCAATGTCCATACCCTGGATGTTCAGTGGTTGCAGTGGAGAATGCTTGTGCCTGCGGAAGTCTACCACCAGCTCCTTGGTTTTACTGGCGTTGATCTGGAGGTAGTTCAGCTGGCACCAGTCCACAAAGTCTTGAGTCAGTCCTCTGTACTCCTTGTCGTCCCCATCAGTGATGAGGCCGACTATTGCAGAGTCATCAGAGAACTTCTGCAGGAAGCACTGGGTGGAATTGTGGGAGAAGTCTGCAGTGTAGATGGTGAAGAGGAACGGAGCCAGAACCGTTCCCTGTGGGGCCCCCGTACTGCAGACGACCCTGTCTGACACACAGCCCTGAGTCCTCACATACTGTGGTCGGTCGGTGAGGTAGTCCAAAATCCAGGTAGTGAGGTGATGGTCCACTCCAGAGTTCTCCAGCTTGTCCTTCAGAACCGAGGGAAGAATAGTGTTGAAGGCACTGGAGAAATCAAAGAACATGATTCTCACAGTGCTTCCAGCGGTCTCCAGGTGAGCGAGGGAACGATGTAGGAGGTGAATGACGGCATCATCCGCGCCAATGCCAGGCTGGTAGGCAAACTGAAGTGGGTCCAGTGATGAGCTTGTTAGGTTAATTGGATAATCCAAATTGCCACTAGGTGTGAATGTGCGAATGAATGTGAGTGCGAATGGTTGTACCCCGCCTCTCGCCCTATGACAGCTGGGATAGGCTCCCCCCCCCCCCGCGACCCTGAAAAGGATAAGTGGAAGCGAATGGATGGATGGATGGATATTGATTCATGGTTGAAGGTGTGCTATTTTGACCACCCACTGGTTCCAGATAAATTACTCCATCTATTCAGAATTTAGTTATTATGGTTTTTCTCCACTAAATTATTACAAACAATTCAAATATCCATATTACTAATGCTTGTTTATTTTAGTCAACATCATAAACATTAAATTGGCACAGTTTTGCAATTGAAACTAAAATATAGTACTGATAGTCAAGTTTGCTTATATAAAGAAACTGCAGGGCCGTGCAGAGATGCTTAAAGGGGCGGGTACTAAAAGTTAAAAAGGGGCACATTGAACAGCAACCCCCATTCATCAAGAATCTGCGACTGTGTATAGATTTTTTTTGTTACATTGTTACCCTACCAAGACCACCCATTTCTTTTGCCCTCAGTGTGTGAATGTGTGTGTGAATGGGTGAATGACTGAATGTAGTGTAAAGCGCTTTGGGGTCCTTAGGTACTGAGTAAAGCGCTATACAAATGCAGGCCATTTACCATTTACCATAATATTCCAGTTTCAGTTCATTTCCCACAGTTTTTTTAATCTGTTGCTGTATGGTTCCAAGCGCCATCACCAATCTTTGCATTTTATTATTATCTCATAACACTTGTGTAATTAGCTACAATCTCTCCTGTGGACTTTTTACATTCTACAGTCTCAGATCAACACAGCCCTGCCCTCCAGCACTATCAGCAGCAGGAGCAGCAGAAACCCCTCAACAGCAACATTGTACCCATCAGGTAAAACACAGACTGTGTTTGGGTTGCATTTTCCCCATCTGTTGACAGTGATATAGTATGATGTGATTCCATATTAGATTTTTGATGAATGTGTGTTGTTGTTATTCAGCCTGGTTCGATGAGCCCTTTTAACTTTGAGAACCTGCCCCTTCAAACATCTATGCACGGCCCTGGTGTCATTTGTGCAACCCACCTTCTCCCCATCTCTACCTCAACTGAGTTACTCAGACCTCCATCATCAGCAGGGTCTAGAGACTGGAGGTTCATGTCGTAAGTTACCAGTCTCAGTTTATGCTATTTATAAATTGATTCAAAACCACCCATAATTCCAATAGAACAGTGATTGATTTAAATGGCTAAATTACCTCCTCGACATGTCTTGAAGTTCTGGTAATGAACTGATATCTTAAACATGCAGGACACCAGGCCTTGAGGCCTGGAGTTGGTGTAACAGGTATTACAATTAAACAACATGAGATATGCATTAAATTATTGTCTCGACAACTTTGGACCAGTATCAGAAAGTTCTAGGTAAGACTATGGAGCCTTGAAAGGATCAGCAGAGAAGGAACCACACAATGATAGATAAGATGTGATTTGAATAGAAACTGTATTGAAAGTTGTAAAGTTTACAAACCCTGCCTGTCTAAAGCCGGCTTCCTACAGTGCACAAACGCACATTAAAGGGCCCAAAAATAAAATCAAAACAACATCCTCTTTAAGGAAATTCTCCAAAGAGTTTCAATTAAAGAGCTTCCGCTCCTATTGCTCAGTCCACTTCTCTTTGGAAAGAGAAATTAGAGTTCCTTGTGTGTGTGTGTGTGTGTGTGTGTGTGTGTGTGTGTGTGTGTGTGTGTGTGTGTGTGTGTGTGTGTGTGTGTGTGTGTTTCTGTCCAACTACCCGGGTAGATTTTTAAAGTGTTAGTCTTATCTGTATCAAGGAATGTAGTAATAGTCCTGAGGTTCGCTGAAGATGGATCCCACGGCTGGCCACACCGCACTCGGGTCCGTCGACAGTCACTCTCTTGGGATTGGCTCGCCACTGAACCACAGGGTTCAGATCTCAAATGATCCAGTCCTGGTCAAAAAAACAATCGGAGCTCGTGGTGAGATAGCTCGTCCAGCTGACGCAGCTTCCCACGGCCGTATTTCACAGATCTCAGATCCAGGATCTTTCAGCTAATTTGGCGGTTGCCTCATGAGTAGCGGTTGCCTCGTGAGTAATGGCTTCCACAACAGGAAATGTTGACTAACAGGAAGTCATCTCAAGGCATACTCGCCTCCTAGCGGCGGGGAGGGAAAATTACACCTCCAACCTTATGCAGCAGCACAACCCACAAATCTGATGTGGGTTACACTCTCCCCTCCTGAACTCTTGCACGTCCCTGTGCATGACAAGGTTCACACAAATGTTTCTTGGGGGGAAAGGCAAGAGAAGAAGCAGGTGCTTCACCATCATTTACCATGGGTCATTCCACGCATCGGTCAACCCTTGGAAGAAAGACTTCACCACGGTGACAATTGGTTTCCCCAATTCAGTGTAGTCGAGCCTCATTGGTGGTTGACGATCCCGCTCAGACCTCCTGACATGGATATCAGCGTTAGCTCGTTCCTCTACTTCACCACTCTCCTCTTGTCCTTCAGTTCCAGGATCATTCATCATATCCTCCAACCTGTCTGGGAGGACTGGGATCTCTTTAGGTTGGTCCTCACTTAAGTCCTTGACCTCGTTAAACAACTCATCTTCTCCTGAACTGCTATCCAGCGGCATCCTTTGTCCCTCAGATTCAGTGGATGCACTATCATCCATCTTTGCTTCTCTCACAGATTCATGGAGTTCAGGTGCTGGTACGTCCGCAGCAGGAGGTGAGGTCTGACCATCATCTGGAGTCTGCTCATCGCCACATTGATCTGTTTCATGGTAAATTGATGTGGCATCAGGCATAACATTGGCACCTTCCGGAACATCCGTTGACTCAGCGGAGATTGATGTCAGGTTATTCTTGGCGTGACTGGAACCTAGGTCTCTTGGGGCATTTTGCCTTGCAGCACCCCCAGTCATCTCAGAGACTGGCTGTGTTTCGAACCAGGCAATGGGAACAATGTCCTCCTCGTCTGAAGACTGGTCAAGCTCCGTTGTGCTGTTGGGAGGATTCTGACGTGTCCTAGGCTTTCTAGCTCATTTGGGCTGAGCATGCTGCTCCGTTGGTGCGGCAAGAAATCCGCATGGGAGTAAGAGGTCACGATGCAGCGTGCGCTTGGGACCCTCGCCATTCTCTGGTCTAACTGTATAGACTGGGAGGTCTCCAGCTTTCTTTACTACCACATGGACTGTGGACTCCCACTTATCAGCGAGCTTGTGCTTTCCTCGAATACGCACGTTTCTGACGAGTACTCTGTCGCCAACGCCTAAAGCAGAAGGACTCACTCGCTTATCAAACCGAATCTTATTCCTCTCAGCTACCTTGGCAGCAGTTCTTGTGGCAACTTTGTAGCTCTGCTCAAGGCAAGATTTAAGGTCCTGTACGTATTGGGAATGTGACTTGTGTCGCTGTTCTTTCACTGGTAACCCAAATACGAGGTCGACAGGCAACCTTGGCTGGCGTCCAAACATTAGTTCATATGGTGCGAACCCAGTCACCTCACTTCTGGTACAGTTGTACGCGTGGACCAACGGCTTTACAAAGTCCTTCCAGTAAGATTTTTCTTGACTTCCCAGAGTGCCAAGCATGTCTAATAGAGTGCGGTTGAAGCGTTCCACCGGGTTGCCCCTCGGGTGGTATGGTGTTGTTCGCGTTTTGCGGATGCCCGCAATCTGACAGAGTTCCTTGATCAACCGCGACTCAAAATCAGGACCTTGGTCACTGTGCAGCTTCTCTGGGAATCCATAATGGATGATGAAATTGTCCCACAACCACTTTGCAACTGTTCGAGCCTTTTGATTTTGTGTCGGTCCAGCTACAGCATACTTGGTGAAGTGATCGGTGATCACGAGGATGTCCTTTGTGTTGCTTCTGTCTGGTTCAACAGACAAAAAGTCCATGCATACTAATTCGAGTGGTCGCGTCGTTGTTATATTCACCAGAGGTGCAGCTCTCTCGGGTAGAGCTTTCCTACACACACACCTGGTACACGTCCTTATTTTCTTCTCAATGTCCAAAGCCATTCTTGGCCAGTAGAATCTAGCTCTGACTAGATCCTGTTGAGAAATCAGTTTTACCCCAGTTCTTTTTATTCCTCGAGCATCCAGAGATGGCACCGGACTCAGTAGTCATTTTTACAAAATCTTTATTCATCTTGATTCATCTTGATTCATCTTCATTTAAGCATGCACTTCTAGAAGGGAAGACGAGGCCGGTGTCCCTCTCCAAATCTTCACCCCTTTGTTAGTTACAGCCAGCTTTATAGAAGCGACCCCATCATAAAACCCCCACGGTGTGCTGCAAACTCTGTCTGTGTCTATGTGCACGAGCACGCGAATGCCTACATGTGCACGTTCCCACGTGTCTATGTGAGTGCTCGTCTGTGACTGTGTACGCATACCTGTGTGTATGTGTGAGTGCACATGAGTGAGTGTGTGTGTGGATGTGTGTGCATGACAGTTAAAACACTGTGGGTGAAGATATCTTCCTAGAGGTCATAAAACCCCCACCTTGCATCCTCTGGGGAATTTCCGCTCAGTGGGGGAGAAGCCTTCTAAAATCTACTCCTAAATTCACAACACAATAAGGCCTTTATTACTTTACAGACAGTATCTCTACAATAGTTCTACATTCTATGTTAACACATTTCTAAACTCTACATCAGCTAAACATTCCTACAAGTCCCCCTTTTTTATCTGCTCCATGGCAGATAAAACTAAACTAAATCTGTCACCATAATGTTTTCATACTGTGACTCCCCATTTCCCAAAAGTGGCATCATGGTGTGTGCCTTTGTATCAGATTCTCCCACAGCACGATTGATGAGTCTTACGAACAAGGCTCTGATACAAGGCACACAACAACACCCACATGTCACTAATACTGCAATAAAAACAGACAAAGAAACCATAATTGACATAATAAAACCTTTCCATTGCCCAAAGACAGAGGTCATCCATGCTTCCAACGGGTTATCCACTCCCGAATGCTCATGCATTGTAATGGACAACGTTCTCAGACCTTCCAGCGCTCGGGTCACAGAGCCGTCAGGAACTGTTTTATTTGGAATGAAAGTACAACACATATCCCCAAACATCGCGCAAACGCCCCTTTTTCTCCCAACAACATATGTAACGCCATCCGATTTTGTACTGCCATTAAAGATGTTGGACCCAACTGCTCAGCAAGACCTTCAACTGCGTCCCTGGTAAGGTTTGCCACTCTCAGGACATTGTAGTGCACATAATTAATACGATCCACATTCTTATTTGGAGTTACTGGAAAAAATGCAGAAATTATGGGAAGATTTTCAAATCCTCCAGCAACCTGGTCAGCTAACTTAAATTCATTAGGCACACCCCTAGGGACTCCAATGGCATCTACATATGTTGGTGATCCTAATGTAAGGTCAAACGATCCTGATGACCGCTTACCCAGCCGCACCCCCTTTTCACCTACTAGAACGAGAGGTGCACCTAAACGTACCATAGCACAGAGACCAGAAGTCCCACTAGGAATTCTAACATATAATCTGTACCCACCACAATAATAATACAAACCAGCACGTGCCCACAGGCCTATTTCAGTGCCAGTGTCTTTTGATACCTTTCCTCTGGCCAGGTATGTCACAGTGCACCAATCGGCGTTAATCTCCCCGGCCTCATGCTCATGTCTGTCAGGGAAAGACACAGTAAAGTTAAAACACGTGTAGTTGGCTCTTCTTGGTGTGAAAGGACCAAGTACAGTGTCATTACCTATTGGTGGAAACAAACTAGCTAACGTAGTGCAATTACCTTCAGAAACCGCTTCTCTCGTGAGTCTAAGCATGCACTCAAATCCCCACTGGTCTTCTGGATATAGGGGAGCTGGTTCTGTGAAAAGATGTGGGCGAGGAGCTGCGCACGCCACACAATCTGAAACATTTTGTTCTCTAGCATTTTGGATGAGCCAATCTAGCCACAAACTGCTGTCACGATAGCCAATGGCCATTGAAATAAGCTGTTTAGGTTTGAGTCTTGTATAATCTACTTCAAGCATTTGTGGGCCCGATTCAGAAAGTAACAATGGTGAGGGAGGTGTTAAAACAATTCTTTCAGCCACCTCAGGTGCAGAATCTTTAAAATTAATTTTAACCAAACCGTATGGATCCTTCCCTGAGACATCTGCTCCTATAAATAAACACACCACAGATCGGGCAGGCCACACAGTGTCATACCAACGATTCAGTGAGAGAGTCAACGAGTTCTGCCCAGTTGAGAAGTCCCGCTGAAACCCAAGCTTCTGCCACGTGGCGTCCTTGTAGGGGCGCCACGTGCCAGAATACTCCACTATGGTAGACCAATAATCACGTGGGCCCTTCCAATAAGTGTGATAGGGGTAACCAAGCTTCTGATTATTACACTCTATATCTACCATTGGATTGTAACCTACCCAAACATCATATCCCCGCCATGAACTATTTAAACCTTTACATTTAATGACAGCACAAAGATCGAATGTGTACGAAGTAGTGGACCCTTTAACGTAGTCCAGCTCTATACCGCCATAATAATCCAAACACTCATCAGATTTACCTGTTTCGCTGCGTTTGGTTCGCTCCGCCGTGGCCTGTGAAGGGGGTATCCCCGGAGTGGACTCAGATCTGTCTCTGGGCAATTCACTTTCAAAAAAAATCACAGTTACAATTACAACAGTTATCACTCCTAACACTGCCATTGCTCTCCACTTTCCCCATAACCCCATTTTGGTTATTTCTCTCATCGCTTTTTGTCCAATGTAATCTCACTTGTTCTTTTTGTTTTGTTTTTTTTGTTTTTTTGTTTTTTTTATCTACTTTTGTTTTTGTCTTTATTGTTATTATTATTTTTAAACCTTTATCTTCTGAGTCGGGTGATTCTCTCTTACTCTTCTTTCTTCAACTTCCGGGGTAGACTACCCTTCAGTCGTTGCATGGATCAGGGATTTATTCTGTCCCTGGGCTGGGATCCATGTGGGGGGTCTCAGCCGAGTTCCCCCTCTTTTCCTTTGCAGAGAGCCTTTCCGACCTCTTAGGCTCTTCCGCTACAGCACACTGGCTCCAGTGGTACCAGGTTTCGCCTTTCCCTTTCAGTCGGACCACGTGTGAGGTCCTGGTTTCCACCTCGAATGGACCTGTCCACCTGGGCTCGTTCCACTTTCGTTTGTAGACCTTCAGCCACACCCACTTTGCCTCTGGCACCGTCTGCTCCTGTCCTTGGCCTGCAGTCACCTGTGATGTAAAACTTTAGGGCTCCTCTCTCCATCCAGAGTGACTTTTCTTCTGGAGAGGCCTTTTCTTGTTCTTTTATGATCTCTGATCCTCCTGGAGCCTCTCTCCTGGCCTCAGCTCCCATTTTTTGGATGATCCTCTCAGCCACTCCCTCTCGTCATGGCACCTCACAACATCTACAAATTGAAAAAATGACACTCCTCTCGCCACACGGCTTTCGCCATGTGTCAACTCCCCAATGAGACATGCACAAGATAATAACCTGTAATAAAGAAACAAACATCCACCAATTGTTCTGTTAAAAATCACATCATCAAATCACATGAAGAACTGTAATGCTGTAGAAAAAAATGCAAATGTTAGCGCTGCGCAGGTGTGCACACACTTTCTCACAGTAACTTCTGTGAGCAACACAAGCCCATGAATAACACACCTCTGACAGATTCACAAACATAAAAATGGCATTTAAAAGGTTAAACCATCACGCAACCTCGAATGTTGCTGTCATCTTTCTGCTCCTGTAAAACGAAACACATAAATTCATCCACCCTTTTGTCCTGTCTGGGTGGAGGTTAACTTTGAGTCGTGGTCAAGTCTTGTCAGCTTTTACCAGTCAGTCAGTTTGTTTTTATTTCCATTAATTCATTCATCCATTCTTTCTTTGCTGATAGTGGAAACCATCGTCGCATTTAGTTTCCACTTTCAGCAAAATGACGTCATTTCAAAAGAAAAAGGAGAACTTTAGATCGGATTACTTCGCTGAATCCTTTTTAGGGAGGGACTCTCATTTTTCTAATTGTCCCAAATAAGTGGCTTTCTCCTGAGCCCATTTTAATGTGGAGAAACTCACTTGCAACAATTTTCTTGACGATGTGTGGCGCTTTTAATTCCCGACGTGCAGATCTTACTTCAACTAACCCTGACGTTCTCCGCCTCTTTGTCAGAAACCTGACTGTAGGAAGTGTCAGACATGGCGTGCCCCTTCCTTGAAGAGCCAGTAGATGTTGAAGCCCAAATTCTCTGCAGAGCTCTCCACCGGGAGAGAGTGATTAGAGCGCGTTTGGACATTTTATTATTTCCTGATGATTTTCTGTGTGAACGTTACCGTTTTTCAGCACAATCTATAATTTATTTGAATAACATCCTCGGGCCTAATATTGCTCATGTGACACATCGCGGACATCCTCTCAGTTCTGTACATATTATTTGTATTGCACTTCGTTTTTTTTGCAAACGGGAGCTTTCTGTATAATATTGATGACGCTGAGCACGTTTCCAAGGCTACCGTCTGTCGGGCAGTCAGGAATGTTACAGTTGCACTGAAACGTCTCCTGTAGTCGTTTGTGGTGTTCCCCGGTCATAGACCCACAAGATTTATCAAAGAGGGATTCCACAAAATTGCAGGTACACAGCAAATCCAGCATGTCCAAATTAACACTGTCGGATTTGATTTCAACACTATTAAAGTGTCTATATGGGTCCACACCAGAGAGTGTTAATTTAACTCTTTTTGGAGAGTTGGTACGTTAACTCTGATTTAGTGTTAAACACCAAATCTGTCTGGAGTTGACAATTTAACACTTGGTGTTAAGAGTTTATATATTAACTCTCAAAGAGTATTTTAGTTTAACTACGTAAGAGTTATCTTCTAATTCATTCTAAAAAGCAGGAATTTTACTGTTCTGAACATCTAGAAATTTCTTTTGGAAATAAACATTTACTAAAAAGACGCAATGGTTTTTGAAAAACATTTATTCTGAACTGTGCACCACAATTTCAAAACATTTTCTGAAAGATGTAACAGTGTACATGTTCTCACTTTCATTAAAATTTTGTTTATCAAAGGTCTGACATAGGTGAGCTGGTAAATGCAAATAACAGCATTCTCAACACTTATTTCTTCAATACAATATGCATGTCCTTCATTCATCCCTTTGTGGAACTTCAACGCACTTCTGCTGTCCCCCATATTCCATCTTCACAAGCATATCCTGTGCGGAGATTGAATAAAAATTAGTTGACACTAATTAATGGCACAAATAATCCAGTAAACAAATGCAGCACAGTAAGAAAAAAAAGGAATCCTCTTTGAGCCATTACTTGTGTAAAGTATTTTCCCAAAAGACAAGGACACAGGCAACAGGTAATACTGAACTAAATGTAAAACCTCAACCTTTTTCATTTTTACCTAAACCGTGTGCACAAAACTCTGGAGGGATCTATGCTAACGTAGAATCCAGTCAGGACGTCAGCTACTGCCGTTTGCTCGGTTTTTAAAAAAAAAAATTTCATGGGCGATCGTTTTCAGGCTTCAAGTAGCACCATTATACCAGCATTTCACATTCTAGACATTGTTTTAGGTGTGTTTGACCAAAAGTTTGACTGAAAATTCACATGCAAGCTTTTTTCAAGGCTGTGGTATTGGCCCTCAAACAATACCTTTCAGCTAGCTAAAACAGAATATTATGCTATCACCGAGCAACATGGCTAATGCCTTTCACACAGCTTTGTCTCAACTCCAAAGAGCCACAGAAGTAAAAGCTAATAGAAATAATTGAAACAATCTTTGGAAAAATGACTTACCAAGCATGGCAAATGACTCAAATATGTAGAGCAAAATGTTCTGAAATGGCTTCACTTCAGCTTCGATTGGAGCCGTGCTGGGGGCGGAGTCTGTGAATTTACTCTGTTGGTGTCATAGCCCCTGTAGGAGTTCAGAGTTAAGAGGTCAAGAGTTAATGTTTCCATTGTAACACCTCCAGATTTGACATAGAAACACTCATTTTTAACACTCGATTTTAACTACTATCATTTTACACCTCAGAGTTACATTAAAAGAATGTGACTCTACTTAGAGTAAAATTAACTCTACTTTTGCAAGAAGACTATTAACACCAAAACATTTAACACTTTTGAATTTGCTGTGTAGCAGGATGAACAAAACTTAATTCATGATGTGGTGATACTTGAACTACTACTTAAATTTTACATTTATTTTCACTGTTCCCAGGCGTGATTGGCTGTACAGATGGCACTCACATTCCAATCATTGCTCCTTCAGGAAATGAAGGAGACTATGTGAACAGGAAGTCTTTCCACAGCATTAATGTACAGGTACATAGTTCCCTGTAGCATTTCAAACTAACAAATTATTTCATTATAGTAATGGATGCTAATTTGTGTTCTCTGCACTGTGAAGATCATATGTGATGCTGCCAACATTATCACAAATGTGGAAGCCAACTGCTCAGCCTCTGTGAGTGGTGGTGGTGGAGGACCCCCACCTGTTTTTCGGGCCTCCGCTTTTTTTCTAGTGGCCATAACGGGCCACATTTGAGCATACAGAGTAAGCAAATATTTACTTGTAATGTGCTCAGATAATTTCAATAAGTGCTTACAGAAATAAAATTAATGTAGCCTCTAACTGCAATTGATTTACATAGGACAAACAGACCAAGCACTATGGCTCATAATACAATTACACCTTACCTGTTTGGACTATATTTTTATATTTCATTTTTACTTGCTGCCAGGAACGTTTGGGGCCTGTTGGGTTGCACCTGTGCTCACATCACGTCACAAAATAAAATGTATAAAATAAAAAATAAAATATAATAAATAACGTGTTAAATGGGTGGAAATCCCTAGATCAATGTTTAAATTAACACTCACGCATTGACTCTGTCGGCTATGTTTTGCCATGCATGCTCCCTTTCTTTTGCAGCTGAGGCTGTGTTACTTTTTTTCTGCAAAATTTGCATGTTATCAGCATATGCTGCCATCAGAATTTCGGCCTCAAGCGCTGTAAAATACATTGACCGCGCCTTCTTTCCCTCCGTCTCCATGGTGACTCGCTTAATCTGTGCTCCACTAATCAGGGCTTTATGTATCCTCGTGCTCGCGCTTAACTTGGGATTAAAGCAACTCCGCCTTGATTGAACTACTTGTTATCAGCCTTTCTGAAACCGAATATTCCGAGTTGGACAGTTCGGGGTTACTCAACCCTGAGTATTGTTTTTCACTCTGAGTTTTCTAAACCGGCTTCCTGAAATAGGGCCCAGGACTCTGTTCACCCCTGCTATCATGTTCCCCAAAATAATACTAATTAAGTCATCTATATATCAGTTCTCAACCCACTCGATAACCCAGACAGGATGATGGTAACAGTATTACCTACTTAAAATTGTGTTTGATCTTCATTACGTGTGTGTGTGTGTGTGTGTGTGTGTGTGTTAGTCGGGTTAATACATTTTCTGTTTTTATGTATCCTTTCATGTACCTTCCCCCTTTTTTCTGAAACAAAACTCCGTTCACTCCAAATTTTGTTTCAGAAACATCTAAATGAAAAACTCCGTCATAGTCAGGCACAGCTAAACCCCAAATGCTTGCAGGTTACCATCGGCAACCACACTGTGTGTTGTTAACCCCTTCTAGAAATACCCTCTTTTAATGTGTAACACTTTGTGTATGATTTTGTGTTATCTCTGGTGGATATTAGCTGCATGTGTAGTGTCACCTTTCCATTCTTCTAACAGTACACTTGCATACCTCAGTGCTTGTCTTCCTCCCCCTTTTGTGGTGGTCTGGACACTGTGTCAATCCTCCACCTCCAGGCAGTCGCTTGTCTCCCCGGATTCCTTAACCCAATTTGATTCCCCACACTAAAACAGCCGCCTCAGTCCTCTTCTGCTCCTTTTCTTCTCTCCCACTTTTCAGTCCAATGGCAGTCAGTTTTTTCAGCTTTGTCCCGTGTCTCTCTTTGTCCCACTGTCTCTTTCATTGCCATCTCACTCCAAACATGGCAAATGTCAAGCTCAGACAGTCTTCTCAAAAGTCCTTCACACACAGTGAGGTTGCAGCTTGCTGGAAACGCATCTCCATCCATCCAACCTAGATGGTGGTTCTTCTCTTTCTGATGCCGTTTGCCCACACCTCTGCTGGACCTCTCTGCTCAGAACTCTGGTATTGTCTCTTGGACTCCTGTCCACTGTTGATGTTCATGCTCGTGCTTCTGAAACTGCACTCTGTGTCTTCAGGGAGAGATCAGCTTCCTTGGAGCTTGCTTGTTCAGGATGAGGATGGGGAAGCTGCAAAACAATTAAGCCAAAAAATTCTGGCTGGGTGTTTTCTATTTTTTTCTAATGATTTCAACCTATAATTTTCTTCCGACTGCTGCCCGTGGAGAATTGATCCAGGTCCGTTCCCCACCTATAAACGACAGACTGAGAGACTTTCATTATTCACTGTGACTGCATATGTTTTCATCACTCCTAAAGCAACACATCTCTGCTTATTTTGTTCTGATCTCTACTGACTTTAAACCCCAAAAATGAAATTTTATTTATTCTTAACCGCAAACACAAAAATCTTCTTGATGTTGTTGTTAATTATTTTCATCCACCACACTCCAAATTATGTTTTCTTTTGTGTCCAACAGGGGAAGAAGGTGACCTGTAGCGTCACTGCTTCCCCCAGTTGGAGACAATTTCCCACTCACACTTCCACACTTTTTATTTTCTTTGTTTTCATCATTTTCTTTCTCTCTTTTTTTTTCACCCCACATTAACCTGTTAACTCACTCCTTCAACCTCATTTCCTTTCAGCCCAACAGCTCTCATACAGTCAGCAATCAAATTCTCCATTCATCCTTAAGTACTTGATCACTTTAAATGTCACTATTAATTTTATCAATTTATTTATCATTATCATCCACTCTTTAATTTGCTTTATTTACTTTAGTTCATTTTCTCCTATTTAATCACTACAATTTCTTAACTCTTATTATTTCACAGAAAATCAACTAATCTTCTTTGTCTCCCTCTTTGTCATCAAGGAATTCACACACACTCACAGGCTGGTCACTCGCCCTCACCTTTTCTTTCTCTCTCTCACACACTCACACTTTACTCTTCGTTCGTTCCACCTTCCAAGAGAAACTTCACAATTATAATTTACAACTGAGGAGTGCAAGGAGGTCCTACTTCTCTGACATCATCACTAAAAACAGCCATAATGCTCGGGTCTTATTTTCTACAGTTGACAGGCTAACAAACCCTCCTGTGTCAGTGGCAGCTGAACTTCATTCGACGATGGCCTGCAATGACTTTGCCAAATTCTTCACAGAAAAAATCCAAAAAATTAGACAAGCAATTGGTACATCAACAGCAGATCCAGGATATGTATTGTGTCCACCAAAAAACTGTTTAAACACCATGAAACAGTTTCACCCGATTAACAGCAAAGACCTGGAGGACATCTTAGGTCAACTGAACTCCTCCTCCTGCTGTTTAGATGTCCTGCCAACAAGTTTTTTCAAAAAGGTCTCAAAGACTTTAGAGTCAGACCTGTTACAGATCGTCAACTTTTCTTTATTATCAGGTGTGTTTCCAGAATCACTAAAAACTGCTGTAATAAAACCTATACTGAAAAAGGACAATCTTGACAAGACACAAATGAACAACTACAGGCCGATCTCAAATCTCCCGTTTTTAAGTAAGATCATTGAAAAAGCAGTTTCTCAACAGCTCAGTTACTTCTTAAAACAGAATAACTGCTACGATGCCTTCCAGTCAGGTTTTAGACAGAACCACAGCACTGAAACCGCTCTGACCAAAGTGTTTAATGACATATGTCTGAATACAGACAGTGGAAAAATGTCAGTCCTAGTTTTACTGGATCTCAGTGCAGCATTTGATACAGTTGACCACAACATATTACTCAAACGACTGGAGAACTGGACAGGTCTTTCAGGAACTGTACTAAACTGGTTCAAAACATACTTAGAAAACAGGAAATACTTTGTATCAATAGGTAACTTCACATCTGAGCAGACAAGTATCACATGTGGAGTTCCCCAAGGTTCCATCTTGGGACCCCTTCTGTTTAACATTTACATGCTCCCACTGGCACAGATTATAAAGAACAAAAAAATAAACTATCACAGCTATGCAGATGACACACAAATATATATCACAATGTCACCAGGAGACCAAGGCCCTGTACAGGCTCTTGGTAAATGCATTGAGGAAATTAATGACTGGTTGTGCCACAATTTTCTCCAGCTAAACAAAAACAAAACTGAGGTAATAGTCTTTGGCGCCAAAGAAAAACGATTACAGGTCACCAGAGAACTTCAATCTATACATCTAAAAACCACAAACCAGGCGAGAAATTTGGGTGTAGTGATGGATGCAGACCTAAAAAAAACACATTAAGACAATAACAAAGTCAGCTTACTATCACCTCAAGAATATTTCAAGGATTAAAGATCTGATGTCTCAACAGGACCTGGAAAAACTAGTCCATGCATTCATCTTTAGTAGGCTTGATTACTGTAACAGCATCTTTACAGGTCTACCTAAAAAATCAGTCAGACAACTACAGCTCATTCAGAACTCTGCTGCTCGAGTCCTCACTAAGACCAAAAAAGTGGACCACATCAGTCCAGCTCTGAGGTCTTTACACTGGCTGCCTGTCCGTCAGAGGATAGACTTTAAAGTTCTGATGCTGGTCTATAAAGCTCTGAATGGTTTAGGACCAAAATACATCAGTGACCTCCTGACCCAGTATGAACCTTCCAGATCGCTCAGGTCATCTGGATCCGGTCTTTTATCAGTTCCCAGAGTCAGAACCAGACACGGAGAAGCTGCATTCAGCTTTTATGCTCCTTATATCTGGAACAAACTCCCAGAAAGCCTCAGATGAGCTGAAACACTCAGTTTATTTAAATCCAGGTTGAAGACTCACCTATTCTCAGCTGCATTTGAATAAAGCACCAAATCCACACTTTTAAGCTTAAATTTCAAAACTTACATTAACTACTGATTTTATCTACTGTTCTGATTTTATCTGTTTTGATTTTATATACTGTTTTGTTTGTTTGTTTGTTTGTTAAGTGGGTTTAGAGCTCTGGGTAGCTCCCCAGCTGGGTCTAGACTGGGTCTAGAGAGTATTTTAAATTCAGGGAATTTAAAATAGAAAGTAGCTCGTCCACAGAAGGACTGGTAGCTCCCCTTACGATAAGGGTTCAGATCGCGCGAACAGGTGTGAATGTGAATGTGTGTGTTTAGTTAGTTTGTTTGTTTGCTTGTTTTAATCAATTTTAAATCATGCTTTTTATTTGTTTTTGTTTCTAATGTCTCTGTAAAGCACTTTGAATCACCTTGTTGTTGAATTGTGCTATACAAATAAATTTGCCTTGCCTTACCTGTGAACCCGCCCCCTCGAGGCTGGCTCACACACACTTCATGCTTCTTGCAGTCCCATTCAAACTTTCTGCGAGACACTTCTGCTGATTCAGGACAACGCCCCAAGCGGCACACAAAGCGGGTACCGTCCGCTCGTGCGCCTCACGAATTGTTCAAACATGCGCCACGGACTCGATACCGCGGTTTCTCTTCCCCTAAAAAATATAAAACCAAATTAAACGCCCCAATTGACTTCACAGCTTGCAACAATTCGCGACACGGCCTCCTGCCGCGATTTCTGCACACCACAAACACACACTTTTAGACACGAATTCTTTTTATTACTTTAATTGACTCCCGTACTTCCGACGAGACGCCGACTCTAACGGGGTTTTCACACACACACGCAATCTACACACTGCAGTCAGTGGGCTGAGCCAAGCAGTCGTTCTCTCACTAACAAAGCAACTTGCCCCCCACTCTCATGCACGTTATCAACCACGACTAGGATCCAACACCTAGCTTTAGTTATTTAGGGCGCACTCAGTGCCCAGGTTACCAACCTGGCAAATCCCAAGCACGCGTCCGACCAAGGGTGGAGTTGCCAAACTCGGAGCGCACACGGCCCTTAGCCGGCGACAAAGCTTTTCAGCCCCGCTTTCTAACTAATAATAACACAAGTTTCCTGCTTTAACGCACGGGGACGGATCAAACACCGCCACTTTTTTCCTAATAACTAAGACGGATCAGACACCGCCACGGATGAAACACCGATTCTATTAATCCGTAACAAACGTCTCCTGCTTTAACGCACCGAGATGTCCTTACGGGGCGCTAAACATCAACTTGGAGTTCTTACAAAAGTCTCTTGCTTTAGTCGCTCACAGTACGCTAAACATCAACTTGGAGTTCTTAAAAAAGTCTCTTGCTTTAGTCGCACTGAGACGGACGCTAGCCGCCTTTTTTTCTACTGAGTGAATTTACACTGGGATACGTTCAACTTAGCGAACAGATAATTTAGGCTTTAAACAATATGCACGGTTCGAAAATAAACAGGTCGTGCTTACCTTTTAATCATGTGAGCTAGCTCTCTGTTCGCCTCGTTTCACGATCTCAGCTCTGCCAATTCATCTCTGGGCCTCGAGCGAATCCCGCGGGTTCGGCACCAAAACTGTTGAGAAATCAGTTTTACCCCGGTTCTTTTTATTCCTCGAGCATCCAGAGATGGCACCGGACTCAGTAGTCATTTTTACAAAATCTTTATTCATCTTTATTCATCTTCATTCATCTTCATTTAAGCATGCACTTCTAGAAGGGAAGATGAGGCCAGTGTCCCTCTGCAAAAATCTTCATCCCTTTGTTAGTTACAGCCAGCTTTATAGAAGCGACCCCATCATAAAACCCCCACGGTGTGCTGCAAACTCTGTGTCTATGTGCACGAGCACGTGAATGCCTACATATGCACGTTCCCACGTGTCTATGTGAGTGCTCGTGTGTGACTGTGTACGCATACCTGTGTGTATGTGTGAGTGCACATGAGTGAGTGTGTGTGTGGATGTGTGTGCGTGACAGTTCAATCAATCAATCAATCAATCTTTATTTATAAAGCACTTTTCATACAGAGAAAATGTAGCACAAAGTGCTTTACATAGTTAAAAGCAGCCCACCCCACCCTCCAACTCACTCCCCACACTCTCAATACACATATATCCCCCCACCCACACACACATACACACACGCGCACACTTAAAGAGTAAAAATTGGGCTGGGCTCGCATGAGCCAAGTGAGGAAACACTATAACAGGGAGCCGTCTGCACCGGGAGCCGGTCACAGACCGCAGCCTCCAGGCTGGGCACACAGCAGGAAGGAGGCCAAGGAGCCCCCCAGCCAGGCTGAGAGGACCCCAGAGACCCAGCAGCCACGGTCAATCACAGCCCCGGTGCAGAGAGCGCCCTCCGAGGAAACACTGGAGATATGACGCAATACGATATATATAGGGTAAAATGATAAAATAAATAAGAACAGGATACAATATAAATATAAATATAAATAGAATAAGAAGATTAAAAAATGAATAAGAATAAAATCAAACAAATATTAGGTAAATCCTAAATTAATAATAGAATAACAGGATAGAATAAATAAGCATAAAATAAATAAACGCTAAGTAAAAGCTAAATTAAAAAGGTGGGTCTTGAGCCTGTTCTTAAAAACATGTACGTTCTCTGCGGCCCTGAGCTCCTCCGGCAGGCTGTTCCACAGACGAGGACCATACCACTGAAAAGCTGCCTCTCCGTGAGTATGTGTCCTGACTTTAGGGACAATCAAAAGGCCAGTACCAGAGGACCTCAGGGTCCGCGAGGGTTCGTATGGTGAAAGCAGATCTGAGAGATAAGAAGGCCCAAGACCATTAAGACATTTAAAAACCAATAAAAGAACTTTAAAATCGATCCTGAAACACACGGGGAGCCAGTGCAGCGATTCTAAAACCGGTGTAATGTGGGCCCGCCCTCTGGTCTTCGTCAGCACACGAGCTGCCGAGTTTTGCAAGAGTTGTAAAGTTGAAATATTCTTCTTAGGAAGACCAGAGAGCAGGGCATTACAGTAATCAATGCGACTGGTAATGAAAGCATGCATCAGCATCTCCGTGTTGGCCCGAGAGAGAATAGGGCGGACTCTGGCTATATTTTTTAGATGATAAAATCCAATTTTGGTTACATGTTTAATATGTGGGATAAAACCAAGCTCAGAGTCAAAAATAACACCCAGGTTTTTCACTTGTAGCGAAGGATATAGTGAAAATGCCTCTAATTTAGACAAGAGTTTCTCTCTCTGAGCCTCAGGACCGACAATTAAAACTTCAGTTTTGTCCTGGTTAAGATGTAAAAAGTTTTCTGCCATCCAAGATCTTATATCCAAGATACAGTTAGAAAGGGCATCCATTGGTCTGGTGTCATCAGGAGACACGGAGATGTACAGCTGCGTGTCATCAGCGTAACTGTGGAAGTTCACTCCATGCCTCCTGATGACACCGCCGAGAGGCAGCATATACAAATTAAAAAGTACAGGGCCTAGAACCGACCCTTGAGGCACACCACATGTCACTCTATGGATCTTAGAGGAGCATGTATCCATACTCACCATAAAAGATCTGTCAGAGAGATAGGAAGTGAACCAGTTGTGTACAGCACCAGAGAGGCCCACCATGTGTTTCAGTCTGTTTAAAAGAATAGCGTGGTCTACTGTATCAAAGGCTGCGCTTAGATCCAGTAGCACCAGGACTGAGAGCTTTTGGGCGTCCCAGTTACATCTAAGATCATTTAAAACCTTTAGGAGAGCAGTCTCTGTGCTGTGGTTCACCCTAAATCCAGACTGGAATATCTCCAGGATCTGTCTATCATTGAGAAAATCAGTAATCTGAGTAAAAACAAGTTTTTCTAAGACTTTACTTAAAAATGGTAAGTTGGATACAGGTCTGTAGTTATTAAAATCATTACAATCCAAATTGTTCTTCTTCAGAAGGGGCCTCACCACCGCCGTTTTAAAGGCAGCAGGGAAGACACCCAACTGAAGAGAGCAATTCATCATGTATAAAAGCTCAGCCTCAAAAAATCCATAAAGTGTTTTAAAAAGTGAAGAAGGGATTGGATCTAAAAGACATGTGGTGGGTCTCACTGTGGAGAAAACTTTCTGAAGGTTCTCAGCATTAACCAGGACAAAGCTGTCCAGTGTCTCCTCAGGTACAATCGAGCCCTCAGATGTGTTTAAAATCATATCACGATTAGATAAAATATCAGATCTGATGGCGCTGATCTTTCCCCTGAAGTGGTCTGCAAACTGCTCACAGAGCGAGTCTGTGGGGGTTCTTTTGGAGCTTTTAAAATCAGGGTTAAATAAATGATCTATGGTGGAAAAGAGGACCTTGGGATTATTTTTGTTAATACTGATTATTTTGGCGAAGTATGAATTTCTTGACTTCCTTAATGTATTATTGTACATTTTAAGTTGCTCGCAAAATATTTGATGGTTGATAGTATTATTATTTTTCCTCCATCTCCTTTCTGCTGCCCTGCAATTTCTTTTGAGTTTTTTGACTTCTTCGTTTCTCCAGGATGATGCATGTTTTACGTTAATCTTTTTGGTGGTGAGTGGAGCAACGGAGTCAAGGCTTTTCTTCAGTTTGCTGTTGAAATAACTAAAAATCAAATCGCAGGGTGCAGGTAAAATCACAGGGGGGCATTCGACTAAAACCCTGGTAAAATTTGCAGCCACTTCAGAGGTTAGATAGCGCCTCCTCACAGTTCGCACTGAGGTCTCCCGCTGAATAAAACCGGTGATGTTAAAAAACACACAGTAGTGGTCAGAGACAGCCAAGTCAACAACAGAGGACACGCTGGTGGACAGCCCATGGGTGATGACCAGGTCCAGAGTGTGTCCTCTGTTGTGAGTCGGCTGCGTGACGTGCTGGGTAAAATCCAAACAGTGAAGAATGTTTAAGAATTCTTTTGTTGCAGGGTCAGAAGGATTATCTATGTGCAGGTTAAAATCACCGGTTAAAATTATCATGTTATATTTTGAATGTATGTTTGTTAAAAATTCTGAGAATTCCTTGATAAAAGCAGCGCTGTCTTTAGGTGGTCTATAAATTGTGACAGATAAAACTGGAGGGCTGCTGAAAACAATAGCATGGAATTCAAAAGTGGTAAAATGATCAAATAAAATCAGTGTGGTGGGGCGTGGTCTGCGGGGCCGTGCGGACGCACCTGCACGGCATCCGCAATCACGCCCGCCGTGTTAAAACACAGGGACTCAGGGGTTGGTGGTGGTGTGGTGTGATGTGAATCAAATAAAGTTGGCTCTGAACGTCGCTCCGTGGTCCCGCCGTGCCTTATTCATGCCACAATCAGTTAAAACACTGTGGGTGTAGGTGACTCCCTAGGTCATAAAACCACCACCTTGCATCCTCTGGGGAATTTCCGCTCAGTGGGGGAGAAGCCTTCTAAAATCTACTCCTAAATTCACAACACAATAAGGCCTTTATTACTTTACAGACAGTATCTCTACAATAGTTCTACATTCTATGTTAACACATTTCTAAACTCTACATCAGCTAAACATTCCTACAATCCACTGTGCGTTCCTTTCCCGTGTGACCCATGTCGTCATGCAGACTGGTCAATACCACGTCTAGGCATGTTCTATAGAGGATGCCATTTTGGAGCTCAAACTTGTTCAATTCTCTCAACAAGAGAGGCAGATCTGGAAGCTCGGTTCTTAGACGAGATGGTGGTTTCACTCCGTGCTCAATCTGGGAAATGACATGCTTAATGCACTGATCAGCTCGTTGCTTGTCTCTGAGGTCCTCTTCTGAAAGGTTTGGGATGATGGGTAGTCCTCCAAGCCCGTCCTCATGACCAAAACTGTCAGGCACCGCATCTGCAGAAATGGCCAGGCTTTCAACCAGGGAGATACTACCATCACAGTCCATTTCATTGTCGGTGCAATAGATAAGTTGTCTCTCACAAATGGCTTGAACGACCTCTGGATTAACCACTTCAATGTCTCCTGGGTCAGATAGGTGATGTTGAGTGAAACGACGTATCCTGTCCCACTCTTTCTGAGATGGTAGGTCATCATGCAGATTGCCGTGAGGGCGTCTCAACAATGCGTCAGCATCTCCATTTTGTTTCCCAGGGCGGTACTGGAGCTTAAAAGAGAAGGTGGAGAGTGCAGCCAGCCACCTATAGCTGGTTGCATCGAGCTTGGCAGAAGTAAGTATATAAGTGAGAGGATTGCTGTCAGTGACCACCGTAAACTGATTGCCATACAGATAGTCACTGAACTTCTCTGTCACAGACCACTTTAATGCCAGGAACTCGAGCTTGTGAGCCGGGTAGCGGGATTCACTACGTGATAACCCTCTGCTAGCGTAGGCAACAACACGCAGCTGCCCCTCCTGCTCCTGATACAAGGCCGCTCCGAGGCCGGTGGAGCTTGCATCCGTGTGTAGGATGTAGGGCAACGTGGGATCTGCAAAGGCTAGAACTGGGGATGTTGTCAGTTTGTCTATAATCATTTCAAAGGCCTGCTGGCAAGCGGGTGTCCAACGGTCCAGAAATGGTTCTTTTGGGTGGTAGTACTGCCCACTCTTGTCTTTTGACTTGGGATGCTTCTGAACAGGTGGGTACCCCGATGTCAGGTCATTCAGAGGCTTTACTATGCTTGAATAGCCTTTGATGAACTTCCTATAGTACCCGCAGAATCCCAAGAAGGCTCTCAGCTCTTTTAGGCGGTGAGGAACTGGCCAGGTCCTTAATGCTGCTATCTTCTCTGGGTCTGTTTCCACTCCCCGCTCCGACACCACATGTCCCAGATAACGAACCGAAGACTGGAAGAACTTGCATTTTTCTGGAGACAGCTTCAGCCCGTACTCCTTCAACCGGTTGAGAACCTTGATGAGTCTGGCTTCGTGTTCTTCTAAAGTCTTTGAAAAGACTATCAGGTCATCCAGAAAAACTACAACCTCATTCAGGTTCATGTCACCCATGCACTTTTCCATCAGCCTCTGGAAGGTACTTGGAGCGTTCGTCACTCCTTGAGGCATGCGATTAAACTCCCAGAAACCAAGCGGGCAGACAAAGGCAGTCTTGGGCTTATCAGCTTCATCAACCTCAATCTGGTAATAACCAGACTTGAGGTCGAGAACACTGAACCACCTGGAACCAGAGAGTGCTGTGAAAGTGTCGTCCATCCTTGGGAGTGCGTACGCATCCTTCACTGTCTGCAGGTTCAACTTCCTGTAATCAATACAGAGGCGAACTTGACCATTTTTCTTCCTGACCACAACAATGGGAGATGAAAATGAAGACTCGCTCTCACGAATCACTCCAGCATCAAGAAGTTCTTGAAGATGTTTTCTGACGGCTTCCACATCGTTTGGGTGGATTGGCCGGGCCCTGTGCTTGAATGGTGTTTGGTCAGACAGCTTGATGTGATGCTTTACTTTATCTGTCCTCCCAAAGTCAATATCATTCATGGCAAAGACTTCAGGCATGCCATTCAGCTTTTCCACAATTCTGTCTCTCCACTCTGGAGAAATGTGAGATTCCCCAAAGTCAAAGACCAGCTTAGGTTGATCAGGGGACTTGGATCCAGGTAGCTTGGTTGGCTCCTGACCCTCCGTCGCACTCTGTTTGTGCGGTAGAATAGCCTGGATTGCATTGAGCTCAGCAATCACGCTCTTGGCCGGAATAGTGATGTCGTGCTCAGACGCATTAGAAATCACAACTGGTAGCCTGCATGGGGATCTGGTCGGTATGTTAAGGAGGCAGGTCTTTACTAGAAGTCCTCCAGGCAGAGATGATGTAGGGTACTCCACAATGGCACACTTCTCCGACTGGAGTCCCTTGACTGCTACAGTTCCCTCTAAAACAACAGTTTCTCCAGCCGGAACAACCTTCTTGTCTTTCCCATGCATCCTCACCACTCCAATGTTACTGTCATGACATTGTTCATGTTGCAGTTGTAATACTTTCAGCACAGTCTTGTAGCCATCTGCTGAAGTGTGGTGGATCACTGGACCTTTCTCTTTGTGCATGTTATATGCCACATCAAGGGTGTTAGTACCAATCAGTACATGAAAGCCAGATGTTCCACTGTCTGGGACCACTAAGGCCAAGGTTGGGACATCCCACTCCTTCCCCAGGAATTGTTCTGGGAAGGTGATGGTGATTTTAATGTAGCCCAAATAAGGCACGGGTAACCCATTGGCACCTTCAACTTCCAATAGATCATACAGTGGCTCTATCTGTGTTTTGAACAGATGTTGATCAAAGAAGGACTTGGTAACCGTAGTCACTTGTGAACCTGTGTCCATCAGACAGTTAAACTGTTTATCTTGGATCATCACTTGGCATGTACTCTTTGTACCTATCAGTTTTGGGGAAACCTTCGAAAGGTGTTTCCTGACATTACACTGGTTCAAAGCAGCACTTAATTTAGGTGTAGCGTCTTTATTAACAGGGCGCTGGTGAGCTGCTACAGCCTCAGTTTGCCCTACAACTGAGGCTACATCTAAAAATTTTCATTGGGAGTTAGATGGTCGGTTGCATCCCAAAGACGCTGCTTTTCTCTTAGCTGACTTCTTTTTTCATCAACGAGAGTGGGGTTTGGTTCGTTAGTGCAAGTTGAGGAAATGTGGCCATGCGGTAAGCTGGCTCTGAAGAGATGCGACCTACTGTTTTAGTTCCGCCAATGTGTTGGACTCGGGTGGGATCACTACTTGCTGGCTGCAGGCACATGTGCTTTGCGAGCTAGTAATGGCCCGCTGTCGATTTGAGCCGAGGTGTTTCTTCATGCGTGTGACTTTGGCTGCATGTCTATCCTCTTCAGTACGGATCTGTAACAGGAGCTCTGCAAACGCTGGAGGGTGACTTTTCTTTTCTTCTAGGTTGAGGTCAGAGAGCAAGATGTTGTCCCAACAACCGCGGCAGAATTGCTTGAGAATATATTTGTCTGCTTCTTCAGCAGCAATTCCTCCCCTCTTAACAGCAAGGTTTAGAACAGCCTGGAGGCGGCAGAGGTAAGATGAAGCCTTTTCACCAGGATCCTGAAGAGTGTTCATAAACTGGGCGAAAAGTTCTTCGCCATCTTCAACAGTTCCAAAGGCTGCATCCAGCAGTTGAAGGTAAGTTTCAGGGGTAGCTTCAGGACTTAGCCTTTTAACAATATCTGCTGCAGGGGAGAGCAAGCTTTCAACCATTTTCCGAGACTTCTGAAGATTGGACAGAGTGGGATCTTTCCTGAGAAGCTCAGCATGTGATCGCCATGTGTCGTAGTCGGTCTCATTACTGGGTCTTGGGGTTTTTCCTGAAAATGGGTGAAGCTTGATGGGAAAATGTGGATATGTGTTACAGTCACTTTTCCTTACAATGTGTTCAACGATGACCTTTTGAACTTCAGGTGGATGCAGGTCACTCTCCCTGATGGGTAGATTTTTCCTCAGTATGGTGGGTGGCTTTGGTTTGGGGCAATCTTGACCGGAATCCATTAAGGAGGCACTTCTGAACATCCGGTGCTCTGAGGTTTCAACTGTTTCAAGAGATGTGTCGAACGGTTTGGCTACAGATGCCTCATCAATGCTGTCTGTTCCAATTGCCTCACTGATCTCTGACATCATGTCTCTCAGCACTTCTTCGTAGTCTTTCCCACTTAATTTTGCCAATTTCTTTATCTCATTGAGGTAGGTTTTGGTAACATTGCAGCCAACCTTCGTAGTGTAAATGCTAGCCAAAGCTTGAACGAGATACCTGACACTTGGGTTCTCTTTGAGTTCATGTGTGTAAGGCAAAAGAGGAGATAAGGCTTCAATGGAGGCACCATCTTGATACTCAATAATCAGGTTTTTATAAAACTCTGATTCAGCATCAGTTACTGAAACAAGCCTAAAAGAACCATATTTCTTTAGAAAGTCTGTAATCTCCTCATCTTCTGGCGATTCAAGCAACCCACTCACAATCACTGCATTAGGGACTTTGATACCTGAGTTAGCTATGAACTCCATCTTTGGCAATGACGCTAAAACATTTAAACAACTTTTTTTTCATACAATTCCCCAAACTTGAGATATGTTTCACTGCTGACACTTAACTAGGCTCCTGGCTGACTCGCCACTTTTATAACAGGTATTACAATTAAACAACATGAGATATGCATTAAATTATTGTCTCGACAACTTTGGACCAGTATCAGAAAGTTCTACGTAAGACTATGGAGCCTTGAAAGGGTCAGCAGAGAAGGAACCACACAATGATAGATAAGATGTGATTTGAATAGAAACTGTATTGAAAGTTGTAAAGTTTACAAACCCTGCCTGTCTAAAGCCGGCTTCCTACAGTGCACAAACGCACATTAAAGGGCCCAAAAATAAAATCAAAACAACATCCTCTTTAAGGAAATTCTCCAAAGAGTTTCAATTAAAGAGCTTCCGCTCCTATTGCTCAGTCCACTTCTCTTTGGAAAGAGAAATTAGAGTTCCGTGTGTGTGTGTGTGTGTGTGTGTGTGTGTGTGTGTGTGTGTGTGTGTGTGTGTGTGTGTGTGTGTGTGTGTGTGTGTGTGTGTGTGTTTCTGTCCATTGGTTCTAACACTACCCGGGTAGATTTTTAAAGTGTTAGTCTTATCTGTATCAAGGAATGTAGTAATAGTCCTGAGGTTCGCTGAAGATGGATCCCACGGCTGGCCACACTGCACTCGGGTCCGTCGACAGTCACTCTCTTGGGATTGGCTCGCCACTGAACCCACAGGGTTCAGATCTCAAATGATCCAGTCCTGGTCAAAAAAACAATCGGAGCTCGTGGTGAGATAGCTCGTCCAGCTGACGCAGCTTCCCACGGCCGTATTTCACAGATCTCAGATCCAGGATCTTTCAGCTAATTTGGCGGTTGCCTCATGAGTAGCGGTTGCCTCGTGAGTAATGGCTTCCACAACAGGAAATGTTGACTAACAGAAAGTCATCTCAAGGCATACTCGCCTCCTAGCGGCGGGGAGGGAAAATTACACCTCCAACCTTATGCAGCAGCACAACCCACAAATCTGATGTGGGTTACATTGGCCATCCCTACTCTAATCTAAATGGGGCAATTTCTTGCCCCAACAGGTGAGACCAAAACACCAACCACAACATATAAAAATGGGTGGTGTCAGTATGGCTATGTTCTACATTTATACTTGACACCAACTTAACCTGTACACACATCTGCATTTTACCATCAACTATTTCTCAGAGTCCACAGTAAAGCAGTCCCCAGTGTGAGTGCACTCCTCCTTGGATTTGACATGAAACTAAATGACTCTGAAAGATACAACACATCCCGTATAACAGAAAGACCTCGTTAGTTGGACTCTTTCCATGACATCTTTATTAAGAAATTAAGATAAACACTGAACACGTCACCTTTAATCCCCATAGTTCACCCCAGCAGCAAACTACCCAACTTAGAAAAGCTAAGCAAAGCCTCCTTCACAGAGGGAGGAAATCGTTAAATGCACATTTATTGGGGTGAATAAAGCAGAGCATCATCTACCTGGGTGAGGCATGGTGATGGTGTCGTTCGTGTTGGTGGAGCCCACATTAAAGATGACCACCGCAGAGGCGTTGTGGGCTGCAGCGTGGCGGATCTTGTCCTTGTAGGTGCAACACCCCCTTGGCGTCCCGCTTCGGAGAGTGCTCGCCATATCGCCCGCACTCTGTCTTCTCGGTGCGCAGCTCCGAGGTGGCCGGGTCCACGTAGGTGATGTTGACGAAGGCGGTGTACCACTCCTCCCGCTCGGCCACGGTGAAGTCCAGGCACAGCAGATGGACGAAGCAGAAGGAGAGCAGCCACGTAGAGAGGGCCAGGCTGTGGCAGGCCGCCACCAGCAAGCCCGGGGCCATGACGAGAGCGAGCTGTGTGTCGGTAGGTCGGAGGAGCCCGGCAGCTTCAACGCTGGAGCCTCCTACTCCACCATGCTAAAAGGCAAAACCACAAGGAGCGTGTTTAACTCGCTTGTACTCCCCTTTTTTCACACCAAAGAAAAAAAAGTCCCTGTTTTTAGCCGCTCCCCTCCACTACTCTCAGATTATCTAGCAGCAGACGCCTGTTAGCAGTTTCCATTTCCAGCCGTTGCCGTTAACTCGATGAGAAACACCCACGAAAAAACTCCTAAATGCGCACAACTGAAAGGAGAAATCACCACAGGAGTGACGCGACGTGAGCCCACCGAAGTGAAGCTACAGGCGGTTGGCTGAGTGCGCGCACACGTTAATAATTTGTTGGAGATTTAAAGCTAAGTGCAGTAGCTATGGAGTGCCAGGACTGCCATAATGAATTAATTAAATGTGGCAATAATTAATTAAAATTGGAATTAATTAATTAAATAAATAGTTATGACACATGTAATTAATTAATTATTGACACATTTAATTAATTATTTATGTATTTCATATTTTAATTAATTATTGACACATGTAATTAATTAATTATTGACACATTTTGTAGTGGCGGCACTCCGTCTCTATTTCACTCTTCTGTACCACCTTTAGGAGTCAGTCCGGCAACATGCATTGAAACGCGAGCAAGTCCAAGTATCCTTCTTGCAAACAATATGTTTATTGACACTTTTAGTTTACATGGCAAGACTCGGTCAAAAAACTGTGTTGCTTCCAGCTTATCCGACTCCCCAACTACGTAATAACAGTGTGCCGGAAGCCCAAAATACTAAAAAGCGCATTAGAATGTTGCACTTCTATATTCTATACATTTAACAAACAGTATTTTAAAATCAACTAGAATTATATTCTTAACATCAAACATATATATTTCTCCTCTAATCATTTTACCAGTACCAATAAAATTAACCTTTAATTGGCTCTTACATCATCCGGCCCCTAATTGGTTAGGTGAGAGAACTAAACAATTACTAACTTACACATTAATCATTAAGAGCCAACCTAATTGTAATGTCCATGAACAAACATTCTTTCTCTTCATCGCTCGGATGAAGCCTCCTCCAGAAGACACAACTTGTTAACAGGTCTTTCCAGGATGTTGCTTTTAGTTTTTACTTTCAATCTTCGGACTGTTCCACTTGAGTCTGGCAACGTCTCAACCACTCTCCCCATGAGCCAGGAGTTGCGTGGAGAAGAACTGTCCACCAGCAGCACAAGATCTCCGACCACGAAGTTTCTTCTTGGTTTAAGCCACTTCTGGCGCTCTTGCAGAAGTGGAAGATATTCACGAGTCCATCTGGTCCAAAACAAATCTGCTAGATACTGAACCTGTCTCCATCTTCTTCTGGTGTATGCATCGTTTTTGTTGAAGACACCTGGAGGCATGAGGGGCTGTGACTTAAGCAGCAACAGATGGCTCGGCGTTAAAGCTTCAACGTCATTTATGTCATCTGAGACGCTTGTGAGAGGTCTGCCATTAATGATGCTTTCAATCTCACACATTATCGTATGAAGACAATCTTCATTTGGCACTTGTTCCTTCAAGAGAGCGCTGAGAATTCGACGCACTGTTCGAATTTGTCTCTCCCAAACTCCACCTTGATGTGAAGCAGCCGGGCTGTTAAAAATCCACTTTATACCTTTTGGTTGTAGGACTCTTTCTATTTTGTCGTTATCCAGTCTTTGAATGGCTTCCCTCAACTCCCTTTCCGCTGCCACAAAGTTTGTGCCATTATCTGACCTCATGATGGTAACTTGACCTCTTCTGCAGATGAAACGTCGAATCGCGTTGATACAGGAGTCTGTGTCAAGACTGTCTGCCACTTCAATATGCACAGCTCTGAGAGTGAGGCAGGTAAACATGACACCATATCTTTTGACAGTACCCCGGCCCCGCTTGACATCAAATGGGCCAAAGTAGTCGACACCAGTGTTTGTAAACGGAGGTTTGTCTGGTAGAAGACGGTCTTCAGGTAAGTCTGCCATCTTCTGCTCACCAACCCTTCCAGAAATCCTACGGCAAGTTTGACATTTGTTGATTATCTTTCTAATTGCCGAATTGGCTTGAGGAATCCAATATCTGCATCGCAATTGTGCCAGCACATAATTGCGACCGCAGTGACCAGTTCGTTGATGGATGTCTCTCAAAATGATTTCAGAGATTTTGCTGTGTTTAGAAAGAATTGCTGGTTGTTTAGCATTTTCTGGCAAGCGTGATTTATTGAGTCTGCCGCCAACTCTCAGCATCCCATCTCGAAGAACTGGGTCTAATTTGAACAGCTGGCTGCTACAACTGAGCTCCCTTCTGTAGGATTTTGATCTCCTCTCCATGATGTTGTTTCTGGCTGAAACGAACAATTTCTGATTCGGCAGCCTCAAGATCCTCCAAAGCAAGCGCTTTCTTTCCCATTGCAGATTTAAATGTCCTCATGTGCACTTGCAACTTTAACCTTTGCTTTTCAGGATCATTTTCATTTTTCTGGACTATTTTTGAGTACTGTTTTCTTTCTTCTTTCAACATCCATAGCACCTTCCTTAGCTTCATTATCCAGGCTACTGCTCTTTTCAGTTTATTCCAGTCTGAATAGTAGTCTATCACACGTTTCATTGGTTCCATGCCTTCCTCAGCTGTCAGTATATTAACCGTTGCTGAAGTCTTGACTTCTGGATCATTTTGAAGGTTTTCCTTCTTTCTCACTGGCTGTTCTGGCCATTCGTTTTCGTCTAGAAGATAGTTCGGCCCGTGAATCCATGAACCTCCTTCCAACAGATCTTTTGCCTTTAAGCCTCTGCTTGCTTGATCTGCAGGATTTTCTGCCGATGTCACATACTTCCATTGTGATGGCCTGGTTGCTTCTCGAATCAGTGACACTCTGTTTGCAACAAACGTTTTGAAGCGAGATGTTTCGCTATCAATGTATCTAAGCACAGTTGTGGTGTCCGTCCAAAAGACTGATTGTTGCAGAGGAACTTGAAGTTCTTGTCGCAGTAATCTGTCCATCCTCACTGAAATCACTGCTGCAGTCAGCTCAAGCCTAGGAATTGTGACTTGCTTGAGCGGAGAAACTCTGGATTTCCCAATGAGAAAGGCACAATGTCTCTTGCCTCGTCTATTTTCCATCAACAGGTAAGAGACAGTTCCATATGCGTAATCTGAAGCATCGGAAAAATGGTGCAACTGCGCAACAACAGTGCATCCGAAACCTGTAGGCTTTAGGCATCTACTCACATGGAAGTTGGAGAGGAGTACAATGTCTTCTTTCCATTTTTTCCAAATTTTCGCATGCTTTTCATTGATCTCTTTGTCCCAACCATGCTGCTCTTTACAGAGATCTTTCAACAAAAGCTTTGCAGGTAAGATGACTGGTGCTAGAAAGCCAAGAGGGTCATAAATTGAATTAATGACTGACAAAATGCCTCTTCTGGTCATTGGCTTGTCTTGCAACCTTATAGTGTAAGTGAAGGTATCTGTTTCTGTGTTCCACTGTACACCTAGAGTTCTCTCAACTGGCAAAGTGTCATGCCTAAGATCCAGATCTTTCACCTCGTTGGCTCTGTGTTCTTCAGGAATTGACATCAACACTTTCCTACTGTTACTTGTCCATTTTGTTAATGTAAACCCTCCACTGGTACACAGAGCACGGAGATCACTGACTAATTTCACTGCAGCCTCTTCTGTAGCTACACTTTTAAGACAGTCATCTACGTAGAAGTTGCACAGGACTGTCTGAACAGCTTCTGGAGATGCTTCTTCCTTGTGATCTTCTGCCATTCTTCTTAGCGCATATGAGGCGACACTTGGTGAGGAAGTAGCTCCAAAGAGGTGCACCATCATCCTATATTCCTTCATGGCCTCATCCAGCTTGCCATCTGGCCACCAGAGAAAACGAAGAAGATCAGCATCTCTTTCTGGTACACTGACTTGGTAAAACATTGATTCAATGTCTGCCATCAGCGCTACTGGCTCTTCACGGAATCTTAAAAGAACACCCACCAGTGTGTTAGTCAGATCCGGTCCCTGCAGTAACTCCTTGTTTAGAGACATATCCTGGTATGAAGCCGTACAGTCGAACACGACCCGCAACTTTCTCTTCTTCGGGTGATACACCCCATGGTGTGGTATATAGAACACTCTGTTGTCGTCACGGCTCAACTGGTGGTCTGGCACTGGAACTGCATAGCCCTTGGTGATGATGTTTTCCATGAAGCACTTATAATCTTCAAAAAACTGAGGATTCTTCTTAAACTTCCTGTACAAACATGCTATCCGCTGCTCCGCAACACAGCGGTTGTTTGGCATTTGAAGATTCTCATTCTTAAGTGGCAATCCAATGTTATAGTGTCCATTTTCGAAGGTCGTTGTCTTTTCTACTGCTCGTAGAAACTGTTTGTCTTCTTGTGACATTTCCTCTTTGTCATCATAATTACGTTCTGAAAAATCGATGTTATACTGTTGGACCAGTAGCTTCTCAACTTCCACTAAAGAGATTCGGCTTACTGAGAAATGTGGTTCTTTGTTTTCTGAGTCATTTAGTTCTTTTCTTATCGGTCCATTCACAACCCAACCAATGGTGGTCTTCACTGCATAAGGACCTCCATTTTGTCCATTAATGACACGCCATGGCTCCATTGCTTTTGCACAGTTGGCTCCTATAAGCAGGTCTACATTAGCCTCTATCTCTGGTAGCCTCACTTCATGTAGATAAGGCCACTTCTGGATGTCTGACTGCTTGGGTATGTTTCCACTACTCACAGGTATACTAGTGTGAGTGAACACTTTGGGTAAGTCAACGAACTTGGAATCTTCCAACCCACACACTTCCAGGTCTGATATAACAAAACTGTTCATGAGTTTCTGTTCTCCTGGTTTTTCTTGACTCATGGTACTTAGAAGTATCCGTGTAGACTTTCCTTTCACATTCAGTTTCCTTTGCAGATCTTCCGTGCAGAATGTTGCCGTGCTTCCCGGGTCCAAAAAGGCATATGTCTCTATATATTTATCACTCATTTTAGATTTGATCTTGACTGGTACTATAGAGAGCACACACTCCTCTTCTCCGGCCCCTGTAAGCCCACAAGTCTCTTGACTGACAGGAACTTGAGCACAAGGTGCCTCATTACCATCAGTAACATCCTTCCTTTCTGTTTCCACAGAACTTTCTTTTTTCCCCATGTGCAGAATGTCTGGGTGCTTTAGTGAACACTCCTTACACTCCATTCTGCACTTGCAGAACTTGCTGAGATGCCCATAAACTAAACATCCAAAACAGAGTCCCTTTGACTTCAAGAAATCCACACGTTCTTTGTGTGGTTGATTCTTAATCTTGCCACAAGAAGCAAGAGTGTGAGGCTGCTGACAATACAAACATGGCTTCTCAAAGGCACTCATTGTCTTGATCGAATTTTCAGTTATAACGTTTGTTTCTTGTAGTCTTTTGTTCTCGGCGGAAATGTTGGTGGCAAAACTGCTTCCTCGAAACTCCTTCTTTGCTGGATATTTTTCCCTTTGGTCAGTCTTTCCACTTGTCGCTGCACGGTTGTCTGGGATATTACCAAAGAGTGGATCCATAGCTATTTTAGCCTGGCGGTCTATAAAGTTCACCAAATCTGCAAATCTTGCTCTTTTGCCCCTCTTTTCTTGGAGTTCAAATGCTTCTACGCGCCAACGTTCTCTGGTTTTGTAGGGCAGCTTGGATATCACTGTGCGTAGATTGGTTGGATTATCCATCTCTTCCAAAAATTCAACATCCTCCATGGTGTTGCGACATCCAGTCAGGAACATAGCATAGGCATGTAATGCCTTTGCATCGTCATTTTTCACTTGCGGCCATTTGAGTGCTTTCTCAATGAACGCGCTTGCGATCCTTAGCTCATCTCCATAGTGCTTATGTAGCAACCGTCTGGCCTCACGGTAACCTTTGCTAGGAGTCATGTGTACACAACTGCGAATTAGCTCCTGTGGTTCACCAGCAGTGAACTGTTCCAAAAAATACAGCTTATCTTGATCGTTATCAGTCTTTTGCTCTACTGCATGTTCGAAGGCTCTTATGAAGGCCTTATACTGTAGTGCATCACCTTTAAAAACAGGAATGTCCTTTGATGACAACTGAGCCAACTGCTGCTGTTTCACAAGTAACTCAGTGATTACATTCTGTTTCTGCATGACTGACAATAGATCATCACTTCTGTTAACATGAACATTAAGCCCATGAGTGGAGACTGGATGAGACAGTTGTGGTACCTGTGAGTTATGCACTTGTGAATTAGCGTGACTACTCACATCAGCTTGTTGTGGGAGCATTACGCCAACTCTTTCCGTTTTAACTCCTCGACCTTGCGACCTTTGTATTGACACATAACTGCTCAGACCATCTTCAGATCTTTCGTATTCTTTGAGCACCTTTAATTTTGCTTGACTTTCCGCTAATGCAGTCTCCAACTCTAACTCTTCCTTTTCCGCTTTGACTCTTGCTGTTTCCAGCTCAAGATGTTGCCTAATCCTGGCCAACTCCATCTCAAGTTCTTGCCTTTTCTTCAATGCTGCGGCTCGTTCCAGCAAGGCTGCGTGTTCTGCCTCCTGTTTAGCACGAGTGGAGGAAACTCTGGATGTTGTAGATGCTTGGCTGACTTGAGACCCATGCGAGCTATGAACTGCATCCTTTCTAGCTCCAACCTGTGATGCGCTGTCATCTGGGTTAACAGCTTCTTCCAAGCCATCTGTAAAGTGCTCCTGCTGCTCAGCTTCATTTGGAATCGTATGCTTATGATCCTCTGCTATCCATTTCTTTGTTGTTTTCATGAACTCTCTTATAGATGCCATTTTGGGCTCAAACCAATTGTCCTGGTCAAATATTTTTTCTTCTTCAGACAAAAGGCTCATAACCTGGTTATTGTGACTGTGAAACTCATTCAGAGCCAATGCAAAGTCACTTTCCATCCTTTCTTTCACACTTTGAAGGTTCTGAGCATCACTCATCATTATCTTTATCTCCTTTATTTTGCCTGTGATTGTTCCTAATGTTCGTCTTCTTAAGGCAATACATCTTTGTGATTTTTCTTCCAAAGCCTTCTCTGTTAACTTGCATGTTCTTCCCACCTCTCTTTCATCTGCCATCTTATAAGTTGCAGGGGTTTATTGGCTCAAGTTGCATGCACTATTTGTCTTCTGCTTAGAATCTTTAATAGACATAGTGTAAACCAGCTTCATAACATGCCAAAAACTCCGCATTGACTGCATCAAATAATGTTTTACAACATGCAGTCCCACGGGCAGAGAGAGAAAAAGGAGAGCGGGGTTGACGACGGCACGCAGTTAAGTTTCACTTTCGTTTTCCACCAAACTTAACAAGCCTCTGAAAGACGTCTTTTTCCTCTTACTGCCCGAAGTAATAAGAGAGTTTGTTACCTTCTTCTAAAGAATAATCCAAAGAATTATCCGGTTCGGTGCCAGCATCCTTAAGCAGTGCCTCTTACTTTCCGTTAGGCTGCTCCCTTCCGTCCGAGCACCGTGCAGCCGATCCTCCACATATCGGTGAAGCTAGTTTTTTGACTTATGTAGTGGCGGCACTCCGTCTCTATTTCACTCTTCTGTACCACCTTTAGGAGTCAGTCCGGCAACATGCATTGAAACGCGAGCAAGTCCAAGTATCCTTCTTGCAAACAATATGTTTATTGACACTTTTAGTTTACATGGCAAGACTCGGTCAAAAAACTGTGTTGCTTCCAGCTTATCCGACTCCCCAACTACGTAATAACAGTGTGCCGGAAGCCCAAAATACTAAAAAGCGCATTAGAATGTTGCACTTCTATATTCTATACATTTAACAAACAGTATTTTAAAATCAACTAGAATTATATTCTTAACATCAAACATATATATTTCTCCTCTAATCATTTTACCAGTACCAATAAAATTAACCTTTAATTGGCTCTTACACATTTAATTAATTATTTATGTATTTCACATTTTAATTAATTATTGACACATTTAATTAATTATTGACACATTTAATTATTTAATGATATATTTATTTATTTCATTTTGGCAGTCCTGGCGCCTGGCTCTCATCATGAAATAATTTTATCTGTCAGCCTCACCCATCAAACTCAGGGGGCGGGGTTAACGCTGATCGAGTCAAAACCATTGCTTTGGCCTGGTGGCCATTGTTTCTAGCACACAACAACCGGCATGTGGAAGCTAACAGAACTGAACTTTGAAAAACCCTGTTTGTGTGTCACCAAATACCGTTTTAATATTTTTTTAGCCGAGAATGTAGTGGTTTAATCTTCATGTGTCTGGTCGGTTTGTCAAGATACAGCCTCTTTGCAAAAGTGCGTCGATGATTTCGGAGATGTCTGCCCAGTCTCACGGCAAAGCGTGGGATAGACCCGCTCACCTCGCAAGCAATCCCACCGACAAAGCGCAGGCCCCGGTACACAGCTGTAGTAACCCCCGCTGACTTCTTTTACTGAGGTTATATTTATCGGTGTTTTATTTCCTGATGTTCTTATGTGTCCTACGTGTTTCAGTCGCCAATTCTGAATTATAACTAACATTAAAAACGTGTTTAAGGAGGAGAGAGAGCAAATAAATCTGTTTAACATCTGATCTTTGGGTTTGTTCAGTAATCAGCGTGACCTGTGTATAAACGCATAAAAGAGATAACGTTGGTGTTTCTGTCATGTAGTAACTGCTGGCTTTAACTGTACAAAGGTTGTTCGACACTATGAAACACATACAGACTTCATGATGTTCGGCTAATATTTTTATTGTGAATATTAATCATGCTGACCTCGCTCTGTACACCACGCAGCGAGGTCAGCATATCCACGATATCCACGATATCCTCAGCTCCATGAGTTAACACAAAGTTTCTCAGCTGACTATCTAACTGCCAACTATTCCAGAGACGTGAAAATATACAGCATAAAGAAAAGTGTAAGAGACTCAGCAGCAGATTAGAATAACAGTTATACATTTAATAAATCACCAAATGAATCCAAGAAACGAGCAAACCTGTTCCGACTATTTGAGTTTGTATTCCCTCAGCTGCAGACTCGCTGCTGTTTAAATGTTTGAAAAGGAAGATTAGATAAGAACAAACGTCAAACATAGACTCAGTCTGCCTTCACATTTGATATGAGGCCAGCACGTATAGTGGCTGTGTCCTGTTTTAAGATCATACATGTAAAATTGTTGTCTGACCTCCGTCGATCCAGCCGCTCAGAGTCCGTGGTTACCATGGTTACTGCATAATCAGCTATAATGTTAACAGCTGGCACCGAGGGAACCTACCGGCAGCATGGGTGTTTGTGTTTTTCATTGCAAAAGAACCGTCTGAATGGTTAACTGAAGTTAACTTGGATAAATTATAGTTAAGGAGTATCACAGATACTACGTGAGCTGTGCGACTGTTCACCACTACACTGAAATCAGCAGGCTATTACTGAAATACACGTGCTATATCATAAACTATGATATAAACAGGGAGGTCCTATTAACATGTTTAGTTTTAAAGGACACCTTCCTGCCTTTAGTCTCCTTCATGAGCAGTATTAGTTTTCTTCTAACATCCAGAAGTCTGCACAATGTGTTTCATAGTTTGTAACAAGCCTTTGACAGGTAAACATAACATGACCGAAAAAGCAAAAAAAAAAGAGAGAGAGAGAGAGAGAGTTGACATAAGAAGAGAAAATGCTCTCAATTATGGAGACAGGCAAATGGTTCATTTATGTTTGATGTGTGTTTATTCCTCCCTAAATATCATCGGTGAAGTTTGCCATGCACGTCAGATTTTCCTGCGCATTTTTATACCTCTGCCAACAGAGAGAGAAAAAAAATCACATTCTAACAGACAGCTGGTGCTTAGAACACAGTTGAATAACTATTAAAAAACAGATGATATTTAGATGATAGTTCAGTCTAACACATGTGCCAGTGAACCATTAAACGTCTGTGAAACTATGCAGTTATGAAACGTAACTTTAACCTCAGCCAAACCGATTTGCTCAGCTGTAAATAAAACAGCGAAGTAAACGTGACCCGACAGACAGAACCTGAGTGAATCAAGTCCAGCGTTTAACCACTGAGAGCTAAAACTCAGCTGAGGTTTCAAAGCTGTGTGCCGGTGATTGGACATCAGCCGCTGATGAAGTGCTCTGTAAGGAAACAAGCTCCAGCAGCTCTGCGCTCGGGGAAAACACTATATTTACTTATCTTGTGCAGAAAAATGCGCTGACATTGCTTTATATCGAGTACCGGCTGCCCAGTTAAACTGTGACTATCACCAGGTAACTAGGCATGTTTCTTGAATTAGCAGCAGGTGTTAAACAGCTGACAGATGAGGAGGAGGATGCATGCAGGTAAACTGAGGGTCTGTTGAGCTGATCGCTGGTTTCGTGAGAAAAATGTCAGCTCGTTCTTTATGTTACAGAAGCACAGAGACACAAGACCAGGCGGAAAGAGACGATCGTTCGGTGAAAATGAGAATCTGCGAATGCAACATGTGGAACACGGAGAGTGGAATATGTAAACAAACCGGTTAACGTAACCCCCTGGGTGCACTCTGCATGCTAATTGTTAGCAGAGCTAGTGAAATCTCTGAAAACATCTGAGCACTTTTGCAAACATGTTCTATGTTGACAACCTGACCAGACATACGTCGCGACATTCGCGGCTAAAACACTGTTAAAAGTGTAGCTGGTGACAGAAAAACGGGGTATTTTAAAACTACACCACCACCATTGCTGCCTGTGATTTGATCTGCATTCTGGGATACCTGGCTGCCCCAAGTCTACACAAGCAATCGATTATCTAGGATCGACCTATTTTGACTTACTTTGCACGGCAACCAATCAAATGTTAGAGAAGCTGCATGGGCAGCGTTAACTCCACCCCCTGAGTTTGATGGGTGAGGCTGACAGATAAAATTATTTCATGATGAGAGCCAGGCGTCAGGACTGCCAAAATGAAATAAATAAATATATCATTAAATAATTAATTAAATGTGTCAATAATTAATTAAATGTGTCAATAATTAATTGAAATGTGAAATACATAAATAATTAGTTAAATGTGTCAATAATTAATTAATTAAATGTGTCAATAATTAATTAAAATGTGAAATACATAAATAATTAATTAAATGTGTCAATAATTAATTAATTACATGTGTCATAACTATTTATTTAATTAATTAATTCCAATTTTAATTAATTATTGCCACATTTAATTAATTATTTAATGGTGTATTTAATTAATTCGTTATGGCAGTCCTGGCATTCGATACAGTAGCAGGCCAGCACGGCTGCATTGTTTTGACTGGGCCACGGTCCACTGGTAAAGTTACGGAAATGTGGACTGTTAGTTCCGGTTATTACTCTGCAAAGTAAAAGCATTTTACTTTTTTAATTATAAGTCTGTGATGCTCGATTAAAACTTTAATTCGCTTTAATTCATTAATAAATAATGTCCAGCAGGTGTTCTGACAGTCAACCTTTACCAAAGAAATTCTAAGGTATTTTATTTTGAAGGTCACCACACGTTGTTTACCTGAAAGATTTAAAGTGCTCTGTTGGATTTAAAGAAATCAATTCTAAACAGCGCCACAAAGCGACACGAGGCGAAATCTACACTCTGATTATAGTTACAAAACTGAGTCACAGTTATAATGCCTTTATTATTTTTTCGGAAGAGGGCTAATTAATAGCAAATTAACTGTACATTATATTTTTGTCTTTTTATCTTTTGCATTCTTCACCAAATAACTTTTCATGTTCATCTTTATATAATCTTCAATAAAGCCATATTTAAAATTATATTCACATTTCTTGACTGTATGGTATAAGGCAAGGCAGGGGAAGGCAAGTTTATATAGCACAATTCAACAACAAGGTGATTCAAAGTGCTTTACAGAGACATTAAAAAACAAATAAAAAGTATGATTTAAAATTGATTTAAAAAAAACAGTAGATAAAATCAGTAGTTAAAATGTAAGTTTTGAAATTTAAGCTTAAAAATATGGATTTGGTGTTTTATTCAAATGCAGCTGAGAACAGGTGAGTCTTCAACCTGGATTTAAATAAACTGAGTGTTTCAGCTGATCTGAGGCTTTCTGGGAGTTTGTTCCAGATATAAGAAGCATAAAAGCTGAATGCAGCTTCTCCGTGTCTGGTTCTGACTCTGGGAACTGATGAAAGACCGGATCCAGATGACCTGAGGGATCTGGAAGGTTCATTCTGGGTCAGGAGGTCACTGAGGTATTTTGGTCCTAAACCATTCAGAGTTTTATAGACCAGCATCAGAACTTTAGTTTAGGTCTGTGTCCATCACTACACCCAAATTTCTCACCTGGTTTGTATAAAGGTACAGTTTAACTGTGTCCACTCCATCCAGGCCTTATGACTTTGTATGGAACTTTTATTTAAAGAAAACAAAGCAAATAAATAAATAAATGTTACAACATTATAAAATAGTCTGACAAAAATAATGATCTTTGTTGTTACTATAAAACAACACGTACTACCAAAATTGATATCATAAACACACTGAAAGCTCTCTGACACACAGAGAGAGAATTTATTCAGGACCTTCTCTCTTTGCCTGTTTATATATAGGTAGTCACTAATATTCTGCTTCCAAAGACTGAAAAGAAAATATGCAGACATGTAAGGCATGTACAGGCCAGCTAGGATTGGATGGTGACTTACAGAGTACACACTCCAGATTTCAGCAAGAGAAAATAAAGACACAATAGGCCAGGTTCTCGGCCATAACTTTCCTAATGAGGCAGAGGACATAGGTCAGAATAGCGATATGCATGATCCAGTTTCTGAGAAGGACAACGGTATAGAGCATCAATCAGAAGACACAGACACATCTGATGAGCCTGAGGAGGAAGTCTCAGGTGCTCAAGCTGCTCCCACCCCTCGTGAAATGTGCAAATCCTTAAGCGATAAAGTGTCTTAGAGCTCAGTATATATATAGCTTCTATATTGGCTTCCCTTCATTGGCTTCCTGTTAAATCCAGAATTGAATCCAAACTCCTGCTCCTCACATACAAGGTCTTAAATAATCAGGCCCGGTGTTATTATGACCTTGTAGTACCATATCACCCCATTTGTGCCCTTCACTCTCGCACTGCAGTTCTACTTGTTGTTCCCAGAGTATTTAAAAGTAGAATGGGAGGGAGAGCCTTCAGTTTTCAGGCCCCTCTTCTGTGGAACCAGCTTCCAGCTTGGATTCAGGAGTTAGAGCCCCTCTCTAGCTTTAAGATCAGGCTTAAAACTTCCCACCCCTTGGTAAACCTGGTTCTGCTAGAGGTTTCTTTCTGTTAAAAGGGAGTTTTTCCTCGCCACTGTCACCAAAGTGCTTGCTCATAATGGGTCATGTGACTCTTAGGTTTTCTCTGTATTCTTTGCATTATTGTAGGGTCTTTACCTTATAAAGCTTCTCGAGTTAATTGTTGTTGCACAAAGGAGTATTAGGGCCACATTAAAAAAAATATTATGGGTCACATTGAAAATAAAGTTGCAGTTTTGAGACTCAAATCGTAATTCACTTTAGAAAAAAAAGTCAAAATCTGGAGATTACAGTTGTTTCGAGACAAACTGCAATGGTTGCTCTACCCTCTGAGTTAGTGAAGTTGTGCTTCAGAATCAGTTTTAGTAACAAAGCAGGAAACGGTTTCTCTTTTAGCACATAAACACAGTGTGGCAATCAGCATCAGGGCCTTGAGAAGAAGGAAGGAAGTAGCGTACAAATATTTCTTTACTGTACTTAAGTAGAATTTGTAGTAGCATTTTACTCGAGTACTTATTTTTCTGACGTTTTACTTTCTACTCCTTACATTTTCAAAACAGACTCGTCAATTTAGGTTTAACACCTTTAAGGGTGAGTTATTATTTTGTCACTGCAGGCCTCAAATCAAACCGCTTTGAGGTTAAACAGTAAAAGCTTTATGCTGAGAAATGTGTGATATTATACCAAACTCCTCGCCTTCATCTGTTTGAAGTTTCTCACTCAGAACATCCTTAAAAGCAGATACAACAGATGCTCTTGCCTTGGTTTGAAGACACCTGACCCATGTATACTTAGAAAATCCATCTGTACATGGCAGTAATATCTCACATTATCATTATCTGCACAATATTCACCCATATCAGCCAAATCAGCCTCAAACTGTTTGTCGAGTCCACTAATCAAAACTCTGTTTCTGGGAAAATGTCTTCTTGCTGGTTTATGAATTGTGTAAGTATCTTCCCAACAAAGACCTCTCTAGCTTAACAGGCAACACTGAGTTGTATTTTATATTTTTTATTATTTCAACAACTTTACGGGACAAATTTACATGCAGGACAGAGACATTTCTGCCTCTGTCACTCAAAAAGTGTACAATATATTTGTTTTAACTTTTAATCATAATAATACAGAAATAAACTTTTTACAACGAATCATCCATCAGTAAAAATCTATTCCAATACAACATATTCAACATTCATATAAAAAAAACATTTCCAACCCTTTTTTCTGAAGCATGACAAATATTTCTAGCTGTTTTACTCCGCTATGCACATTAGTCTTTGTTCTTGTCATGTCTGTGTTTGTCCACCAGGTGTCTCCCTCAGCTCATTTTCTCCAAATCAGAAGCTTCAGATTTGTGGAGACGCTCTGCCTGCCAGACACAGCTCAGGGCAAAGACACATGTCTATCCTCTACAATATACAGGCCTGTATCATTTAGTTTTGATATTTACATGTATCAATGATCAAATGTGAATAGATTTTCATACGAAAAAGCACATTAAATGTCATCACTTTACATACAATAATGATAATATAATATCAAAAACCTTGAGGATTCAATGTTTTGTTTCATTTTAAAAGTTCAAACCTCAAAGACATTAAGTTTACAGTCATATATGATCAAGAAAATCAACAATCTTCACATTTCAGAAACTGGAACCAGCTTTAAATGTGACTAAAATAATGATAAAACAATCAATTCTCTAATCATTGACTAACTGATGAATCACTGCAGCTCCAACATATTGTTGCATTTGACAACCCACTACAGCAACTACAGAATAAAAGCACTAACCAGACTGATGACAGATTTCAAACATGCTGAATATGAAGAGTAGTATCATTTAAACTCACATGATTATCAGCCATAAGAACAAATTCAGATTTATATTGATGTAAGGTATATAAATGTAAGTACAGTTTGAATCAGTGCAATATTATTTTCACACATCAATGGACCACTGAACTTCTCAGCTTCTAAAATGTAAAGACTACACCAGCTCTGTAGTGGCTCCAACTCCATAAAGATAAAGTCCAGCATAGAGCGGCTGAGTGAATGTGGTCTGGACTCTGTGGAGGAGAGTCATGGTTTCAGAGACGCTGTAGAAAGACAGAATACCTGCTCTGTGATCCAGGTACACTCCTACTCTGGAGGACCGAGGACCTGAGAGGACAGTTTGGACAAAGTTGTGCCAAAATCTATAACCGTTTGTGTACCAATATAATGACCAAGACTTGTCATTGTATCCAAAACCACATTCTTTGTCCCTCCCTGCTCTGCTGATATTCTTGTATGCGACTGCAACACCAGCTCCTCCCCCTCTCCACTCCACCTCCCAGTAACAACGTCCAGTCAGACTCTCTCTACTCAGGACCTGACGCCATCCAGTGAATCTGTCTGGATGATCAGAATAAGACTGTTGTTGTTTCATAAATGTTACTTTTCTGTTCCCCTCAGATAATAACAGACGTCTGTTTGCTGTGTTTGGATCCAGTGTGATTTCACATGAATATTTTAAGAATCCAGCTCTGGTCTTTGGCTCTGGCGGTGACAGTAAAACATCCTCTTCAGTGACTGTCAGTGAGATGTTTGTCCATTCCTCTCTCAGAATGTCCTGTAGTTTATCTCTGGTCTCTGACACAGCTGCTGTCACATCCTCAAAGTAGCTCAGAGGACGAATATTGATGCTGGATGAGTGTGTAGACTCACTGAGTGCTGACAGTGAGGGGTAGTTGTGTAGAAACTGGTTGTGATCCTCTGTGTGTGAGAGCTGCTCCAGCTCGCCGTCTTTCCTCTTCAGCTCAGCGATCTCCTGCTCCAGCTTCTCCTGAAGCTCTTTGACTCGACTCACTTCAGTTTCCTGCTGGGATCTGACCTGCTGCTTCACATCAGAGCTTCTTTTCTGGAGGAGACGGATCAGCTCAGTGAACATCTTCTCACTGTCCTCCACTGCTTTATCAGCAGAGCCATTGATGGCCTCCACCTCCTGTTGAAGCAGCTTCACATCTTTCTCTCGCTCCTGGATTCTCTGCTGGATGTTTAGTCGTCTCACCTCGAGCTCCTTCTGCTTCTCAGTCCTTTCTGCTGCAGCTGGGACTGTTTCATGGCCTTTATGTTCATCCATCAAGCAGAGATAACAGATACTCTGCTGATCAGTACGACAGAAAATCTTCATCACCTCATCATGACGAGAGCAGATGTTCTCCTGGAGCTTCTTGGAGGGGGCCACCAGCTTGTGTTTCTTTAACGGAGCTGCATCATAGTGAGGTTGGAGGTGTTTCTCACAGTAAGAGGCTGGACAAGATAAACAGGACTTGATGGCTTTCAGCTTCCTCCCAGTGCAGACATCACAGGCCACATCTTCAGGTCCAGCATAGCAGTGATCAGCTGGAGCAGCTTGGAGTCCAGTCTTCTTCAGCTGTTCCACTAAATCTGCTAACATGGTGTTTTTCTCCAGGACAGGCCTCGGTGTAAAAGTCTTCCTGCACTGAGGACAGCTGTGGATTCCCTTCCTGTCCTCTCCATCAAAGTGGGATTTAATACAGTTCCTGCAGTAGCTGTGTCCACAGGCTGTAGTCACCGGATCCTTCAGTAGATCCAAACAGATGGAACAAGAGAAGGTTTCTCGGTCCAGCTGAACTCCTTTCTGCGCCATTTCTCCTCTCAGTGTCAGTGACTGTGTGAGTTTATCTTCGTAATAACTGAAACTAGTCTGAGCTCTGATCTTAACAACCTGTATTTCTGCAGTGAATGGAGCCTGTCAGCTCTTACACGTCACCACATGTTGGTTACACCCATCTTCAAAGTGCAGATCTGAAGGGGAGGGAACGAGGAAACATTTGGAGAGAGAGGAGTTCCTGTGTTTAAGAGCAGGAAAAAGAGGATTTTCAGGCTGTGCTTCATTCCAGGAAGAGGAGCAGTTTGAGAGTGATACTGTCTGTTTAACCCAGGGGTCGGCAACCTTTCTGATGATGAGTGCCATCTAAAATTCCCTCACAAGTCAACATGCCATATGATTGCAAGAGCAATAAATTTAATAGACTTAGAGACTTGGACTTAGAGCTTTTTATTGTCGTTGTGCAGTTTCTTGCACAGCAAAATTGGGCAGCCGGACCACAAATGTGCAAAAGTAAGAAGAAGAGAAACCAATATGCAACAAGGGGGGGGGATAAATAAATAAAATAAAATAAAATAAAAAGCATATATGAGAGTGACACTTTATACATAGTGTATGTGCAAGAAACATTGAAACAGAAACATAAATAAAATGTCCGTTATATAATATAATAAATAAAAAAGGATGGAGAGGCCATGGTCATTTTGCGTGGAGATGGTACTTCTACCAGAATATTTCACGGGACTGAAAAATATTGCACACACCAAGCATATTGCACATGGGCCAAACATATTCCACAGAACATGGAAATACTGAGATATTGCACATAGATGATCAACAGCAGTGTCAGGGTGGATGTGTTGGGGAAGTCTGTACACACTCTTAGTTTGCATTAAGAGTTCTGAGAGCCCACGGGAAGAAGCTGTTCTTTAGTCTGTTGGTTTTGCACCTGATCGAGCTGAGCCTTTTTCCAGAGGGCAGGATGTTGAAGAGGTGGTGGTTAGGATGGAGGTGGTCCTTTATAATTGCCCTGGCTCTGGAGAGACATCTTGAGCTGGCAATTAAGTCCAGGGAGGGGAGTGGACAGCCGATCACCTTCTCTGCAGTTCTGATGACCCTCTGTAGTCTCTTCTTGTCAGCTTTTGTGCAACCAGCGTACCACACAGGGATGGTGTGCACCAGCACACTCTTGATAGTGGCACGGTAGAATGACACTAGGAGTTCAGTCTGCAGCCTGTTCCATCTCAAAACCCTCAAGAAATGGAGGCGCTGCTGGGCTTTCTTTACTAGGGCTGATGTGTTTGTGGACCAAGATAGGTCCTCAGATATGTGGGTGCTGTAAGGGTGTGTTTTAACTGATGAAACGGTGCCGTACTCAGGCTCGGACATCTGATTGCTGCCTTTTACAAGCTTTATTGCACAAGTATAAGCTAACACCACTACAGTAACTGTGCCTTTACAGAAGCGAGGTAATCAACTGAAAGACACTAAATAAAACAACCAGTAATAAAGCAACCCTATTAATGACAGTACAGTTTGGTAATAGTCATGTTTATAACTTTAACACGTTTTTAATCAACACAGAAAGTCACCAGATTTGATCCCCACACCAAAGAGTCCACAGTATGTAAGTATTTCTCGGGTAGTCAGGGGGACGAACCACATCCCTCTTGCTACTTTACTGGCAGTAACACCACCAGCCTCCTTACGTCCCTGTGGAGAATGGTGGAATGACCTTCAATTATGCCTGCATGAACTGCTCTTAAAGCCATACAACTAAAAACTACACCCCAGACTTTTTTCTTCACTCGTTGCCTTACTGAGTCTCTGACAAAATACGGACCAAACAGGTCCAAAGTAGTGTATACTCAAAAGGGGCTGCTGGTGTAATGCATACAAGAGGAAGATCACTAATCACCTGAGTGCATAACTTGGCCCTATACTTTCTGCAACTTATGCACGAATCAATCACCTTCCATACAATCCTGGAACCTCGATTTATCCAGCCTCTTTGCCTCATTCGAAGAAGGGTGGCAGAAACACCTTCATGGTTGCTCAGCCATTGCCAGTGCCTGTTCCGGCCCCGAGGGTGAGGGCAGCCGTGACTCAGCTTCCTCCTGCACCCGTACCTACTCCTCAGGTGGGAGCAGCTCATGTCTGGAGGAAGCCTGCACCCGTTCCCATGTCCACTGTAAGCGTAAGCAAGTCTGTCCAGCCATCTTCTTCGTGTTCAGAAAGCTCAGAAGGGTTAGCTCAGCCTCTGTCACAATTGCCATCGCTACAATAGCCCCTACAATATGTATTACAGTCCCTTGCTCAGTCATTAGCCCAGTTCTTAGCTCAGGCATCAGCTTTCCCACCACTTCATACTCCAGTACAGCACCCGCTAGCTCCGTCTCCTGTGTCCCCGCTAGCACAGTCGTTAACTCCGCCACTAGTTCCATTTTCACCTCAACCATCACTTCAGTCTCCCTCAGCCCAGTCTGCCGCTAAGTCTCCCTCAGCCCAGTCATCAACTCAACCACCAACTCCACTCTCACCGCAACCACCACTACAGCCACTAGTTCAGTGTCCAGTGTCACCTGCAGTGCAGTCCCCAGCTCAACTGCCTTTTGTTTTCTCTCCTGTCCAGGTGCCACTAGCTCAGTCTCCTAAACCTCCATTGCAGTCTTCAGTTCAATCCGCTGTGCCAGTTCAGTCTTCAATTCAGTCCCCTAGTCTGTTGCACACTCTCCCACCTGGTCGGCTACACATTCAGCCAGGGGTCCCAATACCCTCTGGCCCTGCATCTGCTCCTGCTGGAAGCTCGGGTGAGCCCGGCCAGCACTTCCTCGTCTCCGCCGGGGGGTCTGGAGAGCCCGGCTAGCACTTTCTCGTCTCGCTGGGGGTTCTGTTGAGCCCGGCCAGCAACCTGTCTCCGCTGGTCTGGTCCAGCCTCCGAGTCTTCGTCCTTGCCAGCAGCATCGCCGTCTACAGCATCCGCAGCCGTCACGCTGCCGTCAAGTTCAGCCCCTGTGTCGTCTTCCTCATCTTCGGCTTCTGCCTCGCCTGGTCCAGCCTGTGCCTCACCTGGTGCTGCGGAGGCCACGCAGCCTCAACATCGTCGGTCATCTGCCAGGCCACTTGTTGGGCATCGTCGCCACTGTGGACGACCTCCTGAACGCTGCCACTGCCTTCCGTGTGGCCGGTTATCGGAACTGTTTGCCCGCCGCCTTAGTTGCTGTCCGCACGGTCGGCCCCCGGAACTATTTGCCCACTGCTGCCATTGCCATCCGCAGGATCAGCCCCTGGAACTGTTTCCCTGTTACCGCAGTTGCCGTCCGCACGATCGGCCCCCTGAATTAGTTGTAAACTGTTCTCTGTGTGCCAGTGCTTTCTTTTTTTGTGCACGTTTTGTTTTTGCCCTCTTTGTGCTCCTGTTTTTTGTTCCGTTCCAAGCCCTCCATCCTGGACCCCCCTGCCCGCCCTGGTCGGGTTGTTTTGGGACTGTTTTTGTTTTTCCTGTTGGGCTGTCTGGAGCCAGCCCTTACGGAGGGGGTACTGTCACGGTCCTGGGTCGGACCCAGTGTTTTGAGTTTCTTGTGTCTCGGAGTTTTTGTATTATAATGTGAGTTCTTTGTTGCCCCAGTTTATTCTATAGTCTAGCGTCTTAGTTTGGCTTTCTTGTTTTCTGTTTAGTAGCTGCCCTCTGTGTCTCTTTGTTGTGTTTCTTAGTTGCTCTGTCTCCCCTAGTCGAGTCTGCGTCTGTGCTACTTCCTGTTTTACTTTGAAGGTCTGTGTCTCATGTGAGTGTATCCTATTTTTCTTCCTTGTCTCGTCAGTTCTGATTTCCCCCAGTTGTGCTCTCCTTCTGTGTCTCATTGTTGTCATGGTTCTGGGTCAGTGTTGACCCAGCATTTTGAGTTTCTTATATTTTGGTTTTATTTTTGCATTATGGATTATTTTCTGATGTTCCGGTGCTTTGTTTATTATTATTATTATTATTATTATTATTATTATTATTATTATAGATCTGTTTCAGTTATTCTTGGTGAGGGATTAGCTCTTAGGTTGTGTCTCGTGCACACAGCCGAAACATGACAGGTTAGCCTGTAAGACTTTGAAGGCAGTTGATAGGTACAGACAGTACAAGTAGAATGTGGCTCAGGCAGTGGCTCACAGTTTGGAAAGCCATGGAAAAAGTCTTTCAGATTCGAAGAGATTCTGGCAAACCATCAGGCAACTAAGGATGAGAAAATGGTGCTCTACCTGCACTGTGTATAGTGTGGGTGAAGTGCTACTGACTTCGACTAAGAACATTGTCGTGCTGTGAAATGAAACTGGTAAGTCTCCCATAGAACAAGTAGAGTCTGGGAATGAGGGGGATAGCTCATCTAACTGCAGGGGTGAGGTCACCCTTAAACACCTCTGTGAAATGCACTACACACAGGGACACACACACACAGGTCTTTGTCTCCAGAAGCCACATTTATTTATAGCGTCCTGTGTTATGACCGGCCACAGTCTGACAGCTGTCGGTCTCAGCTGATTTCCCGCTCCTCCTCTCCTCTCCCGTCTCACTATAAAAGGGAAGGAAACCATCATCAGTCCAAAACGCCATCAGCTGTTCTGACCTGTGTCTGCAGCACCGCCCGGTTGAGCTCACCGCACCACTCCTACCCTGCAGCCGCACCCGGGACCACACCTCCGCCACACACCCCCACCGCCCGACTGAGGCTGGGGAGCTGTCCGGCCGAACCCCCCCCCCCACACACACACACACACTCCCCACCCCCCCGCGAGCGAGAGAAGAAATCGGCCACGGCCATCTGCGCCCCCGGCCTATGGACCACCTTGAACTTAAAGGGCTGTAAAGCCAGATACCACCGGGTGATCCGGGCGTTGGCGTCCTTCATGCGGTGGAGCCACTGCAGCGGGGCGAGGTCCGAGCAGAGAGTGTATGAGCACCCCAGGAGGTAATAGCGGAGGGAGTCGACCGCCCACCGGATAGCCAAGCACTCCTTCTCCACAGTGCTGTACCGTCTTTCACGCTCTGCCAGCTTCCGGCTGATGTAAAGAACGGGATGGTCGGCCCCCCTTACCTGCTGGGAAAAAACAGCCTAAAGCCCCCTGTTTGAGGCGTCAGTCTGCAGAACAATAGGGAGGGAAAAGTTAGGAGTGTGAAGCAGCGGCTCCCCACAGAGAGATTATTTAACTGCAGAAACGCCACCTGGCACGGCCCCGTCCACTGAACAAGATCCGGAGCACCCTTTCGGGTGAGATCGGTCAAGGGGCTGGTCAGCTGCGCAAACCCCGGCACGAAACGGCGGTAGTAACCTGCGAGCCCCAGAAACCGTCTCACCTCCTTTTTAGTCTTGGGGCGCGGGCAGGATGCGATAGCTGCCGTCTTCTCCACCTGTGGATGCACCTGCCCGCCCCCCAAGTGGTACCCCAGATACTGCACCTCCCTCCGTCCAACCGCACACTTCTTCGGGTTAGCCGTGAGCCCCGCCCTCCTCAGGGACTCCAGGACCGCGGCCACCCGCTGCACATGCTCCGCCCAGGTGTCGCTGTGGATGATCACGTCATCCAGATAGGCGGCAGCATATGCAGCGTGTGGACGCAGCAGCCGGTCCATGAGGCGCTGAAAGGTGGCAGGGGCTCCGAACAAGCTGAACGGAAGCGTAACGAATTGGTACAAACCGTACGGAGTGGAGAAGGTCGTTTTTTCCTTGAACTCGGCAGACAAGGGAATCTGCCAGTAGCCCTTGGTTAAATCCAGTGTCGTGAAAAAACGGGCCATGCCCAACCGATCCAGGAGCTCGTCGACCCGGGGCATGGGATAAGCATCAAAGCGTGACACTTCATTCACCTTGCGATAGTCGACACAGAACCGTATAGACCCATCCTTCTTCACCACAAGAACGATGGGGCTACACCAGGCGCTGTGCGACTCTTCTATCACTCCCATTTTCAGCATTTCAGCCAATTCCATCTGAACAATTTGCTGTTTATGCTCAGGAACGTGAACGCACCGTCACACCAGGCGTTTCAAAATGGTGCTCAATGAGAGACGTTCGGCTGGGCAGGGGGGAGAACACATCAGCAAAACGCTGTTGTAACGCAACAACGTCCGCTCTCTGGGCCTGTGTGAGATGGTCATCACAAGGGAGGGAGGCGGGGATGATGGAATTTGGTACCTCCGGCCCCAACTCATCTCTCTCCTTAACCAGGCTTACCAGAGAAGCGGTTTCAACCTCTCTCCACCCTTTAAGGAGATTGAAGTGATAAATCTGCGTGGCCCCTCCCCTGTCCGACCAAGCGACCTCATAGTCAACGTCCCCGACTCGCCATGTGACCACAAAGGGTCCTTGCCACTTGGCGAGCAACTTTGAGCTAGAAGAAGGGAGTAATACAAGCTCTTTTTCTCCTGGTGAAAATTGCCTGAGTCTAGCCCCTCTGTCATACAGGCGTTGCTGACGCTGCTGAGCCTGGAGCAAATTCTCCCGTGACAACCTCCCCAAAGTGTGGAGTTTCGCTCTCAGGTCCAACACGTACTGAATCTCATTCTTGGCGGGGCTCGGACCGTCCTCCCAGCTTTCTTTAATCAGGTCGAGCACCCCACGCGGCTTCCTGCCGAACAGCAGTTCAAAGGGAGAAAATCCCGTGGAGGCCTGGGGCACCTCCCGCACTGCAAATAACAGAGGGTCTAGCCAGCGATCCCAATTGCGTTCATCTTCTGTAATGAACTTACGAATCATGGACTTTAAAGTCTTATTCAGCCGCTCCACCAGCCCGTCCTTCTGAGGGTGGTAGACGCTGGTCCGAATAGATTTAATGCCCAGTAATTCGTACAGTTCCTGCAGTGTACGAGACATGAACGACGTGCCCTGGTCAGTCAGTATCTCTTTCAGGATTCCGACTCAGGAGATGACCTGAAACAGTGCCTGCGCCACACTCTTTGCAGAGATGTTGTGCAGCGGGACTGCTTCCGGGTACCGCGTTGCATAATCCACCAGGACTAATACAAAGCAGTAGCCGCGTGCACTCCGATGAAACGGCCTGATGAGGTCCATACCAATGCGCTCAAACGGGACCTCTACGAGTGGAGCGGGCGCAAAGGCGTTTTTGGTATGGCCGGCTGATTAACAAGTTGGCAGTCCGGGCAGGACGCGCACCAGCGGCGCACATCCGCTTGGATGCCCGGCCAATAAAATCGGGCCGTTATTCGCTCCAGAGTTTTTTCGTATCCCATATGCCCTGCCATGGGGTTATAATGAGCCGCTTGTAAAATCATTTCTCGGCGGCCCTGCGGCACCAACAGCTGGGTGTGTGTCTCCTCCGTGCGAGTGTCACGACTCACTCGATATAGCCTATCTTTTAATAAAATGAAGCGCGGGTAGGTCCGCACGGCTTCAGGGCGCACCACGTGACCATCAATCTCAATCACCTGGTCAAAGGCTGAGCGTAGGGTGTCATCACGAGACTGCTCCAGTGGGAAATCACTCGTGGGGGAAATTTCCGGAGCCGGCGGGGCCTCCCATGAAGGACCCGCCGTCTCCCCCTCCCCGGAGTCAGTGTCGGACGACCCCGCGTCACCGCTGAGCGCCGCGCAGACACTACACGCTACTAACGGTCGTGATCGCATCCCCGCATACTGCCCTAACAGGTGATGAAACCCCGGCCAATTCGTGCCCAGAATTAGGGGATGCAACAGGCGCGGGCTAACCGCAGCCGTTACTCTATGCGTTTTGCCCTTATACTTTAATAACAGCGGCACCATGGGATACCTGTGAACATCACCATGAACACACTTCACCTCCACCCATTCTGCCTCCAGCAATGCCCCGGGGCGAACCAAGCCTTGGTGCACGAGGGTCTGCGTACAGCCCGTGTCCACCAAAGCATGGCGTATACCCCCTCGAGTCCTTACCGGAATGCTGTACGTTCCTCCTGGACCGGGAGAGGGTGCTAGGGCACCGGTGACGCGGAACACCTGCCCCACTTCCATCAGAGGACAGTCCCTCCTCAGGTGTCCCGGTTGCCCGCAGTTCTAGCACTCCTGCCCCAGCGTCTGTGCTGCTCTCCGTGGCTCAGGGGCGGCACCGCTCATTTCGGATCCCTGGGAAGGCACAAACGAAGCAAACGGATTAGTGGGGCTCAGCGCCAGTGCCTGCTCTGCCTTCCCTGGCGCAGGTACCCGGCGCCTCGGTGCCGGCACTGGGGCTTGTTTGCTCGGTCTCCGGCCGCCGTCCCCGGGCTCCCCCGCTCTAGCGGCAAGGTGGTCCTCCGCCAACGTTACTGCGACCTCCAGACTCACAGGACTGTGGCACCGGACCCATCTTGCCGTCTCCGCAGGCAATCCCTCCACGAACTGCTCCAGCACCACCTTGTCCACCAGCAGCTTCTCTCCCTCTGACGATCCCGGCTGCAGCCAGCGCACCGCTGCGTCGTGCAGCTTCCGGGCCCAAGCAAACGGCCGATCCTCCGCGGCCAGCCGACAGGCCCGGAACCGCCGGCAATGAGCCTCAGGGGTGAGTCCCATCCTGTCCACCACCGCCCGGCTCACGTCCTGGAAGCTGCCCCTCGAGGTCGGCGGCAGACTCAGGGCCGCCGTCTGAGCCTCCCCCGACAGCAGAGGAAGCAAACGCGGAGCCCACTCCACCTGCGGCCACTGGCAGGCCTCCGCCGTGACAAGAAAAATCTCCAGGAAAACCTGGGGGTCATCCCCGTCACCCATCCGGGGCATCGCCACCGACAGCGGGGGGGGGGGCTTCGGCGGAGCAGCGGCCCCAACCAGCTGCTCCAGAACCTGGGTCTGCCGGTCCACCTGCTCCTGCAGCTTAGCCAGGTGAGCACGCTGGGCCGCCGCCTGGTCCTGGCTCATCTTCGCCACCCCCGCCAGCATCTGCGCCAGGAAGTGCAAAGGCTGGGCGGGCGGCGCAGCCTGTGGGTCAGACATCCCCACGCCAGCTGGGTTTGGGCACCACTTGTGAAATGCACTACACACAGGGACACACACGCACAGGTCTTTGTCTCCAGATGTCACATTTATTTATAGCGTCCTGTGTTATGACCGGCCACAGTCTGACAGCTGTCGGTCTCAGCTGATTTCCCGCTCCTCCGCTCCTCTCCCGTCTCACTATAAAAGGGAAGGAAACCATCATCAGTCCAAAACGCCATCAGCTGTTCTGACCTGCGTCTCCAGCACCGCCCCGTTGAGCTCACCGCACCACTCCTCCCCTGCAGCCGCGCCCGGGACCACACCTCCGCCACAACCTCCTTGGTGGCAGGGCCCCTGGGGAGGATAAAGTTTGCCCTGAGTCCCTGAAGGCTCTGGACATTATAGGGCTGTCTTGGTTGACACGCCTCTACATTGTTGCATGAAGATCAGGTGCAATACCTCTGGATTAGCAGACCTGAGTGGTGGTTCCCATCTTTAAGATGTGGCACTGGAGGTTATGTTCCAACTATAGGGGGATCACACTCCTCAATCTCCCTGGAAAAGTCTATGCCACGGTGCTGGAAATGAGAGTCCATCCATTAGTCGAACCTCAGATACAGGAGGAACAATGAGTTTTTCGTCCTGGCCGTGGAACACGGGACCAGGTTCTTACCCTGACTTGGAGAAGGCATTTGATTGTGGCCCTCGAAGTGTCCTGTAGGAGGTGATTCAAGAGTGGTCTCTGGGCCATTGTTACGGGCCATTTGATCCTTATACAAGTTCCGGTGGGTGATAGATTCTCACAGGACTGCACTTTGTTACTGATTCTGTGTGTAATTTTAAAGGACAGGATTTATATGCATTTTCAAGTGGCTGAAGGTTTTAATTTGGGTAGTCTCAGAATCTCATTTCTGCTTTTCGCAATTGATGTGGTTCTGTTGTTCATCAGGTGATCTCCTAATGCTTGCACTAGAACAGTTCACAGCCAAGTGTGCAGTGGTGGGACTGAGAATCAGCACCTCCAAATCTCAGGCCATGGTATTCAGCCGGGGAAAAGAGTGGAGTGCTCACTTTGGGTCAGGGACGAGTCCCTGCTCTAAGTAGAGGAGTTTAAGTATCTCGGGGTCTTGTTCACGAGTGATGGGAGAAGATAGCTGGAGATCGACCGACAGATTGGTGCTGCGGCTGCAGTGATGCGGGTGCTGTACCAGTCTGTTGTGGTGAAGATGTAGCTAAGTGTAAAAGTGAAGCTCTCAATTTACTCACAATTATTTAATGTATTTCTATGACCATCGTGAGTTTTTCTTTCATTGACCGAAGGGTACCAACAATTTTGTCCACATTTAGGAGTACATATACACTAAGTTTATTGTTAATTAATAAGAAAACTCCAGATGATTCCATTCTGAGCTGAAGAAGCTTCTGATAGGTTAGTAGAGTTCATGTGAGTAAATTGGTGGCACACCTGTGGATGCATATAAGGCAAAACACAGAGCCTGTGTTTTGATATAAACCAAAACACCAGGAAAAGAATTGTGGAGCTCCATAAGTGTGACTCAATTTTGAATACAATTTGGTGCCATTTACAATTAAGAAATACAGACAGTTTCTCTCTTTACTCTTAAAGTTAATAAATGTGTTTTTTATATTTATCAACCTAAAAAAATAAACAATTAGTCTGATTTGATGTTACAGTTAAAAAAGTGTTTGTGTTTTTATCTGAAGATTATGTAAATATCTGATTTCAACTGTATATTTGATGATGTCGGTGTTTGGCTTGATTATCAGCACAAAGAGGGAAAGAGAGGAACAGAGAGGGAGATGGAGAATGAGGACAGAACAGAGATGGAACAAGAGCAGGTGAGACACACATGTTAGTCAAACGGTTGTTTACCAAAAGTATCACCGTATCATAGGTACTCATGTATCTCGTACCTAGTGTTTCTTTTTAGGTTTGTTATTTTTCAAATTCTATATTTATTAAGTTTTGCAGGCTTGTTTGCACAACAAGGCTAAATAATTATATAAACTTTTCTCAAACTAAATAGTGGACTTTGGTAGAATTAAAAAAATAAGTGTAGTGCAGGTCTATGATGATTTTTAGTGCTACTATCATCTAGTTTTGATTCTGGTTCTGTCTTGGTTACTGTTGTAGTCCTGTTTTAATTCCGGATCAGTTCTGGGTCTGGTTGAATTGGGCTTTAGTCCTCGTGTCTTGATACAGCCCTGATTTTGTTCTGCATTGCTGCTTAATTAAAAAACTAGTTTAAGGTGTCCTGCATATGTGATATATATTTTTCCCTATATGAAGTCATTCTTTTTTTAACAAAACTCAAAACAGAGCAAATTAATCTTTTAGTCATTTCCAACCCCCCCCCCCCCCCCCCTCCCCCCAATCCCACATGCATACTACCCTTTAGGGCTAAGCCCCGGGTGTATCAAATGTCTGCCTGTCGGATTCAAATATTGGGGATGGATACAAGAGGAAAAACCACAATAACAACACTGGTCCGGCCGGGTTGAGTCAAACGATGATTTTAATGATCACACGCGTGGGAGATGGACACCGTACGCAGACAGCATCAGATCTCAAAATGGTGGAGCATTGATCAAACTCTTATAACCTCTGGTTCTCCCACCTTATCATAAAAGCCTAAACATTCACATGCTTTCTCTCACACAGCGCCTAAGCTACGACCTTGGCTCCATGTTTATCTGCTCCTGCTGAGATGGGGCAGAAAACTCCAGTATGTTCTGCTCTCTTCTAATCAGACAAATAAGGCGATGACTTTCTGTGAACAGTATTTCTTATAACTCAGCAGTATAATGCATCATAAAACAACATCATTCATTCACAATAAATCAGCAGTCTAATGTAATGCAAATCAGTTTAACAAATGTAATAGTTATCAGCTTCTTCTAATTCAGGAGAATAATGCAAACTAAAACTATATAATAATTCACAATTTTTAATTAGGGGTCTAACATGGCATAAAATAATATTATAATCCCACACTCTCCAGCCATTTTTGGTTTAAAGACCTTACATCTTCTTTGTCCTTACATCGTATGAGCCCCCACTGAAATATGAGGAACTCTGACACTCAAGAAAACAACAAACAATCCTCCTGACTAACAAAAGAAAAACAACTATTATTAAAGGCTTAGTGTAGTGTGGCAAAACCTTTATTAAGTTGTTTTCAACAATGTTATGTTTATGTAATAAGTCCCTCATGTTCCACAGGTGGTGGCCTGCCTTCTCCCCCCCTTTGTTGTGTGTGGAAATAATTATGCTTACGTCTGTTCAGAGTATTTTCTGTCGTGCTTTGCTGAAATTCTTTGTTCTTGTTTTTATCTGATATATTTAACTTTCTTTGGGTTATCATTAGTTACTAATGATAGTAACTAATGGTTATCGTTAGTAACTAATGGTTTTCATTAGTTAGTAATGATAACCATAATTTCTTTGTACACCATTTGTCTGCTTTAAACTGCTCTTCTTCATAGATTCAGTTAAAGCCTGAAAGCTCTTCCCTTTTCACCTCTTCTCTCATTTGTCGTTCCCTCCTCTTCAGATCTGCACTTTGAAGATGGGTGTAATCAACATGTGGTGACGTGTAAGAGCTGACAGGCTCCATTCACATGTTGTTGAGATCAGAGCTCTGTGTGAGTTTCTCTTCCTTATAACTGAAACTACTCTGTCACTGACACTGAGAGGAGAAATGGCGCAGAAAGGAGTTCAGCTGAACAGAGAAACCTTCTCTTGTTCCATCTGTTTGGATCTACTGAAGGATCCAGTGACTACAGCCTGTGGACACAGCTACTGCAGGAACTGTATTAAACGTTTCTGGGATCAAGAGGACAGGAAGGGAATCCACAGCTGCCCTCAGTGCAGGAAAACTTTCACACCGAGGCCTGTCCTGGAGAAAAACATCGTGTTAGCAGCTTTAGTGGAGCAGCTGAAGAAGACTGGACTCCAAGCTGCTCCAGCTGATCACTGCTATGCTGGACCTGAAGATGTGGCCTGTGATGTCTGCACTGGGAGGAAGCTGAAAGCCATCAAGTCCTGTTTATCTTGTCCAGCCTCTTACTGTGAGAAACACCTCCAACCTCACTATGATGCAGCTCCATTAAAGAAACACAAGCTGGTGGCCCCCTCCAAGAAGCTCCAGGAGAACATCTGCTCTCGTCATGATGAGGTGATGAAGATTTTCTGTCGTACTGATCAGCAGAGTATCTGTTATCTCTGCACAGTGGATGAACATAAAGGCCATGAAACAGTCCCAGCTGCAGCAGTAAGGACTGAGAAGCAGAAGGAGCTCGAGGTGAGACGACTAAACATCCAGCAGAGAATCCAGGAGCGAGAGAAAGATGTGAAGCTGCTTCAACAGGAGGTGGAGGCCATCAATGGCTCTGCTGATAAAGCAGTGGAGGACAGTGAGAAGATGTTCACTGAGCTGATCCGTCTCCTCCAGAAAAGAAGCTCTGATGTGAAGCAGCAGGTCAGATCCCAGCAGGAAACTGAAGTGAGTCGAGTCAAAGAGCTTCAGGAGAAGCTGGAGCAGGAGATCACTGAGCTGAAGAGGAAAGACGGCGAGCTGGAGCAGCTCTCACACACAGAGGATCACAACCAGTTTCTACACAACTACCCCTCACTGTCAGCACTCAGTGAGTCTACACACTCATCCAGCATCAATATTCGTCCTCTGAGCTACTTTGAGGATGTGACAGCAGCTGTGTCAGAGACCAGAGATAAACTACAGGACATTCTGAGAGAGGAATGGACAAACATCTCACTGACAGTCACTGAAGTGGATGTTTTACTGTCACCACCAGAGCCAAAGACCAGAGCTGGATTCTTAAAATATTCATGTGAAATCACACTGGATCCAAACACAGCAAACAGATATCTGTTATTATCTGAGGGGAACAGAAAAATAGAAGTAATGACACAGAAAGTGTCTTATTCTGATCATCCAGACAGATTCGTATATTATTGGCAGGTCCTGAGTAGAGAGAGTCTGACTGGACGTTGTTACTGGGAGGTGGAGTGGAGAGGAAAACTGGTTTATGTAGCAGTTGCATACAAGAATATCAGAAGAGCAGGGCGCTCAGATGAATGCAAATTTGGATACAATGACAAATCTTGGGCATTACGTTGTGAAAAGGACAGATGTAAATTTTTCCACAATAATGTCCAAACTGTCCTCTCAGGTCCTCGGTCCTCCAGAGTAGGAGTGTACCTGGATCACAGAGCAGGTATTCTGTCTTTCTACAGAGTCTCTGAAACCATGACTCTCCTCCACAGAGTCCAGACCACATTCACTCAGCCGCTCTATGCTGGACTTTGGCTTTATGGAGATGGAGACACTGCAAAGTTTATTAAACTGAAGTAGACAGAAGTCATTGCCAGAAAGTTGCTGAAAACATGCTTTAGTTTCCAGTTTCCCTTGTCTCTTGTTCACACAGAGATCACATGTCAGTCGCACTTTATCTTTGCTACTTTGACATCTTATTATTTATTATCTAGTTAATGACTGACTTTGTTTGAGGGGCCCTCCATCTTATGTGTGTTTAGCCTCCATGACTTTAGCTGTTGAGGTTGTCACTGTTCACGATGATTTTCATTCAGCTAAACTGTTGTTCGTGTTCATGAAAATTTAAATTTCTGTGCCAGAAATGTTTTGTGACTAGTCATTGGTTTCATGTTTGAAGAAAAAGCAGGTTCTGTTTTTATAACTATTGTTAACTGTATCATCATTATTCTTACTTTTAATATTAGAAAGGAAGGAAACAGATGCAAGGATGCAGTCATTGTTGATCTACTTTTAGCAAACATCTGCAGCGTTTTTATAAAAGAAGTTCAATCAGGATGTTTCCTTTAATGGGCGATCGTGGCTCAAGAGTTGGGAGTTCGCCTTGTAATCGGAAGGTTGCCGGTTCGAGCCCCGGCTTGGACAGTCTCGGTCGTTGTGTCCTTGGGCAAGACACTTCACCGGTTGCCTACTGGTGGTGGTCAGAGGGCCCGGTGGCGCCAGTGTCCGGCAGCCTCGCCTCTGTCAGTGCGCCCCAGGGTGGCTGTGGCTACAATGTAGCTTGCCATCACCAGTGTGTGAATGTGTGTGTGAATGGGTGGATGACTGGATATGTAAAGCGCTTTGGGGTCCTTAGGGACTAGTAAAGCGCTATATAAATACAGGCCATTTACCATTTAATAAATGCAGCTTAAGCTTACTTGTAGATACAGTTTGTGGGATAAAAAGGGGATGTTTTTGTCTTTTTGGTCTCATTATTTTAATATGGCACTATTAGTCCATTAGAATCAGATAATCAGCTTTGCATTAAACATGTATTGAAGTTTTTGACCTTACAGTATCTTTTGCATTACAGTGATTGTTATAACTTTAGATTGATCTTTTCCTTACAGGTACCAGAATAATAATATGATCTTTCATTGCAGGTGTAACCATGATCATCTTATACATATTGCAGTTTGTTGCTCATTATAGAGTTGTGCTCAAGTTAATCAAGGGTTAAAAGCTACAGTCAGCGTGATGTCTGGCTGATCTATGGAGGGGAAAGGCTTTGAGCTTAGAAGGCCGCACGCGCTTACACAGCACTTATACGATGTTATTCTTGGTGATCTTGTGCTTAGTTATGTTTCCTGTTATGTTTTAAGTAGTGGTAGCTGATCAAGCAATATTCATTTAATATTATATACTTGGTTCAGAGCAGTATACACTGATCGTCTTAATCAATGTGGAAGTCCTTGTAGCTGCAATGTTGTGTCTTAACAGGGGACAGATGGTTCCAGGAGACGGGGGCAGTCAGCGTCTGCCCTCTGGAAGGAGATAATGTTATTTTCTGTGTTAAATAAAACTGTCAACATCGATTGTATCACACCTGTCACTACGCATGAAGGGGCGTTCTAATACCCTGATTTCATAAAACTATGGAGATGTGTTTTTTGAGATGAGATCTGAGGCTGTCTGCATACAGTGTCCATCTCCCACGTGTGTGCCCATTAAAATCATCGTTTGACTTAACCCGGCCGGACCAGTGTTGTTATTGTGGTTTTTCCTCTTGTCTCCATCCCCAATTTTTGAACTCGTAACAAGTTTCACAGTTGGAATTGGTTTATTTTCGTCTCTAATCATGTCTTTAAATATTGATGATTATAATTATTCAGACTATAGATATATTTTGTTATATAAAATATATTAATAAACTTTATGTTGTCCTCACAAGTTGGGAATCTGGAATTGTTTTATTAACAAATATTTGAATCTAAAATTGTTATAATTTATTAGTTTATTTTATTTCATATGTATTTGATTTTGTAAAACCTCTGCATGTCTTTCAGAATGGAAACACTGATACAGACAGTTTGCAGCTTGATACTCATGTTTGTGCAAATGTGGAGTCACATGATCACTCTGCTGTAAACCCGTGTAGTCAGTAGATGGTGCTGTTGGACTGTGTTTGTCTTTGTGAAGTTAGGATGTACTTAGTTTAACACAGAAATATGTGTACGAGTTTTAGTTTAATTAATTATAACTGTTATATAAACCTACAGACGTGACATGAAACTAAATGTTATTTCTTGTTGTTTATTTCCTCTTCAGAGCAAAGCTCAATGCACACTCACAGATTACAAAGACTGTAAAACCTGTACTGTGCCCTTCATTACTGTGCTGTGTAAATATCTGAGCCAACGAAATAAATGACTGGACTGCATTTGATTGACTCCTGCTTGTTCTGATTGACACCCCCAGAAAGACACAACACAAAGAGCTGCAATACGTACCAGTTATCAATATTCTGATCGGCTGACCTCCATTCCTATTCTCTTTGCCTTCAACCCCACAGACCCCCTAACCACCCCCTGTCCCCCTTCAGCTACAAGTGCGAGTTTTGCATCACATCTCTCTTAAGAAGTGCTGCAAAAGTCAAAGCACAGTGTGTGAATTTGTGATTTCAGAGGAGGCAGTCAAGCTGTCAGGGCTGAGAGGCCAGCGTGAAAGTGGACCCACAAGCAGACTCAAGGCACGGCTGTTTGAAACTCAGCCTGATTTCATTAAATACAGAGATAAAGAGCTGTAAAATGTGACAAGGAGGATGCTTCTGAGAAGCTGGATCCACTGTGACAGAGGAAAGCCTTATTATTTCCAGTGCAGGTGAGTTGTACTGCAAGGTTGCTTCCTTAGCAGGCTGGCTAATCTGGGTTTTGAAGGGAGGGAGATCTTTTCTGGAGCGATGGATGGTTGCAGTGAGTAGGAAAGCAGGCCGGTGGGTTCCCAGATTCTCCACAGGAAGGGACGGCTCCTGACAGGTAAGATTGGGATAGGCAGTCGGTCGGAGGAAAGGACCAGTGTCACAAGAAATCCAGATAAGAGCGGAGTTGAGTGGATAATGATCTGTAGGTGCAGGGAACTGGAGACAAAAAGAAGGCGAAATTAAACAGGGAAACACTTGGAGCAAGTAGAACATGGAGGCCGATTTAAAACTTCACCCACAGGCAGGGCCTGAGTTTTGAAAAGAGTAAGAAAATATTCCCCAAACAACACCAACACTCCGGATCATGACACGAGCACTTGTATTCACTCATCTGAGAGGTTGGAATAACAGAGTTGTGGTTCTAAGTAGTAAAAATAATAGATAAATATGAAATATTTAAAAATTGCAAGTTTGCAGCGCTAAATCTGCCCCAGGGCAGCTGTGGCTACAACTGTAGCTTGCCTCTGTAACGCAATCTGTACTTACGCCAAACCTTTAATGCGTGGAAATCAGGACTGTTGACCTTGGGCAGTTCACTAGGTGTCGGTGTCATCAATTTCACCCCGATGTTTAACCCAGAATCACAGTTTCTCTAAAAATAGGTTACAAGAAATCAAATGTATCCCAAATATCTATATCCTGTCAGAAGCTAGTTTCGTAAAGGAGATTGGTAGTAGCTGCTCCACCACAGGAACAATAAGGCTTCCAGCACACAATGGACACCACACTTACTTAACATAAACACATTTATTAGACACAATTTTAAATAATAAACCCTTCTTTTGTAGTGTCTTTCCACTCAGTGTCATAAGAAAAATAAAATAAATAAATAAATAAAATCAAATATGTATCCTTTAAGGTCCTTTGGCCAAAAGAAAATCACCTGAGCTCAGGGAAAAATAAAGCGCATCGTTGGGGCCCTTTGAATTGTTCCTACCGCTCTGTTGGAACGGTGTAGCATCCAATAATAGCATCCAGCAAGCAGCAACGACCATCTATTTGCCAGGACGGTTCGGCAGAGTCATCAGATGAGGACTTCCACAAGGCAGTTCATCCAGTAGGATCCAGGGCACCAAAAGGGCAAACAAACCAGCCTACACACAAGTGTGCAGAAGAATTAACTAAAATGTTCATAAGTCTCAGTACCACTGACTCAGTGTCCATGTCACTAATGGCTTATTTAACAGACTTACCATTATAATAATACAGGTTTGTCAAAATAAAAATATAACAGAACATAAATGCTGTTAACAATGCTTATTAATGCTGTTCTCTTAGGCATAACATAATAACACTGTAACTGACCTCGTGTCGGCCGCCATTTTAGGACATTAGCTAGGCTCACTTAACGGCTAGCTTGCTAACAGTCAGCCAATAACACACGTTATACAATATTTAGCCTCTTTCTTAACAACATGACAGCGGTAGATTTGATACCTCGCTGCAGTATAATAAGGCACAAAACATTTCATACGAACATGAGCTGCACGCTAACTCACCAGAGGAGTTCGTGTAATGGCGAATGCTGTCGGACTCAGCTCCGCTTCACGTTTGTAACCGCTACAAGACTTTTTCCCGAATTTCCAGCTCGTAGAGGGCACGAGAGCAGCATGCGTATGGAATCAGAACGATGCCACCTTGAAACGAAACCGAAAAATGGATTGAAACCGAAAAAAAATATTGTAACTGAAATAAATGTACTGAAAAAATCTTGTATTGAAACCGAAAAAAAAATGATAGTGAAAAACAATTAATTGAAACTGTAATTTTTTTGTTTTCGCTTACAATTTTTTTTTCGGTTTCAATCCACTTTTCGGTTTCAAACCATTTTTCAGTTTCACTCTGCTGGCACTGTTTTGGTGTACGGGGGCGCGCTGGGGGGCGGGGATTCCGACCCGCATGTATTTGCATATATTATAATGCTGACCAATGACTGGAGAAAACACTGACGACGCGGCTGCGGTCACGGACAAACTCGCACGTTTCTGTTCGGGAATGGCAGATGCAGAGAGGTCCAGCGTTTACATTACCGACTATTTCAAAGTGACAGCCTGAGGTGTTCTTCAGTAAATTGGACTACCGGACAGGAGGACCTGAGGCCCCACCGCATTATTTTTGGTAAGTTAAATGTGTTTGTAAGCTAATCCGTAATTTAGGTCCTTAGCTAGCTACCTAAGGACCTAGCTAGCTAAAATGAGCACTCGGCTGTCGGGGAAACTTGTTTTGTAAAGTTCGTTTAGCTACCCCGTGCAGGTGAATGAATTTACCCTGACTAAAGAAATCAAGAGAAACGCACCGGGCTGCTCAGTGACTAACCACGGTTACTGTACTTTTATTATGAGTATTATACTGTAAGAGCAACAGGCTGGACTTTGCTTCTGCTCCTGTGCAGAGCTGATTATTAAATATGTGCAAACAGCAGCATGTTTTCTGTCGCTTTCCACATGTGGAAGGACATTAACGCCAACTTTTAAATTCCCCTCATTAGTCAATAGCTACGGATTAAATAGCAAAGCCCGATACTTATGTACTGAAACCAACTACTTCCGCTTGTCAGCTTAAGTTAAAATGTTACATTTTTCCCCTGATTATTTTTTTTTAGCTTTTTTTTTTTTTTTTACTGAGTTTGTTACAAATATTCAGGTTAAAAAACTGTCCAAATTATTTTTAATGAATTATGTTCACAAAGTCACATGTTCAGTACTCTGTACAGCTTGCATCCTTTAGGACAAATAATTTGAAACATTAATATTTCTTGTTCAATACTGAGCTGATAACACCTCTGTATGTTGTGACCAGGATGCAGCAGCAGACTGAACCTCGACTGAAACCTGCTCCATCATCTCATCTTTGCAGATGTCCATTTATAAAGCATCAACAACTCAAAGGTAAACATGATATTAGAAAATGTGTTAGTAAGGCCTTTAAAACAAATAAAAAAAATAAAAAGCTGTCGGCAGAACTGTAGGACTGAACAACTTCATATCCCGAGTGTGTGAGGCCGGAGAAGGATCAGCTCTATTTCAGATTTGAGAGAAACTTTATATTTCAGTTTGTGATGATTCTGTTCTGTTTGTGATTACAGGAGCTGTCCTCAGATTCAGACCTCAGCACCACCCGGTGACAGCAGACAGATCATCCTATATCTTCAATCTTTGTAGTAACTCCAAAATTAACTGAAGAAAACAGTACAAAGGTTAAAGTACCACATGTGCTGTCAGTGAAAGCTGCAGCTGTTTTATTGATAAATTTAAAGACAAAAAGTCAAAAGGATTAATCACCCCAGTAACTGTGTCACTATACATCAGCATTAACAGTACCTCAGTTTGGTGTTTCAGAAAACTGCTGATCTCAGACCTGCACAACTTCTGTTTTAAACACTGAATGTACTCAGCTACATGAAGAGCACATGTTTTCTCTGACACAATTAAATAAAACCTGATTAAAGTCAAAGGTTGTTACTTGTATTTGAACTAAAAACTTGTGATCTGGAATTCTTTCACTGTTTTTTGACAATAGTGTGTGAATGTGTGTGTGAATGGGTGGATGACTAGATATGTAAAGCGCTTTGGGGTCCTTAGGGACTAGTAAAGCGCTATATAAATACAGGCCATTTACCATTTATCATAAAGTAATTCAGAGTTATTCATACCAGAGTAACCAGTGAGCACAACATATATTTAACTTTCTACAGGACTTAAAGCTATTACTATAGCTTATAGCTATTACTTAACTGCACTACTGTATAGTTCTGTGTAAATAATCATTCTGTACATATGATGATTTTTAATCCTACAACTGTTTATAATTTGCATAGTTCACATTTCTGTATAACTGTATATCTCAGATTTCTGTAGTTTTTCATATTTATATCCTGTTCATATCCTGTACATAGTTTGTACTCACTACAGCCTGTACATACTTATAGAATATTCACAACATACTTCATACCGTGTACATTGTAACATACCATAATAGACCCATTTCTGTAATATACTTACATATCTATACTATTGCTAATATATATTGTAATATATCTATATCATGGCTAAAGCACTTCTGGATGGATGCAAACTGCATTTCGTTGCCCTGTACCTGTGCATGTGCAATGACAACAAAGTTGAATTCTATTCTATTATATTATGTAAAAGTCCAGACCCTCTGAGGATTATCTGAGTACTTCTAACATTACACAAAGCAAAGGTCTCCATCAGTGTTCATGAAATGCTGGGTTTATCCTTCTTGTGAGGGAGCTGCTGGTGAAGATCACGAGCCCTGCTTGATCCCGGCGATGAGTTTCAGTCTTCCTGGTGTTTCTGAAATGATGCCTCTCACTGTGGGTCAACAGAACTTCTGGCACAGGACAGCTGTAATGAAAGAAATTGAAGTTTTGGAAATGCCCTATATGTGAGAAGCAGATTTTGTATTTACTTTTCTTTTGCCAATCAAGATAACAAAGTATAATTTTCACCATACAATTACTAACCTTGTCATCTCCTGCACTGTCTGTTTTGGGCTCTGGGCTCCTCCTTCCCAGCGCTCATGAGACTGCTTTGATGCACTGTGGTATGAGGTGCTAACCTGTTGACAGTGTTGGGAAGGTTAATTTTAAAATGTATTCCACCAAAGATTATAGAAGTAATGTATTCTGAATACTTTACAACTACATGAATGTGCTATTGCTGTGTGATTTATTACTATTACTGAAGGCTACTCGCCATACCAACACCAACTAGATGTTAAAATCTTAATATAAATGAGTAACAGTAGGTGGACATTAGGTAAGGCTGCAGCGATCTCGTGTAGAAAACTATTCAGCGCGTATATAAAACAGGTCAGCGACTCCGAACCGTAGTAAAGGGACCTCTGGCTAATACATCCGGTTCGTGTCGGGCTCATAGCTGAAAACTAGCTTTACTTTGTTGTCTGGGTCAAGTTTGCTAGCGAGAGACAGAGAGAGGAGTTGAAAGGCTGCTTATTGTTTCGGAGGAAAACACGAACACGGTGTACAGTCGAGTCTTAACAGCTTACTTACAGCTGGGCTCGTCAGGCACTCTTCTTGGCTTTAGTGGTTATTATTATATTTACATGCTTCCAGCTCCCGTTTCTGCTCCGTGACAGCTGTACTTTTACTTTTTCTCCCTCCTCGCTCACAGACACATAACGGGTATGGCAGTCCATTCTCCCTGCAGCACGGACTACACTGCCCATGAGGCTACATTGTTTAGGGCGATGCCTGTAACACTCTGCTATTGCCTTCATATTAAATCATTTTTGTATAATAATTTTAGAGGCTCTTATTGTGTGTTTTGTTTGGGTTTCCACCGGCGTGAAATTACCAAAAAATAGAGAGACCATAGCCTAACATATGAAACAGGTAAATACCGCCATGTAATCCATTTATTTCAACAAACTAACTGTATTCTCAATATCACCTATTGAACAGTAATTGTAACGGATACATTTACTCATATTTTGTATTTTAAATACGTAACGCCGGTGCATGTATTATGTTACTGCCCAACACTGCCTGTTGAGATCCTGAGATCCGCTCCTAGAACACCGGCCTCCAACTCCTGAAGAGACACGGGTGTCCCTAAATTTAGCAAATATTAGCTTCAGGCTAGCTTGCTACGACGAATAGGCTAATACCAGCATTTTACCACAACTTCACCAGATGTAGCTAAAAAAAACTAAACTAATGTCCAGCCCAGTGGGACAGCAGGAAAAGATGACAAAAAATGATTACTTACTTGCGGTTTGGAGGTTCAAGCTGAAATCGAAGCAGCCATTGAAAAACGGGAAGAGAGAAACATGGCAGCTTGGTCAGCACTAGTGGCCTCTATAATGTATGCAAATACATGCGGGCCGGAAACCCCGCCCCCGGACGCCAAAACAGTGCCAGCAGAGTGAAACTGAAAAATGGTTTGAAACTGAAAAATGGTTTGAAAACGGAAAAAAATGGATTGAAACCGAAAAAAAAAAATTTGTAAGCGAAAACAAAAAAATTACAGTTTCAATTAATTGTTTTTCAATATCAATTTTTTTTTCGGTTTCAATACAAGATTTTTCAGTACATTTATTTTTTTTTCGGTTTCAATCCATTTTTCGGTTTCGTTTCAAGGTGGCATCGTTCTGATTCCATACATGCGCCTCATCGGACGAACGGAAGGAAAAACTCTGTAGCTGGACTAGAGAGTGGCTATGCGCACGGCACAGTGGTGCGTTCAGTGACCACAAATAATCAGAAATCCCATATTCAAACAATGATCTGGGTTACACCTCCACCAGTGTGTGAATGTGTGTGTGATTGGGTGGATGACTGGGTGTGTAAAGCGCTTTGGGGTCCTTAGGGACTAGTAAAAGCGCTATACAAATACAGGCCATTTACCATTTAAGTATATTTGTGAAAATATTAATCGTTTGTGAATATTTTTTTCTGTAACTGTTGATGAGGTGTATGATGAGGTGATGAAGATTTTCTGTCGTACTCATCAGCAGAGTATACCGATAATCCACATAGATTTACTTATTTTTATCAGGTCCTGAGTAGAGAGAGCCTGAGTGGACGTTGTTACTGGGAGGTGGAGTGGAGCGGAGAAGGAATTTGTGTTGCAGTTTCATACAAGAATATCAGCAGAGATGGGAAATTAAATGAATGTAGACTTGGATTCAATGCCAAATCTTGGGCATTACGTTGCTACAAAACCTGTTATAAATTTTTCTACAACAGCTTCCAAACTGTCCTCTCAGGTCCTCGGTCCTCCAGAGCAGGAGTGTACCTGGATCACAGAGCAGGTATTCTGTCTTTCTACAGAGTCTCTGAAACCATGACTCTCCTCCACAGAGTCCAGACCACATTCACTCAGCCGCTCTATGCTGGACTTTTTCTTTTATATCATGGAGTCACTGCAGAGTTCACTACACTAAAATAGACAGAAGTCATGGATGGATGTTAGTTGAAATATATTTTAGATTCCAGTTTCTTTGGTCTCCATCTTTGTTGCTGAGAGCTCATTGTTGTGCCGTTTCTTCTCTTGGCACCCTCCTCTAACCCGCTGCACATTCTTTCCAACCCGATCCCTCTGCCTAAACAATTGGTCCAAGTCCTGTTCACTCCTTCCTTCTCTATTGACGAACTTTCATTTATCATGACTTTGGTCTCATGAACAACATTAGCTAATTGTTATTTACTAACTAATCTTATAAAGACTGTTCAGTACAGTGATCTCATAAAAAAAACAAAAACAAATGAACACAAAAACCTTTTTTCTCCTTCATTTCTGTCACACCATGCTGTATGAATCGTTTCTCGCGGTTAGTATCATGGTTGCTAGGCAACCTGAACAGCACGACAAAGGCCAGATGAGACAGACAGACAGGTGACAGTCTCAGGTGTATACACTGCTACAAACAGGAGGATTTAGTGTTTGTGTTATTACGAGTGCTAAACAAGAAGAGTTCCCAGATGGTACAGTGGACACGTGTGACTCCTGTGATTAAAGCATCTTTCTTTCAGCTTAACAAGTGAACCGTCAGCTCGTTCAAACACACGTTAAAGTCCGTTTGGCTCGACACCACCGAACAGAGGCAGCAATATAACATAGATAACATTAACAGTGCAGTGAATCCTGCTGGTGCCGTGATATTCAGGACTGCAAACCGAGCAGCATCACTGACTTTCAGCTTGTTGTGTTTGTGGATATATGACTGACTTTAATTATCCATAAAATCATCACATTCTCTGCAAGATTAAGGAGAACTATTGAACGGTGTATATTTTAAAGAAAAGGCTTTAAAACCAAGTTAACGCTGAAAGTACAAACATCACTAATGTCACATAACTTTGTCGACATGTGGCCAACAGTAATGTTTTAATGTTCTTCATTATTCAACATTCTGGGTAAAGCTGTTTGTGCAGGCTTGATAAAGCTCAGCTTCGACTGTGCCACAGCGATTACTTTGGCTGTCTTCATAGAGGGAGCACCAGGTGCCTTTCGAGATGGAGCACCTTGTGAGACAGCATAAAAGACAGCTATTACTGGAAAACAACAGCCTGTGAGAGTTCTCATGCAGTCTATCACATTCCTACTCACACTGAAATGTTTTATGAGCCTCTGGCTTCTCAGTTGTGTGAGTTTTTTGTGATACATCAAACTACTGTGACATAATATTCAGCACTTACTTTTGAAAGTTTACTCTTCAGCAGCCACGCTTCAGCCATCCGCTGTTTTTTTCCGAAAAAAATATCCACACCCACTGCCACGCTATGAATTGTGGCTATATGGGACCACAAAGTCTACACTGGATCCACCCTTCCAATTGGGGAAATGAACTGCACATTTGTCAACCGCATTTGGAGTACACTTCGAATTGGGACACCCTTCGTTGCGTCCCTGTGATGTAATCGGTCTCCAAATGCGCACTACGAAGCGTGTGGTCGCTGGATTGGGACACAGCCCTAGTCAGGGGAGGCCGACACACCTGAGCTCCATCAGCTGATCATGTCTCCCGTGATCAGCTGTGCCGGGACCTGAAGTGTTGGGTTTGTGTAGCAGCTGGAAATGTGGAACAGAGTGTTGGTGGCGTTTAAAGCAATAAAACGTGTAGCAACATGCAAGCTGTGTAAGTCCTCATTCGTGTCGCAGTTTCATGAGGATGAACCAATGTGTGGACCTGCTAATTGGGCTGACAGAGTTGGACCAGGTGTGGGCACCAACATAAGTACATTGTCACCAGGTTTAAAAGAACTCTGCACTGTCTTTCTGTCATATTGCCACCATTGACAAAGATTGGTACAGACTTTCCTGACACTGTGTAAAAAACTCAAGCCCATTTGATTGTAGCTGACAAAAGCTGTTGTTTTAGAGCTTTCAGTGGTGCTCATACACTATGTCCAAAAACCAATTCAGCAGTGCTAAAACCCAAGGACTCTTGTTTTGCTTCACGAGCTGCAAAAGTAGGAAAGGTAGCCCTTCATCCCAGTTCCTTTCAGTCTCAAGACAGTATTTTTGCATCATCGCCTTTATAATCTGATGCCATCTTTCTAGTGCTCCTTGTGACTGAGGGTGGTAAGGGCTCAAGAGGATATATAAAATGCCAAATGTTTGTAAAGTCTGCTTAAACAGTTTTGACTGAAAATTGCTGCCTTGGTCAGTTTGAATAACTCTGGGCAGACCAAATGTTGAGAAGAGTCTTAGTACGGCCTTATGGTGGGAGCAGTGATTTTTTGAAGAGGAATGCCTTCAGGAAAACAGGTTGCAGCACACATGATCGTCAAGAGAAACTGATTACCAGCTTTTGTTCTTAGTAGGGAACCCACACAATCCAGCAAGACACGCTCAAAAGGCCCACCAAGTCCTGGGATGGGTTAAGGGTAGGGATGGGTATCGTTTGGGTTTTATCTGATACCGGTGCCAAACCGGTACTTTTGAAACGGTGCCGGTGCTTAAAGAATGGAGAACACCAAATTGGTCCAAAAACCTCTCATGTTCAACTGTTTTTTTGTAAAAAGATAACAATGTTAGCCTTTTCTGCAGCTATGGGGCATATATGGTATCACTCTTGGCTGGAAGCCGGTGCTTAAACAATGGAAAAAACACAAACTTTGTCCAAAAACCTCTCATGTTCAACTGTTTTTTTGTAAAAAGATAACAATGTTAGCCTTTTCTGCAGCTAGAGAGCATATATGATATCACTCTTGGCTGGAAGCACTGCTTAAACAATGGAAAAAACACAAACTTTGTCCAAAAACCTCTCATGTTTAACTGTTTTCCACTTTTTCTTTGGTCATTTTAGCTTTTTTGGCCAGGGTGAAGGCTCCCTTCACTGCCATCAAACAAGAAGACAGCCGCATGTAACTACGACGGTGTTTGCTAGTTCACCTTACATGCATTAATGTAATAACGTGGTTAGCCTACTCAACGTAAATTACACACGGACAACATTAAGCTACTCACGCAGAGAAGAACGGCTGCTGCTGCCATCATCATCCGTCATCATTTCTGCTACACTGGCAGGGCTAGGGGCCAGGACTGTACTCTTCGGGTTTTTGGGGGATGTTGCAAACTCCGGGTCCGATAACAGGCGCCACACCCACAGTAGATGTGCACGGTGTGAGGTCTCGCAGCAAGCTATCAAATACGGCGCATTTCTCGGCTTTAAAACTGCTATGTGTCGCCAGGTGTTTGATCGGATTTGAGGTGTTACCTCCTTTGACAGTATCAGCTTAAAGCACTTGTTGCAGGCTGCTGAGTTTGCATATTTTGCTGTGAAGTACAGCCAGACTTTTGACCGCTTTGCTTTGGGCATTTTTAATCTGTAGCTCTGCTCTAAAAGAACGTACGTATCTGGGCCCGCCTACTATCCTCGGAAATGTAAAATGATTGGCTAGAATCTAAAGTGTACCACAGCTCAGGAAAAAAAAGCACCAAAATAAAGCACCGAAATGTGCGCTGCTTTTCGGTCTGGTTACTACCGTTTATGACAGAACCGGTGCCATCATGGCACCGGATACTGGTACCCATCCCTAGTTAAGGGGAACAGGTTGTACTATCTGATTAGGTTTACCCACAATTTGGCAAACCCTGCTTCTTCTACAGAATCTGGCAACGTCTTTCTTCAGACCTGGAATAAATGCTGAAGAATGCGTTCATAGGTTTTAGTGATTGTTAAATGACCTGACTGTGGGTGTTCATGCGCAAGCTGCAATATGCCATCACGGAATCCCTTAGGAATGACTACTTGATGCACCACCCCCCAATCTTCATCGATCCCCTTCTGCTGTGCAGCAGGTCTTGAGACCCATTTCCTCAGCAGTAACCCATCCTCGAGATAAAACTTGTGTGCCTTTTTATTATTTGTTACCTTGCTTACCCCTTTAAAACATTTAGTGAGTGTCTGATCCTTTTTGCTCATCGAGCACTGATTTGAAAGGGCTGGCAGCTGGCAATCTGCCCTCTGTTAGAACAGGTCCAAGAACAGGCTTACTCGAGTTCACTTCCTCCAGCTTACAAGCTTGCAAAATTCAATCAAAATAGATCAATAAAAGCTTAGCTTGTGTTTTACTTTTACTTTGATAAATGTGGCTAATTCATTATATTTTAACATATGGAGACTCTAAGCATGTACATTTACAGTAACAGAAATAATTATTTGATCTCCTGTTTAATTTGAATGTTTACTCACTTACATAGAAGTAAACAATCTCTATTTTATGCTTTATTATTTTATTATTATGGTCATTTTAATGGGGAAACACATCAACCAAAAAATCCAGAAAAAACATTACATCAAAGTGAGAAAACAATTTGCATGTCACAGAGTGTCAAGAAGTAGAGACTCCTTCTCCCAACTCATGAGGATGAGAAAGGTGGTGGATAGCCCAAAACTAAAGAGCAGGAACTTGTTAATAATGTGTGTTGGACCATAGTCACCTAGTCACTGTAGGTGGTCAAGGTTCCCCTACTCCAGATGGCACACGTACAGACCAACTTATGTTTGCCAGTGACATCTAAATGATTCAGTGAAAGCTTGATGGAAAGTGATGTGGTCAGATGACAGCAAAATCAAGTACAGGGATCTTGCACCATGAAATCTTCAGTGTTCGTGAACTCAGCCAGAACACGGAAGATGAGTGATGGATGGGTCCAAAAACGTACCATCAAGCCAACAAAAGATTGGGTAAAGATGAAGCACATTGACATCATGGAGTGGCCCACGCAGTCCCCACACCTCAGTCCTATATGAAAACTGAGGAAGGAGCAAAAGCTCCACCAAGTGGCAGCCAAGGAAACTACAGGATTTAGAAAACTTTTGTAAAGAGGAGTGGGCTAATATCCTTCCTGAGATGTGCACAAATTGGGGGCATAGTGGAAGTGTCAAACATGCAGCCTACTGGCCTTTGGAGAAAAGTGAAGTGATGGCAGCATTATTTCTGAGAACTAGAAATGTTTGGAAACATTTCTAGATTAAATGTTTGGATCAATGTCAAGGGGCTGTTTGGCTGCATTTGATATTTCATTTTATAATTAATTTTTTGCTCTTCCTGATTTCAGACTTCCCCAAAGGATTTGTACCTTCTCCCAGGATCAGGCTAGGGATATTTTGATTGTTAGGCAATACTATGACTTATAGCCACTATTTCTTTTTCTTAGTTTAATCTTTTCTAGCCATCGTTTTTTTCAAGCAGAGTCATGGTCTAAACACTTTGTTGTCCCAAACACATTTCATTTGCCAAGAAGAGCACTGAAGATTCTCTATAGGCTCTTAGTGTTAGTCTTTTCTTCCCTTTTGCTTTCTCTTGTTTCTTTTCTTTTACCTTTGTGGTTATACAAGCAGCAATGACCAGTGTGGAGTGGTAGGCAGTGGATTATTTTTCTAAATATACATTATTGTGGTTTTATTTCTTTAGCCTACTTGCAGTTAAATTGGGTTACATGTGGTTCACAAACTAAAATGAGTTTGACACATCTGCAATAAAACATGCAGTTTATATCACGTGAAACTTTATTTATCATTCTACTCTTTGATATTTTTTGATGAAAGAAAGATTATGGTGCATCCTTAACAGTGTGAAGTCTGTTCATAGGTAAATAGGTGAGACATCTTTGAACAAAGGATTTAGGCGTGGAGTCCAAAACTATATGAACAAACTTAACCACACTTCAGGACAGCTCAGCCACCGCACCCTCTCATTACATTATATTTCTCATCTTACATGGGCACTTTAAATGCAGAAACTATGACCATATGTTTCAGAGGGATTGTGTTTATTATGAAATAAATATCAAAACTTTATCTTTGTCCAAACATTGTTCGGGAAAATTTTAAATATGGGTGCGATTCAGATGGAAAACATGAAAAGCCAGGCTCTACTAAACGTGTTGTCTGATTATGCGAGGTTCAAAATTCCCAAATTTATTGTTCTATAGTCAGTCTACAGAGCTTTATGTTTTCGATTACGGTACATGATATCCCTCACTGGTCATACATGTACTCTTATGGTCTCAAACTATCTCTTCCTGTGTGTTTATACTCAGTAGAAAAACTGAACAGGCAGACTGCAATTGTTAAATACATGATTAGATTTTGATCTGATGTAAGAAAATAATTAAACTAAACTCCAACAGTTTTTGTTTTGAGGATTTTTTTTTTTAATTATCAGCTGACAACTTCTGTGCTTGCAAAATCACATCAAAATAATTTGTTTGCTACAGCCAAAAAAACCCACTCAGACCAAATGTTATGCACTGGATTAGAAAAACAATGTCAAACTTGATTTTTTAATATGGATTCCAGCGTTGTCTTTACTACATTTGCATTTACATTTACTACATTTCTTAAATCGTCTTGAATATTGCAAACAGGGAAGTGGTATATGCTTTTTTTAAGTCCCTATTAATGGTTGATTTAAACGTTTTAACAAAAATATTGTTAAAAACTATGAAAACAAATGCAAAGGTCTTCAGACACAAACTTTTACAAACTGTGTTCCACACGTGTCCATTGTTGATACACATGAGTTTTTTCTACATTTCATCTCGGGGAACATTAACATCTCAGGGTTGAGATTTTAATGTTTATAATTTGCGAAGACTCTAAATTTTAATTTTTCAGATCAGGCTGTTATAACAATAATCTAAAGTTCAAAGGTTCATAGCAGATGTAAACCTTGTTTACATCTGCTATGGACTACTGTAGTTGTTCACATGGAGCAAAGTGTCCCAAAGTCTCCCAGGAGCAATGACGGAGTTTTTCTTATATATGAATGAAACTATTTTTAGAAAATATGTGGACAGACTGGAGCTCCTGTATTTCTGGTAGATTAGAGAGGACTTAACAGGTATTTTGAAGTAGACACTGAGTTTAACCCTTTTTATACAGCAGAGCACATTTATAAAAGATCAGTCAGCAGATCAGTAGGTGGAAAAATTGCTTTAGGGACCAATTTTGAGTTTAGTGTCATGAACTTGAGCAGGCAGGATTGGACCCAACTGCAGACCCAGGTAGGCAAAAAGTAACTCAAAAAGAGCTTTATTGCTGAACACAAGGAAAACCAACATTAACAAAACTGAGAATGCAAAATATACTACGCCACACGGGAAGCAAAACCAGACACACCAAACATGGAAACACGACAAACAGGAAACAGAGGGACATAACACAGGAGTAGAGGAAAGGCAGACGAGAGAGTACGAGGGAGTGAAAGAGGAGACAAGAGAGACATGACAGACTGGGGAAACATGGATACACATGGCAAGCATTGGAGAACAAAGAATGAAACACGAGGAGGGAAACAAGACACAAGAACTCCATATATATAAATACAGCACAAATAGAGAGACACAGAGGGCAAAGACACAAGCGGGAGTCTAATAATCAAAAGCTAAACAGGGAATAAGAGAAACTCACAATAGAATAACTAAGACTATAAATGAACCTGAATATAAACCATAATACAAAATATTACTAGAATACTCCCTGACAATATTGGAAACAAGAATGATAATGACACACTTAAGCATATATGACAAAAAAAACTGCTTCAGCCCTGATTTAAAACTTCATTTTGTTCAAACGCGAAATCAGTAAAATCCGGAAAATATTTCCAAAACAAACTATACAATGTTACCTTTGCTGAATAAAAATCATGAGCAGTGAGAGCCTCTTTGGCAAAACAAACACAGTAAGTAGCGCCAAATCAAACAAAAACAACAATTAACTAGAAGACAATTAATAAGATCTGAAAGTAGAACTTATAAAGAGTGACTGACAGGTGATCTATGTGAAGATTAAACACCATAACAATGAAACTGGAAACTGAAAGACACATTTAAACTAACTGCATCTTCTATCTTTTACAGTTTAATGAATTCTGCAGTGTCTCCTTCAGAAAATAAAAATCCAGCATAGAGCGGCTGAGTGAATGTGGTCTGGACTCTGTGGAGGAGAGTCATGTTTTTAGAGACGCTGTAGAAAGACAGAATACCTGCTCTGTGATCCAGGTACACTCCTACTCTGGAGGACCGAGGACCTGAGAGGACAGTTTGAACTTTGTTGTGCCAGAATTCATAACCGTTTCTGTCACAGCGCACTGCCCAAGATATATCATTATATCCAAATGTTGTCCTTAATCTGTTAATATCCTTGTATGAGACTGCTATATCAGTTTCACACCCTCTCCACTCCACCTCCCAGTAACAACGTCCAGTCAGACTCTCTCTACTCAGGACTTGATACCATTTAGTGAATCTGTCTGGATGATCAGAATAAGACTGTTGTTTTTTGATTGCTTTTGCTTTTCTATTCCCTTCAAATAATACCACATTTAAATGTGCTGTGTTTGGATCCAGTGTGAGTTCCCGTGAATATTTTAAGAATCCAGCTCTGGTCTTTGGCTCTGGTTGTGGTGGTGACAGTAAAACATCCACTTCAGTGACTGTCAGTGAGATGTTTGTCCATTTGTCTCTCAGAATGTCCTGTAGTTTATCTCTGGTCACTGACACAGCTGCTGTCACGTCCTCAAAGTAGCTCAGAGGACGAATATTGATGCTGGATGAGTGTGTAGACTCACTGAGTGCTGACAGTGAGGGGTAGTTGTGTAGAAACTGGTTGTGATCCTCTGTGTGTGAGAGCTGCTCCAGCTCGCCGTCTTTCCTCTTCAGCTCAGCGATCTCCTGCTCCAGCTTCTCCTGAAGCTCTTTGACTCGACTCACTTCAGTTTCCTGCTGGGATCTGACCTGCTGCTTCACATCAGAGCTTCTTTTCTGGATGAGACGGATCAGCTCAGTGAACATCTTCTCACTGTCCTCCACTGCTTTATCAGCAGAGCCATTGATGGCCTCCACCTCCTGTTGAAGCAGCTTCACATCTTTCTCTCGCTCCTGGATTCTCTGCTGGATGTTTAGTCGTCTCACCTCGAGCTCCTTCTGCTTCTCAGTCCTTTCTGCTGCAGCTGGGACTGTTTCATGGCCTTTATGTTCATCCATTGTGCAGAGATAACAGATACTCTGCTGATCAGTACGACAGAAAATCTTCATCACCTCATCATGACGAGAGCAGATGTTCTCCTGGAGCTTCTTGGAGGGGGCCACCAGCTTGTGTTTTTCAAAGGCAGGAGACTCCAGATGAAGCTGAATGTGTTTCTCACAGTAGGAGATCAGACACACCACACAGGACTTGATGGCTTTCAGCTTCCTCCCAGTGCAGACATCACAGCCCACATCTTCAGGTCCAGCATAGCAGTGATCAGCTGGAGCAGCTTGGAGTCCAGTCTTCTTCAGCTGCTCCACTAAAGCTGCTAACATGATGTTTTTCTCCAGGACAGGCCTCGGTGTGAAAGTCTTCCTGCACTGAGGGCAGCTGTGGATTCCCTTCCTGTCCTCTTCATCCCAGAAACTTTTAATACAGTTCCTGCAGTAGCTGTGTCCACAGGCTGTAGTCACCGGATCTTTCAGGAAATCCAAGCAGATGGAACAAGAAATTGTTTCACTCTCCAGCTGAACTCCTTTCTGCGCCATTTCTCCTCTCAGTGTCAGTGACTGTGTGAGTTTCACTTCCTTATAACTGAAACTGATCTGAGCTCTGATCTCAACAACATGTTTCTGCAGTGAACGGAGCCTGTCAGCTCTTACACGTCACCACATGTTGGTTACACCCATCTTCAAAGTGCAGATCTAAAGGGGAGGGAACCAGGAAATACATTTAGTCTGGAGCTGCTGTGGTTTAGGAATAAGAGGGAGGAGTTATCAGCCTTTCACATACAAAGAATGATTGGAAGTGGACCGTGTGTGTTTAACCTGAAAAACAAATGACAGCTCAGTTTGAAGATGGTAAAAATGTTAGAGTTGGTGCCACAGTTACGAAAATGGTCTCCTGTAACATAAAAGACGGTTTGCCCAAATATTTTTGAACATCATTATTATCTTTAATATGCACAAAATGGAAACAAATTTTCTTCCTCCAGCCAACAGAACAAAAACAAGTCTCTAAGCCGTCAGTCTATGATCCTCGATTCTCAGGTAAATTTAAAGTTTAAATTTTTTTGAGAGATGAGTACTGTTTTAGCTCAGACAATATATATATGCAGGCAGATAAAGAGGGCAAAGGTAAAAGGGAGGACAGCTAACTAATCCCAGAAGACAAGAAAAGAACTACATACAAAGCACAGGTAACACAAGACATTCAAAGTAGGACAGGAAATAAGAAAACAGCAACAAATGCTAAGATTAAAACGTGGCATTGAAAGACAAAAATGTAGACTAACACAATGGATTCTTAAAATATTCACATGAAATCATACTGGATCCAAACACAGCACACAGATATCTGTTATTGTGACAGGTTGAATGACTATTGCATATAAAACTGTTCAGTTAATACTAATTCATATCTGTTGATATAAGGACGAAAATAATGTAAATATGGTAAGAAAATGGTTAAGAGTTTATTATTTTTCATGTTATATTAATGGCTTTCATGTTACTTAAGAGAACTGCAATCTATACATCAGTGATCGGCTAGTAAGCCTTTTCTGGGATCGATTAGTAGTGTCTCTATTCTCCACTAGGGGGCTTTCGCGCGTTCTCCTCACTGCAATAAACTACTGCATGAGAGACGCAAGTCATAATCACTCTCGTGATTCTTTTCCCCCTGTTTTCAGGTAAAAGTGTTTAAAAGTTGATATATTTCCAATGTGTACACTGTTAAGATATTTAAGAGGTAATCCTTCATTGTTTTGTAAGCGTTAAAAGCATTACATTGCAGTTTTGTGCACATATACGTGGCGGTTTTGAGCTGTGTTTTGTACTGTGTAATGGCTATTAAGATAACGGCAGGAGCTAAAAACACCGCGATTGTCAGCCATTTTGTCAGGAAACCTGCTCAAGTATATGTATAGTAAGCACTTTAGTATTTCGGTTTATTATTTAGTGTTTTTCTTCCACCATGTGACATTTAGCAGTACAGAATGTGAAACGTTTCTGCTCATTTTCACTGCAATAAACTACTGCATGAGAGACGCAAGTCATAATCACTCTCGTGATTCTTTTCCCCCTGTTTTCAGGGGTGTAACATTATTATCTGAGGGGAACAGTTTCCAGTTTCTTTGGTCTCGTGACTGTTGCTGTGAGCTCACTGTTGTGCTGTTTTTTCTCATCTGTGTTGTCTAGTTATTTGATTGACTTTGTCGGGTGGTGCTCCACTCTTGATTTCTTTAGCCATGGAGGCTCAGACTGTACATGATAAATTTTTATTTAGGTTTGTACACATGAAGATTTAAACTTATGTGTGATCAGAATTTTTTTTTTTCTTTTTTTTTTTTGCCTGTCCCATTTGGTTCTTTAGTCGTCAGAATTGTTGTCTGAAGACCAACAAGGATACCCAATGGATTTACTTTGCCAAATGGATCATCGTGGCATTGCCGTATTGGTCCATTTGATCGACCTTTGTTTTTATTATTTATTATATTTTATTTTCAGATGTTACAGACGGGACAGACATGAGTGAGGGATAGGAAAGTGAGAGAGAAAGAGGAAGGAAAAGAAAAACAGAAGGGGAGAGGGACAGTGAGAAAGGGGGAAAAAAATCTCCTGGATCACCTGTTGAGAGAGAAAGAATAGAAAACAAGCAAAAAAAAACAAAGCAACATACTAAACACAACACCATCGCATTAATCTAGCTAAGTGTAAACAGCAGTAAATACTAAAAATTCAATGTTGTTGTGCAGCACGCAGGACCGACAGCGCACAATGTGCTTTGAAGTAGCAGCCAAGAAAGGTGTAATTTAAGTCTACGAGCAGTGAACATCCGTGTGCATACCTGTGTGGATCAGCGCGCTTGTATTCAAATGGTTTCCACATGTAATGGTCTGCAAGAGGATGTAGCGAGCCATAGCCCCGTCCCCCAGGGCATGAAGCAGGCATGGAGGAGATCCAGGCCCCAGACATCCAGAGGCCCCAGAGTGCGAGAGCCCAAGGAGGACTATCGGAGGGGCATCCGTGCCACCCTCATGGGAAGGGCTGAGGATCCCCAGACGAGGCGTCACCCAGTAGCCACCGAGTAGCCACCGAGCAGAAGCTAGAGGGGGCTGCACCGGCATGCCCGCCGGCTCTGCTGGCAGCCAGCTGTGCCAGAGTGAACCGAGCTGGAGGCCCAGAGGCCGGAGGCCCGAGGGCCCCCCGCACCCCGGAGGAGGCCTGACCGAGCAACAGGCGCCAGGCAGCCACCGGGAGTGAGCTGGTACATACCTGAGTGCCCAGCCCCGGACACCAAGAACCACCAATGCACCGACCCCTGAGGGCATCAGTCACCGGCAGGGAGTGTGGTGAGGGGAGATAGGCCTTGGAGGGCCTGGGAGTTCCCAGAGAGGTGGAGTCTAAGACCCGACCTGACATATACACACAGACAAACAGGCACACACAGACACAAACATGCGTTCCCACCCTCATGCACACATATACAAACACTCAGCACTCACCCAACGTAAGGATTGACATAAATGGACATGTACACACAATCACACTCCCCAAATATACTCTATACCCCGGGTCCAGGTACCCTCGCCCCCAGAGGGGGAAACAGAACCCAGACCCAAGAGATGCTACCCTTCCCCCCGGGGTGGAGGCAAGCAGACCGCCCCAGGCTCCGCAGCAGCAGGGAGGCCAATCGGACAGCCAACATCTCCCCCCAGCCCCCCCGCCCCGATGGCTAGCAGAGAACGGGGGTGTGTGAAGACCCCATACCTCCCTCCTCCCGCTCATGTGTAGTGTTGCTGCGTGTTGTTCTAAAGTGCATTTAAAACAAGGGAGAGCATGGTGCTGCTGCCAGAGAGCAGCAGGTGTTAGCACGGCCCCTCCAGAGAACCCTCAATGTCTACATGGATTTAAAATTGAGAGGTGGGCACCAGCGCCAGAGGTAGGTTTGAGTACACAGACCGTCCACTGGACGCCGTTAACGTGCCCACCCTCAAGGCCCTATATATATGTGTGTGTTATGAGAGTGTAAGTAATGTGGATGTCTAAGTTGTGAGATAAAATTGAGGCACAGGTGGCCAGAAGGGGACAGAGGGGGGGGAATGTCTCCCCTGCACCCTCGTGACACACCCGCACCCCAAGGCCCTACCTGTGTGGGTGAGTGTGGTGGAGCGGGAAGAGAGGTAGCCGGGGATGGGGAGGAGAAGGAGGGAGGGGAGGATGCCCCTCCCTAGGGCCAGTTCCCCCGCTGACCCCAGTAGGCACCCCCGTCCACCAAGGCAAGGGAGCAGGGCAGCCCACCCTACCCCACCGCAGAGGAAACTGTACCCACCCCAACATTCAATCGTCTCCCAGACTACACAAGACAACAGACACCCAGGTTAAGTTTATTCTCCACCTCTCCTATGTCTCTCCCCCACCTGCAGAGTGGACTCCTGCAAGGATGGAACAGCCTCCCCGCCAGTTGAAGAGCCCCCCAGTTAGGCCGATGCACAAGAGGCCCCCTGCGCCAGGGCTGAGCCCCCGTGCACCCACCCGCTCACAACCTCGGTGACACACCGACGAGGACCAAAGCCCCCAAGGCCCAGCCAGAGCCCCAACACGGAGGCGAAGCACCCCCGAACCCCAAACCCCCACGCCTGCCCCGGATCCACCCAGGGGCAGCCAGGCCACCAGGCCAGTAACCTACGTCCACCAGTACAGACCATCCTCCAGCCCCGCTGCACGCAGCCAAGAGGAGAACAACCTCTAAGAGCGACCAGAGCCACTAACCAGGTTATGAACACAACCCCCGGGTTAAGCCCTCCAGGGGTAACATCTCTAGGGGTCCTCCAGGCGCCCTAAGCCCGTCCCAACTCCATATCAACCACAGTAGCTAAGGCGGGACCAAACCACGACCCCCTACCCCTGCTAGGTGATGGAGCCGATCAAAGGAGCCCAGAGGTGCTGTGGCGGCAGAGGCTATATCGAGACTAATGTGATCCATTAGAAGGTTTCTATATTGGCTAGAATTAAGATTATTTTTATTTTTCCAGTTCATGAGGACCGTTTTCTTGGCGATGCATAGGGCAGTAAAAACCATGTGGACTGTATTAGTTTCTGTAGTGACCTCATCCAGTTTTCCCAACATGCATACTAAAGGGGAGGTTGGAATTTTACATTTTAGACACTTTGATAAATCTTCACATATCTCGCGCCAAAACTTCTGCACTGGTGGACAGAACCAAAGAGTGGTTAGAAGTGGGATGTGGTTTAATTTAGTTAAGTCTGAAAGCTTAGGAGAAACATTAATACCTAAATATTTAATATTTCCGGATTGCAGTGGGGAAGAGGAAGAATTATGGAAGGAGCAGTTAATGGGGAGAACTGTAGATTTTGGCCAGTTAATTGAATAATCTGAAACTCTTGAAAACCAGTTTATTAGAGTAATTACCTCAGAGAGGTTGGTTTGTGTGTTTTGCAGAAAAAGCAACACATCATCCGCATAGAGACTGATTTTATGTTCTATGTTCTTACATTTTATGCCCTTAATTGTTGTAGCCTGTCTAAATGCTGCTGCTAGAGGTTCGATAAAAATTGCAAAAAGTGAAGGGGAGAGTGGGCATCCCTGTCTGGTGCCCCTCAGGAGACAGAAGCTGGAGGATGTCTGGTCATTTGTTCTGATACGAGCTGTTGGGGAATTGTATAATATTCTTATCCAGTTTATGAAAGAGTTTCCAAAACCAAATTTGTGTAAAGTTGCGAATAAAAATTTCCAGTTAACTCTGTCAAATGCTTTTTCTGCATCTAGAGATAATATTATGGTTTCGATGTTTTTATTGTATGAGTAGTCTATTAAATTAAGTAATCTACGAGTGTTTGTTGAGGAGTGCCGACCTTTTATGAAACCAGTTTGGTCAGGATGAATTAAGAGGGGGGTTATTTTCTCTAATCTCTTTGAGAGAGCTTTGCAGATTATTTTGAGGTCTACATTTAAAAGAGAAATTGGACGATAGCTTGAGGGAAATAAAGGATCTTTGCCTGGTTTTAGCAGGAGACTAATGTTGGCAGAGTTCATATTTGGTGGTAGTGTCAAGGCTCTGTGTGCGGGCAGGCAGAGATGAGGATCCAAATGCAGGACTCGGAAAATGGAATGTAACTCAAAAAACCTCAGCTTTATTGCTGGCAGGAAAACAAACATGAAGTGAGGACGGAACACTGAGACCAAGAACACACAGGCATAAACTGATGGTACGACGCGACACTGAGCATGGGAAAACACAGGGCTTATATACACAGGGTAGTAACGGGGGAATCGGCAACAGGAGGGAGACACAGCTGGGAGAGATCAGGGCTAACGAGACAGGGGGAACAAAGCTGCACATACTAACATCAGACAGGAACAAGAACCTTCAAAGTAAAACAGGAAACAAAACACACTTTACTAAGACACAGACTAGACAGAGACAGACTTGACACTGACCAAAGGCTACTAAATCATAATCATAATCACAACAGTATCAGATCATAAATCATAATATAGAAAAACACCAAGATAACTGAAACACCAAGTACCAGAGAAACATAAAGGAAAATCCATGATGCAAAAGTACCAAAACATAATGAACTCAAAATACTGGGTCCAACGGACCCAGAACCGTGACAGGTAGTCTGCCATTTTCCTCGATTTCCTGCAACGTTCTGTGGAAAACTGGTGCCAGAATTGTCCAGAATTCTTCGTAGAATTCTGCAGGGAAGCCGTCTGGACCTGGAGCCTTATTATTGGGCATACTTATCAGGGCTTCCTGGAGTTCACTTGGCGTCAGTGGAGAATCCAGTGCCATTGCTTGACTGTCTAGTAATTTTGGAAGAGTTACGTTGTCAAGAAACAAATCAATTTCATTTTTAGATGGGTTTATTTGTGGTGAATATAAAGTTTCATAGAAATCCCTAAAAATGTTGTTTATTCTTCCAGATTTTTTATTTTTTAAACTGAAGCTTCACATAATAAATAAAACTACTGATTGTGTAATTTATGCCTAACTGTGTCAATATTACAGTGCCTTTTATTACTAAAGTAGATGCAGGGTTGTTAACATTGTGGATCTACTCTTAACCAACATCTGCATCAGCATTTTTTTTATTAATTAATTTTAGGTGGTTATTGCAATTTTATAAAATTTGTATGTTATACGGTTTTACAAAATACAAATGACATTTTTTTTAAAAATTAAATTTGTAGTTACTGTAGAAAACAAAATTGCATAACTTGTGTGACCCACTTTATGGGCTTACACTTTAGGAATCACTGATGTAGAGTTTGAAATTAGATGGTCATGACAGTGAAAATTGCAACTACATGTTTACTTTGTCCTGTGTGGTCACTAGATGGTGATGTTTGATTGTGTTTGTCCATGTAAATGCTGTAATATCACTTCCTGAACTCACTCATCATCATTGTGGATTTAATTCCTTTTGTTATTGAAATATTAAATTTAAAACTTTGTAGTGTTAAAATTTTACCTTATTATTGATTCTTGGTTGAAGGTGTGCTATTATGACCACCCACTGGTTCCAGATAAATGACTCCATCTATTCAGAATTTAGTTATTATGGTTTTTCTCCACTAAATTATTACAAACAATTCAAATATCCATATTACTAATGCTTGTTTATTTTAGTCAACATCATAAACATTAAATTGGCACAGTTTTGCAATTGAAACTAAAATATAGTACTGATAGTCAAGTTTGCTTATATAAAGAAACTGCAGGGCCGTGCAGAGATGCTTAAAGGGGCGGGTACTAAAAGTTAAAAAGGGGCACATTGAACAGCAACCCCCATTCATCAAGAATCTGAGACTGTATATAGATTTTTTTTTGTTACATTGTTACCCTACCAAGACCACCCATTTCTTTTGCCCTCAGTGTGTGAATGTGTGTGTGAATGGGTGAATGACTGAATGTAGTGTAAAGCGCTTTGGGGTCCTTAGGGACTGAGTAAAGCGCTATACAAATGCAGGCCATTTACCATAATATTCCAGTTTCAGTTCATTTCCCACAGTTTTTTTAATCTGTTGCTGTATGGTTCCAAGCGCCATCACCAATCTTTGCATTTTATTATTATCTCATAACACTTGTGTAATTAGCTACAATCTCTCCTGTGGACTACATTCTACAGTCTCAGATCAACACAGCCCTGCCCTCCAGCACTATCAGCAGCAGGAGCAGCAGAAACCCCTCAACAGCAACATTGTACCCATCAGGTAAAACACAGACTGTGTTTGGGTTGCATTTTCCCCATCTGTTGACAGTGAAATAGTATGATGTGATTCCATATTAGATTTTTGATGAATGTGTGTTGTTGTTATTCAGCCTGGTTCGATGAGCCCTTTTAACTTTGAGAACCTGCCCCTTCAAACATCTATGCACGGCCCTGGTGTCATTTGTGCAACCCACCTTCTCCCCATCTCTACCTCAACTGAGTTACTCAGACCTCCATCATCAGGACCACCAGGGTCTAGACACTGGAGGTTCATGTCGTAAGTTACCAGTCTCAGTTTATGCTATTTATAAATTGATTCAAAACCACCCATAATTCTGATAGAACAGTGGCAGAATAATGTCCTCCTAAGTGGATATCAGGCTCTTGTAGAGCAAAATTTAGTATTGTGGTCTAGACAACCCAAAATGTGATGTCCACATATGTGGACGCCAGGGGCCCGTTCTTCGTACGTCGCTCACTACATCCAAGATCAAATGACACATCCAAGACCAAATCATCGCGCTAACCGTGAGCTCGCTAATCCGGTTCTCCGAACACACCTGCTGTTGACGATTAGTACAGCTGGATGAAGTAATGTGAGATCACTGGGTGTCGTAAAAGGGGCTACGCATCGATAGTAGAAACATTGATCGGCAACCCTTTGATTGGTCGGCGAAAATGTCGAAGGAGCGCGCTCGGTATTTTTCGGCAGCAGAGCAAGAACTCTTGAGTGAGGGATTTCAGGAGTTTCAGAGTTTAATCAGAACGCAAGGGAACACTGCAAAGGCTGCAAAAGCAAGGAGAGAGGGCTGGCAGAAAGTTGCTGACAAATTAAACTCGTAAGTAATTTCATACCACACTATATTATCCAATATTATATTACATTATATTATAATATGTTATATTATATCCCCTTTCACATTAGAGCCACAACAGGACCCACTAGAACATGGGAACAAGTAAAAGTGAAATATAAGAATATTCTACAGAATGGTAATACAGTGGGGCAAAAAAGTATTTAGTCAGCCACCGATTGTGCAAGTTCCCCCACTTAAAATGATGACAGAGGTCAGTAATTTGCACCAGAGGTACACTTCAACTGTGAGAGACAGAATGTGAAAAAAAAATCCATGAATCCACGTGGTAGGATTTGTAAAGAATTTATTCGTAAATCAGGGTGAAAAATAAGTATTTGGTCACCTCCAAAAAAGGAAAATCTCTGGCTCTCACAGACCTGTAACGTCTCCTGTAAGAAGCTTTTCTGTCCCCCACTCGTTACCTGTATGAATGGCACCTGTTTGAACTCATCTGTATAAAAGACACCTGTCCACAGCCTCAAACAGTCAGACTCCAAACTCCGCCATGGCCAAGACCAAAGAGCTTTCGAAGGACACCAGGAAAAGTATTGTAGACCTGCACCAGACTGGGAAGAGTGAATCTACAATAGGCAAGCAGCTTGGTGTGAAAAAACCAACTGTGGGAGCAATCATCAGAAAATGGAAGACATACAAGACCACTGATAATCTCCCTCGATCTGGGGCTCCACGCAAGATCTCATCCCGTGGGGTCAAAATGATCATGAGAACGGTGAGCAAAGATCCCAGAACCACACGGGGGGACCTGTTGAATGACCTGCAGAGAGCTGGGACCAAAGTAACAAAGGTCACCATCAGTAACACACTACAACGGCAGGGAATCAAATCCCGCAGTGCCAGACGTGTACCGCTGCTGAAGCCAGTGCATGTCCAGGCCCGTCTGAAGTTTGCCAGAGAGCACATGGATGATACAGCAGAGGATTGGGAGAATGTCATGTGGTCAGATGAAACCAAAGTAGAACTTTTTGGTATAAACTCAACTCGTCGTGTTTGGAGGAAGAAGAATACTGAGTTGCATCCCAAGAACACCATACCTACTGCGAAGCATGGGGGTGGAAACATCATGCTATGGGGCTGTTTTTCTGCCAAGGGGACAGGACGACTGATCCGTGTTAAGGACAGAATGAATGGGGCCATGTATCGTGAGATTTTGAGCCAAAACCTCCTTCCATCAGTGAGAACTTTGAAGATGAAACGAGGCTGGGTCTTCCAACATGACAATGATCCAAAACACACCGCCCGAGCAACAAAGGAGTGGCTCCGTAAGAAGCATTTGAAAGTCCTGGAGTGGCCTAGCCAGTCTCCAGACCTCAACCCCATAGAAAATCTGTGGCGGGAGTTGAAAGTCCGTGTTGCTCGGCGACAGCCCCAAAACATCACTGCTCTCGAGAAGATCTGCATGGAGGAATGGGCCAAAATACCAGCTACTGTGTGTGCAAACCTGGTAAAGACCTATAGTAAACGTTTGACCTCTGTTATTGCCAACAAAGGTCATGTTACAAAGTATTGAGTTGTATTTTTGTTATTGACCAAATACTTATTTTCCACCCTGATTTACGAATAAATTCTTTACAAATCCTACCATGTGGATTCATGGATTTTTTTTTCACATTCTGTCTCTCACAGTTGAAGTGTACCTCTGGTGCAAATTACTGACCTCTGTCATCATTTTAGGTGGGGGAACTTGCACAATCGGTGGCTGACTAAATACTTTTTTGCCCCACTCTATTTACCACTTATATTGCTTTTCGTCTCTTGGAAAGAGACCCTGGAATACTCTGTTTGTTTGTTCATAACAGCAACCAAGAAAAGGGCAGAGCAGAAGAAGACAGGTGGTGGTCCTGCACCCCCTCGTCAACAAGTTGGTTAAGTGAATAATACCCTCACGGGAAGATCGATATCTCTCTATGAGCACACTGTCGCGCTGAGCTAAAGGATCCTGTCTATCCCGCAATGTACGCTGGATTCTGAGGACTCTCCTTATCAATCTTGCACCTTCTGCAATGGGTTGCTCGCGTAAACGGACAGGACATGGCTGCGACAGGCTTCCCAAATCCACCTTCGCTTTTATAGCCGTGGTCTGCTCCCGAGCAGGTTTACGCTTACGGCTCTGTTGCTACGACAGCAAGTCCCGGATGAGCTTCGGGGAACGATCCAGGATCACGCGAAATCGTCAACAATCAAATCCAGCTAACTTACTTAGCGAGGTACGAAGAACGGGCCCCTGGGCCCTATTTCAGGAAGCTGGTTTAGAAAACTCAGAGTGAAAAACGATACGCAGGGTTGAGTAACCCCGAACTGTCCAACTCTGAATATTCGGTTTCAGAAAGGCTGATAACAATTAGTTCAGTCAACGTGGAGTTGCTTTAACCCCAAGTTAAGCGCGCGCACGAGGATACATAAAGCCCTGATTAGTGGAGCACAGATTAAGCGAGTCACCATGGAGCCGGAGGGAAAGAAGGCGCGGTCAATGTATTTTACAGCGCTTGAGGCCGAAATTCTGATGGCAGCATATGCCGATAACATGCAAATTTTGCAGAAAAAAAGTAACACAGCCTCAGCTGCAAAAGAAAGGGAGCATGCATGGCAAAACATAGCCGACAGAGTCAATGCGTGAGTGTTAATTTAAACATTGATCTAGGGATTTCCACCCATTTAACACATTATTTTATTATATTTTATTTTTTATTTTATACATTTGATTTTGTGATGTGATGTGAGCGCAGGTGCAACCCAACAGGCCCCAAACGTGCCTGGCAGCAAGTAAAAATGAAATATAAAAATATAGTCCAAACAGGTAAGGTGTAATTGTATTATGAGCCATAGTGCTTGGTCTGTTTGTCCGATGTAAATCAATTGCAGTTAGAGGCTACATTAATTTCCCCTCTGTAAGCACTTATTGAAATTATCTGAGCACATTACAAGTACATATTTGCTTACTCTGTATGCTCAAATGTGACCCGTTATAGCCAACAGAAAAAAAGTGGAGGCCTGAAAAACAGGTGGGGGTCCTCCACCACCACCACTCACAGAGGCTGAGCAGTTGGCTTCCACATTTGTGATAATGTTGGCAGCATCACATATGATCTTCACAGTGCAGAGAACACAAATTAGCATCCATTACTATAATGAAATAATTTGTTAGTTTGAAATGCTACAGGGAACTATGTACCTGTACATTAATGCTGTGGAAAGACTTCCTGTTCACATAGTCTCCTTCATTTACTGAAGGAGCAATGATTGGAATGTGAGTGCCATCTATACAGCCAATCACGCCTGGGAACCGTGAGAATAAATGTAAAATTTAAGTAGTAGTTCAAATATCACCACATCATGAATTAAGTTTTGTTCATCCTGATACCTGCAATTTTGTGGCATCCCTCTTGATAAATCTTGTGGGTCTATGACCGGGGAACACCACAAACGAGTACAGGAGACGTTTCAGTGCAACTGTAACATTCCTGACTGCGCGACAGACGGTAGCCTTGGAAACGTGCTCAGCGTCACTAATATTATACAGAAAGCTCCCGTTTGCAAAAAACCGAAGTGCGATACAAATAATATGTACAGAACTGAGAGAATGTCCACGATGTGTCACATGAGCAATATTAGGCCTGAGGATGTTATTCAAATAAATTATAGATTGTGCTGAAAAACGGTAACGTTCACACAGGAAATCATCAGGAAATGATAAAATGTCCAAACGCGCTCTAATCACTCTCTCCCGGCGGAGAGCTCTGTGGAGAATTTGGGCTTCAACATCTACTGGCTCTTCAAGGAAGGGACACGCCATGTCTGACACTTCCTACAGTCAGGTTTCTGACAAAGAGGCGGAGAAAGTCAAGGTTAGTTGAAGTAAACCTGCTAGGGGGCAGGTTAGCTTCACGGAGTGTGTCGTCATAGTAACTCACTCAGAATGAATCTAAACTCGCTTTGTGAAACCGAAAACCCAGAGTTTTCGTTAACTCAGGGTATACTTACTCAGAGTTTGCACTAAACCGGCTTCCTGAAATAGGGCCCTGGTCCTAGGAGGTTAAACAAATGTGGGAAAACAAAAACAGCATGTGTGACTAGGGATGGGTACCGGTATCCGGTGCCATGATGGCATGGTTCTGTCATAAATGGTAGTAACCAGACGACTAGCTTTATTTCGGTGCTTTTTTTCTTCTTCCCTGAGCTGTGATACACTTTAGATTCTAGCCAATCATTTTACGTTTCCGAGGATAGTAGGCGGGCCCAGGTACGTACGTTCTTTTAGAGCAGAGCTACAGATTAAAAATGCCCAAGGCGAAGCGGTCAAAAGTCTGGCTGTACTTCACAGCAAAAGATGCAAACTCAGCAGCCTGCAACAAGTGCTTTAAGGTGATACTGTGACACTGTCAAAGGAGGTAACACCTCAAATCCGATGAAACACCTGGCGACGCATAGCGGTTTTTTTAAAAGCCGAGAAATGCGCCGTATTTGATAGCTGATGGCAGCAGCAGCCGTTCTTCTCTGCGTGAGTAGCTTAATGTTGTTCGTGTGTAATTTACGTTGAGTAGGCTAACCACGTTATTACATTAATGCATGTAAGGTGAACTAGCAAACATCATCATAGCTACATGCGGCTGTTCTCTTGTTTGATGGCAGATGCTCCCTTCACCCTGGCCAAAAAGGCTAAAATGACCAAAGAAAAAGTGGAAAACAGTTAAACATGAGAGGTTTTTGGACAAAGTTTGTGTTTTTTCCTTTGTTTAAGCACTGCTTCCAGCCAAGAGTGATACCATATATGCCCCATAGCTGCAGAAAAGGCTAACATTGTTATCTTTTTGCAAAAAAACAGCTGAACATAAAGAGGTTTTTGGACCAATTTTGTGTTCTCCATTCTTTAAGCACCGGTTTGAGCACCCTGTAAGCACTGGCACCGTTTCAAAAGTACCGGTTTGGCACCGGTATCGGATAAAACCTAAACGATACCCATCCCTAGGTGTGACTTACTTCCCATTTCCAAAATGTTTCACTCCATTTTGTTTACTCGAGAAAAAATGTTTCTTCCTCACAACAAAAGCTCAAAAAAAGCTTAACCAATCCTTAAACAGTCCATGGATGGATTCAACATTATGACAAGGAATTAACTGCATATTAGCGGAAGTGAAAGCAGTGATTACACAGAAGTCTTTGTGTGCATAGAAATAAAACTACAAAAATATCGGCCCGAGCACGTCTCCATGGCTAAACTTGTATACAACAAACACTCCTGACCTACATGGCCAAATTGGAATTTATAAGATGCATATAATTCAGGGATTTCCTTTAACACCAGTGTTGTATTCTGGTCAATGCAGGAAGAGTTTATGATCAATGATATCAAGTTATTGAAAGCAGGGATGATTTTAGTAATTTTTTCACATTTGATCAGATACTGAACTTTGATACTTATCAATATTTAATGTTTTCAGTTTACAGATTTGTTTCTGGGGTAAATGAAAAAGTGGAGACAATTTAGCAGATTCATGTGTTTTTGGAGTCCCAGACCACAATGACTTGTGCTGCTGCATATATCATTACCCATTTGGTTTAATTTAATATTAGACAGAAATAAGTCGAGTGTTTAAGTGTTTATTGCAGAAAAATGTTGGTCATTCAAATTTCCACACCCACAATCAACATTTTTATGAACACAGAAATAAAAATAACACTGTCATCACATTATAAAACAAATTAATGATAAAAGAAATTATATACACATATGTACATAGATAAACTTTATGCATTCTTATCCATAGCTGCCATCTGGAGGTCTGTAGAGTTTGGGGAAGGTGAGAAGCTGGACGCTGCTGAAGGCAAACTTCCTGCTGCCAATGTTTTTCTCCACGTTCTCCATCCTGCAGCCATCCCTGCATACATACAGAGCAGGGCAGAAAGAGACACAAATACACAAATTAACATTGAGTCATGGACATACAATGGTTTAAGATTAGCATTTTTCATAAATATCTAAAACCAGTGGCAGTTTTGTTTAGCGCTGCTTGTTTAAAAGATTCAAAATCAAGAGGAAAAATAAAATAAAATGTAAATTGCTGAAGGATAGGAAGAATAAATGAAATTAGAAAAGTAAATAATCACTCAACCATGAATACATTTTCAGGAGAGAATAGTTAAGGACACTGGACCACATGAAGAACCACTTCTATTTATGTTTTGTAGGACATACAAGAGATTTAGGAGACTTTCACCACTTTTCTCATCCATCTTGGAGCAACTGTAACCTCATTATTTACTCAGGGATTAGTAAACTATTTTTCATCAACAATTTTATTTCATTTTAAACTTTGATAACAGAACTGAAAAATAAATAATCAAAAACACACACACACACACACACACACACACACACACACACACACACACACACAAAGACAAAGGGAGGTTATCCTATTCTTTCTTTGCACACCAATCCCCACACCACCACTCTCTCATTACTCTGTTCTTCAAGTTACAGAAAGCCAGCTTGTAAAGGGGGACCAAATACAATCAGATTGATGCAATTTATCTAATAAACCATAGGTCACTTTTTCATAAAACACCAACTTAGCCATCGTCATTGGCCACTCTTCATAGGGAGGGGGTCTTCTTTTACCGCCAATGTCTTAGCAGGACCTGTTTGGTCGTAGTAAGAGCAAGAATAATCCATCTTTTTGTATAACTGGAAAAGTCTCCATCAGAAATTTCTGTGGTTATATCAAGTATGGACAGTTTTGGTGAGATACCAAATCTCCTTTTGAAAACACTGAAAATTACCTCCATTATGTTTTCCCACCAATCCCGAAGTGCCGAACAGCTCCATAAGATATGTAAAATCGAAGCGTTTTGACCATCACCTTTCCAACAATCGTCCGTGGGGGCCAAGTTCCATTTATACAGTTGTTGCGGTGTTCGATGCCACCTATTGATTATCTTAAGTTGAATAAATCTACTGCCTGTTTCTTTATACACAGTGTTAACATTATGAATACATGAATCCCATTCAACTGAAGATATGTCCAATGCCATGTCCTGGGCCCAATAGCCCTTAACTTTAAGGAGAGGGTCAGCTGACCGTTCTTGCAATAAATGATAAATTTTAGAAGTGATACCTTTACCCAAGGGTGATCTTGAGAGCAGGACTTCCATAGGGCTGCCCACAGGACAACTCAAAAGGCCACTTTGATAATGAACTATGCATTTGGACATATCTCCAGAATTGATTATGCTGCAACTTGTATAACTCCACAACTTTATCAAAGCTTAAAAAAACATTTGGTCCCCCAGTCAAACAAATCTGATACATAAAGGATGCCTGCCTTACGCCACTGTAACCAGTCAACCGATGTCCCTCCAATTAAAATTCTTTTATTCCCCCATAGGGTTGCCGAAGGAGATTTAATAAAGTCCCAGCGACCCGCCCTATGTAATTTACACAACAATGTCTTCGCATTTGCAATTATAGGATGGGTAAGAAATAAGAAATAAATAAATAGAACAGCTTGTAAAATGTACAAGGATAGAATTGTAAGAAGCCAACTTGTGTGAGAGACAATCTAGGGGTACAATCTTACAATGTAGGGGTAGGGGCTGATGGGGAATGGTAATGAACAGAGTTCAGCCTTCTGACAACCTGGTGAATGAAGCTGTTCAACAGTCCAGTGGAGCGAGCCTGAACACTCCTGTACATCCTCTCCGAAGGCTGAAGAGGGAGTGTGAAGGGTGTATACTGATCATGTCTGAGTTAAGAAAAATAAATACATAAAATAATAAAATCGCTTAAAAATAAAATTGTTTAACCCCCCCCCCCCCCCCCTAAAGATAAAGATAACATACATTGAGAAAAGAGGAGAAAACAAAATACATTAAAAAAATTAGAACACCACTGGTTTAAAATACAAAGAAATGTTTTTCAAACTGTTTTAAAGATATCTAATGTTGACGACCTCCTGATGTGAAGAGGCATTTTGTGCCCTAATTCAGAAGCAACCGCTTCTACAAACCCATCTCCTCTTTTAATCTGGATCTTGGGAGACAGCCAGGAGCATTTTCTCAGCAGACCTTAGTGATCTAGTGAGAGTGTGTAAGTACAACAATGAGTGTCCACAGCAAAATTGCTGGAAATACAAATACCATCAGATTTCGATTCACTGCACCCTGCGATACCATCAGCAAAGCATCTGATTGGCAATTCCTTCATTTTTCAGAATGACATTGATCCCAAACACACTACCAGCGCAGTAAAAGCATATCTGGCTCCAACACCATTGTGAAGTTTGCTGACGACACAGTGGTGTTGGGCGCCATCTCCAACAACGATGAGGCGGCCTACATGGATGAAGTGAAGAATCTGGCATCGTGGTGCCAGGACAACCACCTCCAGCTGAACGTCGGCAAGACCAAGGAGCTGGTGGTGGACTTCAGAAGGGGTCAGCACAGAGACTACAAGCCTATTATCATCAATGGAGCTCCAGTGGAGAGGGTGCAGTCCTTCAAGTATCTTGGTGTCCACATCTTCTCAGACCTGACATGGGCTGCCCACATTCAGGTCCAGACCAAAAAGGCTAGGCAGCGCCTGTATCACCTACGACAACTGAGGAAGTTCAGGGTCTCTCCAAAGATCCTCAGGATTTTCTATACATCCGCTGTGGAGAGCATCCTCACACAGAACATGACATCGTGGTTCTATCCCCAAGCCATCCGTGCCCTAAACACACACACCCACCCCCTCTCACATCATCTATAATTGACTGAGACAGGACTCTGTTCCAGACACTAAACCAAGGAACAATGTACATTTCAAATTCTTTTAATTTTAAATATGTTTATATTGTCTATTCTGTAAAATAGTCAGATGTCTATTCATATTAATGTACAGAATTCACCTGCTTGCTGCTACTACTGCACATTCACCCAATGTGTGTGTGTGTATATATATAATGTTCTTCCTCTACCCCCCCCCATTTTTGCACATGTCGAGGAGCGTGTCAGGCTACATTTCACTGTGTGTTATACTTGTATAACTATGCATGTGACAAATAAAGAACCTTGAACCTCTGGATAAATTAACACACTTATCACACATGGAACTCAAATCCAATTTGGGATCACCCAGACAGAGAATAGAACAAAAGCAAACATCCAAAGAAGAGCTTTGAATGTCCTTAGTAGCCTGGAGAACTATTCCTGAAGACTTTACAGAAATTACAAGAAAGTTGCCTAAGAGAGCTCAGATTACACACTTGTATAAACTCTGTTTTCCCCATCTCTACTGTAAATAGCTGCATTTGTTTCCCATTTTCCGTGGTGTTAACAATGGTGCCGAACCCCAGCCTCCATGTTGGACTCCGAGCCTGCACAACCAGTACAGCTGCTCCAGCTGTTAGTCCGAATATTGGTGAATATCGTGGTCATGCACCATGAAGAGGTGGCGGTGTACAAAGTACAGCTGGACAGGCTGCAGAAGCGACAGACCGAGGTGCTGGAAAGGCACTGGCGGTGTTGATGCATTGGGGAGGGCGACGACCCTCAGTCATTTCTGGAAACCTTCCGGGCCACAGCAGAGGCATGCCAGTGGCCTGCCGCGGAATGGACACCGTGGTTGCTGCCAATGCTGTCGGGAGAGGCTCAGACGGCGCCTTTGAGCCTGTCATCTGCTTTACAGGGCAGTTTTGAGTACATCAGCCATGCGGGGCTCGATTACTTGGACCTCTCCCCGGAGGATCACTTCTGGCGCTTCTGGGTTTGTCAGCTGGTGGGGGAGGATCGGTTATTTGTGTGGGCCTATTAGCTCCACGATGCAGGGGCTATATGGCTGCAGCCCGGACCATTGGAGGGGAAGGCATGCATACTGGCAAAGGTGGTCTTGGAGCAGTTTGTGGATGGTCTGCCAGGGAAACAGCGGTCTGATGTCTACCATGCACTGGGGCACCAGTCCAGGCAAAAGATGGCCTTCTGTTCAGCTTGTTTGGAGCCCCTGACACTTTCTAGCATCAAATGGACCAGGTAGGGGGGCACACAGTGCACAGGCTGCCACCTTCCTGGATGATGTTATCATTCACAGTAACACCTGTGTGGAGCATGTGCAGAAGGTGGGCGTGGTTCTGGAGTCTCTGATCAAGGCAGGGCTCACAGCCAACAGTATCTGGGGTACCATACCACTTGGGGGGTGGGCAGGTGCATCCACAGGCAGAGAAGACAGCCGCCATTGCATCTGGCCTGTGCCCCAAGACCAAAAAGGAGGTGAGGAGGTTCCTGGGGCTGGTTGGGTATTGTCGCCGGTTTGTGCCTGGGTTTGCGGACCTGACCAGCCCCTCATCTCACGGGGGCTGGTCAGATCTTGTCTAGTGGACGAAGCGGTGCCAGGTGGTGTCTTGCAGATGGACGCCTCAAACGGAGAGCTAGAGCCAATTTGTCCCAGCAGGTAAGGGGGGTTGACTGCCGTAGGTGCAGCCGGATATGGCCCTGACCTCAGTCTGGCAGTGGGTGTGCGTGATGTAGGGCTGTGAATAAATGACTGAACAGTGACTGAATGCTGTGGGTCCGTGGTGTTCACACCAATCCAAAAAAAAAAAAAAAGGAAAAAAAATGTATAGTTCAAGAATTTTTCAGTAGTACAGGATATGTGACAGCATGGGATGAGCTGGCCAAACACATGGACTCAGCTGGAATTAACTGAGCTCCAGAGGGGCACTCATTCTCTCATGAATGTTTCCAGAAGCAGTTTGCTTGGCTAAGTGCTCAATTTTAAACGCCTGGAAGTGATTGGAGGTGTCCCAAATTCATTGATTTGGAAGGATAAAAAGAATACTTTTAGCAATACAGAATATCTTATAATAGTCAGGGCTATGAACTGCAATGTGACTGGTTGGCAATCACAAATAGGTCCATAGGAGCAGATCATATGACCAAGCATCAGTCTTTTACAATTTGAAGGAGTGGTAAAACATTCCAGCAAAGTTCAAACTGATGATAATAAAAATGTAAAGTCATAAATGCTGCTAAAGTTCAAACTGCACCCTGTTCTGTAGTCTAAATGAAACAACCTGTCTGACAGCTTCTTTCTTATTAAAATATCGAGTGTTGCTGAGAGGAGAAATGGAGCAGAAAGGAGTTCAGCTGGATTCAGAGAAATTCTCTTGTTCCATCTGTTTGGATCTACTGAAGGATCCAGTGACTATTCTGTGGACACAGCTACTGCATGAACTGTATTAAAACACACTTTGATGAACAGGACATGAAGGGAATCCACAGCTGCCCTCAGTGCATGGGGCAATTCACAACGAGGCCTGTACTGGTCAAGAGTACCATGTTAGCAGACTTACTGGAGGAGCTGAAGAAAACTGGACTTTTTTTACAACCTGCAAATGTTGGAAGGTGCCCCAATCATTAATTTTAAATATATCTATAAAGGATGGAGCACCACAGGGCAACTGAACAAAATTTTCTTATCAGATCACATAAATCTGTCTCAGGAACAAGTAAAATGACTAAATCCAGCTATAAAATGTTGAATTAAAATACTAACTTTGATTTCAATAATTTTTTATTTCAAGTAATTTCATGTTGGTTCAAAGACATTTTTGATGCACAGCCCGACAGTCCTCTCTGCATTCTGTGCTGTAGCACCTGGATGCATCATTACTTATACAGGTTAGACACCTGTGAATAAACCTCAAACATTTAAACTTTTCTGTCCTGATGAAGTCAGAAGGTGCCAAAGTCTCCCTGAATATCCTTTAAAGATTCGGGTTTGCCCTTTTGGATATTAACATAGTGAGAGATTTTGATAGGTTTCAGTGACCATGTTTGATCAATTTTTTAAAGTTTTAACTTTGACAAAAACTTCAGGAAGGTCATTCATCTGATTTTTAAATTACCTAAAGCAGACATCTTGATGATCGGTAATGTTTGAAATGAGGTTACTGCCAGGTTTATCCTCTGTCACCACTTGTGATCACATTACTGACTGAACTGCCTCTTCTGTTACTGGAATAGTTCAAAGTCCCTCCCTCTTCTGCGTAAAAGAAGAAAGAGAAAGAGAAACTCACACAGTCACTGACACTGAGAGGAGAAATGGCGCAGAAAGGAGTTCAGCTGGACCGAGAAACCTTCTCTTGTTCCATCTGTTTGGATCTACTGAAGGATCCGGTGACTACAGCCTGTGGACACAGCTACTGCAGGAACTGTATTAAAGGTTTCTGGGATGAAGAGGACAGGAAGGGAATCCACAGCTGCCCTCAGTGCAGGAAGACTTTCACACCGAGGCCTGTCCTGGAGAAAAACACCATGTTAGCAGCTTTAGTGGAGCAGCTGAAGAAGACTGGACTCCAAGCTGCTCCAGCTGATCACTGCTATGCTGGACCTGAAGATGTGGCCTGTGATGTTTGCACTGGGAGGAAGCTGAAAGCCATCAAGTCCTGTTTAGTCTGTCTGGCCTCTTACTGTGAGAAACACCTCCAACCTCACTATGATGCAGCTCCATCAAAGAAACACAAACTTGTTGACCCTTACAGAAAGACCCAGGACAACATCTGCTCTCATCATGATGAGGTGATGAAGATTTTCTGTCGTACTGATCAGCAGAGTATCTGTTATCTCTGCTTGATGGATGAACATAAAGGCCATGAAACAGTCCCAGCTGCAGCAGAAAGGACTGAGAAGCAGAAGGAGCTCGAGGTGAGACGACTAAACATCCAGCAGAGAATCCAGGAGCGAGAGAAAGATGTGAAGCTGCTTCAACAGGAGGTGGAGGCCATCAATGGCTCTGCTGATAAAGCAGTGGAGGACAGTGAGAAGATGTTCACTGAGCTGATCCGTCTCATGCAGAAAAGAAGCTCTGATGTGAAGCAGCAGGTCAGATCCCAGCAGGAAACTGAAGTGAGTCGAGTCAAAGAGCTTCAGGAGAAGCTGGAGCAGGAGATCGCTGAGCTGAAGAGGAAAGACGGCGAGCTGGAGCAGCTCTCACACACAGAGGATCACAACCAGTTTCTACACAACTACCCCTCACTGTCAGCACTCAGTGAGTCTACACACTCATCCAGCATCAATATTCGTCCTCTGAGCTACTTTGAGGATGTGACAGCAGCTGTGTCAGAGACCAGAGATAAACTACAGGACATTCTGAGAGAGGAATGGACAAACATCTCACTGACAGTCACTGAAGTGGATGTTTTACTGTCAGCACCAGAGCCAAAGACCAGAGCTGGATTCTTAAAATATTCACGTGAAATCACACTGGATCCAAACACAGCAAATATGCATCTGTTATTATCTGAGGGGAACAGAAAAGCAACAGTAAAAAGACAAAAGCAGTCCTATTCTAATCACCCAGACAGATTCACTTTCTATTATCAGGTAATGAGTAAAGAGAGTTTGACTGGGCGTTGTTACTGGGAGGTGGAGTGGACAGGGAGAGGAGTTTGTGTAGCAGTGGCATACAAGGATATTGGGAGAGCATGGTACTCAGATGAATGTGTTTATGGAGGAAATGACAAATCTTGGGCATTACGTTGTGACACACATAGCTATGGTTTTCACTTCAAGAATCTCTCAACTCCTGTCTCAGGTCCTCGGTCCTCCAGAGTAGGAGTGTACCTGGATCACAGAGCAGGTATTCTGTCTTTCTACAGCGTCTCTGAAACCATGACTCTCCTCCACAGAGTCCAGACCACATTCACTCAGCCGCTCTATGCTGGACTTTGCCTTTTAGACTACAAAGTCACTGCAGACTTTATTAAACTGCAATAAACAAAAGTCATTGAGGGACAATTGGTTAAAATGTGTGATTTAGTTTCCAGTTTCTTCGGTCTCCATTGTTGTTGCTGTGAACTGTGTCGTGCTACTTCTCTGCACAGAGATCATCTGTCAGTCACACTTCATGTGCGCTACTTTGATGTCTTATCATGTTTCATTTAGATAATGATTGACTTTGTCTGGATGGCTCTACTTCCGGTGTCTCTAACCATTAAGACTCCCCAAGCTCATGGTGAGTTTTTTTCAGCTACACTGAATGAAACCGCATACATATGTGAACTTCTCTCTTCTCGAAATGTTTCAGGAATATTTTGGCTAATGTATATTTTTTAAATTCAATTCAATTTATTCATGGACCGTAATAGAAAAACCAGCAGATTCATTAATTCATTGCACAGAATTTGTTCTCATTTTGTAAAACAAACAAAAAAAACCATTTAGAATTACATTCACATTTATTTTTAGATTTTGTTGTTCACTGTGATCGTCTCTCGTCATTACTTGATTATTCACAGCTCATATCCTGAGTCATACACACTGATTGTGTGAATGTTGAAGTCTTGAAGTGACTGTTCTGATTTGGTGTTATATAAATAAAAACTGTTTTGACTTTAAACCAAATTGAATGACGTGAATCTAAAAGTTTACTCCATGTAAACATCACATGATGTCAGAGTGAACTATAGGATACAGACGACTTCATGTTAAAGGATGATTCTGCTTTATTTTAGCCTGCTGTATTTCCCATCATGCGTCTGTTGTGATTTAATGAGTCATGAACTTCATCCTCCACCTGTGCTGTGCAGTTACATAAAACAATGAAAGGCCAAGAAATAATAATCATTTTTAATATGAATCATTTTAATGAATTTATTATGACTGAAAACACACACAAATAAAAGGGTTTAAAATGAGGTGTATGAGCCTAAAATATGGAGATGATATGTGTCAGGCACTTTATTCATTGCATTCTGTGTATTTTTATGCATTCGTTTTTTACTAACACTTACCACCCGCAGGGGGTTTACAGGACTTTTTAAATAGAGTGAGGAGGACCCGCAGGGCATCACAATATTTGATTAGTAAAGACAGACGTATTACAATGTGTTACATTGTTGCACAACAGAAATTTCTATTAAATTATTGTTTTGCAAAATAAGTTCACACATAGATCTTAACTATGATTAGTTGTGCTGAATAAATCTTACTCAAGTATGTATACTAAGGTTTTAGGATCAAAATATAAAGTACTCATTAGATTACAGTAACTGATCTTCAGCAAGTATGATCACCTCTTTAAAAGCAGAAGCTTCGGCAGTGTGCTGCTCACAAACATTCATGTTTGTGCTGAATGAAAGCACAATGCCACAATCTTCCCAGCAGTGAATGTTTCAGTAAATTCACAGCAATGTCAGACCATCCAAAAAACAGAGAGCTACTCTACAGGCCTCAGTTAGCATGTTAAATCTCTGAGTTGCCAAGTGGCAGCCAAGAAACCTGAAGTATTTAGAGCATTTCTGTAAAGAGGAGTACAAACATCTTACTGCTGAACTTGCCAACAAGGGTTTCGCCACCAAGTAGTAAGTCCTGTTTTGCATGTTCTCAAATACTTGTTTCACTCAGTGACATGCAAATTAATTTATAACTTTTATGTTGTGGTTGTTATGCTGCCTCTCTCCATTAAAATTACAGACTGTTCATGTCTTTGCACTTCAGTAAAGTACTAGAGTAAACGTTTGTGCTACAAATTAATTGTATCCTAACCCTCGCTATATATTGAAAGGTAAAAAAAAAAAAAAAAGCATTATCAACCTTGTGTCAGTCACAAACTGTGGTCTGGTAATAATAAAATCAAATTTCAGATTTCAAAGCCATAACAAATAAGCGGTCTGCTTTTCATTCAAACTTGTTCCTCTGTTGGTCTCTAAACAGAATGAGCAGCATAGCAGAGAAATGATGTGCGACAGGGAAGAAGAGTGGGGTGGACTTTGAGGAGGGGTGCACATTATTGAGTGAACACTGGAGCACCATCTAAAAATTTTACTTTATCAAGATTTGTAACTTTATATTTTATTAAAGTGAATCTAATTTACTCTTTTTTTGTAGACATATGGTTCCTATGACTGTATATATACATATACAGCTATAAATAAGCAAGAACATTTCCCTAAAAATGTAAATACCCCCCCCAAAACTCTAAAACACGTCCAGTGTGGGATTTTCATTAGAGGATACTTACTGACTGACATATTGTTTTAGTCTTTGGTATCATTCTTGTGAATAAAACTTTCCAACAAATGAAAGAGAAAAATAAAGAAAGCCGCCTCTCGTCTCCTTAAGCTGAATTAAATCTCATGAACACGCTTCGTCTGAACAAACCTGACAGAAAATAGTAAGAGTGATAGTGATGCAGTCCACTTCCCAGTGTTCCCAGTCTGTGCTGCTCTACTGGTATTTTGCCAGCAGTATAACGAGGCTGAGGATGAGCCAAAGAACCAGGAGGTGAGAGGTCACCAGGAGAAAGGCCACTGGGTAAAGGTGCCGTCTGGGGGCTTTGGGGGCCAAACACTGTGGGAGTTCTGAGGGAGTCTCCCCTGGATCTAACCCAGAGACAGGGAACCCTGACTGGGTGTAACAGCCAAGCATCTGCCCCCAGGACAGACGAGATCTGGAGGATGAGCAGGGGTGTTTGTGTGCAAGTGTGAATGAAAGCCAGGGGGGGCAGAGAAGGAAGAGATGTGAAGAGAAAGAGAGGGAATTGATGGCATGAAGTAAAAGAACAAAGAGAGAAAAAGATTAAACTGAAAAAGTTTTGCAACATTTACAATAAGTGGAGAACAAAACGGGGAAACAGGAAAAACAAACGAGGCGAACAAACAGAAATAAAGGAAGGCAAGAGGAAGAGGATTGTTGTGTTTTTCAGGAGAAACAAAAACACACCTTCTCATCCAGTCCAGTGCGGTGCTGAAGTGCTGCTGGCTGAGTGTGTGTCGCTCCCGCAGTAAGGCGCACTGCTCCAGCGTCACCGACATCGCAGTGCGGTCCTTCGCACTCTTACAGCTCGTCAGCCGCACACCGTTCACCTTACGACACACCTGCACGTGACAAAAACACTTTGTTCAAAGGCCCAAAGCAGAGAAAACACATTAATATTATGTGAAGTGTTGTAGAAGAGGTCCTAGTGTAAATGCCCCTTGAGTAAGTTCAACATTGACAGTCAGCTGAGCTCTTTCTGTGCGGCTTGGACGTTCTTCGCCTGTACAAGTATATTATTGCTTGTGAGGTTAATTTGTGGTTCTAAACTGGTTACATGGAGTAAAGGAGTCCCCATTGGGAGCACTGGGATATTTCCCGGTGGTTCCCACCAGGTGATCCCCACAGAGTCAGGTCTTAAAAATCTTACATCAGTAAGTCTGTTTCAGGTGCTTACCTTAGCAGCGATCCACAGAACCTCCACGTTCTTCCTCTTCTTGGCCTCAATGCTGCGTTCCAGAGAAGACAACAAGTCTGCCAGCGACTGGATACCAGCTGACAGAAGAAGAAGGAAGTTCAGTTCAGTCATTGTTTCACTGTTAGCGATCAGACAACCCTCTGTGAGCAAGCAATTAGCAAGAGTGGGAAGGAAAGCACCCTTTTAACAGGAAGAAACCGCAGTAGTGATAAAAAAGCCTTACCCATGTCCGGCAGTCTGTCCCTCAGTGTGTTACAATAAGCTTTGAGACGCTCACAGCTCTGCTGGTTTATTCTCTCCTGCAACGAACAGTCACCAAACCTGAAAACAAACATCAGCTTCTGAGTATTTTTACCAAAAATGGAGAGAAATTTCGCAGCTTACAGGAAGCAACCTTCTATTTTTTGTTGTTGTGATATTATAATGTTTAATGTTCATAATAATAGTTGGCTAAAGTTTCAAATAATGAGGGAAATGTCAAAAGCCAGGTATGAACAATAAATGTTGTTTTCAAAGCCTTTTCTCTACCTAAACCTGATCTCTACTTGCAGATTTTCTCACAAAATTCAACTACAACATCTTGAAACTCCTCTGGGTTCTTATTTGGGCTTTTAATTTGAAGCATTCCAGACGCCGGCCAATCAGAAAAGAGTGGACTTTTAAAAAGGTGTGCCTTAAAAGGGCTGCTTGTTTCAAATGGAGGATGAGCTAAGCGCCTACAGAGAAGGACAAAGTAACTAAAGCTAGTCGAATCCTAAAAGACGAATGTGCAGCTTGAGATGCAGCTTAAAGTCATCTGATTAATAATCTCTAATGAAGATTAAGCTGTCGATGAAGATGTGCACCAACAGCAGACACATTAATATTTTTTTCCTATAAGACCTCTACTTCCAGCAATTTTATTCAGAGGTAGAAAAATATATTGATGTTCACAAGAGTTTTAATTTTGCTCATTAAAGAGTGAAAAGCGGTTTGTTTACCTCTCAGCGTAACTCTGATGCTGGTTGATTCCAATGTTAAACAGAACAGGATCGACTCGAATCAACAGTCCATCTTTCAGTTCCTGTGGAAGTGAGCTGAAGGTCTCCGGGGGCAACGGCACTTCAACAATAAAACTGCCCCTAGTTGGAGATGAACGCACAAAGTGAGGAAGCTGCACACTCACTGCGTGTATAGATGTGTGTGTGTGTGTGTATTCCCACCATGTTCCACTGAGTGTCGGCAGCAGGTCGTCTGGTTGTTCCGTTTTGGCCTCGGTGATGGTGAACGCTACTCTCTTTAGGTCAGCCACACCCACTTCCATGTCTTCCAGCATCCCAATCTCATCACCTGACACACAAACACACCTTAAATGTGTAAGCACTGCATGTGTCACACTAAAATAAAGGACAGCAGCTTCCTTGAGAGTGGCTGCCCCGTGATTGCACTAAAACTTTCACTTTCAGTGAAGGCCTGACACACACCTTACTGCAATCACTCTCAGACAGAGTGGCGAAGATTTCCAAATCACAGACAGACGGCCAACACACTGCCATCAGTCTCAGTCAGTCTGCACCAATAACTTATTTGCAACACATTTTGCAACAAGAAACTCGAATGAACTGGTTGACAACTCTTTGTTTTTTGGGTACTTTCCCAAATAAATCTGTGGAATTTTCCCAGATTAATCACAGTTAATCACTGTATCATCACAAACAGATTGTACGTACCATATTTTTCAGACTATAAGGCACACTTAAAATCCTTTAATTTTCTCAAAGATCGACAATGCGCCTTATGTATGAATTTTGGTTGTGCTTACTGATCTCGAACCGATTTTATGTGGTACGTGGCTTTATCGGAGCATTATGGCTACCATAGTCAGGAGCCTCGCGGAGAAATCTGGGTCCAAAACTCCGTCTGCTTCAGGTCCCAAAGTCAAACGAACACTGCAGCATCACTGAGAGTTAAAAATTATCTAAATTCTTTCATCTTTAATAAAATGATCAGCGTTGCTGCTTTAACAGGTGTAACAATTAAGTTTAACATTCAGAAGACAGAAAACTCAACAGCAGTGAGGTTTGTCGGGTTACTGAGGTTTGGCTAGCTGGAATATAATGATGTGCTACATGATTGCTAGCGACACAGCTATGTTAGCATAACATTAGCACAGTGAAGCTGGAGGATGAACGCCAACTTTTTCCCCTTAACCCTTAACGCGAGGGTTCCTGATGGTCAGGGACAAATGCAATTGCATGGCAGGATGCTGTAAATGGATCAAACTTCAGTCAGGAGAACAACTGAGATAATCCATCCACAATACAAGGTTAGTCATTAATATACTGCAACAACACGGGAATAGAGCAGCTGCCAGAGAATTCAACATTAATGAATCAATGGTAAGGAAGTGGACGACGCAAGAAGAATGAGTTGAATAAAGTTTGACTCATCTGACTGTTTTGTTTTGCTTAATTCACCTTATGGACCGAAAAATACATTAATTGCAGACTGATAGCCGAATAACTCCACAATTGCCATTTTAACACATCAATCACTCAGTCATGAGACCTGGTCCCCGTCTTTAAGGCAACCATGTCAAAGGCAAAAAGATCACAGGTTCTTCAAACATGGTAACAACAATTTGGTCTCACCAATGACTGTTTTCCATAGTGTGACTCTGTGTGACTAGTGTGTATTTACCGTGGGTGCTCAACAGGCTTTCAAATTGAGCCAATACTCCTACAGTGTGAAGTTGCCGTAGAAAGTCAGGATCCCCCAGGCCTCTGTAAAGCTTCAGCATGACACCACAAACTACTGCTGAGAGCTGGAAGACAAACACAGTTTCTTTAATACAGAAAACTACAAACTCCCACTAAAATTCCCCCCCCCCAATAAAAAAAAAAACAGAACATGTTCCCTTCTAAATCTCTGTCATCCTCACCGCCTGGCTGAAGACGGCGTGACGTCTCTGGGCTATGTGTGCAGGGCCCTGAGCGACCGTCACATCCACTGCCTCCTGCAGGACCACAAAGGTCATTGCTACCTGGGCCTTCCCCACTGCCTCACGCACGCAGTCCCTAAGAGTGACCACCAGAGGGAGAAGGTGCTCTTGCCAGGTGCACCCAGAGAAGGAGGAGCAGGAGGAACGAGAGGCTGGAGGGAGAGCGTGAGAAAGTTTGGTGTTTTAATCAGAAATTTACTTTAAGAAAACAAAAAACAGATATCTGAAAATGAGATATCTAAGAAGAAGAAGAACTAGCAAATCTAAGTTAACAGGAAATGCAGCACTGATGAGTGAGATGAAGTGATCTTTCAAACAGAAAGAAAACAATGAAGCATTAAAAATTGTTATTCAAACGTGCTCTGTGCATGTATTAAACCCTGTTCACTGTCAAAGTCTGATCGGAATTTAAAAACGGAGGTATTCTCCGACTGTCTCAGCACATGGACTGATTTTGATTTAAAGGACTCGAGATGAAATAATCCCGAGGTTAAATTAACCATCACAAGATTCATACACAGCCAAGATGCACATCGCTGAAAAACTGTATCGAGCTTATTAACGTTATTGCAAGCATAATCTCAGTGAGAACGCTGCCTGCCAGATTATCAGCTAGCATAATCCATGATATTAACACGTGCACAATGTCAGGTAATACTTCAAGACTTCCTCCTCCAGAGTAAATACACGTGGACACACAGCATACTGACAGCCAAGGTAACTATGGACTGAACAGCTGAATCTACTAAAACCTTTTGCAGAATAATCAATTGACAAATTTGTTTTTTTATCGCTAATTTAGTGCTAAATGTAAAAATTTTTCAAATATATTAAAACATATAAAAATGATTTTATACACAAACAGTAGCAGAAACATGCACTTGTCTGAATAAGAACTCTGAGACGTGATTTACCGTCACCTGTGTTCTGAGAGTTTGTGTCCCCTTCCTGCGGCTCTGGTGACATCACCGTCTGCTCCTCTTGCCGCTGCAGTCGGTCGACCATGGCAACAATGCAGTTGATGCTCTTTCCGACATTCACCCACACCCTGTCCTACACAAAAACAAGCACATATAAAAACTGGAATCATACAACGCTGTCGGAAACACGCAGACATCACACACACTCCAACTTGCCCACTCCTCGTCGTCGTACTCCGTGTCGTGTCGGCCACCATCCTGCTCCTGATCGGCGGGACAGTTCTCACACAGCAGCCCGTTGCTGTGCACGTGGCTGCTGTTGGCGTTTGCGATGCACTGGTTATGGATCTCCAGCAGGGCGCATTTTACCAACTCCTCTTTGAGCGCGTGCACAAACTGCTCGGTCTGGTGGACGACAAAGTATGAGGAAACGTCAGATTTCTTGGTGTCCAAACGACTGCCGGTTAGCTGTATTCTTCTTATTCCTTCCTCACCTGTTCCGTCAGGCTGCCCAGGACCTGCCGCAGCCGGGCGGCGTTCAGCTCCTGCGCGACGGAGAGCAGCTCCTCTGCGAGCCCGAAGACCAACGGCTGCAGCTGGGCCATCCTTGTCAGCAGCTCCTTGGCTCTAGAGCTCTCCTCCTGGGAGTAAGAGACACATCTGGAGAGGAAAGAAAGGAGGACGAGGAAAACTTTACCAACAAGCTAAACTGAAACAGACTGAAGAGTCCAACAAGTCCACCTGTGTAGATTACACACTGTTGTATCTGTTATACAACAGATAACAACATGAATTTGTATTGAATCCTTGACTGCAACATTTTGGCTTTTTAAAACCAGATGTGAAGGACATGGGTTACATCCAAGACTACTGCGCGCTCGTAATCTAGCAGCTTTAGCCTGGGCGGTCAATTTAACTCTAGGTGGGGCCATTATTTCCAAACGAAACATGTTGTAATCAGAAAGATGATTGATGCTATAAACTCATCACAGAGTTTACTGGGGTCAAAGTGAGAAGTAGGATTATTTCTGCCTGAAAACGTGCTCAGCCGACGAGCACCGTGATGTCCCCCTACGGTCAGGACATTTCTGTTCTTAAACCTCAAGCTGAGCATTTAGAGTTAAAGTTCACCTTTAAGTATTTATCCTTCATGACAAGCTTGTTGGACACAACAGTGACTGATATTAAACCTCAATGCAGAAAAAACAGCAAATTTGATTTGATTGGTTTGCACAGTCTCCAGTTTTCACATGTGGACACACAAATCTGTTTTTATCTCTGAGATGCCTCTTTATGCAATACAGTGATGCCTCACAGTAACGCGGATCACTTTTCGGTGATTTTTTTTGTGTTTGTGTGCAATTTTGCTTTTTTGGGGGTTTTTTTGTTAGCACATTATGTTCTGCGTCCTGATTGGCTCTAGACCACTGTCAATCAATCTCATGTCGTGTCTCCTGCACAGTACAGAGCGTGAATGTGTTCACTTTGTCAAATTTATTGAAATCTTTGCTCGCTAGCAGTGTGACTCTGAAGTGCTGTACTGTATGTTTGTAAGTTTTCTCCCCAACAAACACAACAATGTCCACAAACCTTTGCAGCGTCAAAGACACCTGCAGGTTCCTTAAGTTCATAATACTGGACGTATTTTTCTACAAAGGTTTGAACTTTGAGGGTGTTTAAACAAGAGAGAAGAGTGTGAAAATGTTCGAGCCTGTCTGAGAAAAGTGTATAACGGGTGTAGTGAGGGGTTTTACAGCCTTAAAACATCTATAATAACTGTAAAAAATAAAGGTGGCTACTGCGCAGACTTCACCTACCGCTGGTTATTTTTGGAACGCAACTCGTGATAAACGAGGGGCCGCTGAATAACACTGACTAACACGTTCTTATATTTGATCTCTCTACAGCAATGGACAAAAGTTTTGTTAGTGGCACAAATTAGGTGTTTGACACACTAAATCACATTAAGATCTGGGGATGAATCCAAAATGTTAATCCGATGATCTCTGTGTCACTTGGTTGGACCTTCTGCCTCGTTACAATCTTACATTGTGCTGGAAAATCGCTCGTAGAAGTTTTTAGTGTCACACAGTGTGATTTACTTAATGCAGGAACGATCGTCACCAATTATTTGCGATAAATTGTCACCAATTTGTGGCAATGAGAAAACTTTTTATTCATGAGTTCATGTTTATAGATATTAACTTGTGTTCAGCTCAATTTAATTTACAGCGAGCGCTTACAATCTCTTTAACTCTAAACGTACATCACTGCCATTCATCCCTCTGCTGTGTGCAGACTGAGATAATTCCATAAAAATTAAAGCATCAGTGCGCCGACTCCACGATGCAGCAACGCTAATCCTGACAGAGTCGAGATTATAGAGATTAACCGACAGCAGCCAACAATATTATGTTTGAGTGTGACGCTGTTGGAGGAAGGAGGAGGAAGAGAAAATAAAGGGTGGAGACGTTACCTTTCCCTGAGGTTTGTATGTTTCCTGAGGAGTTTCTTCAGCCCTCCGTGTTTAAAGGCCTGGTGATGATCGGCCGGAGCACCAAAGGTTATAACGTCATACCAAACACCTGAGGACAGAGATGAGTGAGTGAGAGAGCTTTGTAGCGTCTTAAGCACAGAGAGAGAGAGAAAGGTGAAGATGGGAAACAAAACACTTTATAATAACATCATCAGTGAATCATAATGTGGTGTTTACAGCTGCTACATGATACATGATAATGCCTACAAACTGGTAAACAATTCCAATTAAACCAGTTTAACCAGCCACATAAGGTTAATAGATGATGTTTAGGAATGTTTAAGTAAGCCGGTGGAGTGGCAGAAGTACCAGTCTGTGAACCTTTGTACCCCGTTTCATTTTTACTTTTGCTTTCACCTTTACTTTAGGAAAACCTGTGGTGTGAGTTACTATAAAACAGCCTCGACTGAGCGCTGTCTCGCTGTTCATACCACACATGCACCACAGGCCTGAAGAAGAAGGAAGCCGCAGACAACAGCCGCGTTGACATAAAATGTTATTTTCTGCTTTTATTCACACAACCAACATAAAGGGGAATTACACCACTACTAATGATGGCAAACATCATTTATTATTAACAGTAAAATAACTACTTGATAAAGTTTAAATCACAATTGTTTGCTTACATGTATGTCTGATGGTTATTGTAAAGTGTCGTCAAAAGTCGATAAAAAATACACAACAGAAATAAGAAGCAGTTAAAGAAAGTTCGGTTATGATTTAGAAACACTTAAATAATATTTAAATATTTGAGCATTTTTAATTTATGTCAACATAGCAAATACATCTTTTTATTCTTATTTATCAGCATCGACTGGGATGCAACTAAAACCTGCAGTAATTTACCTGCAAGCTGTTCACAAAACACCACTGAAATTAGAGGGAGACACTTGTAACTGCTGCAAACGGGAGCAGGAAAGCGTGCTGCGCTGTGAGACGCTTCATACCGTGCAAACAGGACACAGCATCAAAGATGGCTACCGCTGTCAGAAAGTCCTGTACGGTACTCTGCAGGGCAAATCTGCTACGTAACGCTAGAATGATACAGTTCTGCCACAGTTAACCACAGTCAGTGTGGAGCGGTTACCACCGAATACTGTTACGACTTGACTCGTAAGCCACAACTACAATTAGAGACTGATGCTACAGCTTTTAAACCAACAACAGTCTTATTGAAACCTCTAGATGTTCAGTTTTACAGGTAACGTGTATAGCTTAAGCTATGATTAGATACATTCATGGGGTGCACTTTGGTCCGAGTCTGTGCAGATGTCCACATGTTTTTGTAACCTGTGACCTCATCTGCAGAGAATTTAAATCACAATCCAAATATGTAGCTCCAACCTTTACACCAGGGGTGTCAAACACGAGGCCCGGGAGCCAGAATAGGCCTTGAAAAGACTTAAAGCTGGCCCACTGGATGACTTTGAAAATAAGCTAGCTTTTTTACTTTTAACTGCATTTTCATTGGTTTTACAGCTTTTTCTATTGATAAGGGACCGCACCCCTGGGGTAGTATGAATTCATACCACACACTACAGCAGAGTAATTAAGTAATCGATAAACAAGGAAATGACAGTAAAGTTCCTGTTTTTTTATTATTTACCACAGAAATGTCTTTTTTTATTCTTAATATTGAGTCAACAGGGGGAAAACAACCTTTTCTGTGAATTAATTTAAATTCTTTAATTAAAGGACAATCTGGATGAGCCGCTATCAGAACATTTTCTGTAACTTTAAATATTTCTCATGTAGTTTCAGCGAGCTGTATGAGCCCATGATTTAAAATGAGTTCGACTTCCCTGCATTAAACAGTCTCTGTGAGGCCAGCGGTGGTTTCAGACACCAAATCACACGTTAGCTTTGAAATGCTCATCTCTAAGAAGCAGGAGGCTCCCGGGTGTACCTGTGCTGTCAGGACTGGTGACCTCCATCCTCTGCGTGTGTAGGTTGGTCGGAACAAACTGAAGGTGTCTGTCTGACTTACTGGTGCTCGACTTAAAACAGGATGAAGCTGCGGATATATCAGGATATATCAGTTCTGTGTACTTCCAGATAGTATCTGTGGAAAAAGCTAAAATCCGCGTGAAGATCACGTGACCTCACCTGAGACTTTTTCGAGCTCAGCGAGCAGTTCCTGATAGCAGCCGGTCACGTGGTTACAGTGGCTGACGACATCATGGCGAAGGCCATCCCAGTGGGGTGAAAGGTCACCGAGTTCCTTCACTTCCTGAATTCTAACAGGAAAAAAAAAACTTCAGGCTGAAAGAAACAAAGTTTTTTCTACTCTTGGATCTTTATGATGTCATAGGCAGGTGATATCCTTGACGATCTCACAGAAGCCCCGCCCAGCTGCTGTTGTCAGGGGCAGCTGAAAACAGTGGTTGTCTAACTTTTGTTGCGTGTAATAACATTACACCCACACGTTTTCCCTGCTTGTTCATCTCGTATGTGCAGTTGCTCTGCGCCCTCTGGATAAAATGAGGGAGGTCCACAAAGGGAGGAGCTAAAACATCTTGTTCCTTACAGAGGATGACCTGGGGTGCTGCACCAACGCCCAGAATAAGATAAACAAGGAAGAGTTTGAACTACTAAAGAATAAACTGCAGTTTCAAGGTGATTTTGATCTGGTACCTGAGTTCAGGTTATTGAGATAATAGATTAGTTCTGAAGGGTCGTTTTCTTACAGACTTTTATTTTTGCATAGGTTGTGTTTTTTTTAATTTCTATTTACATATATATGTAAACCCAGCCAAAAATAACATCATGAACAACTTCCAGGAAGCACAGTGTGAAAACATGCACGACCACATTATCTCATCTCTGCAGGGATGCACTAATCTAACGTTAGAATCGCATATCCATCCAGTCCTGACTCAACGTGCTGGATCTGTGTCAGCATGCCGACTTATGGACACGTCTGTTTCAGTTCTGTTGTCTTGTGTTTACTTCAGCATGTAGCTAGCAGAGAGCTAACATAGCTTGGAGGAAGTTAACAACATCGTTTAGGTGATCCTGAACTAAAAACTTTTTCAAGTTGTTTAAATGTACATTTTATTTACACAAGTATAGTAAACATGTCCACTTATGTAATCATCAGAAATGCATATACTGTCAAATAAAACAAGACTCAAATGTTAGTAATCACCCCCTGAAGGCCCAGTCTGAGCAAAGAACAAGCCCTGCATACCTGTTTGTATGTTCCTGTGTGAGCAAGCTCAGTAACTGTTTGGGTAAAGAGAAAGAAAGCGGCGTCTCTGACATCTGTTCCCTGACCAGCAGCCACCTCTGATCTTCTGTCTTAAACCTGTTCACCTTAGAGACCTGAGCACACAGCACTGCACGCGCACACGCACGCACGCACGCACACACACACACAGGTTAAGGGAGGAAAACTGATATAAAAGCAGAAAACCATATCCTGTAAACTGTGTGCCTCACATGCTCTCATCATTGGACTGTTGTCTTTGTCGTGGACAGAGCCGTGAATACTGTCGCACAGCGTGGAACACTGGGGCAGGAAAACGGAAAGAGAGAAAGTAGGTCAAACATAATTTGTTATTATTTATCTCTTTTCTTGCACTTTAAAATGAAAGCTAGACTGGACAGTGCTAAAGCAGCTTCACTGTGACTCATCTACCAACCTAGACCTCAAATGTGCCAGAAAGAAAACCACAGAGCCAATTGTCGACTTGAGACGAGTCCACGGTGCATCAAACAAGCACCACTGAAAGAGAAAGACAACTTTGTGCTACCTTGTGTTCAGAAGGAGTTTGACTCTCGCCGTCTCCCTCCATCTGCACGCGGGACACCCGCACCTCCCCCACCTCGTTCACGCCATCCATCGTCCTGATGAAGAAAGAGTGGACACTTCATATTCAAAGAAAAAAATCACAAAAATGTAAAGACTGAGCGGTAAGGGTACCATGAGTAGGGCATTTGATGCTAATTAATTCAACAGAATTCATGAACATATCAGAAATATGGGAAGTACAGCGCTGTGGGAACACAGACTCTGCTCGTATGTGGATTTGCTCACATGGACAGTCACTCCTGAGAGGCCCACTGTGAGCCAAGAAAACCTGATTCACTTTTCAGTTCCTCTTCATAGTTTAAATTCATAATTTGGAACGGACCAGTGAACACAGGGGGACATATTAAAATATTTCAAACCAAGCTTTCTGAGAAACAAGACAGCAGAGCGACTAGTGGGAAAAGTTAGAGAGACTGAATGAAAAGCTAACTAAAAATACAACGACTAGCAAGACAAAGCTTCAATCACCTGCTACCTGATTCACCAACGAAACAAACGGGAAGAAAGAAATAGAAAGTTAGGTATACAAGGCTAACCTGAGCCACAATCAGCTAACGAGAAAGACGAAGCAACTACAGAGAAGACAAAAGTTACTCAAAACAAGATTACTAGACAACTTAAGGTGGTCAGAAACCAGAGAACCAACAATCCAACACTAACCATAAACAAACTAACTAACAAAAAGAAGCTAGTGAAAAAAACAAACATACTAGAAACATAAGAAAAGTTCAGGAGGGAACATGTTTAAGACGATAGTAACAATTAGCTGGAAATGAAAAGTTAGTTAAACAAAATAACTGACTAGATGGTAAAAACAGAAACAATAAATGAAAATACAGATGGAGGTAAAGACTAATTATTAACTAGAGAACTGAAGCTCACTAGAAACAATTACAAGCAATACACGGCTAAACAGAACAACGAGGCAATGCTAAAGAGCAAGAGAACTGGAGTAGAAATAGATGCTGCACACTTTTATGGCCTCCAGGCGTTAATTTTCCTGTTGTTTTTCCCCACTGATGCTTCAGAAAATTCTTATTTAAAGAGTTTTAAACATTGAATCAACCCAGAGACTGACTGGATAACATCTGGCAACAAGCAACATGAGGGGGGAAAATGTGTATTCCCTTACTGGTTGAGGTCATTCACATGACACTTGTCGCAGTAAGGCGCACGGTGCTGCACCAGGATTAGCTTTTTGCAGGGTTGCATCACAGTTTTTCAAGCTGAGTTTTTGAGAGTGTTTGCAAACAAGTTGCCATCTTCAATGCAAACTAGAACAACCAAAGCAACGACAAGTAGGTCATTGCAAGCTCTTTGTGACCAGTTTCAATTAGACAATTTCATGGTACATGTGCAAAGACAATAACGGACTATTCTTTTCTAGATAAGCCGTATTCACCAGCAACCGCTTGCCAATATACATTCTTCCTTAAGCTTCAGCTACACAGGACTACACAGGACTAGGGACCAGTCAGGGACCTCCTGACCCCCTGATAACCCTAAAAATAAAGCTAAATATTAACAACAGAAAGACAAAAAAAAGGTACTAAGAAACAAATCACCATTAAGGTAATCAGGAACCAACATAAATATGAAGTAATGGCTACCAATTACACAATAAGCACCAGGAAAAGTTAACTAAAGACAAAATAGCACCTCTAAATGATAGAAGAACCAACAAACACACGTCTGAAAGACTAGCTAAGAAATTCCATTAAGGTGGTAACAAATATTTCTGGATAAAGATGCCTTGCTTTTGTAAGTTTATTTGAAATGCTTCTTTATGAAGTCACAAAAATTTGCAGTTCTGCCAGCCTGCATGAGGTATGCGTTAGTAGTGAGGCACACCTGGATACAACATGCCAGCACAGACACACCTACTGCACTCCGCCTGCTCATGCCTGGACCGCGCTCTGGATCTATGCCTCTCTCTCCTCGTCTTCATTCTTCCTGTCCTCCTTCGATCTCTCGGAATTTGCTTTTTCATCTAATCTAGTCTTTACGGCTGCGCGTCTGTCTCTCTAAAGATGCTGTGGTGACAAAACAGGAAGGAGCTGCCTTTTTCTACTTTCTACAGAGGTGGAGCCCCACGCTCTCTCCTCACTTCCTCTTGTGGTCTACAGTATCTAAGCAACGGACAATCCTGGAAGCTTTTTATGACGTGCAATTCGTTGACTTCAAAACATTTCTATGATAGGAAATGGGGCAAAGCTGGGAGAGAGCATGCATGGTGAGGAAAAGAGTGTGTGCAGAGCAGGTAAACTTAAAATGAACTTCGGATGCCTGCAGGGTGGTGGGCGGGGAAAGTTGTTGATGAGTTAAACCATGCAGAATAGTGACGAAAGGTTAGTAAAACTGGATAAGGGGGACACAGAGTAATTATAAACTTTATTTTAAGAGAAGATGTGATGAATATGGTTAAAAGGGGAAGATTTAAGTGTGTTTACCTGAGGCTAAGAGAGACGTGAGGCTCCTTGACCCTGAGCACATCTCTGATAGAGAACGAGGTAAAACCCAGGAAGCTCCTCTGAGACAGAAACAGAGCAAGACAGTTGTTTCATCTCACATCAAACTGCTTTTTCTTTGTGGCTCACATCATAGCCATATAAATATATCCAATTTCCACTGACAACAAGCTCTATGTGAAAACATCAGCTTTAAAGTAGATTATGATGATAAGACGCGTTTCAACTTGTGTTTTTTAGAATCAGGTCAAAAACATCGACTACACAGTTTCACATTTCAAACCATGTATAACATCAACACTTAACCATAACGTGAACTCTAATAGCCTCATCTGACAGTGTGGCTGCAGTCTGAGAGACTCAAGGACAAAACCTTCTTCTTTTAGAGGCCTGATGGTTTTCCTTAATAACAAATAAGAAGCAGCACTACTTGTATATCTCAAGTCACTGGAGATTGAAGCTTATCGTGGCAAACACTGGGTGAGAGCCAGCGTGAACCAGAGTAAAAATACTCACAGTTTGGTTCAAAACTCGACTTTTAGGCACAGTTTTGGTTTGACACGCTGACTCCACAGCTTCCAACAGACCAGCAGGCCTTTACCAGGCATTACAAGCTACAGTAATACCACAAAGAGGACCTTTGTAGTGCGGTCACGATCTCAGTTTCAGAACTCTTACACCCTAGAAAGCTTTCACAGGTCAGTTTGGAATCAGCACGTAACCGTGGGAAGAAGCCAGAGCACACGGGGAATTTCACAAACTGGTTTTGTGAGCAAAATATAGTCACTGACTAAAAGCTTCTTCCAGCTGCCCCGTCTTTCACGAGGGGTCACCTACTGCAGCATGCATCTCCTTGTGTTTGACTGGGCAGATTTTTACACAGAATGGCCCCAAAGGGATCTGGATTGTAAACCACTACACTATGGAGCCAGACACTGACAGAGCCAGAGAGTAGCACCAGTGCTATGGTTTCACTGTGCATTTCTTCTGCACCTAAAAATGAAACAGACCTGTACAGCACCATCATGTTTGGCCTATTTTAGCTCTTGAACTTTCCAAAGTAGGCTACTTATTGAAAGCCTCTCTTTCCTCTGTGACTACATACTCTTACTGCTGGGTGGATTCAAACACCAAAATCAAGATAAACTCTACACTCGATAAAGATGTGAGGTACTCAGTCTTCTCAGCTGAGACTATGTGCGTACAGCATCTTTCCTTTTAATTGAATTCTGTGTTAGGCAGCTTGTGCCCGTCACTACACGAACCACAGCTGCAACTGCACATGCCAAAGTTTATTAAGAACTTAAAGCGATGTTCAGGCCAGATTAAAGCTGTACAACACGTGCCCTACGATGTCAGAGCCAGGCTATAATCAGGCTGATATCATGCAGTCTGAACCCGACGTAACAGCCCTCACAGGGAAGACGTATTCCACTCCAAGGTATGTACAGAGCTGTCACACCAATTAATAAAGGACCAAATACACATCCAAACTCATCATCTCCACAAGGTCACGGCCCTGTTATCAAAAATCCCCACGGCAACGACACTGAAATCATTCGGCTGCCATGACGATAATCGGAAACTCAGAGGATTACCTTGACGAGTGAAAAGCACTCAAATCACCCAAAACACACACAAACACACACCACAGTGAAGACAAAGTGAATGAAGCTGCATTTACTTCAGTTGTCTGATATCTTTTATCACATCAAACATGCATTCATTTCACTGAGTCTGAGACTTTAAGCTGATATTCAACAGAGGCAACCATCAAAAAACTAAAAATACACAAATAAATAAAAACAGCAGATATAAAAAGACACCAACCCACACAGAAAGTAGCTCCCACGTGAGGATTCATTCATCTGAGTGATGTTTGTACAAACATCTAATGAATTTGGATATCTGGCCAAACATTTTGTGACAGGTTTTCATTTCTGTGTGTAATGTAAGGCCGATAGCTTCAGATGCATCTGGTCCACTGCGAGCAGCAGTGCAGGCGTACTGATGCATCAACTTGCATCAATTTTGGCCGCCTAGCCGAGAGACATAGGAGGAGGTTTAACCTTTTCATTTTTTAAACATGCTGATTTGCTTTTTAAGTTTCTTACTCAGTTCTTACCTTCCTTTTATTTGCTGGTTAGTTCTGGATCAAATGAATTCGTCTGTGAGTTTGTGCAGTGAAAACTGGTCGGTCAGAATAAGGCAGTCATTTTTTAAAAGTTCTGAATGTTAATTGTTTAGAAAAAACAACAACACTTATTTGTGTGATTACTATATTTAAATTATCACAATGCAGGACATGTTACAGCAGACACGCTATGACGTGTCCTCATTGCTTCCCAAGAGCAGAGCCAGCCTGCAAACAAACTTTTCCGAAAGCCTTAAAACGTTCTTCATAAGTAGAAATTCATCTTTGTCAGAGACCCTTGTAGGACGCTGAAAAGAGAAAACCACTTGAAGACAGACAGAAGGAAACCGGATATTGATGGGTTAACTTCAGTCATGCAAACAGTTGCCTCATTTCCTCGTTTGCAGCTCAAGGTTAGGGTTACAACACGCAAACATGCAAACACACACCGAGCTAATCTGTCTCACTCAGTTCTTGGGAAAAGCAAGAGGCTTTTAAGATTAAATGCAAATCACCATCAAACCTTGACACACACGACAATAAAACATCTCTATTGTGTTATTTCCACAACAATGACATTGAACTGATGCATCATCTGCACCACCAGCTTATCAGGAAACAGCATCAGGGTTATGCAGCGATCACAAACAGGGCCGAAGCAAAACCCTGTATTGCAGAGTGTGAAAGACGAGGAAGTTAAGGTTCACATATAAACCTGAATAAGCATCAGCTGCGAGACCAAACATGTATCAGTGTTTTATCAAAAAAAGTCCCCTGTCTAAAACCAATTTCCTCTGGAATATCCCTTAAAGTTAAAAAGCCACTCAAGACTGTCAACCTTCCTCTACACATACAGAGCATGTTTCCATTCACTTAGCGTGGCCTTAGTCGCTGTGTAAGAGTGCTGAGGGCTACTTTTGAAAATTTCCGGTCTCTAAACTCAGCTGAAGGCTCGTAGAAGGCTTTGATCTCTGCCTCAAAGACCATCGTCGGAAACCTGCGATAAATTTTTGCTTCTATTTTGTAATCGTCCAGCATTTGATGCCTGGCCGGTCAGGTCTGTGGCTAAAGTAGCTGACTGTAGCTTAGGGATGGACGGCTAGCTATCAAAGCAGACACATCTCTAAACTTAAACCTTAACAAATACCAAAATAAATAAAGTTATATTTAATCCCTTACAGTTGAAACTATCCACAGAGACTGAAGCAGATTTTTGTAGGGCTGTAAGCGGGCTTATTTCTGCTGCTAGTAAGGAGTTTTAAACATGGGAATCTACGGGGTTTGATGCATGTGGACTTTCCCTACCTGTCCAGCAGAGATGCTGTGGCCGTCTCCTGGCGGTCGGAGACAGTCGGTGCATGCCTTCATGGCCCTCTGCATCCTCAGAAAGTTGGTTTTTTAAAAAGTGACTTCCTGTTTCTGCTCTGACTCTCACTATTTCAGTCTATATTTCTTTCTAGGATTTCCTGCTTTCTAACATCAGCTGAAGATTTGATTAACCAGCTGAATCTATACAATGACACACAAAGGAAGTGAGTCACAGGTACACATCCCAATATATTAAGCATGTGAACTTTTAAAACAATCAAACTTTTCTTTATTCTTAATATCAAACTGACTTTTTAAATAAGCTTCTGTCAGCTGCTGCCACCTCACCTGTGTCTGCTCATCAGTCTTTAAGGACATTTATTAATAGTTTAATGTCACTTTTCTAATGTAATGATTCCATATTGCCAGGTGCTCACTCCATGCAGGCAGCTTTTACTGCAGTTTCATGCATTTAGATATACCCAGGTCCTACTGCCAGTACAATGCTGCGATTTGGTTGCAATCTCAAAACTGTACGCTCATTATTAACAAATATATTTGAAATGAATTTGAACCCAAAACAAAAGCAGGTAAAGTTTTACAAATCTAAACTGAAGCTGCTGCACAGACACACTGCTGGACAATCAGAAATACAGCCCAGCTACAGCACCTGCAACACTCATCTGCACCTGAACGCATCCTCGATGTTAAAGACTATTTGATATTTTAACGCTGACTTTGGCAGCAGCTGTACGAGCAGATTTCTCCTGCTCGTGATGCATTTCCAAGCAGGCGTTCAACAAAACTGTGGATAAAACAAGAGAAACGTGAAGCAGAAGGAGAGCAGGTTCATCCATTGGTCCAGGAATTAAGCGTCTCAGAAAACATCGAACACAAAAAATAAACTCAGTGTCGGCTTTGGTTGTCCCTTCTGATCCGTCTCCAGCTGAAAAGACCAACACACACCGGCCGAGTATCCTCCCGCTCCCTCCGCCTCCTATTTCGTCATGGCCGACTGGATTAAAAACACACGCCCCTGAGCATCATGGGAAACAATTGAACTGGCTGGCAGCTTGGAGTTTGGCAAAGAGGACGGAGGGAAAAGAGCTGAAAACGGAAATATTTGCTTTTCTGTAATCTCACTTTCTCTCTCGTGTTACTCTTTCAACCAGCTGTGTGTGTGTGTGTGTGTGTGTGTGTGTGTGTGTGTGTGTGTGTGTGTGTGTGTGTGTGTGTGTGTGTGTGTGAGTGAGAGAGAGGCAGATTAAGTGACCCAAAAGAGAAAATGAGTGTGCTGAAAAGCTACCACTGCTGGTATCACACATGCACATAACCGCACCACTAATCCTCTTAAACACACAATTTTTCAGACACACAGGAAAAACACACACCTGGAAACACACACTCACATATATACACACACTCACTGTTGTGGAGTCGTCGCCATGGTAAATGGTGACTTTGATCCTGCAGTGTCGGTATAGCGGGAAGTCATCACAAAAGCACACTGATGTCAGAAACACACCATCATCTGATCCCTGAAACACACACACACACACACACACACACACACACACACACACACACACACACACACACACACACACACACACACACACACACACAAAATGCAGTTTGATCAATTCAGAGGAAAATAATAAGCCTAACTTGAGCTTAGCCTTAATATAACGCAGCTCATGTGCCATAAATGGTGTGTGAAAGAGGTTCTCACAAAAATAGCAATAAAAGCGAAGAACAGGACTTGGCAGTCTGTGTGTGTGTCTGCGTGTACCTCTGCTATCTCTGCGCTGCAGTGCTTCCTGACTGTGTGAGTGTGTGTGTCGATGACAGAGATGTGAATCTGGATTTTGTCTCTGATGATATCCAAACCGTGACACTCTGAGAGAAGAAGGGCCGTGGGAAAGACGTCAGGAACAAAAACACACGGTATGACACAGAAAATCAGCAGTGTTATAAATGAAAGCTTTAACGGTGTGTGTGAGTGTGTGTGTGTGTGTGTGTGGACATACCCACTGTCAGGTGCAGCGGAGATACTGTAGCAGCAGTTTCTGCTCCACCTGGTGGCCACAGAACAGCATTACATCAGCTGTGAACTATTCAAACCTGTTAGTTTAACACACATCCATGTGCTATTTTTATAAACCCTGTGGCAGCTGGGATAGGCTCCAGCCCAACCACAACCCTGATAAGGATTAGTGGACGAGAATGGATGGATGGATTTGTCCACTGCTTATTTGGGTTCAGGTCATGTGGGCAGCAATAAATAAAATAAATAAAATAAAAAGTATAACGTCTCTTTGACACTGAATTAAAACAACAAAAACTTCTTTGACCGACATGCTCACCTGCACCTCCATCATTGTCAGGGCTATCCGTGGTGGTTTGTGTGTGTTCCTGCGTGTGTGTGTTAATGAGCGTGCGCAGGTGTGTGATGCGTCTCCTCAGCTCCTCGATGTTGGCGTCTCTCAGGCTGATGAGCCATGACGTGCACTCTGCAGAGCTGCTCGACTGCAGGAACACGGGAGGGTCGCCGCTCTCAAAGCCTCAACACACACACACACTAACACATTTTACTGTGCTCACATAGTATGCGAAAAGGTTCGTTAATGTGTGTTTGTGTGTGTGTTACGTACTGACAGCCAGCCGTCTGCTATTGTGTGGAAGCTTCATGACGTTACATCTCTCCAGCAGCAACACCTCCTCCAGCTCACCAGCCTGTGTTAAAGTTTCACGTTTTCTCTTTAATAAAGAACAAAAAGACACGTTTCCTGGTTTTCTTGGTGTCTCTATGTTGACTCTCACCTGCTTCTTCAGGATGAACAGCAGGTTTCCTCTCAGACGGCAGAACCGCTCTGTGAGACCTGTGAAAGCACAGAACGGCTCACAGATTTCTGAACACTAAGATGGAAAAATCTGTCTAAAGGGAGCTCTGCAGAGCGTGTTAAATAACAGCGTTTTCTTTCATGACCTTTAGATTGTGAGTCAGGAAACTGCTCTGCCGGTGGAGACTCAGAGGTTCCAGGAAGTAAAGTTAGAGTGACTCAGGCAGGAGATGGAAACAGACGAAGATGACTGCAGAGCAGAAGAGAAAAGAGATACAAAACAAAGGAGAAGAAAACGACAGAAACATGAGAGAGCAGGATACAAAAAACAGAACTAAAGATCAAAAAAGAGAACTAGTAAAAAAATAAAGACGATAATTAAAGAGAAAAAATAAGAAAATGAAGATGAGAGGCAAAAGATAAAAGAGAACAAAATAGAACAGAAGATAACAAGAAGCATAAATATTAGGACAAATAAGGGAGAAGAAAATAGCAAAGAAGACAACGACAAAGGAGAGCAAAACACTGCAGTGAAAGTGAAGTTAAATAAATAAAAAAGAGAACAAATGAAAAAAATAAAGATTATTTCCATCAGCCTAATAGAGGTTATGATAAAGGAGAATAGAACTGATCAGAATCTCTTACCTGCCTCCTGCCGTCCGACCTGCAGCGTCCCTTCTTTCTGGAAGCTCCCAGATGTTTCTTCTTTGGACAGAGACAGCAGCTGGCTGCGGTTCACTCTCAGCTTCATCCTCCTCATCATCATCATCTGCCTGCTGACCCCGCCATTATGATCTTCTTCTTCATCACTATCCTCAGCATCATCAGGGTTCCGTGAGCGTCACTGCTTTCTAAACAGAAACACACAGAACAAATCAATCAGTCTTTATTTATAAAGCACTTTTCATACAAAAAAAATGTAGCACAAAGTGCTTTACATGGTTAAAAGCAGCCCACCCCACCCTCCAGCTCACTCCCCACACTCTCATTAACATGTTTAAAGTTTGCACTACAAAAACAACTGGAATATTCTGAGTACTGTGGCTATATTATTTACGTAGTAATAGTACCGCACACGGTTTACATACTTACATCCTTAAGCTAAGGCTTTGTGAAAACAAATACATGAACATAAAGCGGAACAAGTGCACCTGCACGGTGCCACACCAAGTTAATGCTTGACATTAGTTGTTGACATGACGGGAAAATGTTTATAAAAACAACCGAAAACTCGACTAAATATCCGCACGTGAGATAAAGTGATTCACAAGTGTTTTCCGCTTTTTCCGTGTCTCTTACCGGCACAGAAAGTGGGTTTTGGAGGGGTAATGACCAACTTTACCAGCCGCGGTGTGTTTGGATAGACTTAGCCAACGCCACAGCGAAATAACGTTTGATCGAATCAAGTATCGCGAGAGTTGTCTGTCTTCCCAGATGCGCTACTAACGTGGAACTGAAATATGTCGCGAGAAAAACATCATTAGTCAGTTGAATTATATCCCATCGATTTACTGTTAAAATGTGAAAGCTTGTGCTTCTGAACGTTAGAGCGTTAACACTGGCTGTGCTAATATGGCTGTAGACGATGTGCTCTAGGATGTTGAGGACTATTTAGAAATTCTCTAATACCTCATATTGCTATCACCGCCCCTCCAGGTGAGGACAGGAGGTTAACGCAAGCATCCCCTACAGAAAAACGAAAAAACTTCCGGGTGTGTGTGACTTTTTTTCCTCGTTCTTGATTTTGCTTCACAACTTTTTAATTAGTCCAGTTTTCAGCTTGTAAGGTTTAAATATGCGGAGCTGACGGCAGGGAAAAAAGCAGAAGCCCGGAAGAAGAAAAAGCAGAGTTTCTTTCAAAGCTGTGAAGGTAAAAACTGTCTGCAGTGTCTCGAATGGGCGCTGTCTGTTTCTGTTTAACTTATTTGATGACAAGAGGGACTTAAACACTCTTTAATCCGCCTTTAACGCGCATAAACTGATGTAAAAACTGGATTTAGTTACTTTGTCATGTGTGAAAATACTTCAGAAGTTTCTTGCAAAACCTTTAAAAAACTCTACTTGTATGAGGCTTTCAACTTCCAGCTCGATGTAGCAATAAACTGGAAACTGAGTGAATAAGAATACAGCAGGAAACTATTACTACACATACAGGCTATTACTAAGATTAATGTCGTAAAATGATGCAGAAATTCATTCTCTTTTTCTGTTTTTTGTTTGTTTGCTTTTTACCTAATCGTTGTTAGCTTAGGTTTCCTCTCTATTTTTAACCTGCAAACTTTTCACTAATCCAGCTGCAGAAAATCTTTAGAATTAAATAATAAAAATTACGAAGAACTAAAAAAGATGTAAACAAAGCACCTAGGCATTTGGTGTGTGTGTGTGTGTGTTTTAATACAGTTTTAATTGATTTCTTTATTTTATTATATTAGTGTCATTGTTATTTTTTTTATTGAAGATTTCATTATTAAAAATGTAAACATTTTTAAATAAAGCATATGAAGTTGTGCGGTAAATGGGTAAATCTGACTACATTTTATTCATTCTAATTTTTAATTAACTCTAATTGTTTCATGAATTTCTTTTTCAAGGTTTTGTAAAACTTAAAATGAATTTAAAAATAATGTATATGCGTAACAGTAGTTTAAACAAAAAGGTTTTACATTTCTGGCTTTTATTTGGCTCTACTCTGAGCAACAAAAACGATAATTTTGTGTTCACCGACTTGTTGGTGGAAGTAAAGCATATTTCCCTTTTAATAAGCAGACGTTTAGATTAGCTTAATTTTTCCTGTTGCATTGTTTATTTTTTAAATGCGGCCTTTTATATCACGTTTGCATAATAACTTTGTCTGGATCATTTCTGCCTTGTGATATTACACGTGAGGTCAAAGGTCACCGTTTACCTGCTGATCTGTCTTATCGCACACTTATAATGAGAGGTTTGTACTTTAAGTAAAGTTAAGTAAAGTTTTAGAAGATTTAACTTTATTACTGTGTTACAGTGGCTATTACTTGTCCATGTCATAAGAGTGACTGACTCACAGGCCCCGTAAATGGCAAACACGTCCCAGCTCGTGAGTGATTCATGCAGCTTTTGGATAAAGTTGTTCAGTCAGCATGTGTTTAAACTCCCTCTGTAATGTTGTCAGTCTGTTTTAAGATGGCACGAGGTTTGTTTTGCAGGATGCAGGGTGTGTTTAAAGCATTTGGAAGTCAGATAAGCCTTCATTTGCGGACTTTCATTTTTTTAGAGCTGTGCACTTCTGTGACCAATAGGTGGCGTTAGATTCTAGACTGAAAGAGATGCTGATCCTGTTTGTGCTTTTATTCTACCATGTTTTCCTTTAACTAAAGTAATCTTAGAAGCAAGTCTCACACTGCATGGCATTTATTTTGACCGTTATTTTAAAGCAATATTGAATATATAAGCAATACATACACACATTTTGTTTAAGAGGCCACCCAGGCATAAAAACCAGTCATATTCACACTGGCTTAAACAAAAGGTGTACAGTTGCATCACGTCAGTGTTGTCCTGGTTAAACATCCAAAGATAGTTTGACTTTAAACGAGTTCACTTACTTTTTTTTGTTTATTTTATGGAACACGATGAATAACAGCATTTTTACTGATAATAATAATTAATCAATAATCAAGTAATAGTCAGGTGTAGCTTAGCTTCTATTAAAGAGCTCATTCTAATAAAAACAGCTGGTGAAATGATTGGGTAGAAACACCACTCTGAAAAACTTTTCATAACAATCACGTGAACAAGTTTTTTAACAGCACAGATGATTGTTTTCTGTTTGTCTAGTAAAAGAGGAGCGAGGGAGGAAGAGGAGGATGGCCGTGGTGGAGCAGAGAGGAAGTGTCACCGTGGCGTCCGCTGTCACAGAGGAAGAAATTCCTCCAAAGGTGAGCCTGTTCGATGGCACGAGCAATAAGAGTTTAGTAGGACCTGCTTTTTGTGAAGAAGGGGGGAAATATTGTTGTGCAGATGGTGGTAGGAGGCAGAAACATGGACATGTGTATATATACATGCAGATAATGGCACATAATGCTGGATCTGAAAATTTTAGTAGATGCCTTTTAACAGAGGATTTCACTGAATTTAAATATAATTAAAATAGAAAAAAAAGACAAGTTTAGAGACAAAATTGGTTAAGATGATGGAGGACAAACAGTGAGTGTAAAGGCTGTATTGTGAGGTCTTGTTGGGAGAGCGATGGCAATTTGAAGTGGCACTAACATATCACATCACTATCAAAAAAAGTGTTAGGGAGATGGATGTTAACAAGCCTTCTTCAGGTTCCCCCAAAGAGGCATTTTCAGACTGGTACTTGTACTAGCTGGATCTTGTTGACCAATTTGTCCTTTTTGTATTGAGCTGAACTAAACAGCGAGTGAGTCAGGGCTTTTAGAAAGTACAGAAAATACGCTGCTGTTAACAGAAGGTCTGTGCTTGACTTAAAACCCATAACAAACAAGAGCTTTGTGCTGAAAATGAACGGAAAGAAGTAGAAAATTATAAGTGTTTCATAATCATTGGAAAAAAGTGTTCAGTTTATCAACTCATGTAAGCTGTAGCCATCCTGAATAACTGATTGTACTCGTCTTTAACAGGGCAGGCTGTGGTTTAAAGACCACACCCCAATGCTGCTGGTTTCCAGTAGAGTAAACATCAGCTCATTTGTATAATCCACAAACAGCACTGTGGACGCTTTTCATTGGAACTAAAAATGTCCAGTGTACAAACTAGCACGTTCTACTTTAAAGCCCTCAATTAAAATACTGGAAAATCTTAAACGACCAGTAAAAGTTTCATGTGAAGGACAACAAACGACATGCCGTTGCTCCTGCCGCCGCTCAGCAGCAAAGCATCAGAGCGATGTGTAGATTTAAAACAGACCTGTGGTTAGTGCACTTGTTTTTACATCTAATGCATGTGGCTGTGCAACCTGGCAGGTAAAAACAAAAGCGGGCAGATTCTGTAATCTTATTAGCTGCTGCCATGACAACAAAGGCAAACTGGTGCGATGAACATTCACAGTGAGCAGATGAATCAGTGATTCGAAGACCGTTGTTGTGGTTAATATTAAGTGTGTGACAGCGGGAGGCAAGAGTGGTGCTCCTTGCATCTACATGTAGTTGCTTTTTGTAAACTGAAACGTTTCAGCTGCTGCTCGTGAATATCCAGCAGCTTGTTGTTTTGCTTTTTTGTTTTCACGACCGGTGACTGACTGAAATAAAACAATGGTTCTTTTTTTCATGCTTTCAGTGGTCACATGAGAAGGTTGACGCCACACACGTTACACTTTAATACGAGTAAACTTGTGAAACCTTTTCTTTTCATACTCTTTACATTCCACTAAAAATGAACCTTTGCTAGACAGACCTCAGGGTTTATGCGTGTGTGGAGAAAATGTAGGCTGTAGAGCACAATTAAAAAATACAATTTTGCAAAGCGTCTGAATAAAAGCTTACATTACACATAAGTGTTCAAACATACGGTCTTACATTCTCTCCTGCATACACACAAACACAAGAATAATGGGAGAAAGGTTCATCTATAAAACTCTGTTCTCAGGGGGGCTGATGTGATGTTACCTCATTTGAGATGTTATGAGGGCCAAACACAAACGTTTCTTCTATTGCCACCGCCACAGCTCAATAAATGAAAAGAACACAGAAGTCCCAAAAATGGTGGATCCTCCATTTCACTCAAACCTGGAATACAAACTTGTTGGATGGTCTGTACCATACAACAATCCATGCATCACATAAATCCATTCTCCACAAAAAACCCACCATTAACATGGTCAGGAGGTCCAGTTCAGTGACTAAGAGATGATGGATTACCACAGCTCTGTATCTGGAAACTTGTCGAAGTGACTGCACTCCTAACTTTATGCCTTAGAGGTTTCCAAATGGATGACTTATAAAAACATGAGTCTTTGTGCAGTTATGATGGAGGGAACCATCCATAGAGGCCAAAACAGCTTTTTATTTGCAAACATGTTTATTTTGGATATAAAGTTGGGGAGCACTTTGGAGCCAACCTCAAGTGAACATTTTGTGCTTCAGTCCCAGTGGTTGTTGTGCTGGTTAATCATATTCATTCCACATTAAACTGTCTCTTTAATCTCTCATTTTTCTTTCCATGTATAAATTAGTTCGATTAATTTGATGACAACACTGTAAAATATATTAACTAGATTGATGGTTTGAGTTGTTGTCTAAAAACAACATAGAATCTGGTGGGTCACCAGTCATGGAAACTTTGATGGCTCAAGCCACCTGTGAAACCTCAGATTTGAAAATCTGCTGTTCGATTCAAATGTTATACACATAAATGGAGACCATTGGTAGCACCAGAGTTCTTCAGGAATAAACATTAAACATGGTGAAAAGAATAAATGAAATGCCTCCATCCATCCATCCATCTTCACTTATCCAATTCAGTGTCATGTCATGTGTTAACTTTATTTACCAAACATTGGTAGAAACTACTACAGACTCCATTAGTAAAAGAAGGAAAGTATTTCAGAAAAGGTATGAACCATTGAACCCAGATCTCTTCACAGCTTAAATCACAAAAAATAACAGCATGTCTGGCCTATAGTTAATAGATAGAGAGGATATCTATAGAGGACTGATAAGTGGAGAAACAATTTCTCGATAAACCTCTGTTATTGGACCTTTAATAACTCTCCACAGAAATCCGGACCCTTACAGTCACATATAAGCTCCTCTAACCTTTGGAAAAATCCAAGGTGGGCACTGAGAGGCTTGATTTGCGTCACTGTGTGCCTCGCTGTCACTTCAATGTGGCACGAAACCTTTGAGCTAATTTCCTGCAGCACGGTGAGCCTTCCAGGTGTGTGTGTGTGTGTGTGTGTGTGTGTGTGTGTGTGTGTGTGTGTGTGTGCGTGTGAGTGAGTTTTGGGAAAGTGAGTCATTATTCCATTAGAAAACATATGTAAGATATGCTTACTGGTACAGTAACTTAGAATCTACACCCTGGCACTTTGTCAAAGTTAGGAGACCACACTAAACGACTGCCCCTTGTATGTTAGTCAGTTGCCTCTGTTTTGGCAGATAAGGGTGACCAGTGTGAAATTAGTCAAAAGAAATGCTTTACTTTCCAGGGGTGGCATGTCTGTAGCTCACTGGATAATTATTTAATCGTGCAGTTTATAGCAAACCTACTGAAAAGTTTCAATTAATTGATTTTTGGTAGCTAATTATGAGCCGTGTCATTTCCTTTCGTTGCTGTTGGGTGCTACTGGTTAATGGAGATTGTTAGAAGTGACAACACTGGGCCTTTGGCTTAAGCTAGTCTATGGGGTAAGGTGCATGTTATTCATAGACATGCCAAAACCTTGCATCAAGGAGGTGATCGATTGCTAGCAAAAACAATTGTTTGAAACTGCTTGATTTGCATTCATTTGCGAGTATAACTGAGACCAGTCTAACCCCACAGACCAGTCAAAATTTGAATTTTGAGAAGGTCAAAGAGATCTGCAAGTAACTTTTAGATACAACAAGCTGCTTGGGCACATCATGTCCTCAGTAGACCGTATAATGATAGAAGCCGTTAATTAAACAGTGATGTTTTTTACAGGAAGCAAACGGTAATGGCAGCCACGCCAGCAACGATGTTACTGCCCCCACAGCTGAGACCACTCCAGATGTTCCAGAGGAACAGAAGCAGAGCAAAGGTAAAGAAGTGAAGGACTTACAGCTGAACACCACCCACCTCTAATGCCAGTGGTGTAGGGTATTCCAGTCCATTGGTAGACTATAATTTGGCCCGTTTATTCAAGTACCTTGCATAAAGTTTTAATGTACTTTTATTGTGCTTTGTACCTCATCTCACATATTTTAAATCTTTAGTTACTCTTATTTAGCGTTTTTTTAAATACAACTCTCCCAATAAATTGGGAAGGAATATTATTAGACATAAATGTACCCAGCACAGTACAGGTAATTCACATCCTCTCTAGCTGCAATATTCAAGTGATATACATGTTGCCTAGTCAATAATAATAATCATCCAGTAATGTAATGTATATGATTCCATGTACAGAATATTTTTACTTGAGGTATTTTAAGGATATTTTGATGCTCAGCTTTGTCCACTAGAGGGCGCTCCAGAGTGTGAAAACTGCAGCAAAGTCATTAGACTCCTGTTGCATCCAATCAAATGCACTGTTATTGCTGCTGATACAAGCATCACTATACTGAAGTGTAACTGTATGCACATTTGAAGTGTTTTCATAGAGAAGTGCAATATTATTTATGTGTCTGTCCAACAAGTTAACATTTTAATAACTTTAACAGCTTTTGTAGATCCAGTCTGATCCATACATTTTAATAGTTGAAAGAGATTATTGAAATATTATGATTACTTCTTTTTCTTTGTCATGCGTTGTGTAAATGGTAGGTTCATTAAATATAATTAACATTAAAAACATCAGATGAACTCCATTGTATTTTCATTGCAAGTGAATATGACTTGATGATTATATAAATTTTTGACCCCAACTCCAGGTTTCTCACTCACACCTGAGATACCCCAAGGTGTGGTGATTCAAGGTAACAACAGCAACCCTGCCAGCGAGAAGTTCAGAAGAGTTCGCAACTGGAGCATCACCAAATACAAGGTTGGAGGATTTTGACTAGACTTCCTGTTACTGTACTTTGGTGCCAGATATAATCTTTTACTATCGATCTGGTCTCCCCACAGTATACCAGGCAGGCTCTTTCGGAGAAGCTTGGCCGTGGGTCTCGTACCGTGGATCTGGACCTGGAGCCCCGCCTCGAGCTGCTCAAAGACGACCGACAGCGCTATGAAAATATGACCAGTCTGGCTCAGACGCTTGCCAGTCAGCTCTCTCAGCTCACAGTTACCCAGAAGAACCTCGGGGATGCCTTCACAGAACTCAGCGTCAAAACCCCAACTCTGCACGTAAGTATTGGGGATACAAGCTGCTACTTTAAGTCTACCTGCTAATGCTAACAGGATTACATACAGTAACCTTTGATGTATTTAGAATTACTAGATCCAGCGCTGGTGACATGCTGAACTCTAAGTTTCTTTGTCCAAAGATTATATATAAAAATGCCCAAGTTATGCTGTAAAAACACAATCTCCTGATTGTTTACTGTTTTTGGTCGTCATATTGATTGTGACTTGCTGAAATATTTTCCCGAATGATAGATGTCAACACTCGGGTATAACTTCCACATTAGTGCCAATAAAGGAGTAAAAGTCGAAATCTGCTAGTTTACCTGCTAGTGCAGACAGATTGTTTGGTTCCCCACCACAGACAGTATGAAAGACCTCACTAATTAAATAATATTAATGATAATAATAATTAAATAGTGAAATCCTGTGACGCCCAGATCGGAGAGCCTTCGTCATTAAATATCTTGGTATCTTGAAACCAAATGTAATGAGAGAGCTGTGACTTCCAAATATTCACTGGCTACATAACTAGCGTGAGCTAGTGTTATTCACTGTGGGCACTTGGAAGAAGCACAAACGTCACATAAATTAGATTTTCAGAGTCCTTCACAGTGAAATCTCTCAAGCTGTTACAGGGAGAGTCAGACAAGCTTACAGCATTTTAAGAAATTGGTGATAAAAAGGCTTTAATATATGGAAAAAGCTACACAGAGTCCATGTAAACCTTAAGAAATCTTTAAGAAATGTTTTGATATCTTGTCCAGTCATAAACTGGAATCCAGAGGACGATATCGCCATTAAAGATCTCGGGTTCAACTGATTTGCCATTTTTCTGGTTGTAAACTAACCTAACAGATGATTCAGGTTCATTTAACCAGCTATAGTTCCCATTGATGTGGCTTTTATGTCTCTATGCGTCATGCTTACCTTACATTTTCTTTGTAATATAAATACCAGCTGGAGTTTGGCATAAATGCAGACGCTCAGAGGTTTCTCTCCAAGAGCGGCGAAACGCTGACGGAAGCCATCAACGCCTTCACATCTGACATGAACACACTGGTCAACAAAACCATTGAAGACACAATGATCAATGCTAAGCAGTATGAGACTGTCAGGTGGGTTAAAAAGCACACTTCCTTTTTCCCTTTCTCAATAAATTCATGTGCTGTGACAGTGACTCTGCAATCAAACTAACATCCAACCAGAAAGAAGCAGGGAGGTCAATCTCTGCACCCACGCAGCAGGAAATTGAGATCAAATGAGAGATGCCTAACCACTACAATACAACAGGGAGCTTCAGTGCACACATCCGTGTCAATTTCCTGTCTTCCAGGATCGAGTATGATGCGTTCCGAGTCGATCTGGAGGAGCTGAACATGGGCCCCCGTGATGCTGTCACCGTGCCCAAACTGGAGCAGGCCCAGAAAGACTTCCAGACTCAGAGGGAGAAGTACGAGAAGCTCCGAGACGACCTGTCAGTCAAAGTCAAGCTGCTGGAGGGGAACAAGGTGACAAGTATTGGATTGATCTTTACCTTGTGCATCTGAAGTTAGGGAATAAAGATGGAGGTGACGACGTATGACTGAAACCATGTGACAAGTGAAATAGTTTTTAGCATCTTTTAAGGTTTCTCATCGTTTCCATGCATTTTTTCCCCAAATTATTCGACTATAAAATATTCTGTCACATTAAGCCATATTTTGTTGATATGACTACTTTTTATTAGGAGATGACGATAATAATAATGTTTATATAATAAAAACAGTTGATCAGTTTTTCCCCAGTAAAATACTCTTATTTAAATGACAATACGATGCTAAAACAAAGCGATGTGCACCGTTTTTATACCTGGTACAACAAATTCCCAATCCAGTGTCACTGTTATAGTTTAGGGTTTTAGCTAACTTTCTAATCTGCAGTGTTTCTAAGTTGGAATAACAATAACTTAAATAACCACATGTGAATTGAGTAAAATTATTGTAGTGTCATCTAACACAGTTAATAAAAAAGTGTTATTTTTTCTTTCCTATGCAGGTCAAAGTCCTCCGTAATCAGCTGTGGATGTTCCACGGCGCCTTTGCAGCTCACAGCTTGTCCTGTCAGAATTTCCTGGAGAAAAACATCCAAGAGGCCGGAGAACATCTCAACAACGTCAGCACCGATGTCCCCTCCTTCCTGGAAGAAAGTTGACACAGCAAAGCAACAACCAATAGAGCTGTAAGGCAGAATCGGAGGGAGTCAGAGGAACATTTGGCATTCATGGATTCTCTGTGAGAAAAGTTTGGGAGTACTCAGCTAGAAATGTTTAATGTGATTAATTCATTTATACCAGAGTGGAATTTAATTTGTTAGATTTGGGATGAATTTCCAGCCTCACAAAGAGCTCTGGAAACAAAGTTGAGTGTTCGCTACAGAAAATTGGGAGTTAGCAAAAATAATTTATTTGGGATGTAGAAAGGGTTTCATGGGTTCTGGTGTAACTCATGGAGGTCTGGAAAGGCCTTGAAAAGGTCTCAAAATGTGAGTCTGTAATAAGTCTTAAAAATAATTCTGATTTAAGAGAAATATCATCTCATTCATTCAGTAAAATGCATTTATTCATAGACATACAAACATTCGCACTCTCCTGGGTTTCTTACCTCTGTTTCAGTGTGTTGGGGAGTAAATCCATCTAATCCTCCAGGAGTCAGTAAGCCTTTCTTTGAACTTCCAAAATCCTCAACCACTGCAGTCACAAGCTCACAGCTCCCGAAAGTGCCTCAACACCACTGCTGGAAAACAGTTTCATAGTCAAAAAAGGCTGCTACAGTTCTCTTGTCTCTACCAGCAACATTAAGCAAATTAAATCTGAGTGTCAAATATCTGCAGATATCAGCAGAATCTAACTGGTGTGAAAATATCAGCTAATTGTTTTGGGGGTTTTTGTCATTTTCAACTTCTGTTGATGCTGAAAGCTAAACCTAAAACAAGTCAGTAACCTTTGGATTTGATGTGCGTATTTGTATATCGATAAAAACCAAAATGCCAAACTCAAATCCAGCAACTGGTTATGTGTGATTCAGATTTTGTGTTTTATTTATTTTGACTGCTGAAGAATGGCCACCTCCAAATGTAGCTATCACAGTATCACTGTTCTTGGCTGGTTGCCACTTGGTTTACATCACAAGCAACTCTGTCACCTCTAAAGGTCAGTCACAACAAAACAGTGATCGTGATGTCGATAGTGAGCGTTGGTTGTCAGTATGCCAGAGATTTAGGTTTAAACCCCTGGTCTGATTGGCTGTTGGTCATGTTCTTCGCTTGTTCACGGTGCAAAAACATGTTGGTCCAATGGTTTGCTAATAGCCAAAAATGTTGGTGTTTATCTAGTATGTTAGCACTGCTTGTTGTTTAATACCAATCTTTCAGGCTTCACCAGTAAAAAGGTTTTCCTTTTTATTTTGGACGTTCACATTAAGAGTTGCACATTAATAAAAGTTGTAGAGTTTTAAATAAATAACCACACAGGCACTGTTTTTTTTTTTTTGTTTTTTTGTTTTTTCCAGTAGGATTCATCTTGCTGTGTGTTGGTCATAATACATTGTTTGTTTGTTTTTTAGAGAAAGACAGACTTTTAGGGAACATTTGAGCAAAGTGTTTAATGGGTAAAGCTGTAAGAAAAGTTTTACTATATGTCGACCATGGTGCCTTATAAGTATAGAAATGTTGGCTAAAAACAACTTTCCAGCAATATTTAACCATCAGCCAAATATTAGAGTTGAACTAACACTCCTATTAATGTACAGGTTCCTGCACACTTCTGTTTTATTATTTTCATCTGTAAGCTACACAACCAAATAAAGACTAATGAAACCAGTTAAGTTCCAGGTTTAGGCTGTTTACTTTCTGAGCTCAATAAATTTTTTTTGGTGAGGAAAGGTCAGCTGAAGTTAGCCTTTTCAGGGGCGACTCAGGAGCCAATGCACTACTTTTATATTCGTAGATATGCATTATTTGAGGATGATGAACACATTTGCTACCTTGTTGTTTTTGTATTTTCCCAAATGAAACCAAAAATTTGGGGACTCTTCCATTGATGGACAAAAAAGCAGATGAAATGGTAAAATTGTGTTGAAATAATATTGGGGGCTTTGATTTGCTCGTGCCTGTTCCTGTTATTTTGTCCATCTACCATATTTTCTTGCACACTTTGCACCCTATCCAAACCATAGTCTGCCATATGCATTACTCATAAGATTGTAGTGATCTTCATTGAACGACTCCCTTATGTTATGTTGGCATGTATGAATACTCTTATGTTTGTGTCTGTATACCTCAACAAGACCAAATATGCAATGACTGTAAGATGCAGTGCAATAATGTCCCAACGACCTTCTTGCATGTAAATGTGTAAACTGCCAGTGACTTGAGTTCCCCTTTCCTGATGTATCTGTGACTTTAAAGGGAATTTCCACTGGGTGTAAACTGATACTCCTGTGATGTGTTTGGTGACCAAAATCACTTTTGGGCTCGACATCTTTAAGAAATGGTTTGGTTTGACTTTAGATTGTTAGAGGAAACCGTGCAACATTCTGATTGTTTTAAATTATATTTTGAGCTTGAATCCACACTTTTGATCCAAGCTCATTACTTCTTGTTTGTGTGTGGTGAATATATTGATTGACTGCTAATTTATTTTTCGACAATTAAAAAAAAAAGAGTAGTTTGAAAAGTAATCTTATCTCAAGGTCCATTTACTAGATTATTTTTCTTGAGCTTTCAGTTGCATTTGGTAGAACACCTGGTAATATTAGCTTAAAGAGAGGTTTCTGGGATTGTGCAGTCATCAGTTGTAGGAAATCTGCAAGACAAAGTTGAAAGCTAAGGAGAAAATCTAATAAGATGACCTTGAATTTGTTTTTGTGGGTTTGTATTTGATGTGTGTATATATATTTTTTTCTTTCATTAAGTCAGATGGTGGTTACACCCAACTTGCCAAATCTAATATGTCTAGAAAAGATAAGCCACAGTCTTTGAATTGACTGAATTGAGTTGACTTTGTCTGCTTGTTTTTTATTGAAGCAGAAAGAGGTTGGGGTTTTCACCAGGCAAATGAAAGTTTGGGGATTTTTCCACCAACACCACCACAGTTTGTTGTCAACTGGCTTTGTTTCAGCAGTTTGATTATCAGTCAGCTTTTTCTCAGGATTTTACCCACAGGGCTAAAGTAAAACTGAAAGTGAAAATATAAATTTTGCTTTTTATTAGACGTGAAGAAAAAGGACCAACATGTATGTAGACACAAGGCAAAATTATTTTACTCTGCATGTGTTAATAAACCTATGAAATAAAATCGATGAGTGTACAAATATAAAAGATTTTGTTCATGAATTTCTGGCTTGATTTTGACAGTTTGACTCTGTAATCATTTCAGATTTTACTCAGATTCATCAAATCTTTTCATTTTAGTTTCACAAATTCCCGGTCAGATTTTGCCAGGTGCTTTGGTTTTTCTTTCCTTTGCCAAAGTCTTTGTTTTTTTTTTTGTTGTTGTTGTTGTTTTTTTTATCCTCACAGACTGAAAAGTATTTTCGGTGGCTGGCTATCATCAGGTGAAATCAGTTACAAAGAGTGACTTGATTTCTAGTAAATTTCTGCAGCCAGCTGTAGTTTTATGGAAGATACCAGCTTGACCACTGTACAAACCCTGCCCCTTTACTCTCTGAGCTGTAGTCAAACTTGAAAAAGTGCAACACAATACTGCTACGACTAGCACATATTAAAAGTTTCAAAGTTAACTTTGAAGTAGCACAATTTACATCATGCTCTTCACCATTACTACGCTTTGGCAAGCAGTTTGCAAGTGTTTGTATCTTGTAACTCGAAGTATAATTATGTATGCAAACCTCTTAAAATTGAAAATTGTTATTGAACTTAGGTTTAATATCTGAGAGACTCAATAAAAATATTCAGTTTATTAAATTAACTGAATGATTTTTAGATGCTTTCCAAAATCTGCACCTGTTGTGGAAGCGAGACTAAGCCTGCCTCCTTTGTGGATAGAAAGTCATAAATAAGGTCATGTATTTTTATCTTTATTTATGGTTATGTATTTTTATATTTACTTAAAGTTACCGATTTTTATGCTTCACATAATTATTTGAAGCATAAAAAACAGACATGGATTTTTTCCTAATCTTTGAGTTTAAGAAATGTTTAGCTATACAAACAGCTCATCCTCTGCTACATTTTTAGTCTGTGGCTTTACTTGAGTAGCTTCACATGATTTAGTTTGGCTCTTCATACAACTGCTGTCTGAAACACTCCAATTTAGTTCCCTTTTTTTTAAATCCCTGCACTAAAAGCTCACTTTCATCTCATTGACCAGCATCTGGAAGCTTGCCGAGGGGCAGCATCCAGCACTTGTAAATTGTTAAACTACTTTCTGGATGTGCAGATAAAACATCAGCTATAGACTCAAAAAGACTCACATTTATGCATTTGTATCAAAGTATTTAAAATTTTGACCATTAAAATTTTGACCATCCATCATTTTAATATTTAATATACTGAATTCCAGAAAAAAATGTGTATATTATGCAAGCAAAATATGTCCTTCACTCAGCAGACTCTTTAATGATGACAGATGCTGGCCTAACCTTGACTTTCCTTCAAGCTCAACTTAACACCAGCAACAAGAAACCTTAAAACATCAAATCTACGTGTCCACAGTGTCATTATAATTGTTTTCCAAGAATAAAAGGACTAGACTTGAAGCAGGGTGTATTAGTATGCAGTGTTGTGATTCTTGCTTTAAATGGAGGGGATCAGTGAAGCGATTTTAGAATAAGACCCTGGTCTGTTTGTGGTTCTGTTGCTCTGATTGCTTTAAAGAGAGGCAATTACTCACCTGGCAACACCAGCACACAAAACTGATTCTACTATTTGTCTGAGCGAGTCTGTGAATGTGTGTTCCTGCATCCAGGCTCATTTTCCCAAACATTTCACCAGCGGGATAGAGTTTCTCACAAAGACTCCCACCTCTCTTGTCTCAGCTCCAGTTTTGTTTTTTTGTTTTTTTTTAAAAGAGGTTCGTCCACAAACTCAATGATTAACTTGTCAAGACTGAAGCACGCACTGAGTAGCTTCAGCTTTGCTTTACTCGTATTTGTTTGAAGGTGTGTCTTTCTAACATAGATGTGCGTTTGTATTACTTTAGTATTCGTTTAGTGATGAATTTGTCACATTGTTGTAGGGAGGGTGTCCATCTGTAGGTCACTGAAATCTCTTAACAAATCACTGTAAGTGTTTACAGGAGGAGCAGAAGACACAAATGCAGTAAACCCCTAAATCCAAAGCGCTCACAAGGAAACACTTCCTACAAGAGGCTGGCAAAGGGCAAAAATCCAAAAACAGGGAAAGGTCATACATGAGGAAAAAATTAAACAAAAAGAAGAAAGCGTCTGGAAAGTAAGGAGACAATGTACCAAGTGAGAAGTGGAAAGCTAGTAGTGTATGTAGTTGATTGGCTAACTGAACACAGGCGATGCTCTCTGTGGAACCCGAGATAAACTTTTCTCAACAGTAAGGTGAGCGTTTTAAGCGATGGCCAATGACAGTGCAGGATACCACTGATCGAGACCCAATCTGTCATTAAATACATTAGAGCTTTAAAGCTGTATTTTTTCTGCTGACCACTAGGGGCAGTTGCAGAAAGAAGTGATTGTACAGAAGTCTGTGGAGGAGCAGGCCTTCAGCTTCTTTGCTTTGGCGCCTCAGTAAACACTTTCTTAGGGAGTTTACGGTCTCAGTCACTAATTTGTAGTGTTGTTGAATCTAACATGGGGTTTACTTTGGAAATGATGGTCACTATTAGGGTCAAAAGGCACAATAAAGCATAATCATTATAGCTCCTGACTGCTACGAGGAGGTGCAAAAGGGTGGATGCTGTGTTTGCAGTGGCTTGTGGAGGTAGGACCTCATCAGCCCTCACAGAAGTTTATTTCTACACATTTGAAATTAGAAGAAATGTTACTGTCATAACACCTTCTATATAAAAACATGATGAAAATTGTCAGGAAAAAATCCCTTACCCCCAAAACTCCCCCAAAAAAATAGAAATCCAAAGGTTGTAAGAAACTGAGGATTTTTCTCATAATTGTCATGTCCTATTCAATGAGACTTTAATGCAGTGATTTAAACCATAAACTCTTCAAATAAATGACAGTCTGGAGTACTCTAATTTATCCACAGACCTCTGTACACGTTTTGTAACCTAAAGAGTCTCCCCCTGTAAAAGCAGGTAAATTCAGAAAATCCAGTCATATTTTATATATTTATGGCAGTATAAATGAGCCTTAAGTAGCAATGAACTACCAAAGGTAAACTCACTGAAAAAAGCTGTCACCCAGTGTGCTGCTTAACACTGATATGATGTGTTTTTATTTATTTTTCATAAATAAACATAACCATGAGAAGGGAAGCCTGACTGTTTGCCAAGGGAGGGGCTGTTTGAGCTTATCTGAGCTGCACACACGCGCGCACCAGAGACAGCGCTTTTCCTTTCACCTGAGTAAACACGCATGCGCAGCGTTCGGGATCCCTACCTCCTTTTTCCTCTCTCCCTGCTTCTGTCAGTCCAGAACTTGGCTGCAAGCAGCACCCTTCATGTGGATGCGACCGGGATCAGTTGACATCGCTTTGCTGTATATTTGGACATTTTTTAAACGGGACTTTTGTATAGGAGCCGCAGCGCCGCTGAGTACGCGCAGTGGGGTGAGTTATATTAACAGAAAACTAACCGCTGGTTTATAACTAACTAAATTGATTTTAGTTTGCCAGAAATGTAACTTCAGAGCTGAATATAAGTTATCTGACAGACTAACGAGCTGTTTAATAGGGGGGCGCTTTGCGCTAACCAGACTACATGCAAATTTCTGTAAATTCTTGGATCAACACAAACAGCCAGCGGCGTAATATTCCTATAATGATTAATTAAGTGGTGTTCAAACTTGACAGTGTTCCGGCATGGTTCATGTGATACTCACACTGACATTAATGTTTTAATCTGATATATTCACACCTTCACACCAATCATTTGGAGCAGGTGTAAAACTGTGTGAATAGCAGCTTTCCATTAAAATACATGTTACCTCACAGGGAAGTCAAAGTCCTGCACAGTTACGGTGTCCTGTGCCTTCACAGAGACGCCGTAACTGTGCTGCACACACATTGTTCAGTCAGCTGATGAAATGTGGAAAAATGCAGACCTGTTATTGAAACGGAGCTTTCCCCCCTCAGGCTGTTCATCCTGTGTTTTAAATGCAGGGTTCATTAAATGTAATCCTCCCACCTTAGCATTAAACTGGGCTGCTTGTGACCTTAAATTAAAACGACCCCCGGTTTCGAGGTATACCGGTGGCTGGTGAGATTCTTTGGACTGAGCTTTTATTGGGGGTGAGATTTCTGGAATATTCATTATGTTTGTGCTTTTAGTATCCTTGATAAGTTGATAAGTTGGTCTACTGCCTTTGCTGTGGTTTTGGTGCAGTATTTAGAGTGTTTTCTGCAGTGTACTTGTGGTGCTTATGTCCCATAATATTTCTATAATGGTAATTTAGTGACAGTGAGGTTAAAGTGCTGCTGTTTCTTAGGATAAATATGCTCGGATACAAGAATACTTTAGCCCCACTTCAGTACTTCTAGTAGATCCAAAACAGTCATTGTTGCAGTCATAGCTGCTGTGACAGATTGGTGCTTGTTGGTGCTTTTCCATGAGTGCTGTCACACTTTAATACAGTGAAATGCAGTCTGCTGTGGCTCTGGCTGCTTTCATTAATCATTAAACTGTTTTTTGTGTGATTAATTGTCTAGAACATGCCTTCAGATCCTTTTTTGTCCTTCATTCGATGGTTTTCTCTGAGGAAATAGACAAACTCAGCAGCGCATGTTTTAAATATATATCAAAAATGTTCATTTTTATAGCTGCTTCTAAATCATTGCCTATCACATCAATACATCTACCAAGCACTGGTATATAAAGAAAACCTCTTCAATATTAATATTAATACAAAAAATGAAACAGAAAAATCAGTTTTTAAGTCTTTGGTTGATATCTTTACTTTTCTTTAATTATTTTTTAAACAACTATGTTACTTTTAGTTTATCCACTTTTTATAAGATTTCAGTAAACCAGACTACATTCAGAAATCTGTGAATTTAATCTTTTGTTATATAACAACTTGTGCCACCTGATTTTTGACCTTGCTTTACACTAAATGGAGTCTTCTAATAATATTCAAAATAGAAGGTTTATTTTTATTTTGTAAGATTGTCTGTTTTTCTTTTGGTATTTATTGTGGTCTGAATTAAATGGTACCACTTCTAATAAACGAGCTTCGCCTTTTTAGGAGATATGTTTCAGTATGCTTCCGTTTAATTTGCTGCTTAGCGGTGCACACAGAATACAGCTTTGATTTATTTTGGATTCAGCACAGTCTCATGGTCAGATCTGCACCCTTGAAACCACCAAGCAGTTTTAAAATGTGTCAGAAAGTTTCTTTGAATTTCTAAGAACCTGTCCAACCTCTGTGTGATTACTGTACACACATTATTAATGTGAAGGTGCAGAGCTGTGAAAAAGGATTTGTTAGCTTCTCATTTCTTGGCTTTTAATATTAAACAAAAATGAGTAGTAAATACAAATGACGATTTCCTTTATTGGGGGAAAAATGATCCAAACCTACCTGATGGTAGGCGATGATCCAAAATATTTAAGTAAAAAAATATGCACAAACATAACAAATCAATAGATTTAATTCACAGCACTGTGCATTACATCCTGTCTTGTCCTTTTATCTGGATAATTTGTGTGCAGCAGACAAACAGCTGGTTCTCTGACCGAGCCTCCCCACAGACTGTGGCCAGGCCTCGTTGCTCTCTCTGCGGGTTATGCGTTCCACCTGACCCCCTGACCTGCCCGGAGCTCCGGTGACGACACCACCGGGTGACATTTAACAAACGGGTTTCTGTTTGTCACCGTGTCCCCGTCACCGTGGTAACCCCAGAGACGAGGGATGCTCAGCCAGCTCTTTGCTTTGCTTGACCCTCCCCGACTGTAAAACACAGCGGTAAAGCTCTTCCTCAGATAAAGAAAGCAACCATCAGCCCATCAGCAGAGCCGTGAAAGAGATTCTCTTTTGTTAAAGCGTTTTTTTCTATTGCTTTGTTTTTGTTTTTGGCACAACGGAGCTCAGATTCCTTTCCGAGACTGATCAGTGTGGGGGGTCCTTCTTCACCACCCCTCACAGCCATACAGACAAACACATGTGTTTACTGTTGTTTCCCGGCTCAATGAGACAGAGGCCTTCTGCTCATCAGCAGGTTTTACTGGGGTTTCCACGGTGACTAAGAGCGAGTCTTTGTGGCAGGTCTGCTGCGCGCTCTGAAATCATTTGTGTCCTGTTTTATAGTAACTGATCACTTCTCCTGTTGTAATGCCATTAGCTTGTTAATTGGATGTTGGACAAGTAAGGGGGATCATTTCTAAAAATGTGTTGGTGGTTTCTGTGTTACATGTACTGGTAATTCTTTTGCAGATTCTTGAATGGTTTACATATTTATGGATGCTTTTTCAGTTAAACTTTTGGTTATTTATTGGATGCTAGCAGCGATGTGTTTGTGATGTTTGAGGACTTTATTTCTAAAGAGAGAGTAGCACTGTGTTTGCAGGGCGACGATGGCGGGAACGCAACATATAAGGAAACCAAGGGAATTTATATTTATAATTTGTTATCATATAAGTGTATATATACATGCATCATTATAGATTTATGGTTAGTGTCCAAGTATTTAAAAGTGGTTTCAGTGAAAAATGATGGCTCATTTTTACGAGTACATTCTTGGACAGTTTGTTCTTCTACTTCTGAAACACTTCCTCAACACTTTTGGACTCGGTGGTTTCAGGATGGCTTCAAATTCTCTTCTTCCACCCTGAACCTCATATATTTAGTGTGACAGTGCAGTCCGCCGACCTGCTGCTGTAATCCTCAAACTGAGGCGTTAGATCTGTCAGTGCTGGAGAAAGTGTGGGAGCTAATCTGTCAGACTGCTGAGCAACAACCAGCCATCCTGTAAACCTACAGAAATCACAGGAGGGAGGACAAATACGTATGTATTTAAAGCCTGCTGTGACTCACATGTTGCAGTCTGGAGCAGTTTCCCCTCCATTTTCTGTTTAATTTAGCCCTCAGAGCTGTGGCAACAGCTTCACAATGATGCTGTCAGCTTGCTCATCACACTGTACCAACAGCCTGTAATTATCTCAATATGTTTTTCTTTTTTTATCTCTGCGATTGTCATTACATCGGCTGTTTCAGTCCACAGGCACGCAGAGCCGAGAGGAATTTGGCTTTCTTTAATAATCAGAAACAACTCTGTGCCTACAAATTAAACCTATTTATATTGCGTTTTTTAGCAAGTGAATTTGTTCAATTTGCACATTAAAGGTGTGTTTAAAAAAATAATAATTGCAGAGGCATCAATAAAAGTTTCTCTGAGGAAGAATTTAGTTAATCAGTATAAATCTGAAATGGCGAACAGCAGCTGGAGTACAAAGACAAATAAAGACAGCCTATTATATAGGCTAACTTTTTATAGATGTTATAATTAGAAAGGCTATAATTGTGAAAGCTGCTTTTTAATTATTTGTCAGTAAAATCAGGAGTTTTGTAGGTAAACAAAACTGTAACATTATGCATTTAAATCACCTGAAAATGACGCAACAGCAGAGATGATCAAACATCTAGTGATTTAAAAAAAAATGTTAACATCAATTACTAATAAAATAAAGAAATAAACACATACATAAGCTGTCAGTTTGTGCACAAATAACAAATAATGCAACAATCTAATTAAAAATATCAATAAAATCAAGTTAAATCAGACGATCTCGCTGGATTCAGAATTAGCACCAAGCAAACGTGGTTAGCATAACATAAATGGGCGGGTGTACAGTAAATTGCATTATTGAACAATTGCACGAAGGTGAAAATGTGGGGAAAAGTCATCTGTGATGGTGCTATGATCCACTCTTCGAGCAAAACATGGAGTGAAACCAGAAGAGATGGCCTGTATAAATGCATCACCTGCAGAAACTCAGGCAGACGTGCAGATTTTCATGTGCAGACATTCGGCTTTATTGGAAACTCTCTGAGCTCAGCCTCGGTGTCAAACCACCGGGGGATTAGAGCGCCTTATTTGTCGCGGTTCCTTCAGCAAACCAGCACTTATTTTGTCCATTCTCACAAACACTTCACATTAAGATGTCAGTGAGATATTTTTTTCCACAGAATAGCTGAAAAAACAAAAATCTTTTGCGTTTTGGAACAAAATAACCCTCAACATGACAACGCTGACGGCACTGAGCTGAAAGAAAGTCTCGGCCCTGATATTAAAGTCTCGCCTGCCTTTTTTCTGAGATCTGTGTCAGACTGGAACTACATCCCTGCACATTTACTGGCCTTAAACTCTTATCCAGTTTGACAGAGTTGGAAATGTTCTGTCCTTCATCAGTCGCGCACAATCGCCATGTTTAAGGTTATTAATTTGTTTGTTTGTGTCCATCGATCCAGATCGACTTCCTCCCCCTATAATCACACAGGACACTTAGTTGGTTTGCTTCTCTGCTGTTTATTAGAACAACTAGAGGATGTTTTCACTACTTCACCCTGAAACATAAGGGCCTAGCATGACTGTGTTAAGCTAACAGTGTTACAGCAACAGTGCTAACCACTGTTGCCCAAGCTAGTATGACTGGGACAGCATGGTGGAGCAGTGGTTAGCACTGCTTGCTCTGTGGTCAGCACCCCCCAGAAAGAAGGTCCTGGGCTCTTTCTGTGTGGAGTTTACAGGTTGTCACCGTGTTAGCGTGGGTTCTCTCCAAGTACGCCGGCTTCCTCCCACACTCCAAAGACATGTCGTTAGTCAAGTTAGGTTAATTGGCGATTCTAATTTACCCATAGGTGTGAATGTGAGTGTGAATGGTTGTCTGTCTCTCTGTGTTAGCCCTGCAACAGAATAGCCACCTGTCCAGAGGGTACCCTGCCTCTTGCCCTATGGTAGCTGGGATGGGCTCTAAGGATAAGCGGGTGAATGCATGGATGGAAAACAAAGGAATTTTCTACAAATGCAATTATATGTATCAACACTGAAACATTCATTAAAGTTAGGCTAACCTTAAAAAAGTAAACAATATATCAGTACAACTGTACTTCCAGTTAGTATCTGTGGAAAAGCTAAAATCTAGGATTGGATAAGTGGAAGAGAATGAATGGATGGATTAACATGACTGCTGACTGTATCCAGCGAGCAGTGGTTTTGAGAGCTACCTTTCTAAGAGACACACTTAAGGTGTGGAGCTTGTTTCACATGTTCATAAAGTTTACAGTCGCTGCAGTGAGTTAAACAGCTCAGTGTGCAGCGTGTGGCTGTTATCTGAACGCAGCTGCATGAACCTGACAGACAACAAAGTTTAATTTGATATTTTAATCTAAGGATGTTGGAGACAGTGACGCTCTGGCGTCCATCCTCATGATCTCGGTGTCATCATCTGCTGGTTATTAATATCTTGTTAAATGGCATGAGTCACTGTGAATTAGTCACCACCAGCACTGTGTGTGTGTGTGTGTGTGTGTGTGTGTGTGTGTGTGTGTGTGTGTGTGTGTGTGTGTGTGTGTGTGTGTGTGTGTCTGAGCATTTTAGTTCATGTTATTTGTTCAGTTAAATGTTTGCATGCTCTCTTTCTTTTGTTCAGAGGGGGAGGTCAGATGAATTTGTGTAAATATTTGTCACTCCATTATTTTGCAGACAGGTTTGTGGGAACTTTTGTGTGTCTTTGTGTATCCGTGTTTTACTGTAGACTTGCACTGCCGTTTAGGCCTCCCAGCTTGGCTGCATGTCTTTTCCAATGTAAATCAGTGACTCTCATTCAGAAGTCATAGTGGGAACTGTTATGATGAGGAGTTGTTACAGAAGTCATTTAGTGTTTTATTACCTCACTTCAAGTATAAACTGCAGTCTCTTAACATTCTCAAAGACGCCCCATGCGTAGGCACGGCAGCAGGCCAACAGCTGTCAGCAAATCCACTTTCAGATCCCAGACTTTAAAACGAGAAGAACAAGTTGAGGTGCCTTTAATGTCGGCTCCAACACCACTGCACTCAACAAGTGTTTAGTGGTCTAAGTGGATCCTCAAATCCTTAAATGTTCTAAAACCCCCCAAATTATGAATGAGGTCTGGTGTTGTTTAATCAAAGTCTGTTGGATCACAGAAAGGGACAGCAGGGATACCTCAGCATATCATAGAGCATAACAATGAAACTCCCAGCCAATGAAGGAGGCCGGGAGTTTGCTCCCAGAGAGATTTCTGCGTCTCCTTTGTTTGACTGTGACACTGAGCAGCCTTTAAAGTTTCACTGCTCTCATGCAGCTGCCACGCCAGAATTAAACAGCAGCTCTGAGAGTGGAAGAACAAACACAAACTCACGAGCTTAAAGACGTACTACAACATATACAATATACTTGATCTGTAGTTCTTTGTGGATCTTTCACCTCCCCTCTGATGATTTCTTTGACTGGAGTAGGCGGGGCTCCTCAGTCCATTTAGACCAGAAGAAGAAATAATGGATCACATGAAAGGCAGGCCCGTCTTTTGTGAGCACGCTCAGAGCCTGGTGCAGGAAGCCTGGGGTAGCGAGAAGCTCTGTTGTGGTGCTCAGCTGTGCCCGGCCGTGTCGAGCTTCATAGTACACACAAGATTGCAAACACAGTAGTCTATGTTTGCCTCACGGGCACTAACATGACCACACTAGACTCTTTAAATACAGACGCAAGTACTCTTAAATTGTACTTGAATCTAAAATTGTCAAAATTGTGAATGAAGTCTGGTGCAGTTTCATGGACACTCAGAGTTGAGACAAAGTCCAGCTGGAAGACTTGCTGCTTAAATGATGAGTTTAAGTTTCCAGTGTGTGACCAGTGAGGTTAATTGTTACCCACATCCAGACCGCCCCGTTCCACCAGCTCTCTGCTTATTATTCACTCAGACGTCGTCTCTGTACTCTGATGTGACCAAAGCAGCGAGTTACTCGTCGGGAAATCATTAGATGAAGAAAAAAAGGAGGAGGAGAGATTTTTCATGGTGGATCAGAGTCTCTGTCAGTTACTCATTCACACTTTGTCTGAGCCGAGCTCTCTCTCTCTGCTTCGGTATTGAGGTCAAGCCGACTCTACTGGAATCTGGAGCAAATGCTAGAGCTGGATGTATGGAAAGATCATAAGTGGGTCAGCCGAGAAAGGCAAACTAAGAAGGAGCGTGCAGCCACTAGAAGGGTTTTCTGAATGAGTGCGCTTCACTCACGCAGTGGATCTCCCAGCTTTCGATAGCACCTGGGGCCATTGGTGCGGATTTAAAGTAAGGCTTTTTATAGCCATTATTAAATAACCATTACACAGGCTGACTCAGGTTCATGTTCCCCAGAGGATGAGCCCCATACTGACCTTTCTCCAGTGCCACGATGGGGTTCACACTTGTGATTTTTATTCAAATAAATTTGTATATAAAACATTTAGACACTAAATGTAAATCGGGGGATGCTTTCATCACTCAGATCACCTCCTGCACAACTTATTAATCTTCTTGTTTATTTATTTTTTTTGTTCCTGGATTTATTTTTGGCTCGTTTTTTGTGTTCTTTTAAATTTACATTTTTCAGTTTGTTTCACTTTGTGAGTGATTTGTTTCTCTGTTTGTATTTTATATTTATGACTCTTTTATTGTTGTTATTAATATTTTGTTTTACTTTTTGGGGGATTTATTTGATTACTTTGTTGCTGTTTTTGTTTATTTTCAGTTATATTGTCACCTTGTTGCTATTTTTATGTCTCTTTTGTTTATTTGTTTTTTAAAATATATCTGTGGATAATTTGTGTCTCTTTGTGGCTGTTTTTCTTTTTTGTTTCTTAGCAGCCTTTTTCCATGTCTTTGTCTCTGTACATTTAGTTTTTCTTTTTGTAGCTGTTTGAGGATTGTTGTTGCTGTTTTTCTGCATGTTTTACTATCACAGTCACCTATTGGTACCTGCCATGGTGACCTATGTTTGTTTATTTGTGACATTTTACTTTTTATGGGTGATTTTGTGTCTCTTTGTGGTTGTTTTGATCAGCTGTATGTCTTTTTTCTTTATGTGCACTTTTTTGTTTTAATTGTTTTCATTTTTTTTAAATCGGCTTGTGGCTGTTTTTTATCCATTTGTCTGAATCTTCTTCTTTTGCTGTTTTTGTGTCTGTCTTTGAGGTATTATACTATTTGTTGGGCTATGCTAACGCTTTGTGGTCTTTAAGTCACATTGTTTCTGTGATTTTTATTTTTTTGTGAATATTTTCTGCTACCTTTTGGGTAGTTTGTGTTCATTTATTGCTTTTTGTGTCTATTTGTTAATGTTTTCTGTGTCATTGTTAAACATTTTGGGTTTTTTGGTCATTTTGCATCTGTTTGTAGCTTTTTTGTGGACTGTTGTAGTTCTTTGCATGTGGCTATATTTCCTGTTTGTAGTTTCCTGTTCTTGTTACTGTAGTTGGTCTTTATGGCTTTTTAATGCCACGTTAAAGTCATGTTTTTGTTTTGTTGTCATCCATTTACATTTTGCGTTTTTTCCGCGCTTTCTTTATCTCTGGAGCTGTTCTGCTCTTATTTTTGTTGATTTGTGTGAGTGTGGCCATTCTTGTTTGTACTTTTGTGGCTCCTCCTCTACCGCACAACCCCATTGTCCAATTAGAAACCTTCATGAGAACCAGGTCAACAGTTTGGCATTTTTGCATTTTGAGTTATGTGATTGGACCTCATCATCACTCACATTTTAAATCAACTGCCTGAAACTGTTTAAAGAGAGAAAGTTGTCAAAATGTTTTGTTTGTGGTCCTTTGAGGATGAAGAGATGCGAGAGAAAAAAACAGATCTCAGGGTGTTCAGGAGAAAAGGATAATGTATGTGTAGTTTTAACACACGTGCACATCGTGACCTAAATGTGTTCTCTGCCAAGTATACAAACTGTCATTGTTTGTGTTACCATGACAATCAGCAATACTATGACTAGTTGCACAGCCGTGCATGCCGACCCAAACCCTCATGCTTCTGCAACTGAAAAACACTAACGACACCAAATAAGTAAAGCAAAGCCAGCACATCACGTTTTTACTGGAAAGTTTGCTGCTCACAGCAACATTAGTTTCTTAATAATTTTTGTTCATTTGTGGGTTTCATTTATTTGATTTTATTACATTTATAAAATGTTATTAGATTTAATTTATTAAAATTAATATATTTTCATTTGTTACATTTTTAATAAAATAATAATCGAAATATAAATGTTTTTAAAAGACAAGATATGCTCTAGGAAAACAAATAAAACAAACAAACAACTAACTTAATATCCCGAGAGATTAAAGAAAATATTTTTCTCATTTTTGACTAATTGTAAACATTTACACACAATCAACATAAATGAAATTTGGCTGAAAAACAATGTTGTGAGATTAACTTACGTAACACACTCATCTCTAATTCAACAGCAGGAAGTGTGTATCTCTGTCGACATGTATCCAGAACTTCACACTGGGGAATCTTGTATGTATTAAATAATTCATTCGTGGGCTTCCTGCCGGTGCTGTCAAAAACGCCAAAGGAGTTGTTATTAGGAAAAACTGCAATTAGCAATGCTCTTCATCATGGTGAGTAAGAGTTACATTAACCATGAAGTTTTCTGCTCAGTCCGGAGAGGAATAAACATCTAAACCAGAATTCACCGTAGTTTATTCAATAACTGTTATTTCACTCAAAACCACAAATGTCAATAAGGATTAAAAAAAAGAAAAAGTGGGCTCGATCCTTAGTGTCTAAATGAATGCTAAACCTAGGCTTTGCATCAATCCTTGTACAGTAATAGAACAACAAAGGTCCAGTGCCATGATGATAATCAGGTGAACAAAACGGTTAGTGGGATTCCTGCTTTGGAGAGAGGTCCACTCAGTAATTGTGATATTTTACTCAAAATCAAAAATTTCAATCTTATTTTACTGCTAGGAAAGTTAGACAATCATCTAAACCTTAGGATTCAGCCTCCTTAGAGGAACTCGATTTTACAGCAATCAGTTTCCAGTAACATATCCTGAGATACTTTGGTGGTTTTGATTGCAATAAATCCCACGATGATGGTAGACATGTTGAGGACCGAAGTTTAATAGTTAAGCAGCACATGGCAACACTATGGTGGTGCTACAGAAAAACAAAGAGAATTAATAAAATCAGTAGGATTGATATGCTGGAGAATGTGAATGTCTCATCCATATTCAGTGCAATCCATTTAACAGTTGTAGAGAGATTCCACTCAAAACCACAAATGTTAAACCAGGGGGGAGATACTGCTGGAGGAAGGATTCACCCTCTGGGGAACATGAACGTCTAAGCCAGATTGTACAGCAATCAATCTACAGCATTAGCTGAAACAACAATAATCCTGTTCATGGTGGTCCTAGGAATAAAAGGCAGTGGGAGGGGAAAAAAGTCAAGAAGATTCATCCTCTGAGGAGCGTGTATATCTAAAGCGCATTCAATTAAATTTTATTTATATAGCATCAAACCTTAGTTATGTCACTCAAACCCCAAAAACCAGCAGGATTCATCCTATGGGGGACTTCAATGTCTGAACCAGACTCTTCATTTATTAGATAGGTCACAATATATTCAATTTCTAAGCGTACCTTTGTACAGCAGATGCTTTGACATCCAGGTGAGGCTGGTGATGTTTGAAGAGAAGGAGGTCGGAGAACTGCTGGAGGTGTTTAATTGTTTGAAAAAACAAACACAACAATTTTCAATAGAGGAAAAAGGCTTAACAAAAACGGTAGAAACACATACACGACTCAAAAGCAAATGTTTAACTTTATAAATGTTTAATTGCTTTTCATGTAATTACACTCACACACCCACAGTATGAATAATACAGATGAATGTCAGCATGAGACCAACATGCTTACGTGCCAAAGTCATTTTTCTCTCTGCAGCAGCTTTTTACATTTTGCATTCCAGTGAACACGATTTCTCCTATTAGTCCTATTAGTCCTATCACAGTGACACTGTTTGTTGATTATTGTCATACCAAATATAAAAAATGCTCTCAGCTTACTTGAGGTTTTCTTTCTTAATTACCCAATACAAAGAAAAAGTAATTTTCTTATAGTCGACATGCGTCCTAAAATTCCAGATATTTCCTTCAACAGTTGGTGGAGAGTTAAAAAACCTTATATTGGACTTGGAGTTGATTGTGTAATGCACGTAATGTGTGTAATGTTTATCTGTGTGTATCTTTTTGCTTAGCTCTTTGGCTATGTAAAGAGAAAGATTATAGAAATTATAGAGATTATAGAAATTCAGCTACAGGCAGACCTTGCAAATATAAAATAACAGGCATAGCTCTATCACATTGGCACCACGTGGAGGTCAAACACTGGTTTATTTGAAAAGTTATCATGAACAGGAAAGAGAACATCAGCTGAGATTATTGTAAAAAGGAAGAAGTGCAAAAAAATTGTCAAAGATCAAAAACCGGTAGCTTCAGAAACACAGACCCAGAGAACGGCTAGTGTCTCCTTGAATGGTAGCGAGTGGTTGTTAGAGCTTGCTGGTTGTCACTTGTTTCATTCAGTCGTAAAGCACCAAAAACATACCTGTCATTGCTTTAGTCAAAAGCCAATACAATAACTTGTCTGCAAATGCTTGCCAACCTCTACTTTGAAAACCACTGTTTCTGTTTTATTTATTTTTTTGCTGTTTGGTGAATAGTTGGTGAGTAATTCCAGACAAGTCATCGTCTTCCAGTGCATAAATGCCACTGCAGCAGTCCTCTGAGAGTCGAGTCGAAAGCACCTTTCAGCAACCATTAGCCAAACAGCTGGGGAATACATATTTTTGCAGTGGGTTATTGGCCGGTCTCTTTACTTTGTTCTTTTGCAATAACTTGATTAGTTATTGAAGTTTTTCCCATAGAATAAATATAATCATTTGATATCCACACCTGGCTTTGGACTCTCAATTTTGAAGTCTCACCAGTTGTTAGCACGTCGGCTGCTACCATGAGATTTAGTTGGAGCCAGAAGTGGACATGTCTATTGGTACTGTAAGGTTGAAAATGTAATGTGGGAGTTTGTGTGGCTTGACTCCCTCTTGGAACCAGCCTCAAATGGCCGTTGGTGGATGGGCAATGAACTGCATTTCTCTCACAAACGTGGAACTGCTGCGTCTGTAAAATGTGTTTTCTACTGTAAACTCAAAATTTGTTTCTGGTTCTCCTTATGGGTCAAAAAGATTTTGTATATTTAGATTTAATAACAAGCTTAGCTAATTCTCTCACTTAAAGCTAACATTAATTTTCTCCTTTCTTTTGCTTACCAGCATCTTTAGATCTCGTAACCTGACCTTGGTGTCATCCGATGTTTCAAATGCTATGACCCATCTTCATCCTCGTAACTATACCCTTCACAATGGTCAGTTAATCGGCCCACTGATCTTACAGTCTGCCTCCAAACCCACCATCTCCCCTGTCCTCGACTGCCCCATCAGCAGCAGGGATGCATGTGATGGGCAGCGTCTCGCAGGCCACTGGGAGCCAAGATTTCTCTGTCCAACAAGAGGATGTAGCTGTTACCGTGACAATGTCTCTCCCTTCTCCTCCTCGTCCTCCATCGAGGTATGCTGACATAGAAGATAAGCAGATGAAATCACCTGACATTCCTCCACCACCTCCCCCACCTCCTCCTCCCCTACTGCCTCTGCCACCAGAGCTTGGACACCCCGCTGGTGGGCTGAAGAAGAAAAGGAGGGTGAGGAGTTTTTTCTGGAAAACGATTCCAGAGGAGCAGGTAGAGTTCCTGCTTTACATTTGTCTCAGCACATTGTTTTAACATATATATTTTTAATATATATTACATTGTTTTACTTACTGGCAAACGTAAATGATGACTAAGCACCTCTCTGAAAACGCTTGAGTCCAAAGAGAAATCGAGCACTTTCATAAAACGGCTATTACATTACTAAAGTCTGTGTCTCAGGTAAAGGGACGGCTCAACCTATGGACTCAAGGCCAAGTGAAACAGAAATACGAGATTGACGCTCAGACTGTCGAAGAGCTGTTCGGTCAACATGACGGTCAATCAAAAACCCTGGCAACGCCCGCCAGGGGAGGGAAAACCAGCAGCTCATTTAGAGAGACCAAACAGGAGGTGTGTTTTTGATGCAGGGCTGCGTGTGCTGCTGTTTGTTGAAGGCATGGGAGATGGAGTGAAGTGTGTGTGACAGTTTCCACCAGGGCTTTGACCTCAGATTGACCCTCTCTCTCTCACACTCAGGTTTCCATCCTAGATGCTAAGCGAGGGATGAACATTGCAATTTTTCTCAAACAGTTCAAGAGGTAAATAATCTCACTTGATCTTGAGCATGATCACACACACACACACACACACACACACACACACACACACACACACACACACACACACACACACACACACACACACACACAGTTTAACCCAACATGAAAACATAGAGACAAAGACAAAATATGTTTTTATGTATTTGGTTGTTCATTGCTGCCTCTGTTTGATTTCCATGATAAGAAGCATCAGAGCATCGAACTGATAATTTCTGACTGAAAGTTATGTCGAGTGGATTAAGTTATGATAGGCAAGCTTTCACTTTAAAGGTCACGGATTTGATTCCCAGAGAAAAGAAGAAAAGGAAAGTCATGAACAGGAATGCTAAATGCAGACAGTGTTGTCATGTCGGTGTTTGTTGAGAATAATGTGGGTATGACACAGCATGACTATGACAAAATGACTGTCAGACGGAGATGGGGATTTTATTAGCTGATGGCGTGTCACAAAGCGATGCTGTATTGTAGTGTGTTTCCTCACCATCATCCTGAAGTGTTGAATAAACAAATGTGGTGATGTGGGCAGGTTATACTTGATTGAATACACTACAGACATGTGACCATATGTCAGATTAGAGGAAAAGACTGACGTATACGGAGATAATACAACAAGGGACGCAAGAGATGAAGCGAGCAAAATGACAACAATCAAATTCAAGTTGACCAAAACAAGAGATGTAAAATAATAACTTAATGGAATGTGAAGGTTCTCAGTCATCTGGGTCATCGTAGTCTAAGGAGCTTAAAAAAGGACTTGAGCTTAGTTGAAGACCTTTTTTTTTTTTTTTTTTTACCTCTCATCCGAGAAGCTTCTATCGTCTGTCCATCTGTATCTAAAGGACAAAGGTCACTCTTTCGAGGATATCAATGTTCACATTTTGGACAGAGAAGACTGTTTGAAAGAGGAGTAAAATAATTCATCTATGTCCACTGTGAGCGACCGTCTTTGAACAGAGGCGGTGGTTTACGACACCAACTGTCTGCCATCTATAATCCAGTTCTGAGATCCCTTCCCAGACGCCTTAACGCCCACTCACATCCTGGGCCATCTGACCTCAGGAAATCACACGATGGGGTGGGGCCAAGTTTCACAATGAGCTCACCTGAAACCCTGGCTGATTGTGACCTACACCAGTTTTCACACCTTGGCTCATGTGATTAGGTAGAGGATCATTAGGGGGTCCTTTGTCCCTCTTGGGGGGAAACTCCCATAGGGCTTAAAATCTGGGACTCTCCACCAATCGCTCTTAGAACTGAAGAAGCTTCTCGGATGAGAAGTGAAACGTCTTCAAGGAAACTTAAAGAAGTCCAGACGCTTTTCTTTCCAAGCTCCTTAGAATAACTTAATGGATATAAACTGATCTTAAATTGACAAATGACAAACTGTCTAAACAAAGATTTAAATTCACAACGAAGAGCTACAGAAGTGACAGAAAATAACTACAATGTCATTGATTATTGACTATTATTAACAAAAAGATTTAAAGTGACAACAAAGAGGCTGAGAGATGCAAAATAGCAATAAGAAGAATTAAACCACTTGAGGAGAAAAGAAGAAAAATGAGAATGGTGTAACCTTGTGACAAAGGAGGCCAAATGGCTGAAAGTGAACTTAACTTGCATGAAGAGGTGCAAAGTGGCAATAAAGGGGTGTAAAATGGTTAAAAAGATGCAAAATAGGTGCAAGGAAACTTATGTTAGCCATGAAAAGATACAAAATGAAGACTGAGAAACTAAAATTGATCACAAAGAGAAAAAAACAGTGACGAAGGGAAACGAAATGAGAATACGAGGAAATGCGAAATTGTTACAAGCATACATAATTTGATGACAAAAAGATGAAAATCTCTACAAGAGCGATTAAATAGAAATAAAGAGATACAAAATGGTCACGAACAGGCATAAAGTGGCTACAAAGGGACATAAAATGAACAAAAAAAGCGTACAAAATGGGACAAAACAGCAAGAAAGTGATATCCTACATTCAAATCAAAGCACAGCGCTGCTCCAGTGAGACACTAAACAGCTCGGCTACACCGCAGTTGTGGTTCGTGTGTCCTTGAGCTTGATGTCTTAATCCTCTATAGGAGGGTTGGTGGTCTTGTCCCCAGGGGCCTGCTGTCTTGTAACCCATTCATGGTAAGGTCACCGCAATGCTGCTTGACAGAATTACTGCATTTATATTGTTCATAGATACGTATTCATGAAGCTTTAATGTAGTTCAAAGAATGAAAAAACTTGCTTTATCTAAACCTCCCTTCACCCTTTTTACATTTATACCTCACTGAGGATTTTACATCTTCACCACAGCTTAATATAGAGATAGGAAGTCACGTAAAAAGTGTCCACAAGGTGAGTCAGTTGGCTAAGCTTAGAGAATGTATTGAATGAATGTGCTGAATCATTCAGGTCACCATGTTGAGACTTAGTGCTTACCAAACACACTGAGGGACATACAGGCATGTGGGAGACGGAGAGCAGGAATGTACAGCAACTATACCTGAAATCAATTGGAGAAGATTCTGAGTTGTATTGCATCATTTTATGTTCACGATGTACAATATCCACAAAAACTCTGTCATTCAGTTTCAAATTAAGCTGAAGGTTTTGCAGCTGCTTTAACACCGAGCTAAAAGTACCCAAAAGTTAGTTCTGTTCATCCGGACGTAACGTTTCCAGGTGGAGAAAAGTTTCGTCACTCATCAGGATTTCCTTACCTGGATGATTAAGCATGCATCATGACTTTAGTATAAGTACTTTTAACTTTTCCAACAACAAAGTAACAATTTCGAGAAGTGGGAAGTAAAAGACACAGCCATCTGCTCCAGGAAATATACTTTGGGATGACTGTGCAAAATGTTCGAGTTGCCCTGCACTTCTTTATACTTTTCTAAGGAAATGGTTAAAAAACAAACAAAGGTGCAGCGATTTATTAAAACGTGAGAAAACATACATGGAAAACCAATATATAAGACAAATCAGAGTTTGTACAGTTCAGATGAGCCTGAAAATCTATATTTAGCAGGATCGCCTTTGTTCTTCAGCACAGCCTGAACTTTCTTAAACAGCATGCTTGTACTTTCTTTAAACAGTCTTCAGGAATAGTTCTCCAGGCTTCTTGAAGGACATTCAAAACTCTTCTTTGGATGTGTTGTTTTGCTTTGTTTGTTCTGTTCTCACACTGCTTCAGTAATGTTGAGATTTGGGCTCAGGGGAGGCCAGTCCATGACTGATACCATTTTATTGTGCAGGTCCAGGTACAGTCAAGGTGTTCTTTTACTGTAATTGTCAATGTGTTTGGGATTATTCTGATGTTGAAAAATGAAGTCTTTACCAATCAAATGCCTTCCAGACTTGTGCAGTGTGTCAAAATCTGACTTTTCTTTGTTCATAGTTCTTCCATTTTTAACAAGATCTCCAACACCATTTACTGAAATGCAGCCTTAAAACATGAAAGACTCCACCAGGTTGTGCAGGCAACTGTAAAGACTCACTGTTAACCACCTGTCTCTATTTCTCACGCTCTCCTTCCATGCTCCGCACATCTCTGATAAATCACTGCCGTAAATTTAAAGCCAACTTTTCTCAGGCAGGTAAGAGAGCAGGGGAGACAATCATTAGCGTCACAGCGGATTCCATTGAACGACCACTTAATGTGTGACAAACAGCTCTCCGACCAACAACCCCCCCCCCCCCCCCCCCCCCCCCACACACACACACACAGAACGCCAACAACTTCTAAACCCACAAATCCACTCTCAGATATCCTTGGCTGAGATTTAGACAGATGTAAACAGCACTGACAGACAGTATTCAGAAAATACTAATTTTCTTTGTCATAAAATTAAGGAAACAAAATTTCAAATGTGGGATTTTTGCTTTTCTCGTTTTAGGGCTTGTTGCTTAGAAAATCGCATTTTAAAAGTATGTCCAGAGCATGTTACTAAAACTGTTGTTAATACATCTGCAAACTCTGTGACATCATGTTGCATTTATAACAGAGTGTAAAAATATGTACAAGGAAGTTGTACTTGGTGGGATGATCTGACAGAACACGCCTGTCCAGTTTATTCAGCTCACTCAGTCAAGAAACGGTTTTAATGAACTCTGACATCAGAATTTCAGTCTTTTTGTGCTTGGCCTAACTGTGAAAGTGTGCTCTGTACTCATTGAACAAATTGAAGGTTTCAGCGAAAAATACAAAAACTGGATATCAAATAGGAAAATCTCAAGTTTATGGAATTCCTCATGACCTTGAAAGCAGCTTTGCACAATAACTCTGTGCAAGAAAGTTTCTATCTCCTGACAACAGTACAATAAGTTAAATTTTGAGTTTTTGAGTTTCTCTTCATCCACTGTGTAGGTTAAAATAAACTGGACGTGTATCGGCACTGAAGTTAATTAGTTAAAGAAGTTATTTTGTCCATTTTATTTTACTTTAAGTAACAGGGAAGGTGCTTCCAGTCAACAGAAAAATAACTATAAATGTCGTCTCAGGCTAATTCCTGAATGAATATATAACATTGTTTCAATGTTGAAAATGAAATTATCATTTAAAAGCAAAAGGTTGGAGTTCACAAAGTGATAAAACTGTCTTAAATTATTCATTTTCTTGTTTGAATTTTAACCTGACAGAGTGAACTGAGTGTACCTTGTACGTGTGCAGATGGTAATTAAATCTCTGTGGGGGGAAAACCCAGATCAGCTTAGTGTAATGTTATTTTGATGCCATTTTAATTCTTAACTTCAGCACAATGAGTGTTTGTTTTTTATATCGCTGCTCACACTAAATTTAAACATCTTCTTCCTCCAGGTCCAATGAGACTATAGTAGATGAAATCTGCCATGGCAACAGTGAGGCTTTTGGGGTGGAGCGTCTGAGAGAAATGCTGAAACTGCTGCCAGAGTCTGAAGAGGTGAGACACACACACACACACACACTGATGTGTTTTTTTATCTGATCCATCTTTTTGCACTCATGAAGGTGAAGAAACTGAAGGCACACCGCGGCGAAGTCTCTCAGCTCTCATTGGCCGATTCCTTCATGTACCGGCTGATTCAGGTGCCCAGGTGAGCGCTGAACTTTTACTTAGTTATTCAGATTTATGCTGCGTTCAACTTTCACTGCAAGTTTCAGAAATTAGAATTAAACCTTTATGATCTTTTTTTTTAACATTTCCGATATTCATGCAAGATCCATGAAACAGTTTTACACTGAAAATGCTTCCACTGTCTGTACAGTTTCACCGTTGCATTCACTGAAATACTGCACCAAAAAAGTACATTTTTGTAGTACTTGTATACTTACAACATTAAACATAAATACTTTTACTGGCTGTACAGTGGTTACTTTGAATTTTTGAAAACATGATGCACTGGTGTGAAACAGTGTTGGGTAAAAGTGGCCTGTGTACCAGCTCTAGCTCTAAGTGGGGGAAAATGTTTTTGTATCACTAAACAGGACCTTGTGACAGTTAACAGAGCTGACTCAGTGACTCAGGAATCATAACCGTTAATGCATCAATTTGTGCTCAACAAAACAAACAAATGTTAGTAAGTAGCTGCTGCTGGAGCGCTGGTAATGTGACATCTGCCTTCAGATCATTTCAAAAACATCAAGCTGAATCAATTACATGCCTGCAGCTCCCCCACACACCAATAACAACATCTCCTTAATGAGATGCGCTAAAAATAGTCCCACAGTTCAAACTAATTGCCAGCTGCTGGTATACAGTTACTACGAGAGTATGTAAAGTAGTAGCATTAGCTGTATTTAGTGATGTGTACCAGCTTGGACGCAAAATAAAAATGTATTAATCAATTCATTTTCACCCCTCTCTCTCTCGGTCTGCAGTTACACAGTCCGCATTGAATCCATGCTCTTAAAGGAGGATTTTCCGGCAGCGTGCGAGGCCATGAAACGGGACATTAAGATCCTTCGCGCCGCCATCAAAGGTAACACGCTCGCAGCATCAGCGGCACACGGATGAGCTGCTCTCTGCATGCAGCCGCTGTTGGGAGCTCACACAGGCCACAGCTCTGCTTTCTCTTCTCTTACTTATTGTCTCAGTGTCAACGCAGAGCAGAGAAGGACCAGAACCAACACTGAGTGTGTTACAATGTTTTATTCCTTACCACAAGCAAATGTGCTGCAGGAGGCAGGTAGAGATTGTGTGGCCAGACTGCTTCTATCTGTGTTGTATGAACTGAAATTACTGAGAGAATGGCATGAACACCAACGATGGTGGTGGAGCTGTAAAACTTTTTAGAGCAAACTCATCAACTTTTTAAAATTAATTTTACATTTTTAAAAAAAAGTAACGTTTGACTCCTGACACTGGGATCAGGGCACTGAGGTAAAGTAGGGTTTGGTCAAATATACAATAAATAATAGGTGTTAAAAGTTGCATAGAGCATGTTAATAGTTACTCTGAGATGCAGCTCATTGCTGCTGATGAACCCTATCTCTGTGTCTCGGCAATGAACAAACAACAAAGAAATCACACCGACTCACATCCATCAAAAACATTAAAAACCTCCAGAAAAGTTATTTTGCTTGACTCCAAACATAAGGTTCTGTTTGGGGTCGTCATCAGTGGTGGCATCGATCTCAGAGGATTCATTTAGCTTCAGAATCACCACGCAGAGGTGTAACCAAGAAGCTTCTAGAAACACTTTCACAGATTTAGCAGATTCTGTTACACAGATTGTGTTACAATGTCTCAGAATCAGTACTTTCACCTTTATGTGAAGGAGTGAGCCGTTTGATTCAGAAGTTGTAAAAAAAGAAAGAAAGAAAAGAGATCTGTGTATGAAACTCTGGAATATTTTTTAACAAAAATAAAATAATAATAAAAAAGATGAAAAGAAATAAAACGCAATAAATCTGGACTGAATGTCGTTGGTGCAGAAATACCTGAAGTAAAGCCTTCTCCTCCTCGTTTACACCCTCCACCCAATACAGACTAACACCTTCAGTATTTTTAGCAGTGTGTGTGTGAACTTGATAACTGCCTGAACTGTTAACTAACCTTCCACATGCTAACACTGCATGTGATAAAACAGCAAACCCAGTGGGATTTTAGCATCATAAGCTTATGTTATCTGTATCTTTACTGCACAGGTTTTGTGTTTTTTCTCTCTTTACTCTCTTTTTACACAGTTATTTCCAGCAGGTGATGCTTTTGCATTGGTTTATCCTTTATGTACTGACACAAATGAAGACATCATTTCTTTTACTTTGTCTCCGTCCTCCAGAATTAATGTGTTGCGAGGAGCTCCATGCTGTTCTCCACCTGGTGCTGCAGGCCGGAAACCTCCTTAACGCTGTGAGTAGGAAAAAAAAAAACATTGTACAGCATCAATGAATAATTAGATGAGGGAGAAAAAAGTGGATAGATGGTGGAAGAAGAAAAAGAAATACAAGAAGGAAGAAGAGGCAACAAAAGGCTTTTTAGTTTACACCCTTTATTTCCGTGACAGTAATTTAATATTAGAATTCTGGTTTATTTCCTGTTTCTGTACATAACCTAAAACTTTGCATGGAAACTTTTTATTAGAGTGAGTCAAGATGAAAAGGTGAGCTGCAAATTAAAAAAGAAATGCTAAGACGACACTAAAACAAAGCAGTGTTTTCATAGAACTTCTCTTCCTTATTATAATCAGACGTAATATGCTCTTTTTAAAAACACTCACATATATTAATACGAGTGTCAAGTGGTCACTGGAGGCTGGCTCCAAAATTGAGTCAGTCCCAAAAAAACTCATGTTTAAATGTTCAACTTTAGATCAGAATTAAACATGTTTACTGCTACAAATAGATTTAGATTCATATCTACAGTTTTAACCATGAGATTAACTGTAACTTTGGCTACGTTCACACTGCAGGTCTTATTAATGCTCAACTCTGATTTTTTTTGATCAAATCTGATTTTTTTTGTCTGCTTGTTCACACTGCAGATAAAATCTGACAGCAAACGCGCTCTAGTGTGAACCCTCAAAGTGGCCCGCATGTGCAAAAGAAGACGTCACACACAACGCGCTCTGTTTACACCCAGACTGAACAGTATTGTTTGACTGTTGGCCGTTAATATAAAGACTTGTTTCAGACTTTACGTTTCCCAATTTTGCTTTAAATTCTAAAGTTATTTTGTTATTTACATATGGCCTAATAATTATCCTTATTGCTGTTTTAGGGGAGCGGTGCTTCAAAGGATAGTTGCAGATTTCTGTCAGAATCTGCAGATTATACAGTACAAATAAAATGTTCACGTTTCTCCAACGTTGTCTTCCCAACAGTTTCTCTGGATGGCCAGGAAGCGTTCGCGATGTCTTCTCCGGCGCTGATAATCGGCGTCTGTCTTGTGTCAGTGACGTAAAAGACTGATTTAATGCGACATGACCGTTCAAACAGCAGTCGCTTTCTAGAACATCAGATATGTATCGGATTCAGCACCACATACGAAAGTGACCCAGATCGGATTTGAAAATATTAGATTTGTGCCGTTCACACTGTCATACCATGATCGGATATGGGTCGCAGAGGGTCAGAAAAGTCGGATTTGATGTGCTTTCGCCTGCAGTGTGAACGTAGCCTTAGACTTCAAGTTATCATCCAAATATAGGCTCTTGTTTTAAAAACTGACATGATGGCGGCCAAAACCATGCGTGACAGCATGGTGGCTAAATCCATCATTTAATTACAGTCAGGGTATCACTGAACAATTTATCACTCACAAATTGATTGGAAATAATATAATGTCTTCTAAAGGTTTTAAATTTCAAAATGATTTGTTTTTAATTCATAACTGTTGGTTGTCTTATACACAGTGTGGACCAATGACATGCATTCATTGGTGAACAGATGCAGAAATCAGACTCGTGCAAAATGTAACAGTGACTGAAAATGATGAAAGAAAATCAGACAAAAACTATTTATGAATCTGAGTAAAAGTTCAAATTGTGGATCTAAACAAAATTGTATGCATAAAACAGGTTGGTGCACTAAATTAAGCAGCCTCCAAAGAGGATATTTAAATCAAGTTATTAATTTTGAACGACATGGCAATAACGATATGACCAACACAGCTACACATTAATTAATAAAATCAGAGTATGCTGTATGTATATGTAGGTATAATTAAAGGTGAAAGAAAATTAGATCCCAAATAACTGCAAATTCATTAATTAGCATAAAAAGCTGCATTTATCAATGTAAAAAACCCAAAGCAAGCTGTTTCTTGAACTGATTATTTCAACAACAACAAATATATGTAAATGTAATGAAAATTGTCTTTGTTCAAACAAAGTCAGTTATTAATTAGACAATAAATGATAAGATATCAAAATAGTATCTGTAAAGTGTGACTGACAGGAAATTGCACAACGATGAGTGCTCTGCAAAAATGTGGAGACCAAAGAAACTGCAAACTAAAACAGACATTTTAACCAACATTGTTTTGTAAGTAAATCAACATTTCACTGCATAATAATGAGAATATGCCCACATACTATCCACTCTAATAATACTGCCTAAGGGAAGCATGTAAATGTAAATGGACTAGTGTAGAGAGGGATCCCATGTCAGAGGCAACAAAGTGGGCATTAGTGACAATGTGGTCTGATTAACAATGATGGAGACCAAAGGAAAGTCAAAACTAAATCACATTTTAATCAACTGTCCCTCAGTGACATTTATTTCAGTTTAATGAATTCTGCAGAGACGCCCTCAAAAGATAAAAGTCCAGCATAGAGCGGCTGAGTGAATGTGGTCTGGACTCTGTGGAGGAGAGTCATGGTTTCAGAGACGCTGTAGAAAGACAGAATACCTGCTCTGTGATCCAGGTACACTCCTACTCTGGAGGACCGAGGACCTGAGAGGACAGTTGGGATATTGTTGTGCCGAAATGTATAACTGCTTGTGTCACAATCTAATGCCCAAGATTTTTCATTATATCCAAAAAAAACATTCATTGCCAAACCCTGCTCTGCTGATATTCTTGTATGCGACTGCTACATAAACTCCACCTCCCAGTAACAACGTCCAGTCAGACTCTCTCTACTCAGGACCTGAAACCATCCAGTGAATCTGTCTGGATGATCAGAATAAGACTGTTGTTGCTTCATAAATGTTACTTTTCTGTTCCCTTCAGATAATAACAGACGTCTGTTTGCTGTGTTTGGATCCAGTGTGATTTCATGTGAACATTTTAAGAATCCAGCTCTGGTCTTTGGCTCTGCTGGTGACAGTAAAACATCCTCTTCAGTGACTGTCAGTGAGATGTTTGTCCATTCCTCTCTCAGAATGTCCTGTAGTTTATCTCTGGTCTCTGACACAGCTGCTGTCACATCCTCAAAGTAGCTCAGAGGACGAATATTGATGCTGGATGAGTGTGTAGACTCACTGAGTGCTGACAGTGAGGGGTAGTTGTGTAGAAACTGGTTGTGATCCTCTGTGTGTGAGAGCTGCTCCAGCTCGCCGTCTTTCCTCTTCAGCTCAGCGATCTCCTGCTCCAGCTTCTCCTGAAGCTCTTTGACTCGACTCACTTCAGTTTCCTGCTGGGATCTGACCTGCTGCTTCACATCAGAGCTTCTTTTCTGGAGGAGATGGATCAGCTCAGTGAACATCTTCTCACTGTCCTCCACTGCTTTATCAGCAGAGCCATTGATGGCCTCCACCTCCTGTTGAAGCAGCTTCACATCTTTCTCTCGCTCCTGGATTCTCTGCTGGATGTTTAGTCGTCTCACCTCGAGCTCCTTCTGCTTCTCAGTCCTTTCTGCTGCAGCTGGGACTGTTTCATGGCCTTTATGTTCATCCATTGTGCAGAGATAACAGATACTCTGCTGATCAGTACGACAGAAAATCTTCATCACCTCATCATGACGAGAGCAGATGTTCTCCTGGAGCTTCTTGGAGGGGGCCACCAGCTTGTGTTTCTTTAATGGAGCTGCATCATAGTGAGGTTGGAGGTGTTTCTCACAGTAAGAGGTCAGACAGACTAAACAGGACTTGATAGCTTTCAGCTTCCTCCCAGTGCAGACATCACAGGCCACATCTTCAGGTCCAGCATAGCAGTGATCAGCTGGAGCAGCTTGGAGTCCAGTCTTCTTCAGCTGCTCCACTAAAGCTGCAAACATGATGTTTTTCTCCAGGACAGGCCTCGGTGTGAACGTCTTCCTGCACTGAGGGCAGCTGTGGATTCCCTTCCTGTCCTCTTCATCCCAGAAACTTTTAATACAGTTCCTGCAGTAGCTGTGTCCACAGGGAATAGTCACCGGATCCTTCAGTAGATCCAAACAGATGGAACAAGAGAAGGTTTCTCGGTCCAGCTGAACTCCTTTCTGTGCCATTTCTCCTCTCAGTGTCAGTGACTGTGTGAGTTTCTCTAATACTGATGCAATACAGGAAAAGATTTGGGTGTTTTTCAGAAACAGGAAGTGGGAGTGGTTATGAGGCCTTGACTTATTCCAAGAGGAGATGTGGTTTCAAGCAGACGGCGTGTGGTCATTTTTCACACAGCACATTTAAAAATGTTTGTCTGTGTTAAATTGTTCGGAGGTTGATCTGCAGTTTTAATCACAGCCAGTCACTCTGCTGTTGAAGTACTACTTTTATTTCTGACGGTTTAGTTTGCTAGTTTGAGCAGAAGTTGTATTTTAGTGTTAGCTTATTTACACAATCTTAGTATCTGTCATTTAAAATCTCAGGGTCTGAATGCATGAGCTCATTTGACTGTCATGACACAATGATTGCAGAAAAAGTGTATTTATGTTCATTTAATTGATAAATGTTTAACAGAATGAGCTGATAATTGGGCGATACATGTTAGGTGTACAGTCAAACTGGAGACTTGCTGTCTCTACTCTCTCTTATCAGGTAGACTATGGAGACCAACTGCTTTGTGGGAAATGTAGTTTTATAGCTTCAGATTCTGTTGTTCAAGTGTTTGAATGTTTACCACTATGAGTTTAATTTCTGTGCTATGTGCGTTGCAGGGAGGTTATGCAGGAAACGCAGTAGGCTTCAAGCTGTCGTCCCTCCTGTCTCTGGCTGACACCAAAGCTAACAAACCAGGCATGAACCTGCTGCACTTTGTCGCTCTGGTGAGTAACATCATTGTTCATTTCATTTTTGCACATACGCCAGTGTGGCTGAAGTCACAAAAACAGTTAAAGTGCTCTTTGGTTGTCAGGCACCATTGGTGAATGAGATTCATCTGAATTTGATCAAGGTTCTGGATGTAGTCGGCTGTGCTGGTTGGCACTCATTGGCAGGAGGTCAGGGACACTACTTCCGAATGGGTAGGCTGGAGATGTGGTCCCTCTTTCTTTCTTTTTTTTAGGGAGGAAGACCCTAAAGACCCTATTTTTATGGGGAATCACACCTTTAGAGTTTCCAGGGAAGATCTATGCTATGATGTGGTTGTCATCCTGGTGTTGCTTTGGGTGTTTGCCATTGTTACAGGCTACTTGGTACCTGGACAACTGCAACCAGAGCTTGGTTCACATTACAGTCAATAAGTCATACTTATTCCTGGAGAGTGGTGGACTCCGCCACTGCTGGTTTTGTACAGACTCTTTCAGATCTGGTGGTCTCAGAAACACGTCTCTCCTTTTTGCAGATGATACAATCCTTTTTTTGATTAATCTATTAATGAAATCAGCTCTTGAGACAGTTTGAGAGAGTTTGAAGCTCAGTGTGAAGTGGTTACAATGAAAATTAGCAGATCCACGTCTTAATGGTTTGAGTGGTGAAGAGAGACCTGAAGCTGAAGGGGAAGCTGTTGAGTAACTAGTTGATATAAATTTGAACCCTCAGAATAAAATTGCAGATACAACAGGTGGAAATTAGTTTATTCTGACAAGTTGTTGGTTCAGCTTTAGAGAGTGAGATGCTCAGTAGTTCAGGAGGGGCTCAGAATAGAGCTGCAGGCAAGTCCTACTGGTAGAAGGCCTAAACATGCTGGTGAGATTATGTCTTTAAGGTGATTTCATGCAATGTCTACCAGAAGGGGACCCTGGGACAGAGAATGGGTCTCTTTATGTGGATTGAGAGCACCTCTGTACCACCAAAATGAGCAAGAGGAGGTAGCTGGAAAGAGGGGGTCTCATGTTTTGTTTTTTTGTTTTTCTATAGGAAGCCCATAAAAAAGATGAGAAGCTCTTGGAGTTTCCTCTCAAGCTGAGTCACATCCAGGCTGCAGCCAGGTCAGACATCACTTCATATTATTCACATATTAAATACTACAGTTGTCCACATACACCACTACATTTCTCCATCAACCTGTTTGGTGGGGATTTATTTATTATACTCCTTCTTTCCATCATTTTATTACATCTCTACAGAATCTGAGTGAACACCGCCCCCTGCTGGTTTCTTTTCAGTCCTTCATTTGATACTTAAATTACACCAGACACAAAATGAATGAAACCAAAGCAGAAATGAGGCTACATGGATTTGTTTTCCTTCCTTTGGTAGGATCTCATTGGAAACATTGGATGCTGAGCTGCATTTGCTGACATCTCGCACACACTCAGTGGAGGAGAGCATCCAGAGAGACACAGAGCTGCTGCAGCAACTGGACAGCTTTCTGCAGGTAATACACATAACAGTATTTTAGTTTTATATAATCTTTAAATAAGTGTGTAGTTTAAAAAATAATTTTGTGCCTATTATGTTTGTCTCAGCATGCCACATCATCTCTCTGCTCACTCCGTGGCAGTCGGCAACAGCTAAAGAGGGAAGGCAGCGAGCTGATCGACTTTTTCTGCGAGGACAGAGACACTTTCAGGCTGGACGACTGTTTCAGCATCTTCCACACCTTCTGCTCCAGGTTCACAAATGCTGTCAAGGTACAACTATGAATGCAAATCCATTACACGAGCTGTACAACAATCCACACAAGATCCAGTAGATGTGGTTAAAACTGTTGGTATACTTCAACTGATACATTAGTCTTCATCCCATATTTCATAACGCTTCTGATTTACAGTGAAACATATTAGTTTCTAAACCTTCTGTTTTGTGTGATTGCCAACAATTTCACCATTGTTGGCTTTTTGGCTCAAGTGTGTCTCCATTGCCTCTGAGTAGTTTGAATTCCCAAACCCTTCTCTCACGATGAGCTGTTGACAGAGACACAAATACCAGACCATAAATCAGGCATAAGAGGAGATGTTGTATTTAAGGCCCAAGGGTTCACAGTTTGTTTTATTTTTTTGATTTGTTTGCTTTGATTTGTCCATCAGGATCTGAATTTTTTTTCAACATGCATAATATCTGTAGGCTATGGAGGACCAGAAGAGTCACGTGCATCAGGAAAATAACTTCTCTTTCTCTTTTTGAAGGAGAACATGGAGAGGGAGGCGAAGGAGGCGGCTCGTCGTCAGCGGATACAAGAGCTGGAGGAGAAGAAGAGGCACTCCTGGGCTGGAGGAGAAAAGGTAGGATGACGTACGCAGACACTGTAAAACAAAATCAATCAAAGATGTCTAACGATGATCCACTCTCTGTTCCCGTTATAGGTGGATGGAGTCTTTGGGCTGCGCTGCCACAGTGAGCTTGACATGTCCACTGCTTTGTCGCGGCATGACGAGGCCGGACTGTTGATGGAGCTCCTGACCCCTAGGTCCCACCCTCGCTCACCAGTGAACAACTCCCACAGTCCTCTGGGACGTGCTGTGAGCTTACGTCGTTCCCGAAAGTCTCCATCCTGCTCACCATCTATTGCTGCTGAGCAGGAACTAAGCACTTTCCTGGAAAAGGCGACTGATCGCAAAAACATTCAGCAAAGAGGCAAAGGGAGCAGTTTTCCATCTCCCTCAAGTCCAGGATTCCCAGTGTCCACCCAGACGGCACCACAAAACTCCTCATCACCTTCCAAAAGGAGTCCAAAAAACAAAAACCATGCAACTGCCACTTACCTCAGCCAAAATGCTACCCAGACGTGTGCAAATGCCACTAATCCTGCAAATGAACTTGCAGTCAAACCTACCTCTGACTCAAACCAGCAATCTGAACACAACAACAAAAGCAGCAGTGATCAACCTGGCATGGGTTTAAGCAGCCATGCAACACTTACAACAAGCAAACCAAAAGATGTTGAACTGGTTTTAACTCAGCAGACTGACTGCACTGATAAGAGCTTTCAGCAGAGCACCACTGCTACAGGAAACATGGTGGTGGTTTTAGACAAATGCACGTTGGTTCCTGAGCTAAAAGTGTTTGGCAGTGGCGACACCCTCACAAGTCATAGCGAAAACAGACATGTCGGTCTTCATCAAGATGATTTGACAATCACAGATTTGGAAGAAGAGAAAGGGGATGACTTGCAAGTTGATAAGGTGCAGAATAATGGCCAACTGATTGTAAATCCAAAACAATCTGATGAGCAAGTCTGTGAGCTCAGCTCTTCTTCAACACCAAGAGAGGGCGATGAGGGGCAAGAGGATAAGGTGGTTGTATGGTGTGTGACGGGTGTGTGCGAGGCTACAAGTGACACACAAAGCACCTATGCAGAAACTGAAAAAGATCAGCATAAGGGTGACAACCAAGGAGGAAACAAACTAACTTCCTCTGCTTTAGCCAATGACATGCCTTCAGAACCTCAACCGGCCAATGAAAAACCAGTGCCTGTACCCATCAGCAGCCAACCAGTGCCTGTCCCCCGCTGTGATGACACATCACTGCTTGTTTCTTCCTCTGTGTGGCGCCCGAAAGAACCTCCAACACCTAATGTAGTGCCTGCTCTCACAGCAGATGCTTCTGAGAAAGATAAAGAACTGGAGGAAGAAGCAGAAGTGTCCACCAACAGGAACAGTGATGGAGTGACCGTCTCAAAACAATCAACAGAAGAGAAAAGCAAAAACAACATGGCATCTAAAGACTCAACCAGTAAAACTGCAAAAGCAGCTTCTTCCACCAAAGTAAAAGCAGAACCAGCAACTCCATCTAAACTACCCAGCAAGAGCCTTCCTACGTCTAAAGTCCAAACTAATGGGAAGAAACCTACCCCAAACACTATCTCTGCATCTGGCAAATCCAAATCTATCCGGACCCTCACAACCTCCGAGAACAAGGACATGAGGAGGGTTGTGCCAATATCCAGGACCAACAGAAGTCCATCCAGAATCAAACATACAGAGAAGAATCGAGGCTCCTCCAGCACCGCAGGGCCCACCAGTCTGACTCCCTCAAAACGAAGCAGTGCTTCCCCTCGACGAGTAGCGAGGCCTGCAAATGCTCCTTCATCCCGACAATCTGGGATCCCCAAGACTTTGGATCCAAAGGACTCAAAGAACCAGAATGTTTCAGGTACTCAGCCATCTGCCCGAGAACAGAACAAGGACTTTCAAGGAAAGATGTCCAGCCAAAAGCCCTTAATGAAACCTAAAGCCCAGCGGGAGGAGAAGATCTGTCGCTCCACACTGCGGGCACTCTCTCAGGGTGGAAGAAGTGGAGCAGGAGGCAGCGTCAGTGCTCCTGCCACTCCTTTGCGCAAAGCCACTAGCTCTTCATCATCTGTGTTTCCGGGTTTTGCACGGAGCACAGCCTCTTCTTCTTTCAGACGTACTCACACCAACCTTGCTGTTCCTGCTGCTTCCCACTCCCCCAACATTGGGTCAGACCCCTCCCCCAAACCTTCTTCCAAGACCTCCTCCCCTGTTACCCCATCCAGCACCTCCTTGCCTATTACGCGATCAAGATCACTAAGAGTCCATGCGTCAGCAAGATCCTCAGATGTCCAAAAACTCTCCCCCTCCTCACAGAGGAAGTCTCAGAGCGTCAAATCATCTCCTCGTGCATCGCGCCACGACTTGCTGGCTCCCCCTAAAGGCCACAGACGGAATGACAGTGACAGTGACAAGTCCGCTCATTCTCAGGACTCGGTCTTGCCCACAAGGCCGCGCTGGAGATAAACTCTTGGTTGTTTTGTTTTGAGGATTTTTTCCTAATCACTCCTCCTTCAGGAAAGTCAGGAGATACACTCCATTATGAAATGTAGATACCTTTTAAAATGTTCAAGTTTAATTTGAGTAACAAAGGAAGATACAATGAGATTGTCTCGTATGGATTTAAATCTTGTTTGTTACCTTGTTTGTTTGTTATTATAAGGTTTAAGTGCAGCGGAGCTGAAAAGTTCACTACGTTTTCTTTGTACTATATTGTCCTTGTAATGCACTTTAAACAACCACAGAGGGGAAAAACAACTTGTTTTCAAGGTATATTTGTATTCTTTCTAAATCTATTAATTGAGAGTACATTCCAAGATTAATGACAATTATGACCTCTCCTCACGACCTCAGGAAAGCCGATGTCTTATCAGAAATCACAGACCTTTTTGTTTTGGTCAGAGTGAAGCTCTGAGATCTCTGGATGAGTCGGGAAATGACTACAGCCTGTGACGTGATTGCTAACAAGCTTTCAGTCAAAACCACACTAACACTAGCAGTTCTGAATAATTTGGTGGCCGTAGCCATGACTTGATCTCTCCTATTAGGCCTACAGACACTTGAGTCAGTCTGTGCGTTAATCCACAGACTAAAGGCTCCTACTATGAGAGTAAGGGGTACGCCGTATTGTATGAAAGAAACTATTACAACCAACATACAAACTGCAAAGTTAAACACTGAATTGAAAGGAGGGGAGCTAAAAAACGGAGTGAATAAAATCTAATTTCATTTTATTTGTACTCCCTTTGATTTATTCCTGTGGTACTTTTTTTCTTTTTTGAAAGTGAAATATCTGCAGCTATAAAGATGTACATCTTTGGAGTATCCTGAAAATTCTGCAGTTTTTAAAGGTCATGTGACTGAATGCCTTTTCGATTCACAAGCACCTTTAACTGCACGAACCGTGCAGCAGAATCTCTTTAATCCAGGCTGGACTTATATAGAAATAATAATATTACTAATTGTGTTTTTATAAAGCCTGACATAACTAATCTTTGAGAGCGGTGGTGTCTTTTTTTAAAAACACGATCAGTTTAAACAAGGAGATATTTATAACTCTGATTAAAAACAGACACTTTCTGTCTGACTTGGAAAATTCAAGTTGTGTTTTCATATGAGGACATTTTTATGTTTATCTGTCTTTATTTATGTATGTATGTAATGTTTCCCTACTAATTAATAAAGCATTGTTCCTCAGTCACTCTGCGCACTTCATTCAAAGACTGTATTGCACTTTTTCCTGCCAGAAGACAATGTTTTAATTGAAATAGACTGAAATATCTCGCTTCAAGTGGATGAATGTCTGGAAACATTCACTTTAAAACCAAGCACATTTGAAACTATATCCACATTTCCTATTCTTACAGCTGCATTTTGTATCTAATCTTGAGCAGAACCTCTTTGTGTCTGCACCTCTCATTAATTCTGGTCTTGTATCATATTTAAAACTGAGAAACTAAAGCAGTCGAGACCATCATCAATCTCAAAATCATCCATTTTTATAGTTCTTAGAGTTCAAGAAACAAGCACAAATGTGTTTTTGCTTCTAGGTTTTCTGTAGTGATGTAACAACGCTGAAGCTAAAGTAACTGTAGTGATTTGTGTAGAGGAAAACGTCTCTGGCAACATCACTGCCAACGTGTTCATCTTGAATGTGTTATTAGAGTTAAAAAAAACCTTTACAAGTATCTTTGATTTCTTTAAACACTGTAATAAGAATTGTGCTTTCAGGCGTTACTGCTGTTCTCTGAATATTTGTCAAGTCTAAAACCTTCTCTGTAACCCCTACAGATGGCTGTGTGTAGAAAATCCCAGTAGTTTCTGAAATACTCAGAGCAGCCTGTGTAATACCAACAACCAAACCTGTTAAACTTCTTTTCCATCTCTACGTCCATAAATGCGTGGAGCTACTGCTATGTGATTGGCTAATTAAATATTTGCATCGGTGAGCAGTTGTACAGGTTTACCTAATATAATCTTTCATTATCTCGTTTACAAACCCATCAATCTACATCATGTGTGTCAAACCCGAGGCCTGCGGGCCACATCTGGCCCAACGTATATTTATATCCGGCCCACGAGATCATTTCTATATAGATTCAGAGTCGACTGCAGAGGTGCCCATTGTGTCCCAGTCAAACAGTGCTCAGCAGTTATTAGGTAAGATGACGTCTTTCTGTAGTTCATTATTCTAACAAGCAAAAAGTATTAAAGTGATGTTTACGTTGTGTATTTCAGACGGTGAGATGCAGAACCTGCAGGCCACAGGAGAAATGTAGTTTTCTGTAGTTGTTCAGTATCTAGAGGATACGTGTCAAACTCGAGGCCCGTGGGCCACATCCAGCCCAGCGTACATTTATATGCCTGCAAGATCCTTTTTATATAGATTCATTCATTCATATTGTTATTCATGGCTCGGCAAAATGAAGCGCTAATGAGACAAAAGCTACAGATTCAATAATTCAGAGTGTCAATCAAGTCCAGTTTCTGTTCTGTGTCAGGGTCTGGGTCTGCGACCCATCTTTTTGATTTCTTTTTATAGTTTTTTCTTCTCTCCCATGATAATGAACATATGTTAAGTTCTGGTGTTGATCATCATTTAGGTTTTAGCTGAGTTTCATCATGGTTTAGATTTTCTTCTATGCCCTTGTCTGTTCTTGTTCACAGCATTATGCGGTCTGTCTTTTACTTTCAGTATGCTTGTGTTTAAGTCTCCCTTGTTGGTTCGTCAAGCTTGCTGTGTGTGTGCGTGTTTTAGTGTCACTTTCCCTGTGGTGTCTGCTGTTTCCTCATGTGTTTCCACTTTCCCTAATCTCCTTTGTGTGTATTTAGTCTGTGTGCCTTCTTTCTTTGTCGGATCGTCTGTGTTACCTCCTTCCATGTAGTCATAGTTCTCATACAGAAAGTAGAAGAGCTAGTGTTAGGGTTAACTCTAACGGTAACCCAGATATTGGCAAATGTGAGCTTGAGTAGAAATACGGTCGGGTTTGTGAGATGACCACTGATTTAAGAACACAGTCGTGTGAAAGAAGCAAATACTTTATAGCATACTGTCTTGCTGTGGATAAAAGTACAGACATGATGGACATTACACAGCTGGCCATCTTCATCCATGAACTGAACTCCAATATGCCCGTTTCAGAGGAAATATTGGACATTAAATCGATGCAACGACAGGAAAAGACATGTTTGAACACTTATGACGGTTATTAGAAGTTATTCTTTATTCTAAGTCTATTTATTCTGAAACAATATTCCTGTCTGTTTTTATTCATATTTATGTTCAAAAAACATTGTTTTAGTGTTTTCAATAAATGCTTACCCTGTTTGGCCCTCAACCTAAAGTGTGCTTTGAGTTTTGGCCCCCTGTACAATTAAGTTTGACACCTCTGATCTAGAGCAGCTGCATCCTTCACAGCCTTTGTGATACGGACTCTCCCTGGTGACCAGAAACAAGAGTCCTTCACCAGTCCTGTAAACCAATTGCAAATAATTTTGGATCCACCTCCACCCGAAAATCAACAACTGCAAAGCATAGCATACTGGGGGGCAAGCAAAAAGAAGTCAACTAGTACTGCATTGCCAGTGGCACATATTCAGACTTCAGTGGCAAAAGCACCATTTTCCATTTTAATTCATCAACTAATACAACATGCATGTGTTTAGACAGATTTGAAAGAAACAACAAGGCATGTTTAGTCCAGCGGGAAGCTGAAAGGGCATTACAGTTTTCAAAGACCTGACACGGTGCTTTGACAACTTGGCAATCATGTCAAATATTTGTCACTATAAGAATTTCCCCCCCTACATTACACAAGATAAGATAAAACTTTATTAATCTCTCGGGTGGGTTCCTCTGCGAAATTCTGTAAAGATCGGCACCCAAACAGGGACTTGAACCCTGGACCCTTAGATTAAAAGTCTGATGCTCTAGCGACTGAGCTATCCAGGCTCAATAATTGCTTATTAATGTAATAGTCTGACTCTGCAATGTGTAAGCAGCCATAGTCAGCCAAGTCATAATGAAAGCAACAAACAACTCATGTTTTGATGAAACTGCAAACCCTCCTGGTCAATAATCACATAAGCTGTACATGCAGGAAGCAAAGACTGATAAAGGAGCAGGCACAACATTCAGACAAATCCAAGACATAATGAAATGAACCACAATAACTGTGTGTGCATAAATCAGGTGTCAGTGAACACGTAACGATCACAGATCTTTAGAACCACAGCCAGATAACAATTTTTCCCCAAATAAATGTGTAGATTTTAGCTAAATATATATTATAGAATCAACACCATGGGCATTTCAGATGTCACACAGGTGGTTGGTTGTTACACTCTGGAAATGTGAGTGTTATGGACCCTCTGTGTGTGCGTGGGGTTAAAATGATGCCACCTTAAAATGAAACTGAGAATAATTAACACGAAAATGTTGTATCGAAAGGGGAAAAAATGAAACTGAAAAAAAGGTGAATTGAAACCGTAAAATGTGCGAATAAATTTATTTTCTATTATTTACTAAGTTTTGAAACCTACATCTTTGTGTTTTTTTTGCTTACATCTTTTTTTCCAATTTCAGTTTGCTGGCAATGTTGCTGTACGAATGAGTATTACGGCCACATTAAGAAAAACTATTATAGATAACATTGAAAATAAAGTTTCAATTTTGAGATTAAAATCGTAATTCAATTGAGAAAAAAGTCCAGATGTGGAGATTACAGTTGTTTCAAGACAAACTGCAACAGTTGCTGTACCCTCTGAGTTAATGTAATTGTGCTTCCGTTTAGTCTCCATGCAGGAAATGATTTCTCTTTTAGCACACAAACACAGTGTGGTGATCAGCAATAGGTGAAAAGATGGTGTGGAAAGCTGCATCTCATCAAAAAAACACACCAAATGAAATCGAGGGTTACAGCATGAGGAAGGAAGTAATGAAGTACAAATACTTTGTTACTGTAATGATGTCACCGTTCACTGAGGACTCACGCGCAGGACTCTTCACTTTGAGGAGAAATAGTTTATTACACCAGGTATGTGTACAGACAGTGCAGGGAATTGTGCTATATACAAGTGTGACGGGGTCCAGGCTCCAGGAAATCCAAGGTGGGGAGGACAGGGAAAGCTTCTCTTCGCTCACTCACTGCTCGCTATAGCCACTCTCCAATCATTCACAACTAAGGATCTGCTCCGGGAAAACAGGGCCACGTCCAGAGGAACTAAACACAGAGTGTACACATTAGAATGAAGGCACAGAAATAGCAAGAGTCTAATGCTAAGAGACCTTTAGGAGACCTTCATTACTTTAGGTTTAACACCTTTAAGGGGAGTTATTATTTTGTCACTGCGAGCCTCAAATCAAACTGCTTTGAGATTAAACAGTAACACATGAAATTCATTCCTGTTGGTGTATTAATCACCAGCAATATCACAGAAAAAGAAATAAAAGTGGCAAAACTATGTGTCATAGTCAGGGCTTAAAGTGTTTCCTTTTTCTTGCTTTTGGCCCAACGACTGATTGTAAAGCTCACATGTAAGTCTTCATGTTTTTAAATCAGATATTGGTTCTGTACATGTGACATTATGTTTTTTCATATCCTGAAACGTGCTGCTAAACAAACTGAGGCACTGTGCTATTTAAAGGTTGCAGGTTAGTGCAGGATAAACAGGTTAGTTTGCTGCAGAACAGTGTGTGACTGCTGCACAGTGGCTGTGGTTTCATGCTCAGAGTTTGATTACATCAAGTGTAGCAGAGATGAATTTGAAGATTCACTGAATTTCACCTTCATACCAGCTGAATAGTGTCTAATAAAAAGAGCATAAACAGTTTACTGTCAGTGTAGAGGATGGAAAGCAGTTCAACTCATAAAACATCTGCTGACATCTGGTTGAATTCACTTGTGTAAATCCACAAAGAGCAGCAGGTCAGCTGATCACAGCCTGTACATTCAGAAAATCTACTGGAGCTCTCAGCAGCAATTATACTGAGTCGTGAATGTTTTCCCCACACTGAGCTGTTGCAACTGATTTTAGGGTTCCTCCACCTGCTGAATCCACTTTAACCCCTGACTGCTCATTTTCCTGTTTAGAGACAAAGTGACCTTCTACTATGTAGGCAACAAAAAATAGAGCCTTTTTCGTAGTGTAAGTCCAGAAACTCACCTCAGACATGTTGTTCTTTTCCTCACTCCACCGCAATCCTGGAGAAACGCCCCTCTCTGTAGCTTTGCTTCAGCATTTAATAGTGAGTGAGTCCTGCTCCCATGTCATTCCCTCCATGTCTCGCCTCGACCTTCATGATCCCTGCTATAAATCAAGTTTTCATTCAAATCAAACAAACATGTACTGAGTCAGCTTTTGGCTCCAACCTCTTTACACCGGCTGCTTGGCCTTGACAGCACAAGGTCCTGGACCACGTTTACACGTCTTCATAAGTTAACAGATGTGAAGTATTTTCACATACGGTCCTTAAAGCTTCTGTTAAAACATTCCACAAAACTTGGTTTAATCAATGTGTGATGTTAAACTGAACCTTCAGCTGATGGAAATGTTTATTATTAAACTCCTCGCCTTCATCTATTTGAAGTTTAACAGGTACACGTCCTTCACTCAGAACATCCTGAAAAGCAGATGCAACAGATGCTGCTGCCTTGGTTTGAAGACACCTGCATGCATACTTGGAAAATCCATCTGTACATGTCAGTAAGTGTCTCACATTATCATTATCTGCTCAATATTCACCCATATCAGCCAAATCAGCCTCAAACTGTTTGTCAGTTCCACTAATCAAAACTCTGTTTCTGGGGAAAAGTCTACTTGCTGGTTAATAACAAAGAAATAAACTGTTGGTAGATCCACTTTTTACAACGAATCATCCATCAATAAAAATCTAACTCAGTTCCAAAACAACAAATTCAACATTCATATAAAAAATCCAGCCCAGCAGGGATCAAACATCTGATCAAACACCAGGGTTGGACACAGACTTTCTAATCTGACATCACAAAGTTATTCTGAAGCTGTAAATCTAATTAAAAACTCCCCAAAACTACTAAGAGAAAACCCTTAAAAGGTTCAATGATAGAAGAAAAATCCTTTACATGTAAAATCAACAGAGGTTCCTGATAAACAGACTAATAAATGAAGAATAACTGAACAGTTTCTGTGTCATGAGTAAAATTTCAGTGAGTATGAATCATCTCCAGGAAGTAAAAAGGGTTGGAGCTCAGCATCAGTCAGAAGAGGAAGATGAGGTGATGAAGAAGAGAGCGTTCAGTGGAAAAAGGCCAGTGAGTTCATGTGAATGCTGCTTCTGCTGTAAGACAGATGTAAAAATGCATAAATGCTCCATGATTCTCATTTCTATCCATCATCTTGAACACTGGCTATAAATGTGTTCACTTCATTATTGTGTGATTTGGCTTCTTCACGTGTCTCCTTCAGTGCAAATAAAGGACTGTTAGAGTGTGTGCTGTGTGTTTGTCTGAAGCATGACAATCCTTTCCAACAAGTATTTCCAGCTGTTTGTCTCCACTCTGCACTTTAGTCTTTCTTCCTGTCATGTCTGTGTTTGTCCACCAGGTGTCTCCTTCAGCTCGTTTTCTCCAAATCAGAAGCTTCAGATTTGTGGAGACGCTCTGCCTGCCAGACACAGCTCAGGGCAAGAAACATGTCTATCCTCCACAATATACAGGCCTGTGTTATTTAGTTCAACAGTCCCCAACCTTTTTGTGTGTCACCGACCGGCTATTAAGGTGTTGTTGATAAATACAACAAAATAAAACCAGTATCGGTACAAAAAAATGTTTTCTTCTCTTGCTGCCTGGTCTGTCTGGGGCCCGGGGGTTGGGGAACACTGATTTGGTTTTTTATATTTAAATGTATAAATAAGTGAGTGTGATCAAGCTTTTCATCTCAAAAAGACATTAAATGTCATCACTGTAGATACAATAATAATAATAATAATAATAATAATAATATCAAAAACCTCAAGGATTAATTTTTTTGTTACATTTTAAAAGTTCAAACCTCAAAGACATTAAGTTTACAGTCATATATGATCAAGAAAACCAACAATCTTCACATTTCAGAAACTGGAACCAGCTTTAAATGTGACTAAAATAATGATAAAACAATCAATTCTCTAATCATTGACTAACTGATGAATCACTGCAGCTCCAATATATTGTTGCATTTGACAACCCACTACAGCAACTACAGAATAAAACCACTAACCAGACTGATGACAGATTTCAAACATGCTGAATATGAAGAGTAGTATCATTTAAACTCACATGATTATCAGCCATAAGAACAAATTCAGATTTATATTGATGTAAGGTATATAAATGTAAGTACAGTTTGAATCAGTGCAATATTATTTTCACACATCAATGGACCACTGAACTTCTCAGCTTCTAAAATGTAAAGCCTCATTTAGAAACTGCACAAGTACATATAATGGTCAGGGATCAACATGAACCTGTCTTCTCTATTTGACTTTAATCAACTCTGCAGTGTCTCCATCAGAGTAATAAAGCCAAAGTCCAGCATAGAGCGGCTGAGTGAATGTGGTCTGGACTCTGTGGAGGAGAGTCATGGTTTCAGAGACGCTGTAGAAAGACAGAATACCTGCTCTGTGATCCAGGTACACTCCTACTCTGGAGGACAGAGGACCTGAGAGGTCAGTTTGGACTTTGTTGTGCCAAAATTTATAACTGTTTGTGTAACAACGTAATGCCCAAGATTTGTCATTGAATCCAAATAAACATTCATCGCCCTCCCCTGCTCTGCTGATATTCTTGTATGTGACTGCTATAAAAACTGCTCTCCCTCCCCACTCCACCTCCCAGTAACAACGTCCAGTCAGACTCTCTCTACTCAGGACCTGATAATAATCAGTGAATCTGTCTGGATGATCAGAATAAGACTGTTGTTGCTTCATAAATGTTACTTTTCTGTTCCCCTCAGATAATAACAGATGTGTGTTTGCTGTGTTTGGATCCAGTGTGATTTCATGTGAATGTTTTAAGAATCCAGCTCTGGTCTTTGGCTCTGCTGGTGACAGTAAAACATCCTCTTCAGTGACTGTCAGTGAGATGTTTGTCCATTCCTCTCTCAGGATGTCCTGTAGTTTATCTCTGGTCTCTGACACAGCTGCTGTCACATCCTCAAAGTAGCTCAGAGGACGAATATTGATGCTGGATGAGTGTGTAGACTCACTGAGTGCTGACAGTGAGGGGTAGTTGTGTAGAAACTGGTTGTGATCCTCTGTGTGTGAGAGCTGCTCCAGCTCGCCGTCTTTCCTCTTCAGCTCAGCGATCTCCTGCTCCAGCTTCTCCTGAAGCTCTTTGACTCGACTCACTTCAGTTTCCTGCTGGGATCTGACCTGCTGCTTCACATCAGAGCTTCTTTTCTGGAGGAGACGGATCAGCTCAGTGAACATCTTCTCACTGTCCTCCACTGCTTTATCAGCAGAGCCATTGATGGCCTCCACCTCCTGTTGAAGCAGCTTCACATCTTTCTCTCGCTCCTGGATTCTCTGCTGGATGTTTAGTCGTCTCACCTCGAGCTCCTTCTGCTTCTCAGTCCTTTCTGCTGCAGCTGGGACTGTTTCATGGCCTTTATGTTCATCCATCAAGCAGAGATAACAGATACTCTGCTGATCAGTACGACAGAAAATCTTCATCACCTCATCATGACGAGAGCAGATGTTGTCCTGGAGCTTCTTGGAGGGGGCCACCAGCTTGTGTTTTTCAAAGGCAGGAGACTCCAGATGAAGCTGTATGTGTTTCTCACAGTAGGAGATCAGACACACCAGACAGGACTTGATGGCTTTCAGCTTCCTCCCAGTGCAGACATCACAGGCCACATCTTCAGGTCCAGCATAGCAGTGATCAGCTGGAGCAGCTTGGAGTCCACTCTTCTTCAGCTGCTCCACTAAAGCTGCAAACATGGTGTTTTTCTCCAGGACAGGCCTCGGTGTGAAAGTTTTCCTGCACTGAGGGCAGCTGTGGATTCCCTTCCTGTCCTCTTCATCCCAGAAACTTTTAATACAGTTCATACAGTAGCTGTGTCCACAGGCTGTAGTCACCGGATCCTTCAGGAAATCCAAGCAGATGGAACAAGAGAAGGTTTCTCGGTCCAGCTGAACTCCTTTCTGCGCCATTTCTCCTCTCAGTGTCAGTGACTGTGTGAGTTTCACTTCCTTATAACTGAAACTAGTCTGAGCTCTGATCTCAACAACATGTTTCTGCAGTGAATGGAGCCTGTCAGCTCTTACACGTCACCACATGTTGGTTACACCCATCTTCAAAGTGCAGATCTGAAGGGGAGGGAACGAGGAAACACGTGGACAGAGAGGAGGTGCTGTGTTTAAGAGCAGGAAGAAGAGGGAGGTTATCAGGCTGTGCTTCACTCCAGGAAGAGGAGCAGTTAGAGAGTGAAACTGTGTGTTTAACCATTTTTATTTACTGCTTCTTCTATATAAATAATTTTTAAAAATCCAGCTTTAATGAACACTGGACAGAAACGTCTCAGGTAACAATAACTGTCAGAACAGCAGAGGCTGCTGACCAAATCAAAGCATATGTGGAGAGCAGGGTTAGGTTAGCAGACATATGCTGGTTGCTTTTATTTATTTATTTATTGCTTTTATAGGCAGTAATCGATGTTGCTGTAACAGGATGAGAACTAGATAAATGCCACTGCATTGCTTTGAACAGTCAGCAGAGTCTGCACATATAATTACAGATATTCCTGCAAAAAGTTAATTACTCAAAAGAATCTTGCATTTTACTTTTGCATTTATAACAGCTGCTGCAACAGAAATAACCATGTTCTTTACATTAAAATAGCAACAAACCTTTCTGGAACAACTTTCAAGGTTCATGGCGAAGACAAAGATCTAATGACATGAAGACTCCAGTGAAACTTAAAGTATTAGGAACCAGTTTTAATGCGTGACCAACACATTTCCCCCTGTGGCCTTCACCAGGGTCATTGCAAAATACCCTTGTGATTGTGAAAAGACTACTGGTCAAGTCAAAAAGGAGTGTATGGTAAAATGACCAATGACCATGTGACATGATCAAGCAAGCATTTTTCTGATGTGTTCACCGCTCAATGGTTTGTTGTCATATTGAACAAAATATTAGGTTCTCTTTGTATATTACACTCAGGCATCAGGAAAGATGTTTTTAGCTAATGACATGTCAATCACAAGACATTGCTCAGAAAACGTGCAGATTCTCAGCTAGATCCACCTTCCACTCTTTACTTACAGTTTCACAACAGCAAACAAACACACAAATAAGTTGAAGTAATTGTTTCCTGTATGACTTCACTGGTCTCGCATCAGTAAGGACTTTTGCTCCTTGTTGCTTGAGTTCATTGAGGTGGTGAGCATACATTTATCCCCAGACATGTCCATGTACACAAACATTAAACAACTTCTTTCTGACTTGTTTCACACTTTTGCACCACTTCAGAGGAATCCCCTTAACCTCAAATCACTGTTTTCTTAAGGTATGACTTACCTTCACAGCTGTGTGGATTACGCATCATGTCACAGAAGGTCCACAAGCATAGATGCACGTGTGTGTTCATGTCTGTAAGCTATTATTGTTTCATCTCACTGAAAGCACAAATGCCATCCTCTCTCTCTCTATTTTTATATGAGGATGGGGTGGACAAAATAACAGGAACACCTCACAACAGTGATGGCGCTGAGTTGCAAAGCTGCCTGAGCTGCATTAGAGACTGCGCTGGTGTTATTCACCTATAACGTGCTACAGTTCGTGCTTCCCTGTGTGTGTCGCTTACAAGAAGGTCAACAAACACACCGCAGTGCTGCAGGAAGAGCATACATAATCAATCAGCCCTCAGTGCAAGCTACAAAAATAAAATATGGGACACACACACACACACACACACAGTCATGTTTTCATATCCTTCCCTAGATGCTTATCCTAACACTAGCCCAGTGCTTCCCAAAAACGGTGCCGTGGCACACAGGTGTGCCGTAGAAGATTATCTGGTTCCACCTGATTAGTACTCCAAGTGACCGCAGTGAGTAACAGGCAGAACAATTACATTCTCTTCCACTAGAGGGCGGTACAACCACCTGTTCTAATTAAGTTGGTTGTCAAACAGAAGAAGATATTACATAATAGTCATGCTGTCAGAACACAGCACATAATAGCAATAGATAAATATTTGAAGAGAAAAAGCAGTCAGTCTGGGTCCTGGAGAAAATTCCAGCCCACATGAAGGCCGTCATGAGTGATGGTCAGAAGAAAGCAAAAAAGGTATACTGGGGACAAACTGAGCCTATTTTACTAAGATAAATGATCAAAATGCTTTTTGAGACATTTTTGTTTGGTGATGTGCTGTTTGATTTTTCTAATGTGAAATATGTGCCGTGGCTCCAAAAGGTTGGGAAACACTGGTCTAACCTATTCTGTGCCCATAAGGGCTGTTGGTCCCCACAAGTATGGTAAACTTCCAATTCTTGGTCCCCACACAGGTATGTAAACATGGTACACACACACACACTTTTTCCTAGGGGTACATGTGTGTGCATTTAGCCGTATTACTATTTTAGTGGGGACGTTTCTATGTTGTCACCCTTTGGGGACAGAAAAACAGGCCCCTGTAATATAAATCATTAAATCATAGGATGGAGTCTGAGTTTAACTCTGTCTTTTAGTAGATCTCCAACTTTAATTTGTCATGTAAATATCACAGAATTCAGTCTTAAGGAGATTAATTAGTTGCTTTAATTATCTGGATACAAATTATAGCACTATGTTGGGCTGGTGTTCTGACTCCAGAGTGGATAAGCAGAAGATGGATAGATGACTTCTTCAGTCTCAGCTGAAGCCTCCACGGCTTTTCATTTGCTTTCTTTTATTTACCTTTTCCTTACTTTGCATCCTATTCTGTTTTATAACCTCTTTGTCCTTATTTACTTTATTTTTCTTCTTTCCTCTTTTGTTTCTTTTTATCCTTCACATTAATGTACTTTTGTTTCTTCATCTTATTCCACTTTCCTTTGTCTTCGGTGTTTCCATCATTCCTGCTTCCACCTTCATTTACTTAGCTTGTCTTCATGTGTTTTTCTCTTTGCTTTATTTCCTTCCTCACTTGTCCTTCCCTATATTTCATTTGTTTCTCCTCTTTGAATTGTTTTTCTTTCCTTCATCTTTCTTTTGTATCCTAATCAATGTTTTCATTCCTTCCTTCCATTTCTGCCTCTTCTGTTTCCTCTTCCCCTCTGCCACTTTCTTCCCTTCATTTCCTTCATCTTTTCTTCTTTCCCATCTTTGGTCTTTCTGGTTCATTTTTTTCACTCTTCAGCTGTTTTTGCTCTCTTTGTTTGGGATTTTGCAGTCGTCTGCCTGTTGTTGTGTCGGCTGGCGGTACGTTATCAGGCTACTACAAACACACATCAAACTCTACACACACTTTCACGCTGCACCTTTCATTTCCAGCAGGTTGTAAAAATAGAAAGCCCATAAAATCTGACTCTTTCATGTCGGAGCATTAGGCAGGAAGAAAACCATCCACATGTGCAGAGCACTGATGAGCAGCAGCACGGACCTGCTGCACAGCTTAGATTTAATTCATTAGTTTTATCAATGAAGCTCAGAGAAAAGGAAAAAAACACCTACATGCTTCAGTTTTCCTCGTACGGGGTGTTGCAGCCAGTTCTGGTTGCATAATATTATCTGCTCTCCTACAAACTCCCACATACTGAAGCAGAAAGCTCGGTGCGAGGCTCAGACAGGAGATGTGTGGGAAGACAGAGATTCAAAGTCAGAATTCGTCTCATCCTGGTTGAGAATAAATAAGCTTCCTTTAAACGGATTCTGAGTGTAGTAGAGTCTACTCCAAGACGCTGCTAAAATAAACTCGACTCATTAAAGTCTGGGTTTCCGCTGCTTTAATGAAGCGCAGTTTCTACATTCCTCCACGGAGATCAGATTCAGTCTCGTACCAGTGAAGTTGGTCCGAAAAACCTCAAGCTGACGTTAGAGCTCGCTACATTACCAAGTTCAACGTGGCTTTACGTTCACTTCCATCTGTCAGTCTCTTCTCCTTCCTTTCTCATATTTTTCCTTTTACTCTCTTCTTTCATCTTTTCCTTCCTTTCTTCCTCCTCTCCCATCTTTTCCCTTCCTACCTTCCTCCATCCCTCCTCCCCCATCTTTTCCTTCCTCCTTTCCTTCTCTCCCTCCTCTCCTTGTCCCCCTTCTAGCCAGTTTCTTTTCCTCTTGTTGAATATGAGCGTTTGCAGTAAACAAACATTAAAATGACCAAGGAAGGAAGGAAGAGAACGATGTGTGCTTGTCAGCATTCAGCTCACCTGTAAATTTCAAGTGACGACTTCATTGAGGTCGTATGGGCCATTCTTTTACTTTGGTAAACCAGAGTTTACCTCAAAGCAGCTCTGTGTACACGGCATTTGGCCGTCTTTGTGAGGACATTCATCAACATCAGTGGGTTTCCCCGTGTATTTAGGAAGTACTACTAAGTGCTTAACTAAAACTCTGACCACAGCCTCATTTAAAGTGGTTTTTTATTGTTTTGTTTTTTTTTAATTATTTGGTTTCAGTGGCAGACACCTTCAGCTCACTCATGTTTGGACATTTGGTGCTCTCCTCTTTATGATCAGCTGCAGGTGAAACGTTTAAAACACTCAATTCTCTAATCATTGACTAACTGATGAATCACTGCAGCTCCAATATATTGTTGCATTTGACAACCCACTACAGCAACTACAGAATAAAAGCACTAACCAGACTGATGACAGATTTCAAACATGCTGAATATGAAGAGTAGTATCATTTAAACTCACATGATTATCAGCCATAAGAACAAATTCAGATTTATATTGATGTAAGGTATATAAATGTAAGTACAGTTTGAATCAGTGCAATATTATTTTCACACATCAATGGACCACTGAACTTCTCAGCTTCTAAAATGTAAAGCCTCATTTAGAAACTACACAAGTACATATAATGGTCAGGGATCAACATGAACCTGTCTTCTCTATTTGACTTTAATCAACTCTGCAGTGGCTCCATTTTTCCAAAGACCAAGTCCAGCATAGAGCGGCTGAGTGAATGTGGTCTGGACTCTGTGGAGGAGAGTCATGGTTTCAGAGACGCTGTAGAAAGACAGAATACCTGCTCTGTGATCCAGGTACACTCCTACTCTGGAGGACCGAGGACCTGAGAGGACAGTTTGGACATTGTTGTGCCAAAATTTATAACTGTTTGTGACACAATCTAATTCCCAAGATTTGCCATTGTATCCAAATACACATTCATCGCCCCCCCCTGCTCTGCTGATATTCTTGTATGCAACTGCAACACCAACTGCTCCCCCTCTCCACTCCACCTCCCAGTAACAACGTCCAGTCAGACTCTCTCTACTCAGGACCTGTACACATCCAGTGAATCTGTCTGGATGATCAGAATAAGACTGTTGTTGTTCCATTCTTGTTACTTTTCTGTTCCCCTCAGATAATAACAGATATCTGTTTGCTGTGTTTGGATCCAGTGTGATTTCATGTGAATATTTTAAGAATCCAGCTCTGGTCTTTGGCTCTGCTGGTGACAGTAAAACATCCACTTCAGTGACTGTCAGTGAGATGTTTGTCCATTCCTCTCTCAGGATGTCCTGTAGTTTATCTCTGGTCTCTGACACAGCTGCTGTCACATCCTCAAAGTAGCTCAGAGGACGAATATTGATGCTGGATGAGTGTGTAGACTCACTGAGTGCTGACAGTGAGGGGTAGTTGTGTAGAAACTGGTTGTGATCCTCTGTGTGTGAGAGCTGCTCCAGCTCGCCGTCTTTCCTCTTCAGCTCAGCGATCTCCTGCTCCAGCTTCTCCTGAAGCTCTTTGACTCGACTCACTTCAGTTTCCTGCTGGGATCTGACCTGCTGCTTCACATCAGAGCTTCTTTTCTGGAGGAGACGGATCAGCTCAGTGAACATCTTCTCACTGTCCTCCACTGCTTTATCAGCAGAGCCATTGATGGCCTCCACCTCCTGTTGAAGCAGCTTCACATCTTTCTCTCGCTCCTGGATTCTCTGCTGGATGTTTAGTCGTCTCACCTCGAGCTCCTTCTGCTTCTCAGTCCTTTCTGCTGCAGCTGGGACTGTTTCATGGCCTTTATGTTCATCCATCGTGCAGAGATAACAGATACTCTGCTGGTCAGTACGACAGAAAATCTTCATCACCTCATCATGACGAGAGCAGATGTTCTCCTGGAGCTTCTTGGAGGGGGCCACCAGCTTGTGTTTCTTTAATGGAGCTGCATCATAGTGATGTTGGAGGTGTTTCTCACAGTAAGAGGCTGGACAAGATAAACAGGACTTGATGGCTTTCAGCTTCCTCCCAGTGCAGACATCACAGGCCACATCTTCAGGTCCAGCATAGCAGTGATCAGCTGGAGCAGCTTGGAGTCCACTCTTCTTCAGCTGCTCCACTAAAGCTGCAAACATGACGTTTTTCTCCAGGACAGGCCTCGGTGTGAAAGTCTTCCTGCACTGAGGGCAGCTGTGGATTCCCTTCCTATCCTCTTCATCCCAGAAACTTTTAATACAGTTCCTGCAGTAGCTGTGTCCACAGGCTGTAGTCACCGGATCCTTCAGTAGATCCAAACAGATGGAACAAGAGAAGGTTTCTCGGTCCAGCTGAACTCCTTTCTGTGCCATTTCTCCTCTCAGTGTCAGTGACTGTGTGAGTTTCTCTTCCTTATAACTGAAACTAGTCTGAGCTCTGATCTCAACAACATGTTTCTGCAGTGAATGGAGCCTGTCAGCTCTTACACGTCACCACATGTTGGTTACACCCATCTTCAAAGTGCAGATCTGAAGGGGAGGGAACGAGGAAACACGTGGACAGAGAGGAGGTGCTGTGTTTAAGAGCAGGAAGAAGAGGGAGGTTATCAGGCTGTGCTTCACTCCAGGAAGAGGAGCAGTTAGAGAGTGAAACTGTGTGTTTAACCATTTTTATTTACTGCTTCTTCTATATAAATAATTTTTAAAAATCCAGCTTTAATGAACACTGGACAGAAATGTCTCAGGTAACAATAACTGTCAGAACAGCAGAGGCTGCTGACCTAATCAAAGCATATGTATAGAGCAGGGTTAGGTTAGCAGACATATGCTGGTTGCTTTTATTTATTTATTTATTGCTTTTATAGGCAGTAATCAATGTTGCTGTAACAGGATGAGAACTAGATAAATGCCACTGCATTGCTTTGAACAGTCAGCAGAGTCTGCACATATAATTACAGATATTCCTGCAAAAAGTTAATTACTCAAAAGAATCTTGCATTTTACTTTTGCATTTATAACAGCTGCTGCAACAGAAATAACCATGTTCTTTACATTAAAATAGCAACAAACCTTTCTGGAACAACTTTCAAGGTTCATGGCGAAGACAAAGATCTAATGACATGAAGACTCCAGTGAAACTTAAAGTATTAGGAACCAGTTTTAATGCGTGACCAACACATTTCCCCCTGTGGCCTTCACCAGGGTCATTGCAAAATACCCTTGTGATTGTGAAAAGACTACTGGTCAAGTCAAAAAGGAGTGTATGGTAAAATGACCAATGACCATGTGACAAGATCAAGCAAGCATTTTTCTGATCTCTTCACCGCTCAATGGTTTGTTGTCATATTGAACAAAATATTAGGTTCTCTTTGTATATTACACTCAGGCATCAGGAAAGAGTGGTAACTAGTTCATAGTTTTTAGCTAATGACATGTCAATCACAAGACATTGCTCAGAAAACGTGCAGATTCTCAGCTAGATCCACCTTCCACTCTTTACTTACAGTTTCACAACAGCAAACAAACACACAAATAAGTTGAAGTAATTGTTTCCTGTATGACTTCACTGGTCTCGCATCAGTAAGGACTTTTGCTCCTTGTTGCTTGAGTTCATTGAGGTGGTGAGCATACATTTATCCCCAGACATGTCCATGTACACAAACATTAAACAACTTCTTTCTGACTTGTTTCACACTTTTGCACCACTTCAGAGGAATCCCCTTAACCTCAAATCACTGTTTTCTTAAGGTATGACTTACCTTCACAGCTGTGTGGATTACGCATCATGTCACAGAAGGTCCACAAGCATAGATGCACGTGTGTGTTCATGTCTGTAAGCTATTATTGTTTCATCTCACTGAAAGCACAAATGCCATCCTCTCTCTCTCTATTTTTATATGAGGATGGGGTGGACAAAATAACAGGAACACCTCACAACAGTGATGGCGCTGAGTTGCAAAGCTGCCTGAGCTGCATTAGAGACTGCGCTGGTGTTATTCACCTATAACGTGCTACAGTTCGTGCTTCCCTGTGTGTGTCGCTTACAAGAAGGTCAACAAACACACCGCAGTGCTGCAGGCAGAACATACATAATCAATCAGCCCTCAGTGCAAGCTACAAAAATAAAATATGGGACACACACACACACACACACACAGTCATGTTTTCATATCCTTCCCTAGATGCTTATCCTAACACTAGCCCAGTGCTTCCCAAAAACAGTGCCGTGGCACACAGGTGTGCCGTAGAAGATTATCTGGTTCCACCTGATTAGTACTCCAAGTGACCGCAGTGAGTAACAGGCAGAACAATTACATTCTCTTCCACTAGAGGGCGGTACAACCACCTGTTCTAATTAAGTTGGTTGTCAAACAGAAGAAGATATTACATAATAGTCATGCTGTCAGAACACAGCACATAATAGCAATAGATAAATATTTGAAGAGAAAAAGCAGTCAGTCTGGGTCCTGGAGAAAATTCCAGCCCACATGAAGGCCGTCATGAGTGATGGTCAGAAGAAAGCAAAAAGGTATACTGGGGACAAACTGAGCCTATTTTGCTAAGATAAATGATCAAAATGCTTTTTGAGACATTTTTGTTTGGTGATGTGCTGTTTGATTTTTCTAATGTGAAATATGTGCCGTGGCTCCAAAAGGTTGGGAAACACTGGTCTAACCTATTCTGTGCCCATAAGGGCTGTTGGTCCCCACAAGTATGGTAAACTTCCAATTCTTGGTCCCCACACAGGTATGTAAACATGGTACACACACACACACTTTTTCCTAGGGGTACATGTGTGTGCATTTAGCCGTATTACTATTTTAGTGGGGACGTTTCTATGTCGTCACCCTTTGGGGACAGAAAAACAGGCCCCTGTAATATAAATCATTAAATCATAGGATGGAGTCTGAGTTTAACTCTGTCTTTTAGTAGATCTCCAACTTTAATTTGTCATGTAAATATCACAGAATTCAGTCTTAAGGCAATTAATTAGTTACTTTAATTATCTGGATACAAATTATAGCACTATGTTGGGCTGGTGTTCTGACTCCAGAGTGGATAAGCAGAAGATGGATAGATGACTTCTTCAGTCTCAGCTGAAGCCTCCACGGCTTTTCATTTGCTTTCTTTTATTTACCTTTTCCTTACTTTGCATCCTATTCTGTTTTATAACCTCTTTGTCCTTATTTACTTTATTTTTCTTCTTTCCTCTTTTGTTTCTTTTTATCCTTCACATTAATGTACTTTTGTTTCTTCATCTTATTCCACTTTCCTTTGTCTTCGGTGTTTCCATCATTCCTGCTTCCACCTTCATTTACTTAGCTTGTCTTCATGTGTTTTTCTCTTTGCTTTATTTCCTTCCTCACTTGTCCTTCCCTATATTTCATTTGTTTCTCTTCTTTGAATTGTTTTTCTTTCCTTCATCTTTCTTTTGTATCCTAATCAATGTTTTCCTTCCTTCCATTTCTGCCTCTTCTGTTTCCTCTTCCCCTCTGCCACTTTCCTCCCTTCATCTTTTCTTCTTTCCCATCTTTGGTCTTTCTGGTTCATTTTTTTCACTCTTCAGCTGGTTTTGCTCTCTTTGTTTGGGATTTTGCAGTCGTCTGCCTGTTGTTGTGTCAGCTGGCGGTACGTTATCAGGCTACTACAAACACACATCAAACTCTACACACACTTTCATGCTGCACCTTTCATTTCCAGCAGGTTGTAAAAATAGAAAGCCCATAAAATCTGACTCTTTCATGTCGGAGCATTAGGCAGGAAGAAAACCATCCACATGTGCAGAGCACTGATGAGCAGCAGCACGGACCTGCTGCACAGCTTAGATTTAATTCATTAGTTTTATCAATGAAGCTCAGAGAAAAGGAAAAAAACACCTACATGCTTCAGTTTTCCTCGTACGGGGTGTTGCAGCCAGTTCTGGTTGCATAATATCATCTGCTCTCCTACAAACTCCCACATACTGAAGCAGAAAGCTCGGTGCGAGGCTCAGACAGGAGATGTGTGGGAAGACAGAGATTCAAAGTCAGAGTTCGTCTCATCCTGGTTGAGAATAAATAAGCTTCCTTTAAACGGATTCTGAGTGTAGTAGAGTCTACTCCAAGACGCTGCTAAAATAAACTCGACTCATTAAAGTCTGGGTTTCCGCTGCTTTAATGAAGCGCAGTTTCTACATTCCTCCACGGAGATCAGATTCAGTCTCGTACCAGTGAATTTGGTCCAAAAAACCTCAAGCTGACGTTAGAGCTCGCTACATTACCAAGTTCAACGTGGCTTTACGTTCACTTCCATCTGTCAGTCTCTTCTCCTTCCTTTCTCATATTTTTCCTTTTACTCTCTTCTTTCATCTTTTCCTTCCTTTCTTCCTCCTCTCCCATCTTTTCCCTTCCTACCTTCCTCCATCCCTCCTCCCCCATCTTTTCCTTCCTCCTTTCCTTCTCTCCCTCCTCTCCTTGTCCCCCTTCTAGCCAGTTTCTTTTCCTCTTGTTGAATATGAGCGTTTGCAGTAAACAAACATTAAAATGACCAAGGAAGGAAGGAAGAGAACGATGTGTGCTTGTCAGCATTCAGCTCACCTGTAAATTTCAAGTGACGACTTCATTGAGGTCGTATGGGCCATTCTTTTACTTTGGTAAACCAGAGTTTACCTCAAAGCAGCTCTGTGTACACGGCATTTGGCCGTCTTTGTGAGGACATTCATCAACATCAGTGGGTTTCCCCGTGTATTTAGGAAGTACTACTAAGTGCTTAACTAAAACTCTGACCACAGCCTCATTTAAAGTGGTTTTTTATTGTTTTGTTTTTTTTTAATTATTTGGTTTCAGTGGCAGACACCTTCAGCTCACTCATGTTTGGACATTTGGTGCTCTCCTCTTTATGATCAGCTGCAGGTGAAACGTTTAAAACACTCAATTCTCTAATCATTGACTAACTGATGAATCACTGCAGCTCCAATATATTGTTGCATTTGACAACCCACTACAGCAACTACAGAATAAAAGCACTAACCAGACTGATGACAGATTTCAAACATGCTGAATATGAAGAGTAGTATCATTTAAACTCACATGATTATCAGCCATAAGAACAAATTCAGATTTATATTGATGTAAGGTATATAAATGTAAGTACAGTTTGAATCAGTGCAATATTATTTTCACACATCAATGGACCACTGAACTTCTCAGCTTCTAAAATGTAAAGCCTCATTTAGAAACTACACAAGTACATATAATGGTCAGGGATCAACATGAACCTGTCTTCTCTGTTTGACTTTAATCAACTCTGCAGTGGCTCCATTATACAACCCAAGCCAAAGTCCAGCATAGAGCGGCTGAGTGAATGTGGTCTGGACTCTGTGGAGGAGAGTCATGGTTTCAGCTTCATCTCATTACTAAACCAGTGATCTGTAATGGAAAATTTCCATTTTTCTTGTTTAAGGTGTTAAATACTTATGCAAATGAAACACTGAAACACTGTAATAGACTGTTCAGTGGAAGTTTCTAAAACTAGATGAACTTATTTAAGCCTCAGTAGTTGAAGAAAACAACTCCCTCTGCAGCTGCTGATAACGCCAAAGGCATGAAACAGCATACCCATTGTTCCATTAGGTTTCATAGCGAGCCGCGTGACGTGTGTTATGATCAGTTTATGACTTCCTTCCCTCTTCTTTGGAATGCATAAAGGAGGGGAAGCTCCACTTCTGTTTTAGAGCTCTCCTGATTGTATAACTGTTTGATGTCTGTGTTTGCTCTCCTGCATGCAGTAATTTCAGTAGCCTGGCCACAGCTGATTGTGTTGCAGACTTTATTAACAGAAAATTCCACCACAGATGAAATTTTAGTTAATGCTTCAGAGCAGGGAGCAGAAAAACATCTACTATCACACAACATTGTGTTTAACTTAGACATGAAAACATAACAGTCTTAATCATTTGAATACATTTCACTGAAAGCACAACTTATAAACACTGTTCTCACTGCTGTATTAAAAGATTCTCCTCATCTATAATGATCAGGTTTAATTAAATATGAATTAACGGAGCAAAAAAAATATTAAAACTGTTACAAACTAGTCTGTGTATTCAAAGCAGTGGTAAGAAACCTTAAATCTGTGGTATGCATTTCCCACACTCAGTGAAATGGCAACTCATTTGCTTTTATAATCTTATTATCTTAAAAATGTATTCAGCACTTTATTCTATACACTTCAAGTATTAATTTGCCTCACATACACCTAACATGCATGTCTTTGGACTGATTAACATGGAAGAAACATCGTAACTCCACACAGAAAGGCCTCAGCCAGGATTTAAATCAGGAACTTTCCCACCACCCTATTACAAATCTCAGGTTTGTGCCAAAAACCATCTCTCAAGGTACGCTCTGGGCTCGGATCCTTATATGCACCATATATGACCCCTCCTTTATTGTTTTACTATTACACTGTTTGCAGAATCCTGGGGCAAATTCCAACAACCAGCAGGTGGCTGTCTCTGAGTAACCTGTGCAAATGTGGTGGGGAAAAAAGACAGTTCCCATGACAATGTCATGGTCACCTCTGAAGTCTGTTACCCCTCTCACTTTAAAAAAAATCAAAGGCTGGAGCTTCTTTCTAATTGATGTTTTTATTTATATCGTTTTTCTTTCTTTGTCCTTGTCTCTTAAAATCCCTGAATATTTTCTAGAAACAAAAAAAAGACTAAAATGGCTGAAAGTAGTACAGATGAGTGCCACGTGAGATCTATATCTGCAGGGGGGGAAAGGTGTCATCTTTTTTTATATATACAATAAGTTGTCAATCAGCTTTAAAAGCCTCAACTGAAGTATTACATTTATAAAGAAGATGTCACTGCCACCTGCTGGAGAGAAAGATGGTGCATAAACATTTTTAAACAAACAAACAAACAAACAAACATGCCTGCACAAGTCAAGATGAACCCCACAAACTGTATTCTGGTGTGAGCTGCACACCTGTCCCCTGTCTGCACACAGCAGTATTCACTGTGGAAGCCAGTCCACTTTGTAACACTGGGTAGGTCTTTTGAAACATTATCTGAACTAGCTTTCATTTGAGACATTAGAGCTTAAAACCGCATGTTTATATAAACCTATCATGTCTATCGATACACCTGCTTTTCCAGACGAGCCACAATGCCGGCAGATTAACTCGTGTCACAGATTAACTGGTGACGGTCAAACAGATGTGTGGTAGACTTGCCTTTAAACTGACATCATGCAGTTCATCTTCTCATCCGCAGAGGGCCACAAATCACCATCAATGAACAGTTCTAGGAGATTTTAGTGTAGATGCTCCATGACTTAATAAGGCATTCTGTTTTAAGGGGTTAGAGAGAAAAGAAAAGAAAAAACCATGCAAATCTGCATTTGCTCTCATTTTAAGAGCTTCTGTCTTTTCCTATTTCAGAACCAATGAGCATACTTGGAGAGGTTGGTAAAAAAAAAAAAAATCACAAGAAAGAGAAATCAAACATTTGGATTCTCTACTGGCTCTGCTATGATTTGGCAGTCAGCTAAACTCCTTCCTTACATTAAGACTCTGATGACACAATTCCATCTGTTCACAGGTTTAATGACACAGGGGAAGGTGAAACTGCACCATAGAGTACAAGGCATAATCACTTTTATATATTCACCATGTACAGATAAAACGATGAAAATATATTAACTACTTTTTATTACAAGTCAGCATATCCTCCTAAAATATACCGAGAGTGGCGTGTAACTGAAAATATTGTCAACCCCAAACAACAGACTGAACATTGGTTTCACCCTGGAAACATCCTTTAAATATAAACCCAACAATGTATACAGTGGTCCCTTGCTATAACGTGGTTCAACTTCTGCAGCCTTGCTGTTTTGCGGATTTTTTTGTGTGCAATTTTGAGCCCATTCTCACTCCTGAGGCGTAACATCCTGACGCATGTGTAGATTGACTCCAAACGGTTCTCATATGTCCTCAGTTTCCAATGTCATCATGTAGGAACGTGTTGGGTGCCCGAAAACATAATATGTTGACGATTTGTCACCTAGCGTAAAATGTTTGTTTGTTTTTTACAACGCATTGTGTTCTGTGTCCTGATCAGCTGTAGACCATTGTCAATCTCCTCCTGTCTCTCCTGTACAGTACAGAATCACTACATTGATAGCTTGCAGTGTAAGTCTAAATTTCTGTACTTTTCTCCCCAACATGTTTTGCACCATCAAAGGCACCTGCGGTAGCACCCAAAAGGCAGAGGAAGATAGCTATCGCACAAAATCTTGAACTTCTGATTCAATGATTTATTAATGATTAATTGATGTTGAATTCTCTCGCAGGTGCTCTATTCCCATGTTCTGGACCAGAAAAGAGGGTTTTATTTTTGGTTTTATTTTATAATACTGGACTTATTTTTCTACAAAGGTTTGAACTTTGAGAGTGTCTAAACAAGAGAGAAAAGTGAAAATGTTCATGCCTGTGTGAGAAAAGTGAATAAAGTGTGTAGTGACGGGTTTTACAGCCTTAAAACATCTATAATAATTGTAAAAAATAAAGTTGGCTACTTTGCAGACTTCAACTATTGCGGATTATTTTTAGAACATAACACCCACAATAAACGAAGGACCACTGTACATTACAATCTGATTTATTAAAAATAAAGTATTCTTAATGTATTTATTATAACTTAAAACCATGAAATTACCTTAAAACTGCATAACCGCTGATGACGGCAGCCACAAAAGGCATAAGATGTAAGTGGATGTTGCTGGATTTAACTAGCTGAGCACAGCCCGTCTCCTCAAATTCACTGGCTAACATCCTGTTTGCTAATGACATCAGTTCCTATCACAGACTATAGTGATTTTAAGGTGGCTCACGTGAGTTACCATTTCATATTTAATATCTAAGAAATATAAAATAACATTCTACCTTAAACTGAATTCATTTTTGATATCACAGCAGATTATTTTTAATGAGTTCATGTTTGTTGAAAATGCAGAGGAGCTGGTTGTGAACTGAGCTTCAGAGAAACACAACATACTGATATTCAGTGTGAAGCTTTGAGTGGAAAAAGAAAAACAACAGAAAAACATGTGGATCCTGGAATAATCAAAGCTTCCATCTTTATCCATGAATCTGAAAACGTGTTTCTGAGTGAAACAGACAGACATGTACAGACTATCTGTTCAACAGTCAAAGTGTTTCTCTAAAGAGGCACGAGTACACTCTTTAGATTATTCTCTGCAAACAAACACTGAGGAACCAGGAAACCACACTCTAAATCCAGGACAAAGAGGTTCTGTGAATGTGGTGTTGAAGGTATGGAGGTGGATCAGGGTGTCTGAGGAGACTCTGTAGAAGGACAGAGTGCCAGCAGGACAGTCCACATACACTGCTACTCTGTTAGAGACTGAGGAGGAGGAGAAGGAGGAGGATGATATGGATGTTTCTCTGTTATTGTGACAGACAGAGTAACCATCATCGGAGCAGCTGAGACTCCAGGATTGATCATTCCACCCAAATGAACAGTTATCACTGCCACTTTTCCTTCGGATTTTTCTATAAGTCACTGATATGTCAACATCTCCTTTCCACTCAACCTCCCAGTAACAGCGGCCAGTCAGGCCATTTCTACACAGCAGCTGAGGATGAACATCAAATCTGTCTGGATGATCAGGATATAAATGAACCTCCTCCACATGTGTCACCTTTCTTTTGTTGTCAGACAGTTTGAGGTTTGTGTGTACTGTGTTTGTATCTATTGTGAGTTGACAGGAATCTGATGGAGAGAACAAACACAATCCAGTTGCAGTTATTGTTATCATCTGTTGATTGATTGACACTATGATGACTTCTGACATCAGAGAGGTGAATGAGTGATTTGACAGTTTGAAGATGGTTGAATGTGTGCTGTTTTGTTTTCATGAATCACATTAAAAATGCACTTACACTTCCTCAGACCTGGTCTCAACCATCGGACACCAGCAGGCTCCACCCTGAAAGGAGGAGGGGGATCAGACCAGCACAGTCTCTTTCAGCATGCACACGAGGACATTACATCATCATACACTGATACTGCTAGACAGTGATAAAGGAACAGTCCAACATTTTCAGAAATATGTGGCTATCTGTGAACCAGTATCTTTCAAATGCCACTCCCCTCCCCCAAACAAAACAAAACAAAACAAAACAAAGAGAGTTGTTGATTCTCACCAAGCAGAAGGTCCATATACACAATCACCAGTGTTTCCAAGTCCCAAGCATAAGTATTAAGAAATTTAAAGAGAGCATACGGGGCATATTTAAAGAGAGCCTCCACCAGTGAGTGAATGAATAGTGGCATTGTAAAGCGCTTTGGGTGCCTTGAAAAGTGCTATATAAATCTAATCCATTATTATTATTATTAGTATTATTATTATTATTATTATTATTATATGGAACAAGCCAGGCAGGGGAACAAAGTGAAAAATGTAAAGACTGTGGGAAGACATATAGTTATAGATATGTCCAAAGATCCCAAAACAACTGCAAAGACACTAGTGAATGACTTAACGTAGTCGTGAATTGTACAGGGTGGGCCATTTATATGGATACACCGTATTAACATGGGAATGGTTGGTGATATTAAAGTCCTGTTTGTGGTACATTATTATCTGTGAGGGGGCAAACTTCTCAAGTGGGTGGTGACCATGGTGGCCATTTAGAAGTCGGCCATCTTGGATGCAACTTTTGTTTTTTCAATAGGAAGAGGGTCATGTGACACATCAAACTTATTGGTAATGTAACGTGAGGGTTCACTAGATGGTTTGGAATCTCTCTGAATAATTAGGAACAGCAAGATGGAGACGGATAACTTTTTAGCAGCCACTTTACTCTCAGCACACCGCAACAACAACCCACACTTCCTGTGTGCCGCCCTCATGAATACTTCACTGGCCTCTCAGAAGCCAGGAAATCTTATACTCAGATCAAAACAGGGAAAACAACCAGGTAGATATAACACATACTTATTACTGGTTTGAACATGTATGTCTAAACATTCAAACATGTAAACATGTAAATATCAAAACACGTAACCACCAAATAGCTACATAACTAGCTTTATAACCTTTGTAAACACCTCTTTGTATATCAAATTAGATTTAAATTTACTTCTACACTTTACAGTAATGCCACAAGAAAAACAATGGTTTTAATGTCTTCCTCCAGTACCAGACCTTTTCTCCATACCTGAGAGTTTCCAGTTTCCAGGATGGATTCTTCTGTTCAGGCACCAACAGCTTCATTCCCAAGTCTCCTGGATGATTGTAGCTCAGGTCCAACTTTCTCAAGTGGGAGTGGGAAGAACTCAGGGCAGATTCCAGAGAAGCACATCCGTCCACTGTGATCAAACAGCCTGACAGACTGCAGGTACATACCAAAAAAGAAGTGTTTTATTTTCTTCCCAGAGAAAGTGAGCTCCATCCCCTCAATTTAATTTACCTACATTTATAAAAATGTCTTAACTTTTTATAGCAGAGATAACACTACAATATAAGAGAAAGAACCACAACTCTCAGATGGTCCCCTGTCAGCAGCAATTGGTCACAGGAAGGAGGAAAAACGTTTTACAACTAGGAAGAGACCGCCAACAAAATCTTGCTCAGGGAGGTTTAACCATCTGCTTTAACATGTAGGTGATGTTGGTGCGAGTGAGGACAAACAGCCCATGAGTCCTGTGTCAGATTAGATAAGACTGACTGATAAGGTTCAGTAAATGCTTCAGTAAAAAGATTCAGGTAACTCAGGCGGGAAAAGCAGGGCTCTCCTCACATAGTCCATAACGTATATGGGGCACTACCAATGTCAACCGAGTTGGGCAGTGGAAGGAAATGTGAGCTATATTCACTGAGCACAGGTAAAATAGCATAATAAATTAAACAAACAAAAAAACATTAAATGGAACAAAATGCATCCAGGATCATTTAAGGATTAAATATTGTTTGGGACTGTGTAAATAAAACTAAATTAAAATTTTCACGATTATAAAACTAGGGCAAAAAATCTTGTTATTTTTATTAAGTTATACAAACAAAATGCAAAAGAAAAAAAAGAGCAGAGCACATCTTGATCTGACCTGAGAGTTTCAAGTTTGCAGTATGGACTCTCCAGACCATCAGACAGAAGCTTCAATCCCAAATCCTTCACGTTGTTGTTACTCAGGTCCAGCTCTCTCAAACTAGAGAACCGCATGCTAAGAACTGAGGACAGAGCTTCACAGGCTGTCTCTGCAAGGTTACAGTGACTCAGTCTGCAGATTTATACACAAGAACACAAAGAACACTGATATAAGTCACAGTCACCTCAAGGTGCTTTATGTTGTAAGGTAGACCCTACAATAATACATACAGAGAAAAACCCAACAATCATATGACCCCCCTGAGATAAGAAAGACAAGATAAAAAATTCAGGGTCACCTGATCTAGCCCTAACTATATGATTTAGCAAAAAGGAAAGTTTGAAGCCTAATTTCAAAAGTAGAGATAGTGTCTGTCTCCCAAATCCAAAATAGAAGCTGGTTCCATAGAAGAGGGGATTCAAAACTGAAGGCTCTCCCTCCCATTCTACTTTTGAATACTACAAACCACGGGCAGGAAACATGGCAGGTGCCAGGGCTGTCCCACCAGGAATGATTCTAAGACTAGCATGACCTGGGCACAATGCAAGAAATATGTCTGCAAGGAGCATGCACACACTCTCTTCACATCCTGTGTACAGTAGTGCAGAGAAAAAATTTGGCTGTTGGACAAGAACTGTTCCATGTTCTGACTATGTTCGTATTATTTTCTGTTTTCTGGTTGAATTTCACATGAAATATGTACCACCCCCTCCAAACAAACAGCAAAAACAAACAAAACATAACAAATTAATAAAAAAAAACCTTCAACTCTACCATTGCCAGTCCCAGGCCTGTATAAGAAAAGAGGAGGGGTGATTGAAAGTGATGTCATGGTGCTAGAGCAAAAATTAACAAGATTCATTCTAAAGGGCATGGATGTAAACACCACGAGAAAGAAACAGATCTAGAATTAAACATTTGACCTGATGGTGGTGCTAGAGAAAAGGTCATGTCATCACCAAAGACCAACAGGGTTCATCTACTTGTGGTTATTAATGTTGGCAGTAATTTTGAAAAGTTCTCAATTCAAACTTTTCAAGATACATTTATTCTAAATTAAAAGTTTGACTTCATGGCTTGATGGTGGCACTAGAATTTTATTATCAAGAGAATACTAATGTATTCAATAAATAAACAAAGTGCCTGACGCAAACAATTGGTCAACAATTGTATGTAAACCATTTTGTAGAGGTAAATAACCCCCATGGTAAAACGTGATAGTAATATTTGAGGAGAATAGGAGGGTTAACTGATAAGAAAACAGAATATATATTGATCTGACCGGAGAGTTGTCAGTTTAGAGTATGGAAACTTCACTCTTGAATCCTGCAGGTCGTTGTTACTTAGGTCCAACTCTTTCAGACTAGAGGACTGGGAGTTGAGAATTGAGGAAAGAGCTTCACAGCTTTTCTTTGAGAGGTTACAGCCACTCAGTCTGAAAAATAAAAGATAAACTGAAAACACTGTTGTAGTGCAATGACAGTACACTGAAGTATTATTAGATTTAGCAATTTTTTAAGCAGTCTTGATCAACAATGTCAAAATTATTTTTGTAATTTTTTCTTAATTTCTTTTCTTCTTTGAGGCATCAAACAGTTCAATGCTCCCTGACCGCTAAGGACTCAACAACAATTATCTTATGTCTATGTTCAAAAAGTAAAAATCTCTCTCTCTCTCTTACACACACACAAACACACACAATTTAAACAAACCAACAAAAAAACAAAATAAATCATCCACTTGCATTGTAACTGGCTTCTGTACATTTTGGAAATGTTGTTTATATTTTTAGGTAGGACGGTGGGGCAGAAATTGGATTAATTGTAATTCAGAAAAGGGTCCCATGTTCATCTTTCTTTTGTTTTGTTTTTTTTGGGGGGGGGGGGGGGGGGGGGGGGGTGCTAAATGTGGGTTGTCGTAAAAATTTGTGCTATCTCAATGTTAAGATATAATCTAACAATACTGTGTCAGAATAAAACGTAATTTTACATTATACATTAACAGAAATGCATACAGTCTTGAAAACTTTGGATTATTACAAAATCACAGAACTACAAAAAAACCTAGGAGTTTCTTTCAATTTTAAAAAAGTAATTTAGAGATATCGGTTGACCTGACCTATGAGGGAAGCAAACAGGAAATCATTTAATATATGACTGTTCTATTTTCAATCATTTGTGAAATCAACCATTTTTAAATATAGTGATGAGTATATATTCACTTACAGAGCTTTGTTGGAAGTTTTGACCACTGGCAGCAGCCTCAGAAAAGCCTCCTCTGAAACAGAGTATTTCTTCAGGTCAAACACATCCAGATCTTTTTCTGATGACAGTAAGATGAAGACCATAGCTGACCACTGAGCAGGAGACAGTTTATCTGTGGAGAGACTTCCTGAACTCAGGAACTGTTGGATCTCCTTCACTAGCGAATAATCGTTCAGTTCATTCAGACAGTGGAACAGATTGATGCTTTTCTCTGCAGACAGATTCTCACTGAGCTTCTTCTTGATGTACTCGACTGTTTCGTGACTGGTCTGTGAGATACTTCCTGTCTGTGTCAGCAGACCTCGTAGGAGAGCCTGATTGGTCTGCAATGAAAGACCCAGAAGGAAACGGAGGAACAAGTCCAGGTGTCCATTTGGGCTCTGTAAGGCCTTGTTCACAGCACTCTGGTGGAGATACTTTATACTACTTTTCTTTTTAAAAAAGAAAGACTTCTGGGAGGTTGGTTGTTGTTTTTCCAGCAGATTGACTCCAGAGTTGATGAAGGTCAGATGGACATGAAGAGCAGCCAGAAACTCCTGAACACTCAGATGGATGAAGCAGAACACCTTGTCCTGGTACAGTCCTCTCTTCTCTTTAAAGATCTGTGTGAACACTCCTGAGTACACTGAGGCTGCTCTGATATCGATGTCACACTCTGTCAGGTCTGATTCATAGAAGATCAGGTTTCCTTTCTGCAGCTGATCAAAAGACAGTTTTCCCAGAGACTTAATCATCTTCCTGCTCTCTGGACTCCAGTGTGGATCTGTCTCAGCTCCTCCATCATACTTGACCTTCGTCACTTTGGCCTGAACCACCAGGAAGTGGATGTACATCTCAGTCAGGGTCTTGGGTAGCTGTCCTCCCTCTCTGGTTTTCAGCACATCCTCCAGAACTGTAGCTGTGATCCAGCAGAAGACTGGGATGTGGCACATGATGTGGAGGCTTCGTGAAGTCTTGATGTGGGAGATGATCCTGCTGGCCTGCTCCTTATCTCTGAATCTCTTCATGAAGTACTCCTCCTTCTGTGGGTCAGTGAACCCTCTGACCTCTGTCACCATGTCAACACAGTCAGGAGGGATCTGACTGGCTGCTGCAGGCCGTGTGGTTATCCAGAGGTGAGCAGAGGGAAGCAGTTTCCCCCTGATGAGGTTGGTCAGTAGCACATCCACTGAGGTGGACTTTCTAGGGTCAGTTAGGATTTCAGTTTTGTGGAAGTCCAGAGGAAGTTGACACTCATCTAGACCATCAAAAATGAACACAACCTGGAAGTCTTCAAAGCTGCAGATTCCTGCTTCTTTGGTTTCAGTAAAGAAGTGATGAACAAGTTCCACCAGGCTGAACTTTTTCTCTTTTAGTATATTCATTTCCCTGAAAGGGAATGGAAATATGAACTGGATGTCCTGGTCGGCTTTGTCTTCAGCCCAGTCGAGGGTGTATTTCTTTGTTAAGACTGTTTTCCCAATGCCAGCCACTCCCTTTGTCAGCACTGTTCTGATTGGTTCATCTCTTCCAGGTTGGGCTTTAAAGATGTCTTCTTGTCTGATTGTTGTTTCTGGTCTATCTGGTTTCCAGGATGCTGTTTCAGTCTTTCTGACCTCATGTTCATCATTGACCTCTGCAGTTCCTCCCTCTGTGATGTAGAGCTCTGTGTAGATCTGATTCAGAAGGGTTGGGTTTCCTTCTTTAGCGATCCCCTCAAACACACACTGGAACTTCTTCTTCAACTTCGTTTTAAGTTTACACTTACAAATTGCTGCAACATGTTCTGAAAACAATAAAAAAAAAACCAGAAAACAATGAAATGAAATGCATATGACGATTTGTGCCCCCTAAAATATGCATGTGTAATGTTTTTGTTAACATTAATGAGACATTACTAAATGTTCCATTCATCCAGCAGCTTAAATATCTAGAGAAATTGTCTTACTGCTCTGCAGACGGTCAGCCAGCTCCTCCTGCTTCAGTTTCCTTAGGAAGTGCAATGTGATCTTCACAAATGCTTCTCTGCTGCTCTGCTGCTCATCATCCTCACCCTTCAAAACCTCCTCATTCACAATCTTATTCTCTACGCATTCTGGGTAATCTGGACTCAGAACCTTCTGGATCTTCTTCAGCTCATTCTTTACAAAAAGGATGATATTGTCCTCCAGCAGCTGGAACAGAATACTTTATGAATGACCCAGTCAGACTGAAATCATGCAGCCAAACATCAGATCCATGTTGGACAATCCACTGGTCGAACAAAGAGCAGCATGGAGATGACTGTGAACAGATGACTGGACTTTCTCATTGGTAACTTTATACATTTGTGTCACGTCTTAATTGACTGTTCAGCTGTTCTCAGTAGGATGATGCACCTCTTTTTTTTTGCTGCTAAATATGATACCATCACTCTCAACTTCCATCTACCTAACACCCACTCACTTAAGAGCAAGGGACATATCTTCTATGATCTCTTTACCAACTGTAAGCTAGACTTTCTCTGGTCAACTGAGACTTAGCAATGCCCAATGACTTGCCTCAGTTGAATTAATCCACTCCTCCTGGGTTTGTTAACATCTTTCAATCCTGTAGTACTGGCCGGGGACTAGTACTGGCTCATCTATCATGAGAGGTGAAAAGTCATACTAGTCTCTGCTCCTGTGTCAGTTCTTTTGAATCTACTGTGTGTTAAATGTCTGTTCCTACTCCTAGCATTATTTCAACTGTCTACCATTTCCCTAAACTCAACAATCAGTTCCCAAATGATTTTGCTGCCTGCCTCACATCTATCACAGTATTAATAACTCTCTCATCAGAGATTTTGTATCTTACCTTGAGAGTTTGGATTTCAGCAGCATATTGGTGTTGCTACTCAGTCTAAAGGAAACATTTGAAACCTGATTTGCTGCTCTGGTGTAACCCCGCTTACCTATGAAACTCTCTTTATTAACAATTCTCTATTAATAATTCTCTCTCCAGTAGCATTGACTCTTTCATAGACATTCAGAGTTTATTCACCATTGAAGAACTGATTTCACTCTACAACACTGAACTCCATGAAAAAAGAAAAGATCTGTTTTCTCCTCTTTCTCTACCCCCTGAGTTTACACCTGAACTTTGACTATTACTGTCACAAACTTTAGAGGCTCTACAAAAGAACTGGACTTGTATAAAAATCATAAACGACATTATAAGGACAGCATCGCTCAAACTTGCCCAGTTACTATTGTCATATTATCTCTTCTAATGAAGGTAACACCAAGTCACTCTTTTCATTGCTTAACAACATCATCCAGTCTCCAAAAGTTGATTCTGTTCATCTGGACGTAGCGTTTTGTGGGAGAAACATTTCGTCACTCATCCAAGTGACTTCTTCAGTCTCAGCTGACTGCAGGTTTCCCCAATCTTATAAATAGTACATTTGCATAATGACAATCTGCATGTCTTTGGACGGTGGGAGGAAGCTGGAGTACTGGAGGTATTTTATCATTCATTTCTTCTCCATGTACTATCTTTCATAAATACAACAACAATTTCCACTGACACACAAATGACATCCGGCTTAACAACAAATCTACCTTGCCTCCCTCCTCACTCACTGACTATATATCGAAAACAAAATCCTGGTTGTCTTCAGATTTATTCAAAATAAATAGCGACAAAACTAACTAACCTCATTAGTGTAAAATCAACACGATCCAAAACAATTTTTCCTTAGTCAGTGACTGTTCCTCTGTCTCCCCCTCCTCACGTTTTAAGAGTCTGGGTGTCATTCTCGACAATACATTATACTTTCATTCATTGTATTTGCATCAATAATAATAATAATAATAATAATAATAATAATAATAATAATAATAATAATAATAATAATAATAATAATAATAATAATAATAATAATAATAACAACAACAACAACAATAATAATAATAATAATAAGTATTATTATTATTATGTAGATGTTTTGTTTAGTAGTAAAGTAGTTGTTGAACATGTGCAGACCATAAATATGGAGTCCAGTTGTGTTTCATGCTGCTGGGCAGACTGACCACAGGGAAACTCTGAGCTGTTCTGGCCCACTCTGTGGAAAAATCATGAAGAATTAGTCCAAGTACAGGATGCCGATCCACCACATCTTTGATTGCACCATTAATGCTAAATACGGGTTGATGAGCAGCATGCGCTCACAATCAGATTAGTTCGTTTTTCTCCTTTTCAGAGAAAACCTTTCATACATTCTTAAACCTGTTAGAAGACATACAGCATGAGTATTTTGAACTAAATGCAAGCGATGGAGTGTTGAATACCTAAACAGAGAGAATTGCAGCAGTCCAGTTTAGAGGTGATGAAGGCATGAATAATTTTCTTTTAGATTTTTAGGAGGAAGATAAGGCTTCGCTTTGGCAATTTCATGTAACTGACAAAAAAACTGTTTTTCACAACTGTGGACGCTTGCTTCTCTAATTTAAAAGAGCTATCTAAAAACACTCAGAGATTTCTTACAGTGTGGGAGTGATAACAAGCAAGAGGCCCAAGAGTATCCATTAACTTATCCAAAGGGGCATGACTTCATAAAACAATAACTTCGGTCTTATTTTCGTTTAGGGTGAGAAAATTCAGTCTTTAACATCATGTAGACAGTTAAGGAAAGGTGGCAGTGGGACAGAGACATCCAGTATCAAGGGGAAGTAAATTTGGATGTCATCAATATAACAGTGAAAGGCAATGTTGTATTTCTTGAAAATAGATCCCAAAGGCAGGATGTATAAGGAGAAGGGAGTTGGGCCCAAAACAGACCCATGTGGCACACCGCAACAAATAGGGGCGGAGGAAGAGGAGTATTCTTCAGTAGCAACAGAAAAGGACCTCTCTGATAGTTATAATTTAAACCCTGTTTAATACGGCTCCTTTAAGACCAACAATGTGTTGAAGTCTCGATAAAAGAATGTTATGTTCAGCTGGACTAGAACAACAGAAAATCAAACATGCCAGAACATGTTGAATAAAAAAAGTTAGCTAGCTCTTCAACCACTAGTTCCAAACTAAAGTTGTGTTGGGATTAAATAATTTGCAGTGCCTCAAAAATACTATGCTTTTTATTAATAATAAGTGTTATAAAGTTATAAAGTACAGTATTAAGTGGACACAGCCCTGAAAAATAAAGGCATGAAACCATGTGTGCTGCAAGAGTAGAAAGCTGCAGACTCTTGCTCACACTTGCGTGGGAAAATGTAGATAAGAGGGGACCATCTCTAGTGGAAGGTTACTGAGACACTGTTGTTTAGACTAGAATGAGAGCGCGTCTGGAATAAAACTGTTAGGGGCACAGCACCATTTTGAGATCCGTGGCAACGTGTCATGCAGGACGCATCTCCATTCTAGAAGTAATGTGAAAGAGAAATAAAGGGTTAAATGGTCTACTGAGCAGTGTTTTGTCTTCCATCGGATGCCTCTGAGGAACCAAAAGAACTCAGCGAAGTGTTGATATTTACAGTTGGCATCATACATCATACAGTTAGTAAAAGCAGAGAATAGTGAGCAGCGGTCAATGACTTTATCATGCATAACTGACGCACAGGTCCCTCACTGTTCAACTCCACATTACACACTGCGATATTAAACATCACTGGGAAATGATCTGATATCCCACAGTCCTTGATTTCTGTAATACAAACATCCAGACTGTTTGACAGCACCTGAACAAGTGTGTGGCATTTCGTGAGTTGGATCACACCCACTGAGTAAGATTAAAGTGTCCATAAGGGGAAGGAAGTCCTTTACTAGTGGTCTAGTCTCACAGCGTACATGGATGTTAAACTCAACAACAATTAAAACACGGTCATATCCTAGCATAAGATTCCCTAGTAAGTCTGCAACATCAAGATTAAAATCCTTAATGCATTTCGGTGGACGATACACCACAGCTCAGAGGACTGAGGGAGTGGAGTTCAGTTCCAAAAACTGCACCTCAAAGCTGGGGTAGAAAAAAGGTGGCAGTTGCCGACAGCGAAATTTGTTTTTAAACACCAAAGCTAGCCCTCCATCTCTACCAGTGATCCGGGAAGTTCCGAGAAGGAAGAAAACTCACTGGGTCGAAGCCAAGTTTCCGTCAGGAATATAAAATCCAGTCCTGATGAGATTAAAAAAGAAAAAAAAAAGTCATTTCAGATAAAAGCCTTGTTTGCCAACAACATATATCCAACAACATCAAGCAGTTAAATCAGCTCTCAAAGACTTCATGTTACTAACAGCTCACCTCTCTGCAGCAGATGCCTGCTGGACTTTAAAATTAATGAAACGTTCATTAGAGTCGTCAGTCTTTAAGGACACACAGCTGGGTGGAGGTTCAGGCTGGTTCCTGTGAATAATGATGAAGCAGTGATGTGAGTGCTGAGCTGTGACATGGAGAAGAGTCATGGACAGTTAGAGATGGTCATCTCACCTCTGAGCTTTGGTCTGGCTGTCATGTTCCCCACACAGAGTGGTTTTAGAGGGAGGGACTCCCTCCTCTCTGTCCTCACACGGATCCATGCTGCCGAATTCACATCCACGTCAGCTCACACAAACCTTCTACCTTCACCTGCAGAGGAAACACCAATCATTCATGTGCACATCAACTGAAATACTATTAATGCTATTGTATAAGTTTAGCGTGACTTGTTTTTTCTTGTCTTTTCTCATTTTCACAAAACACAAGAGATGTAACATTTCTTTTAGTTGCCGATGTTCCTGATGTTGGTCTTGCCGTGCCTTGGTCCTCTAAACTACTGAAGTGATGCACTGTACAGTAGTAAGTAACATAAATATAAATGTAACATAAAAAGTTACAAATATTTTACTAAATGTTGTAAAAAATGACTCGAAAAAACATGTTTTTGTAAGGTTTTGAGCTAAATGTGGAAAGATGTTGATGTTAATTTCAGCACGTTTCCCTTTACAAACGGCGCCCCATAGTGTAGCCTTAATGTGGTCAGACTTTTTAATTGGTTGCTCCTAAATACACTTTTATTGTAGCTCTGTTTTACTTGCAAATGTGTGTGAAATGCTCACGTTTACATCATTTAACACATGGGCACACAGTAATCAAATTACTCAATGATTCGGTCCAGCACTATAATAGATATAGAATGACTGAAAACAGAAAGGAAGCTGTTTATCAAGAACCCAAAAACACAAGAACAGCTTTAACAGATGAGTCAGCTATCTGGGCTACGATGATGTTAAATCATTTTTTATTGCACAGAAGATTAGAGATGATCTGCCAACACAGTCTCATTCCTAACTCATCAGAGAACCTCTGTGATCACATTTTGGACACATCTGGAACCGACAGCAAACCAATTCTTTACAATTTGTTTTACATTGCTCGCATTTATCACTGTGATCACAAACTACAAAAGGTAACTGTTGAGGAAATTTTAAATAAACTGCAAACACCCGGTAAGCATCTTTTTGAAGCAGAGTTTATTATACACACTGCATGTGGAGAGAGGGCTCTGGTCACAAACCAGAATGGTCTCTAAAGATGGGCGCTGCCTTACATATGACCCGGCCAAACTCATGGACAAAGGAAACTCCTCAGCACATCACGTAGCTCTATACCTCCCAGTTCAGCTCATCCTCGAACCCTTCCCCCCAAAGGAGAATTACGACCAACCGGCACCTCCCTTATGCGGTGCCTATATGCCTGTAACCCACATGCAATGACCCCACTGTGAAGGTGTGATAAACATAAGGCCCACTTGAGATAACATCCTACATGCATATAACTATGTGACAAAGTGATACTATTATTACCAATGTAAAATACATATTACTACATAGAATAAAGAAATCTTCCATCACAAAACTATTTCCACATCAGCTACACCAACAGAGAGCTGACAGACAGATAGTCCAAGAGGATTTAATGATACCATCAAAATTATTAGTTTAGCCTTTAGTTATAGAACATAATTCACATGCAGACATCACAATTATAGAATTTAATAAATCCAGAGCTACAAACGTAGAGAAATGTTTTTTTTAAAAACCTTAAAGTTATGAAATATTACAGTGCTCTATAAATACAGTCAGGTCAGTTCAGCTCCATTAGTTTCTGTGACGCCAAAATTATCAGCTGTTAGCAGAGGAATGTTTTTAACTGTACACTTCCTCATGCCTGAGTGTGTCACGCTACATGTGGGTCTGAGTGTGAACATTAACTTGGTTATTACAACTTTATTCTTCTCTGTTCTTTCTGTTTTTAAATACGTGCTTCTGTTTTTCATCAACAAATAGGAGTCCTTGTTAAAGTGGTTCAGATCTTCACACCTGAACATTTCGCTGAGTTTTTTATACATACACCGGATCCCAAATTATTATACAAATTGTGTTTATTTAAGTTTCATAAAGATTAAATAAGTTGTTTTTCAATTAAACTCAAGGATGGAATTGTGGTGTTAGAAACAGTTGGAAGTCACGCACACAAAGAGACACACATTCTGTGGCCACACACACACACACACACACACACACACACACACACACACACACACACACACACACACATTCTCACATTCTCACATGCATACACACTGTGGTGGTGGTGATCTTTGGATCACTGAAATCAAATCACAATGATGAAGGTTTCTGCTGGGCAAATACATCAGATTAAGAGAGCAGCTGCTAAAAGGCCATTAAAAAGCAGCAAACACATATTTTAAGTTGCAGGTGCCTCTGCAGCCCCGCAAACGTCAAGCTGTAGGATCCTCCAGAGACTTGCAGTTGTGCATAAATCTTCTATTCGGCCACCCCTAACCAATGCTCACAAGCAGAAATGGTTGCAGTGGGCCCAGAACTACATGAAGACTAATTTTCAAACAGTCCTCTTCACTGATGAGTGCCGTGCAACCCTGGATGGTCCAGATGGATGCAGTGGTGGATGCAGTGGTGGATGGTTGGTGGACGGCCATGATGTCCCAACAAGGCTGCGTCGTCAGCAGGGAGATGGTGGAGTCATGCTTTGGGCCGGAATCACGGGAAAAGTGCTGATCGGCCCCTTTAGGGTCCCTGAAAGTGTGAAAATGACCTCTGCAAAGTATGACTGACCACTTTCTTCAATGGTACAAAAAGAAAAACAGTGCTGTCCGCAACAAAATCATCTTCATGCAAAACGATGCACCATCTCAAGCTGCAAGGAATACCTCTGCATCATTGGCTGCTATCGGCACAAAAGGAGAGAAACTCATGGTGTGGCCCCCATTCTCCCCTAACCTCAATCCTATTGAGAACCTTTGGAGCATTCAAGCAAGCAAAACAGGTGGGAGGCAGTTCACATCCAAACAGCAGCTCTGGGAGGCTATTCTATTCGAAAATTATGTTGACTGTCATTTGAATCACTATTTAGGAAAATCAGAGAAAAATACCATTTGCATAATAATTCTGAATGCAGTGTAAAGACTAATAATCAGTACTGATTAGTTTTTATTTTTTGTTTATTTGTGCTTCTGATTGCATTTCCTATTGTGATTGAATGCAACATAGATCTTAACCTTTACATAAAGGACTCAACTGACTCAAATAACATCAAGTGAGCCTTTGAAAACTGTTCAAAAGGAAGAAATGTAAAAGCATTTTACAAAAAATCTGAAGACGTGGGACGTCAAAATGGAGAGAAAGGCAAGAGACCACACCTTGTCCAACTATCATTGATTAAAAGCTTAAAATGCTAAACAAGAAAACTCAGACTCAAATCCACTGATTCATCCAAAAAGAGAAAGTACAAAGTAAACTCGACAGCGACACAAAGACATGGAAAAGTTGCCAAATACTTTTCTGCACATCATGCATGATGTAAGTCACATCGCTCTTGAATTTTCTTCTGTTGTTCATGTTTTTACTGAAACATTCTGCTTCTTTACTTCATCTTGTTTCAACAATAAAACCAGTACAAATTCAGTAAAACCTGAACGTCCACTTCTCAGCAACAAACTAATTTGTCTAATGGATGTGAAGTTTCATACAGATCCATTTAAACTGTTGTTCACAGTAACAAATGTTTCAGTGTAGTTACTGATAACCAGTGTCTTAAAAAAAGAGTGATCAAAGTTTGTCCTGAAGTAAGAGCTGAACATCTGGTTCAAACATCACAGAGCAGAAACAAACAGTCAAACTGTTAAAGGAGGAGACAAAAAAAACTTACAGTTTCTTCACACAGAGACACGAACAACAAGCTCCACACCTGGACATTAAACAGGGACACACAGGTGAGCTGCTTACAGGAAGGAGGTGGGACTCCACCTGAAGCAGGACAGGTGGGAGGGGCTAAGCTCTGTGTGTGTTGATGCTGTAACATTTAAAAATATGTTGTCTGACTGCTCAGACTAAATCTAGTCAGAGTAAAGTTCGCATGCTGACGTGTGAGTACACGAAACCTTGTTGAAGCTGCAGGTGTGAACACACTAATCACAGATCGTCTCTAAAACACTGTTTACTTTGCTTGGAATATAAAAGCTTCAAATGTTCAGCATGTTTCTCTGGATTACTTAATATATTATCATGCTTTTTACAACTACACGAATGTACTATTGCTGTGTGATTTATTACTGTTACTGAAGGTCCCGTATAGTAAAGGGACCTCTGACTAATACGGCGGGGTCCCTGTCGGCTCGTAGCCAAAAAATAGCTTTACTTTGTTGTGTGGGTCAACTTTGCTTGCGAGAGACAGAGAGAGGCGTTGAAAGGCTGCTCCAACGGAACTTATTGTTTCGGAGGAAAACACGAACACGGTGTACAGTCGAGTCTTAATAGCTTACTTACAACTGGGCTCGTCAGGCACTCTTCTTGGCTGCAGTGGTTATTATTATATTTACATGCTTCCAGCTCTTATTTTTGCTCGATGACAACTCGTACCTTTCCACTCACCTTTTTCTCCCTCCTCTTGCTCACAGACACATAACGTGTATGGCAGTCCATTCTCAATGCAGCACAGACTACACTGTCCATGATGCTACATTCTTTAGAGCTATACCTGTAGCATTCTGCCTATTCGGTCTTTAAGTGATGACGTTTCAAATTCTGCTTCTGGGCCCAAAGTAGTCTGCATTGCAAATGCAAAGACATTTTTTAAAACGTATGTCAAAGTGTAACCGACATGAAACTCCCCTGGGACAACAGATGGAGCGCTGGTGTTGTGCAGGATGTAGGATCTAGTAAAGATGCAGGAGGAGAACTGTACCGGTGAGTTAACAGCATATCACTGCGTCACACACCAAGAGACGCTGTGTGGTAAAGTCCTAAAAATGGAGCATGTAATGATCACCGTGACGCAGGCTGTACATTTTATCTGAGCTAAAAGTTTAAATCACCGTCAATTTCAGTCTTTTATGTGGGAAATAGATTCAGAGTTTGCCGACATTCCTTATCATACAGACGTCCGCTGGCTGAGTTGGGGAAAAGTTCTCAACAGAGGTTTTGAGCTCAGCAAGGAAATCTGTCTGTTCATGGACATGGCATGTATGATGCGGCGAAGGCATTTCAAGTGAAGCTGTCACAAATGCACCAGTGCAACTTGCCTCACGTTCCCTGTTGCCAAGTAATGTTGAACAAAGTCGGCGCACTTTGCTCCGCTAACATCACTGTTTTATCCCTTGTTCTTCCTGTTTTGAAAAACCGTCTTTCTCACTGAACTGCTCACTAAACTAGAATTGTATTTGCTGGAAAGTGACAGAAATATAATCTCATAATAATTATTACAAGAGCAGGTTGGGATGCATAATTGATAACAGGAAAATACACTGCTCGGTTACGTCAAATCATCATCAATGAATGTGGTAAAACAGCATCTACAGCTTTATCATTTGAGATGAATTTTTCCACACGTCCACTCTTACCTCTTCCTCTTTGTCCTCCTCTCTCAATCCTTGTTAAATCTTACAGTGAATAAAAGACATGAACTGATCCACATCTGTTTATAACAATATTCAAACCCAGTCTGCAGCTGGACACTCACAGGTAACATCATTTTGACTTGCTGTCACCTTGATCTGCAGCTATACCGGAAAAAAACACTGAAGCCCAATTCCATCAGAATAGGAAGAGAAATCTTTAACAAACTAAAATAATAAATTGCATCATCTCCTCAGCTGGCGACTCGCAATATACCAGCAGACTAGTGGATCAATAGGTTCAAGTTAGCTATTCATTTCTAGTGGTTTTAAAATACACCATCTACTAGTTTTATACATGATTTAGAGAACAAATACAAATAAGCAGACACTTTATAAGTCACAGCAACGTCCCCGCACTATCAGAACAGTTTGAACTTTTGCTAAATTTCAGTTAAAGTGTGTTTTAAATTGGTGTCACTAATCTTCTTTCTGCCGTAACAACTAAAGTCTTATTAGTCAATCAATGACTGAATGATTGTTTTTGACTACATCTTTTCTATTAAAAATAATGTTTGAGTTGTACAAGTTATTCTACAAATATTTAACTTAAATATAATATCTATGTTAAAGGATTCCTAGATCACCATATGACATGTAACGTTTACCTACAGTTGAAGTAGGTAAACGTTCCATGTTAAATTTAAATCAGGTATTTTTATCTCATAACAATGAGATATGGTGTAAGCTGTTGCTAACATATCAAAATGTCGTGTCGGAAACACTCTGGACTCGTCCGGGATTTGAACCCGGGCCCGCTTACACCCAAAGAGCTCGCAGATGTTTGGTTACTTTGTCACTATGCTGACTAACTGTCTTTGATTTGTTGGAAACGGTGATATTTAGCACAAAATCCAACAGGCTTTATATCAGAAAGCTAATCTTTCACATACACCGTAATAATGAAATCACCGTCCTCCACTGCTTTATGTTGGCAGGTTCTAAGTAGAGAGAGTCTGACTAGACGTTGTTACTGGGAAGTGGAGTCGAGAGGGAGAGGGGTTAAAGTTGCAGTCACATACGAGAATGAAGAACATCAGTGTAGATTTGAAATGAATGCTAGAGGTGAAACACACCGTGGTGTAATAATCATTTATTACACACGGGCAATTCAGGATGTAATATAGATTCTAACTTGAAAGTTCCTCTTCGTAAGGTTAAGATTAGTGGTATAGGTTGTATCACAGAGTCTCCCGGCCTCCCCTTCCTACCTTGTACTCATACATGAGTAGTAATATGTATGTGCTTTTATCACCCCCCCGCCACCACCACCCACCAGCTCTTTTGCACTATTGTATTGTAGAGATGCTATATGCTCCTCAGCCCCCGAGCTTTACAGGGTTTAGGCTGATCGTTTATTTTTCTCAGTGTATGTAATGACAGGGAAAGTCTTATAGCTACCAGAGGGGTTGAAAACAGGAGGTTAAATCCTTACCCTCCAAAACTTCGAAGAGCGCACGACATGGTTTAAAGACTCCCCTTTTTATACAGGGGAGCAACTGGAGTGGTTTGCACTGTCTGTTTAGCCAGGTTGATGACGCCATCAAGAGGGACAGACACAACACTGCATACGAGGGTATTAGAAAACGCCTTGTTTTTGACAATTTAGTGTCAAAAACAAGGTGTTTTCTAATATTCCTATAGAGGATGCAGCGCAACTGTGGGACCTCGCAGAGGGTCTGCTAATCCAGACCCTGCCGACTCCTTCCCCCACTCCACAAGGCTGCACTGCAGACCCAACTGGATCAGACCTGTCAGAGGAAACAGTAATCAACATTAAACTCGCAACCCTCCACCTGCTGGAGATTGTGCTGAATGAGTATCAACAAGAGATAACGGGGATGTCCAAAACCATGGGCTGCATCTTCCTGAAGATGCATTTGTAGGCCGATTACATCACAGCCAGGTGACGAAGGCTGTCCAAAACTGTAGACTCCTCCAAATGCAGCTGACAAATGTGTCCTTTATTCAAATGCATCTGAGAACAGGTGAGTCTTCAACCTGGATTTAAATAAACTGAGTGTTTTAGCTGATCTGAGGATTTCTGGGAGTTTGTTCCAGATATATGGAGCATAAAAGCTGAATGCAGCTTCTCCGTGTCTGGCTCTGACTCTGGGAACTGATTAAAAAACCGGATCCAGATGACCTGAGGGATCTGGAAGGTTCATACTGGGTCAGGAGGTCACTGATGTATTTTGATCCTAAACCATTCAGAGCTTTATAAGATAAGATACCTTTATTAGTCCCACAAGGGGAAATTTCAGAACTTTAAAGTCTATCCTCTGACGAACAGGCAGCCAGTGTAAAGACCTCAGAGCTGGACTGATGTGGTCCACTTTTTTGGACTCGAGCAGCAGAGTTCTGAATGAATATTGGGTGTGGGGGGAGATTACCATTTTATGACTAAGGATGTTGTTAGAAACAGTTGGAAGTCACGCACACAAAGAGACACACATTCTCTCACACACACACACACACACACACACACACACACACACACACACACACACACACACACACACACATTCTCACATGCATACACACTCACACACACACATTCTCACATGCATACACATGTTTACACATACACACTCATAGTGCCTTGTCTTAGAACCATTTGGGTGGGAGGTGCTTTTGCTGTGATGTGTATTGTGTGAACTGTTTTGGGAGATTTGAGATCGGCCTGTAGTTGTTCATTTGTGTCATGTCAAGATTGTCCTTTTTCAGTATAGGTTTAATTACAGTTTTTAGTTGTTCTAAAAACACACCTGACATTAAAGAAATGTTGAAGATCTGTAACAGGTCTGATTCCAAAGTCTTTGAGACCTTTTTGGAAAAAACTTGTTGGCAGGACATCTAAACAGCAAGAGGAGGAGTTCAGTTGACCAAAGATCTCCTCCAGGTCTTTGCTGTTAATAGGTTTAAACTGTTTCATGGTGTTTAAACTGTTTTTTGGTGGACACAGTACATATTCTGGATCTGCTGTTGATGTACCAATTGTTTGTCTAATCTTTTTGATTTTGTCTGTGAAGAATTTGGCAAAGTCATTGCAGGCCATGGTTGAATGAAGTTCAGCTGCCACTGACACAGGAGGGTTTGTTAGCCTGTCAACTGTAGAAAATAAGACCCGAGCATTATGGCTGTTTTTAGTGATGATGTCAGAGAAGTAGGACCTCCTTGCACTCCTCAGTTGTAAATTATAATTGTGAAGTTTCTCTTTATAAATGTCATAATGAACCTGGAGGTTTGTTTTTCTCCATCTGCGCTCAGCTTTCCTACACTCTCTTTTTTCATTTTTCACCAGTGTGGAGTTTCTCCATGGAGACTTTTTCCTTCCAGAGATAACCTTCACCTTAATGGGAGCAATAGTGTCCATTACATTTAACATGTTAGCATTGAAGCTATTGACGAGCTCATTGACTGACCCTCTGGACAGGTCAGAGGTTAATGGGAAGACCTGGTTAAAAATCTCACTACCGTTTTCAGTTATACACCGTTTTGTGATCACTGCTGTTGATATATTTGTGTGGGCTGAAATTTTACTTTCAAAGAAAACACAGTAATGATCAGACAGGCCCACATCAGACACAGTAACCTTTCAAATGCTCAGGCCCTTGGAGATCAGTAGGTCAAGAGTACGGATGGGTACCGGTATCGGTTCTGACATAAACGGTAGTAACCAGACCGAAAAGCAGCGCACATTTCAGTGCTTTATTTCGGTGCTAGCCAATCAGTTTACCTTTGCAAGCGTAGTAAGCAGGCCCAGGTACGTAAGTTCTGTTAGAGCAGAGCTACAGATTAAAAATGCCCAAGGCAAAGCGGTCAAAAGTCTGGCTGTACTTCACAGCAAAAGATGTAAACATATCAGATTGTAGCGGGAAAATGATTCTGTGAACCTTTCTGCAGATCTTTAGGAGTGCTCATCATTACATTGCATACTTCTCATTGCTCCTGTTCACTGTATTATTCCATTCTGTTCTATTCTGGTACATTGTATTAATGCATTACAGCACATACTGTTCAATTAGCAGCACTTCAGTTTTAAAATTAATAGCATAGAGTATGCAACATCATGTCAACTACATCATTAACAGATAATATTTTAAATTCTCAGTATCTCTCTTACACATGCAAACTCACACACACAAAAGCTATGTCCCAATTCATAGGCCGCACATTTTGGAAGACCCGGCCTTCGTGGTCTGCGTGGGCCGGCTCCTTCGAAGACCGAGAAGGCCTTCTGGTTGCATACTCTATGCTGATGCAAGCTCAGCAGCCTGTAACAAGTGCTTTAAGGTGATACTTAATACTCTGCCCCATTCATGAGAATATCATCAGGTAAACCAGAGACAGGCTCTAATGTTTTATTCTCCATAGCAATAATACTGACAATTAATTCGCGACTGTTACTCTTGAACATTGGTGAAAGCAAGAATGTCTGCCAAACTTATGCTAACGATTAAAACCACCTAAAGCTGCAAATAACACAGTAATATCAGCACTAAAGAAAAAGTCTAATCAATCATCAAAGAAACCAAAAAAGTGGCAGCAGTGTTTTTACATTACTTACCATTTGCAGTGGAAGAATACACTGACGGAATAAAACATGGGAGCCTTGTTTTCCTTACATGGCTAAACAAACACAAGATGAAGTCCCACCCAAATAAAGTCAGTCATTAACTAGACAACAAAAGTTTAACTAACAGGTGATGGTATGGTATGCAAAGAAGAAAAGCGCAACTGCAAGATCAGTAACAATGATTACAGAGAAAAAAAACTGTAGACTAAAACACACATTTATCCAGTTTTCTGTCAATGACTTCTGTCTATTTAAGTTTAATGAACTCGGCAGAGACGCCATCAGATTCACAAAGCCAAAGTCCAGCATAGAGCGGCTGAGTGAATGTGGTCTGGACTCTGTGGAGGAGAGTCATGGTTTCAGAGACGCTGTAGAAAGACAGAATACCTGCTCTGTGATCCAGGTACACTCCTACTCTGGAGGACCGAGGACCTGAGAGGACAGTTTGGATTTTGTTGTACCAAAATTCATATTTGTTGATATAACACTTCAGTGACCACGATTTTTGATTGAATCCAAAAAAACACAAGTCTGATTTTCCTACTCTTCGGATATTCTTGTATGTGACTGCTACTTCAACTCCTTTTCCTCTCCACTCCACCTCCCAGTAATAACGTCCAGTCAGACTCTCTTTACTCAGGATCTGAAGCCATCCAGTAAATCTGTCTGGATGATCAGAATAGGATTGTTCTTCTTTGGTATACATAGCTTTTCTGTTCCCCTCAGATAATAACAGATGTGTGTTTGCTGTGTTTGGATCCAGTGTGATTTCTTGTGAATATTTTAAGAATCCAGCTCTGGTCTTTGGCTCTGGTGGTGACAGTAAAACATCCACTTCAGTGACTGTCAGTGAGATGTTTGTCCATTCCTCTCTCAGAATGTCCTGTAGTTTATCTCTGGTCTCTGACACAGCTGCTGTCACATCCTCAAAGTAGCTCAGAGGACGAATATTGATGCTGGATGAGTGTGTAGACTCACTGAGTGCTGACAGTGAGGGGTAGTTGTGTAGAAACTGGTTGTGATCCTCTGTGTGTGAGAGCTGCTCCAGCTCGCCGTCTTTCCTCTTCAGCTCAGCGATCTCCTGCTCCAGCTTCTCCTGAAGCTCTTTGACTCGACTCACTTCAGTTTCCTGCTGGGATCTGACCTGCTGCTTCACATCAGAGCTTCTTTTCTGGAGGAGACGGATCAGCTCAGTGAACATCTTCTCACTGTCCTCCACTGCTTTATCAGCAGAGCCATTGATGGCCTCCACCTCCTGTTGAAGCAGCTTCACATCTTTCTCTCGCTCCTGGATTCTCTGCTGGATGTTTAGTCGTCTCACCTCGAGCTCCTTCTGCTTCTCAGTCCTTTCTGCTGCAGCTGGGACTGTTTCATGGCCTTTATGTTCATCCATCAAGCAGAGATAACAGATACTCTGCTGATCAGTACGACAGAAAATCTTCATCACCTCATCACGACGAGAGCAGATGTTCTCCTGGAGCTTCTTGGAGGGGGCCACCAGCTTGTGTTTCTTTAATGGAGCTGCATCATAGTGAGGTTGGAGGTGTTTCTCACAGTAAGAGGCTGGACAAGATAAACAGGACTTGATGGCTTTCAGCTTCCTCCCAGTGCAGACATCACAGGCCACATCTTCAGGTCCAGCATAGCAGAGATCAGCTGGAGCAGCTTGGAGTCCAGTCTTCTTCAGCTGCTCCACTAAAGCTGCTAACATGGTGCTTTTTTCTAGGACAGGCCTCGGTGTGAAAGTCTTCCTGCACTGAGGGCAGCTGTGGATTCCCTTCCTGTCCTCTTCATCAAAGTGAGATTTAATACAGTTCCTGCAGTAGCTGTGTCCACAGGTTGTAGTCACCGGATCCTTCAGTAGATCCAAACAGATCGAACAACAAAAGGTTTCTCGATCCAGCTGAACTCCTTTTTCTGCCATTTCTCTGTGCCAGTAACAGTGACGGTTTCAGTTTCTGTTTTGTAGAAATGAAACTAGCCTGAGGTCTGAACTTAATGTGTGTCTGCAGTGAATGGAGCCTGTCAGCCCTTAGATATATATCTATATACGTAAGAGGAGAGAATGAGGAAATGCATGCACAAAGAGTAGTTTCTATGTTTAGAAGAGGAAGGAGTGGTCAGGTTGTGAGTGATTCCAGGAATAGGAGCCCTTTAAAGTAGACACTGTGTTTTATACCCTTTTCTGTACAGAGCATAATTAACAGAGTTTTTGTGTGTGTGTGTGTGTGTGTGTGTGTGTGGGGGGGGGGGGGGGGGGGGGGGGGGGTCAATTTTTCTTGGAGTCTCTCTTTTGAAACAACTCCTTTTTCATTTTTACATTTTGTTTTGTTTTGTTTTGTAATCAGCTGTGTTTCAAATGATTTTTGGACATTTTTCTTCTGAAATTTTTTTTTCAAAGTCAAAAAATGGAGTTAACAGTCTATCAAATGATCAAAGGATTCAAACATCAATAAACATATAAGTAAGACATAAAAATCAATACAGAGATTTGCTTTATGAAAAAAGCAATGAAAATAAATTTTTTATTATATTACTGATAATGAGTGAGGCAGTGAAACAGAGAAACAAAAACATCACCTTATTGGACACTTTGTCATGATCCCTGGTTTTAAACTGAGTTGCTGAATTTCAGTTTCTTTTGTCACAGTGTTTTTAATTTCTGATTAATGTTCAGATAGATTTCTGATTCCTGTTTTGATTGTGTTGTCATTCCAGTCTTGAATTTAAATCCTTGTTGTGTTTGACTTGTACACTCTAAGAAATGATACACTGATGTTGCTAGCATTATGTAAACGTTTTATGTTAAAATTAATGTCACCAATTGATTTTTAACTCTAAACACAAGGATATTGTTTTGATTTTAATTAATAACACAATATTTCAATACAACAAAATGCAGTACATTAAATCCAATGTAAAAAGTTCATTTAAAATGAACAGCACTTTAATTTGAAGAGGATTGTCCTAACAGGCTCTCCGTACTTCTCAGTTTGCACATGTGCAGTGTGGAAGTTTGAACAACCGCCATTTTCAACCGAAACTTGCATCATGTTGATGCAATCAGCATGGATAAAATCCATTGCCATTTGAGGATTATTTGGTAAGTACAACCATTTAAGGATGACAAATTTGGTTAATGTGTACTAAATGATAAACATCCGACATTTTCGGGAGTACTTCTGTATGTTTTATTTTAAAACAAATGATGTCTGGTAAATTTTTTTTTAGCATTCTAGCTTGTATGCCTCTCACAGGTGTTAGTAGTCAGGCATTTAACAAATATTATTGGGCCCACTTCGGTGTAATTTCCCAAAATGTTTTACGATTCATGTTAAGCTGCAACTTGCCTACTAAGAACTGCAGCTTTAAAATTACTCCCAACATCTACCGCGCATGCTCCCTGGTGTCAGTAATGACCACCAGGAGCGCCAGCGATCCTATCCGTTTGAAGAATGAAATATATGTATAGTGTATTTTAGAAACATGCATCAAATAAGTTGCTACATTGTTTGAAGGAATTCTACCCCGTGTTGATATCTGGTTTAGTGTTAATATCAGTGATTAAAGTGTAAGACATGCATTTATCTTGTGTCATTAAAATGCAGCATTATGTGTAATACAGCTATATGTAATGCATTTAACTCCTTGTATCAGTTCCACTGATTATCAAAGTGACAATTTGTGTGTTCCCCCTTCATTTTATGTTGGTCAGCTAGTTCTGTCTGTCAGTAGATGCAACAAAAGTGGCTCAGATGTGATTGTGGTTACTGTTATCTTTAATTGTAACTCTTGTTATCGTAATAAATACCAGAAAATATTGTGATAGGATTTTGAATCCATATTGCTGAGTTCTAATCTTCTATTTCTTTTTAACATTTTTAGGGGTACAATTAATAATTATATTGTTGAACAGTCTAGAATTGATTAAAGCAAAAGTGAAAGCTTTCATGTATTGTCAAAATTGAAAAGCTTCTAGTTTTGTGTTCATATATTTGTTGATCTGACTCAGAAGAGTCAGTGCCTAACCAATCATTAACCTCACTGAATGTCACTAATGTGAGTTGTCAAACATTGTTTAATTACTCATCGCTAATCAGTCATCTGTTAATATTTTTGACTTTGGTTTGGGAAGAGGTGGAAAAGAACCAAAATCTTGTCTCACATTGAGTTCTTATCCCCACCAGAATATCAGCATTGATGCTCGACGGGAATGCGTTCTAAAAACTATCTGTGTCTACTTAAATAAAAAGCCAGATGACCTGTTCAAGGAATTCTTGGTAAGTTAGAAAAGGGGAAAGATCAGTTTGTTTGTTTTTTAATTTGGGATAGTAAATTGAAGGTGGGCTCATTTGTTCATATGTATCTATATGCAATTAGCTTTTCCCCCCACCTTGTTTTCATTTTAAGGATGTGGATCTTAGTGCAAGAAGAGAAACGGAGCAGCTGACTTTAGGAGTCTGTGTTGTCAGACATGAAGGAGCAGACTCTGCAGATACACCTGAGGACATTGGTGTCATCATAGAAGGATACACTGTGCTGAAAGCTCTTAGTGATGTGGCAAAGGGGTGTGCCCTCCTGCTTGGACTAATCTACAGTCTAAATCTGAGGTACCCAAAGCACATGAAATACATATTTGAATTTCTTCAGAAGGTGCTGATGGAGTTGGATGGGAACAACCTATCCATGAAGGTGCAAGTTCTGAAAAACAAACTGCTTGAGTGAAGCCGCCTGCACTGAACTATAGAGGACACTGAACTGGTTACAAGATTCTCAAACCCATCTCCTTGCACTTTATAAACGGTTCAGTTTGAATTCCGCAAGAACTTCTGCAAGGCCTCTTACCTTTTGGCATGCTTTGTTCATGTTGAACTTTTACCACCATCCAGCTACATTGAACAAGACTGCTCCTAAGTTTGGACTTCATTTTAAGTTTTGGGGGAAAAAAAGGTTTTTTAAATATGGACAAAAATGCCACTAAAGTCATTTCTACTTGTTGTTTATAGGACTGAATTGTGAGTTTTCCATTGTACCCAAAGCAAGTTTAAATTAAGTCATGTTAAAAATGTTGGAATCACAACACTTTCCAGTTTTAATAACTTGATTTTTACATTCTGTATTATGTCTTCCTGAACTTAATATGCACTTGCATATATGTGAAGATATTTTTGTTTAGGAAAAAGGCATTGATCTAGAATTTTGAACAGCTCAAAGTTTGCTTCAGCACATTTTACACCAAGTGTTATTAAAGTTGGGTTAACTGAATAAAATTGTGTTTGATTTATTCAATTTACTTTAAATAGAGTAAGTAATTTAATCCTATAGTTTCATTAGAGCTCGTTTAGGGTTAGTCAATTTATCAGATGTACTTAAAATTTGTTGTTCAAATTAAATGCGTCATACATTTTAGATTTCACTAACCCAGTTGTGTGGAACCGGTTGACATAACTGGGTGGAGTAAATGCAACATCTTATTTTATAGAGTAGGTAGGGCTTGTTTTGGTTGAGTAGATTTTATTTAGTGTTGTCAATTTAAGTCAACATGTTAGTTAGATCAACATTATGATATTTAGTTAATACAACACCATTCTTGTGATTTTCATTTAATTAGCCAAAACTTGACAGATGTACTTAAAATTTGTTGTTCAAATTAAGTGTATCATACATTTTATATTTCACTAACCCAGTTATGTGGAACCGGTTGACATAACTGGGTGGAGTAAATGCAACATTTTATTTCTTGAGTTCTTGCAGTAGCTGTGTCCACAGGCTGTAGTCACCGGATCCTTCAGTAGATCCAAACAGATGGAACAAGAGAAGGTTTCTTGGTCCAGCTGAACTGTTTTATGTGCCATTTTTCCTGTCAGTGTCAGTGACTGTGTGAGTTTCTTTTGTTTTGGTGAAACTAGTTTGATCTCTGGTCTAAACATGCATTTCTGTAGTGAATGATGCCCATCAGCTCAGAAACATGACCACATGTTGGTTTCACACATCTTTAACCTGTATATCCAAACAAGGGAGCACAAACAACAGTAGGTCAACATCAAGTTTTTATTGAACATTATGAATGAGCAAGGTACCACAACGCTACATTGCAAACTAAGCTAGACATGCAAATGACAATGATTAGAACTTCTGGACCCTAAGACCTGTTTGTTTATGCAAAAAAAAGTGTTTAACAAGAATTTTGTAGCTCTGAAAACGCCACGTCCAGATGAACAGAATCAACTTTTTGCGATTTACTTACCTGGATTGAGCATGCATCAAGATAAGAATCATATTGGTTGGAAACATGGAACTTATTTATTTTATTCTAGTTAATTTTATATTATTATTATAATTAGTAGTAGTAGTAGTAGTAGAGTAATATTTAATGTCAATTTAAACTAAACTAACACTTAAAATATATTTTTAAATTTATCTTGTGACTTCTTGTAGATCCCATCTGCAGTACATTCAAGGTCCACCAGATGGCTCTAGGTCACACTTTTAAAATCACAGCGTTTCTTATAAATTCACTCAGCATTAAGGAAATAAAATCTGATGCAGCATCAGGGTGATATAAAATTCAATATACAAGTACTATGTTGTGTATGATTTTTCTTCAGTGCTTTCAATTTTAGTACTTTGGTCCTAAAATGTTTGGACAATATCAGTTTTTAAGGATTTGCTCACTTTTTTCACCACTTTGACAAAACAATCATTAAATTATTCTTTTAAAAATAATACTACTACATGAGAGCACAGGGTTGCACGTCACCCTGAAAACCATTCCCAACACCTTTTTCCTTCTTTATTTATTTCTGATCAAATGTTATGATTTCCCAAGGAGATTTCCTAATAACGGTGACAGTTCATATGTACCTTACATACATGTTAGGTACATATGAACTGTCACCATGTCTGTCCTTACTTGTCGTCCCCTGTACGCTAGAAGTGCTGAAGTCTCTGAAGAGCTGCACTGGTTACTTTCGCAACGATTTGTTTGAACAGATTAAACTTGCACGTCAGTAAAAAAACAAACAAAAAACAATGTGAACATGCACAACAATCTCTTTAGCACACGCCAAGGAACACATCACAAACAGGTCAGTTATTTTTTTAAAAATGCTTTTATAATTTTATAGGTTCAAAAGAAAAAGAAGAGCGAGGACTTCTCCTCCACAACTTACCAACAGGCTGCACGAATCATGAACGAATCGTTCAATACTCCAGAATCACTTTACTGACTCATGAATCATGATTCACAAGCCCCACTGACTCACTGACTCATCCCTGTTGCTATTAGCAGCAATGTATCTAGCTTATAATTAAAATTGTGGAGAAAAACACAACATCCAGTATCGTAACAAAAAATTTCTGCTCTGAACTGGAAGAAAAAAAACCCTGAGTAGAAGCTCACATCAAGAAAATAGCTCCTCGGTTCACAGTAGCATCGCTCTGCTAACATGCTAACAGCACATTTAAGCTACTCACCCCCTTCCTTCCTGTGCTGAATCATGTGAACGAATCACTCACTCACCCCCTCCCTCCTGGCTCACAGCTTCTTCTTCTGCTTGGTTGGCCACCAATGTTAAGGCGCATTACCGCCCCCTGGCTCACAGCTCAGTGGACATTTAGTTGAGAAAATATATATTTAACACATTTAAGGAAAATACTAATAAAATAAAAATAAACAAAATAAATGTTTATTAAGCAGTTTTGATAGGAAATTGCTTAATTTTAGAAATTTTTTAGCTCTTTTTTGCTCTATAAAATAGTTGTTTTTTTTTATCATTCATCTTAGCAGTAGGATATACATGAAAAGAGAAACAAGTTAAGTTTCAGTGAAAATGTAAATTTTTTGCACTCTCTGGTCAACTGACTCAGTGAATCAAATGACTCAAAATATCCGATTCACTTTGGTGAGTGACTCATTAAAACCCGATTCAGTAAAAAGAATCAAATTTACCATCACTACTCGAAACGGAGCAAACTAACGGAAGCTGATCAGCTTCCGGGGGGCAGGGGGCGTAGTTAATATGGAATATACTTGTAGCGAACCACCGAATGAAGGATGACACTTTACTCATTAGGTTTTGAAGACTTAATGGCAGTAAACCATTAACCTCACCATAGGAGCTGGGGATTTATACACAGAAACAGCGTGTAAGTTAAAAATCTACACTCTTAACAATCATAAACCTTACATCATAAAATAGGATTCAACATAAAATTTAACAAATGTAGCCTCTGTCACACAAAACATATAAACATGTCCTTATCTACGTCATGAAACTACCATGTGCCTCTATCAAGGGGGCTGCTAATGACAAAAGAAATCTCCAAGGGACTGATGCTAAAACTACGCCGACAGTGTTTCACGGGAAATCGTCCCTGCAAAATAAAAGCTTCTAAACTCAAACACAAAGCTGGTGATAGGAAACAGCGATAAGTGCCAAAATGAAGTGCAAGGAACTAAATAAAAGTATTTAGGGTTATTTACAATACTGTTTGCAAATGTAGTCAACCCTTCTCACGTTGTGTCAAAAAGGATAAGATGACAGAGGCGGGCGGTGTCACGGTCCTGGGTCGGTGACCCAGTGTTTTGAGTTCCTTGTGTCTCTGAGTTTTTGTATTACGATCTTAGTTCTCTTTGTTGCCCCAGTAGTCTAGTGTCTTAGTTCGGCTTTCTTGTATTCTCTTCAGTATTTTTTAGTAGCCGCCCTCTGTGTCTCCTTGTTATTGTTCTGTGTTTCTTAGTTGCTCTGTCTCCCCTTGTCAAGTCTGCATCTATGTTACATTTCCTGTTTTACTTTGAAGGCCTGTGTCCTACGTGAATGTATTGAGTTTCGCTTCCCTTGGGTCTCGTTATATCCGTCAAATCGTCAAACACTTAAAGTAGCATCACCCTGCCACTCCACCAACCTGTACAAGATGCCAACATGAAAAATTACTTTGTGAATAATAATTGTAGTTTTCCAGCTAACTTCACTATCTTCTCCTCGTTCTTCCTGTTCTTGTACAACCTCTCTCTCTTCATCCTCCTCACTAAACTAGAATTGTATTTGCTGGTAAATGACAAAAATATAATCTCATAATAATTATTAGAAGAGCAGTTTGGGATTTGTGATTGTTAACAGGACAACACACGGCTTAGTTATGTCAAATCATCATCACTGAATGTGGGTTAACAGAATCTACAGCTTTATCATTTGAGGTGAATTTGACCACATGTCCACTCTTACCTGTTTCTCTTTGCTCTCTCCCTCTCTGTCCTCCTCTCTCAGTCCTTGTTAAATGTTACAGTGGGGGAAAAAAACAACATGAACTGATCCATATCGGTGTATAACAATAGCTGGACACTCACAGGTGACATCATTTTGATTTGCTGTCACCTGGATCTGCAGCTGTACCGAAACACTGAAGCCCAATTAGATCAGAATAGGAACAAAAATCGTTAAAAAAATAAAATAAAAATAATAAAGTTCATCAGCTTCTCAGCTGGCGACTCGCATATACCAGCAGACTAGTGGATCAGAAGGTTAAAGTTAGCTAATAATTTCAAGGGGTTTAAGCTAATATTATTGATGCTTTTTAGAGAAGAGATAAAAATAAGCAGACACTGTATAAGTCACAGCAACGTCCTCGCATTATCAGAACAGTTTGAACTTTTGTTGTATAGTTAAAGTGTGTTTTAAAATGGCATCACTTATTTGTATCATGACCTCTTTATCTTCTTTCTGACACACCAATGAATGTCTTATTAGTCAATTAATGACTGAATGAGTTTTTTTGAGTACATCATTTATATTAATTAATTAATGTTTGAGTTATACAAGTTAACTTTGCAAAAGCTTAACTTAAATATGATATAAATGTTAAAGGATTCCTCAGTTGAAATTAGACATTTTCATCCATAACTATGACATAAATAAAGCATCCGAAAGCAATTCGGGCTCGTCCGGGATTTGAACCCGGGACCTCTCGCACCCAAAGCGAGAATCATACCCCTAGACCAACGAGCCACACGTGGTCACCCGTAGAGCTCACAGATGTTCGGTGATTTTGTCACTATGCTGACTAGCTTTCATTTGTTGTAAGTTGTTCTGTTTGGCAGCTAATCTTTCACATACACAGTAATAATGAAATCACCGTCCTCCGCTGCTTTATGTTGGCAGGTTCTGTGTGGAGAGATTCTGACTGGACGTTGTTACTGGCAGGTGGAGTGGAGAGAGAGGGGAGATGCAGTCACATACAAGAATGAAGAACATCAGTGTAGATTTAGATTTGCAGGCTGTAATATAGAATATTCTTAAATATGCTAACTTGAAAGGTCCTCTTTGTAAATCAGGTTAAGATTAGTGGTACAAGTTGTATCACAGAGTCTCCCAGCCCTCGCTTCCTACCATATACATGTTACAATTTGCTATGGGGGTGCTAGCTGTATTACACAAGGTCCTTACCCTTCATCTTTGGATATATGTATATAATAGGTAAATCTCAAATCAACCAATTATGGTGGGCCAATCTGAAGGAAACTTTACATGAACATTGTCAGACGTGGAGCAAATATTTAAATCTGTATGTTAAAAAACTAAACAAAAAAATGTGTTATCCCAATTCTCACTTGAGACATGCAAAACAAATTTGCAGTGAGTGTACTTTGCATGTACAGTTATTACAGGTTCATGTTGTGGTTTCAGACAGGTTCTTTATGCTTGAATTTGTTGTGCAGGCTGTAAAGGTGGAAGCATTAATCTTCCTCTCTGTTTTTCTTCATTTTTTGTAATGAAATAAAGTGAGCTCAGTCTAATTTCACCCCATCAAAGTTGCTTGGCGTCTAGTCCATCTGCTCTGGTCCTGATATCAGTCTCATATATATTATAAAATCAGGACATTTGTGTTTGGTCATTTATTTTTTGTAACAGTGCTTCTTGGCAATGAACCTCACACCATTGTGTACACCTCTGTGAAACCTTAAATGGAGCCACATCTGTGAGGAAAATGCATTTGTGGGTTGAAATAAACAGGCTTTGGTATAAGAGTATTTAGTATTAGTGTATTATTAGATAACTAAATGTAATTTTTAAAAAGTTATGCCACCATTATTATAATGGTTGAGAGCTGCAGGTTTGCAGATATTTTGTTTTTCCACAGTAAACTAAACAACAGATTTTCACAACGAGACGTCAGCACACAGAAGAAGCTGTGAGGCGTTTGATTGGACAATGGCGGAGCGTTATGTAATTCAGGCGCCTGACGTCATCAAACCGCGCCAAACAAAGCTTCATGCGTAAAAGGGAGACAGGAGAACGGGATAAAGTTTAGTTTTTCTGAGGTTTGAGGTTTTGTAGAAGCGGAAAGTGTGTAATTTCAACGCTCTGGAGACATCTTCAGAGCCGAGGTGTTTGTTTGGAGCGGAAACGCTGAAGCTGCTGTGAAGAATAAACAAAGAAGAAAATGCCGGTTTTTAAATTTTAAAGTCCGAAGAGCGAGAGGAAAGCTCAAAACGTAAGTCCGTCTCGGTTTAAAGCTTTTAACATAGTCGTATTGATTTTTTTTAGTGGCTAAACAGGGTGGTTGTAAAAGTGACGGAGATATCGATGTTAACTATAGAGATACCCGATATTTTTTAGCTGCGGGCAGTTTGAAGTACGACATCATATGGGTAGTTATCAAAACACACACTTGTTGCAGGCAGGATTTGAGTCTCATTATACAAGTATGAACGGTAATGTTCGGAAACCTGGAGTCAGCAGAGACTGAAGAAGTCACTTGGATGAGTGATGAAATGCTACGTCCAGATGGACAGCTGGACGATTGAGCGTGCATCACAACACTCTATCTTTGACTTTATTTGGGATTAAATGCTTTAAATCTTAAATTATATTTACTTATAGATGTTCGAATAAGTGTTTGTGCAACATGGAAAGAAATTTGTTTCTGGTGTTTAGCAGAAAAGGTCTTGAATAATTCTGGGATTTTGTTGTAGGATCTGAATTTGATTGCTGGTGTTGGTGAAATTACACAAATAGATTGCAGAGTGCCATGTGCTTTGTAATTGGTGCTGTAGGTTCACTAATTGGCTCAGAAGTTGTGAGGTTAAAGATTTGCTTTGCTTAATTGTTTTGATGTTCTTCTTAGTTGCAGATGGTTGCCATGTTTTTGATGCTGTTGTAAGTTGTAGTGGTCATTTTAGTTGCAGAAGCCAGATTGACTTGATGCTTGATGTTGGTTTGTCTGATCGCTGGAGCTGCTGTTGTTTGTAGCAGGTGCTTCATGTAAGACATTCTTTTGTCACAAGTGTTGGTGTAGTTTTAGTGTTTGGATTCGTTGCAGAAGTTGTTTAAAAGTTTTAAATATCTTCTTTAGCTACAGTAATCAGTGTATTTTGGCTTTGGGTGTTGTTGTGGGGGCGATTGTTGTGATTGGTGCCATTAAATGTCAGTTGTTACAAGCACATGTGACTGATTTCACTCATATTTCATTAGAATTTTCATACTGTACATAATGTGCTGACCAGCATTTTAAAGGTGCTCTCTTGTATAACAAGGGTTAAATATGCAGTGTATGCTTCAAACCACTCCTTTAACAAAACTCCCACTTTTACTTGAAACATAGCAGCTCCAGTCTGTACACATATCACAAATATTTTCCATTGGATCCCAGAGAAACTCACACAGTCACTGACACTGAGAGGAGAAATGGCACAGAAAGTTCAGCTCGACCGAGAAACCTTCTCTTGTTCCATCTGTTTGGATCTACTGAAGGATCCGGTGAGTACAGCCTGTGGACACAGCTACTGCAGGAACTGTATTAAAAGTTTCTGGGATGAAGAGGACAGGAAGGGAATCCACAGCTGCCCTCAGTGCAGGAAGATATGGCATAGCATACAGCTAGGGCTGGATTGTGTAACCCTGAATCCTCCCTTAGTTGTGAAGGCCTGAAGCTGGGGCTTCTATGATGCACTGTTTCTTTTTCAATCACCTGTTTTAACACGTCTTTTACACCTCTCTGCATCTAATCATTAGTTATTAATCTCTGGCTCTCTTCCACTGCGTGTCTTTGCCCTGTCTTCCTCCCCTCACCCCAACCAGTTGCTACAGATGTCCGCCCCTCCCTGAGCCTGCTGCTGCTGGAGGTTTCTTCCTGGTAAAAGGGATTTTTTTTCCATCCCACTGCTGTCAAAGTGCTTGCTCATAGGAGGTCATCTAATTGTTGAGGATTTCTATTTTCTCTGTATTATTGTACGATCTTTACCTTACACCATATTACACCATACTACACTATAGAGTTTAACTGAATCTTTATTTACTGTGTTGATTTATTTAACCTGTCTTTTGCATAATGACCTTTTAATATTGTAAGTATAGTGATTTAACTTCTATTTTGTTCATTACTTTGAAATTAACATTTACAGCCTAAGAATTGTGTTCACTGGTGTTTTAAATGCGCTCTTCTATATTAAAAGATGGCTCAAAATTGAAACCCTGATAACTCCTCCCTCTTTTACCTGAAACTCTGTAGTTCCACTCTGTCCGCATATTTTCTAAAAATAGTTACTATATACAGCTGGTAGAATAAGTATTAAACATGTCACCAATTTTTCTAATTAAATTTATTTCTAAAGGTGCTACTGACACGAAATCTCATCAAATGTCTGTAATGACCCATCTAATCCAAACATCCAAGGAAATCAAACCATGGATCTCCATAAATTTTATGTAATGACGAACAATCACACAGGGAAAACGTATTGAACACACCTACTGAAATGTATTTAATACTTGGTAGAAAAGCCTTTGCCTCATCTCAGCTCAGGTGTGATTTTGGCCCTTCCACACAGACTTCAAAGGTTCTGTGGGCCCCTTCTGTGAACTCTGACCTTTAGTTCTCTCCATAGGTTTTCAGGTGATTTCTGTAGCTCTGCACATGTGCTAATTGGCTCTTACACAACTCTTCTTGTACAGAATGCTGTTATTCAGTTCAGTGCTGGATTTTGCTACAATAGTTATCCTCAGTCAGAAGGAGAGGCTGAAATCCAGGAGTAAATTGTAAGAGTGGAGTTTATTTACATTTAGATGGATGGTACATAGAGTTATGGCATAGTGTAGGAGAATGTGGTACGGTGATTTGGTGTGGCTTATGCAATCAAGAACAGGAGATATATTAGAAGATAAATAAAGATTAAAGGGTAAAATAGCTGGCTGCAAATTCCTCTAAAACAAATCTGCTAAGGAGGTGCATCAATCTAATACCACTCCTTAAGAGCGTTCACATGTAGTAAAGCACTACCCAAATGGGCCACAAGGGATAAAATGTTTATGCCTTAAAAGGGGAAAAGTGCAGAAAACAGCATCTCTAACAAGTAGAAAGCGATCTCATGGTAATTTTACTAAAGCGAAACACTGAAACTGAAAATTTATCACACAAAAACTGAATTCAACATTTATAAATCTGCTCTGATTGTATAGAAAAGAATTAAACTGTTCCATCTGTTTGGATCTACTGAAGGATCCGGTGACTATTCCCTGTGGACACAGCTACTGCAGGAACTGTATTAAAACCCACTTTGATGAAGAGGACAGGAAGGGAATCCACAGCTGCCCTCAGTGCAGGAAGACTTTCACACCGAGGCCTGTCCTGGAGAAAAACACCATGTTAGCAGCTTTAGTGACTCTCCTCCAGAGTCCAGACCACATTCACTCAGCCGCTCCATGCTGGACTTTGTGTCGGAGCCACTGCAGAGTTTGTCAAATTGAAATAAAAAGAAGTCATCAAGTTGGGGACAGGTTAAAGTGTTCATTTTAGTTTTTAGTTTCTTTGGTCTCTATTCCTGCTGAGAGCTCACTTTTGTGGTGTTTCCTCTCTGCATAGATCACCCGTCATACTTTAGAGGCACTGATTAGAGAAAAACAAGATCTCATGTTAGTGGCGGGCTTTCAACAAAGAAGGGTTTATAACATTTCGAGGTGAGGATGGCAGAGGAAAACTCTTTCACTGTTTAATAGAAAGATTCTTATAGTGAGCTTTTAATTTGTCAAAAAAGTGTTTGTTTGGTTTTTTTGTTCCGTTTGAAGAAAAAAAATATTTTAAAACCAAATGTTATATAAGGGGCATGATTTAAGTTTGTTTGGTGGAAAAATTAAATGAGTGTTTGCTTCGAGTGTTCATGAAGCAAAGAGAAGGTCTGGAGGAATTTCTCTTTCTTTGAGGATCTAAAGAGAGGAGATGAACTTTGGTGCTTCCATGGACTTTTCTGTATTTAGGAATGGATGTTCATACGTTTTTAATGATTGATTACTCGTGTGTTTTATTTTCATTTGTGTTTTTGGCCATGGATGTACGTAAGAGGATTGGGTCACTGGGGCTCAATCACAAAAACATCTGTCATGAGAGTTTTAAAATAAACTGCAAACACCTGCTTAGCAGCTTTTTGACGTGGGTTCAATTACATATTGCAATATGGTGAAATCTCTAGTCAAACGCCAAAGTGGTCTCTAAAGATGGGCCGCCGCTCTGACCTCTTTTATCCACATACACAGACAAAAACACAACACATCATGTGAGCCTGAACCTTCAGTTCAGCTCATCCTTAAAACCTTCCCTTCCGAGAGAATTACAACTATGTTTTTCACTTAGCCGTTGCCTCCCTTCTTTCCGAGATGATGATGATGATGATGGTGAAAATAATAATAATTCCTGACATGCAGCGCTTGGATGTCTCTGACCTCCATACAATGGTCCCTTTGGGAAAGTGTATGTGTGATAGAGCATAATTTGTGATGCTATTCTGCACTCATATAACTAAGTTACAAAGTGATATTACTATTATTAAAGTGATCAATACATAAGGCATGGACAAATGTTCTGAATTCTGAAGGAAAGGAAACCAAAACTGAAGTGTTGTTTAAACATGTGACCATGAGCTAATTTCAATATGAAACCACTGAAAAAAAAATTGTTTTTTTTATGCTTTTGTGTTTTGAAGATAAATAAACCTGCTGTTTGTCATTCATTAAAATACTTTCTGTCTTTAGCTTATGAGACACAATAATTGGCATAGGTTGATGAAATAAAAACCTGCTTTATTTTTTCCCATTGGGCACACACTGAATCCCATTTGTTCTCAGATATTTATACTTTGGCAGCATAAAAATACTGCAAAAGCAGAACTATAATCCAATTTTTACACACATTCCAGTTTTTTATGTTCTAAGAAGATATTTAAAAGAACCAAATACGTTCCCACTCTGTCTGTGTGACCTTACATTAATGTTTTATTCATGGAAAAATGGACAGAATAAGCTTACAACTTAAAAACTAATATTCTTATGTAGTCTGGTATGTATGGTCAATGTATAGCAAGTGCGATATAAAGACATAAAGTATTGTTACATTTGACCTCTGATCTTTCCTTTAAGGTCAATAGATTGAAAGTCAATGCGATAAGAATGCCATAAACAGCTAAAAGTGCATTAAAATGGGTTTAAACAGGCTAGATTTTAAAAGCCTGCACTTTGTGGGGCAGTACGAACAAGTGCAAACTTCTTATAGTTTAAAAAGGAAAAAAACTTAAATGAATAAATAGATAATGACAATATTCCCTTCAAAGTAAATCCTGCCCAGACAGTGAGCTGCCTCAGTGGAGGTTTGTGCTGCGGTTTTTGTTGATGATGATGTTGATGTTTTGATCCCTGTTATCTTTTCAGGATGCTTCTACATTCCTGTGCTGGTTAAGAAGAAAGAGTAGACGATCGATGGAGGGACGACATCGAGAAAGGAGAGAGGAGGGAGAGGAGGAGACGATACATGAGCAGGCGAGAGAAAGAGGGGAACAGAGGGATGGTTCTCTTAAACCTAAATCGGGGATAAAGATGGAGGAGGAAGATGAGGGAAAGGAAACAGAATTGATGAAGGCTTCTCCCAGAGATGAAGCTCAAAGTCAGCTGATTAATGGACACACCCCAATCTCTGCCTCTTCCTCTTTCACCTCTTTTCCCTTCATCTCCTCCCCTCATCAAGGAAGGGGGGGCGAGGATGAAGAGGAGGTCAGAGTCGCCATCCTAACTGTTGAGGATGAGTCCTGTCCTTCAGAGCCCTTTGGCACCACCCAGTTTGAACCAACCAATGAGGATAATGGACAGGCAGAGAGTGGAGGGGAGGGGAAGGAGGATGGAGAGATGGAAGGAGAGGAGGAGGCGGCAGAAGAAGAAAATGAGGAGGAGGAGGCGGCAAATGCTGAGGAGAGAGAGGAGGAAGGGGAGCTGGCGTCACCTGAGGCTCATCTGCAACTTAAGGTAGGACCCACAGTATTTTTTTTTATCTTAGTAAACTTGATCATTTTCAGGCTTCTGTTTGATTAAGCACTTGTGTGTCATGCGCGCTAGAAAGGTGATGTGTGGGATTTATTTTGACACACCTGCCCTACTGTTAGCAAGAGGACCCAAACACTCAGATTCCCTCTTTGACAGGCTTGTCCAAAGTCCAGCTGGGTGGCCAATCATCACTCTAGGTCAGATTTTATATGACCTGTCGTTCCTAATTCAAAATATATTGTGTATTGCTCGCCACCATAAATATAATTAGCCATCCATCCATCGATCAGCTTCTGCTTCTCCTTCGCGGGGGACGCTGGAGCCAATCCCAGCTGTCATAGGGCGAGCGGCGAGGTACACCCTGGACAGGCTGCAAGTCGGTCGCAGGGCAACCATTCGCACTTACATTCACACCTATGGGCAATTTAGATTAATCAATTAACTATCCCCACTAACTGCATGTGTTTGGACTGTGGGAGGAAGCCGGCGAATCCAGGGAGAACCCACACCAACTCCACACAGAAAAGGGGCTGATGGTGGAATTGAACTCAGGACCTTCTTGCTGTGCGGCAACAGTGCTAACCACTGTGCCACCGTGCTTAATAAAGTGTAATTCACCCTATTGTGTGTAATTTCTGTTTTTATCTCATGGTGGCAGCATAGTAGTATAATTCTTATGCTTAAAAAAGGACCCCTGAGTGATTTTCCAGTGGTGCTCTTAGTATAATGTTTGGTCACCCCTGCCCAATGAGAAGCACGTGGTGAGAGTGGGAAGGAAGAACTGACTTTTAACAGGAAGAAACCTCCAACAGAACCAGGATCAGGGAGAGGCAGTGAATGGTTAGGAGTCAGGGGTAAGGGAATACAAAGAAGAACTTAATCATGTATATTTTCAGTATTTGGATTAAAGGATCATTCTCATTATTTGAGACTGGAGGTTTGCCCATAAAGTGGCTCCTCTGTGGGTCAGTCTAATACTCACCACCTCAGTTTTAGATCTTCGGGGAAACAAAGAGCTGGAGAATTTAGAAACTCTGACAAATGATTGAAAAGCCTGACACATTTGTAAAAAGAGACAACACTTTAAGGATTATTCATGAACACGTTGGGATAAAGAACGACATTTTAAAAATTTCAACTATTTTAACAGTCGTCCAGTATAAAACCTCATTCAGATATTTAAAGTGTTTTTGAAGATGCCTTGATGCCCCATCATATTCTGCTGCTGTAATTGGCTAAAGGTCAGTGTTCATACAGTTTGCATATATGGATAAATATCCCAATTTGCTTACGATTTCTACCTTGCAGCTTTTGTATAATCCAATATGGTGAAATATCCTAAAATGTGAGAGGCGCTTTAATGAGCTCTGTCTGTTCTGTTACATCATGTGTAATTACACTGTGTTCACAGTAGGTCCACAGCAGTGGAGGATGGTCTCATTCAAACAGAATAAATCAGTAGGATCTTTATTTTCTCTTGAAGTCCATTTACTGATTGGTATATTTATACTTTTAAACTATAAAAGTGTTTCTTCTACTGCTGCCAATATATTTTTATACTTATGAGTTCCTGCTTCTTCTGCAATTATCCAGCAGGTGGCGCCAGTGCACACTTTATCTCCTCAGTGTGAATGAAATACACCTGATAGAGATGTGTAGTGAGTGAAACACCGATGCAGAGGTGTGTGTGTGTGTGTGTGTGTGTGTGTATACACAAAGGGTTTGAAATGCCCTTTGTGTGTGTAAGTTTACACATATACACATTTTATTTACACTATGTAAATGAGAAGTAGAAAAACAGTTTCTGAAACTTTTCAGAGCGGTGTGAAGGTGGAGCTTTCGACTTACGGGGATTGTTTGCACATACTAGATTAAGTACATACTAAATCAAATCTCAGCATGATGCCATAATGATCTGTGAGCAGCATTATGGCATCATGCTGATATATGAGAATGTCAGAAGGAGTTTCTGTGTCTTTGTGGAGTCAGAGAGAGCAGATGAACTGTAGTGCTGCATGAAGAACAGGCAGAGAAAGTGTGGTGCCAGGGGCTGGGGTGAGGTGTGCGGCAGGAGTGACAGATGAGATCAGACAGGAGTCTTCGTGGACTATGATGTTGGCAGATGACATTTCGAATTGAGCCTAGAGGTCGAGGTAAACTCTGGAGTGAAGGGTAAGGAGAGTGAGTAGAAGCAAGACAGAATACATGTGGGAACAACAGGGAAATAGCTGATGTCAACGATCCAATAGCATTTGGTGCAAAAGAGAGGTGAAGAGGAGAGTGCAGGCATGATGGAGACAGGTTTCAGGGTGATTTGTGAGAGAAAGATCGCAGCGAGAGCGAAAGGGAAGGCTTACACGATGGTAGCGAGACTAGCTATGGTCTATGATTTGGATACACAACAAAAACGCGATGGAACTTCCAAGTGTAAGACCAGAGAGAAGATGGATGCATGCAGTGAATTATGACACGCAGAGGGTTGGTGTGACAGAGGAGGATGCTGGGATAGGGTGAGGTGGGTTGCTTTGGCGACCCCTAAAGATAATGGTTGAAAGAAGCTTTGGATGCACAACCTTGGTGATGTTTTCCTGATGAGTTTCGGCTCCAAGTCAAGAGTCTGAGTCGGAGTTGTAAATTATGATCATGTTTGTAATAGTGACGATACTGCAGATGGTAAAGCATCTCAGTCTGTGGCTTATATTTGTGATTTATAAAGTAGTAGAATATGAGTTTATTTTTAAAAATTGATCTCGATTGCCAAAATGTTCAAATCAAGAGTCCACAAACCCGCCTGTGACCTCACAGTAGCTTCAAGCACCTTTTATATGCCATCAGCCAAAAGCTTCAGGCTGATCAAGTCAACCTGTCCTGAGTCACATGTTTTAATCTCACATGTCATGAATTAGTTTCGAATACAAAAATGAAAAAACGTGCTGTCTAGCAGCAGTGAGAACATCAGATATCCCATCATGCTCGTAGCTGATAATGATGTCCTCAATCCCAAGGACTCAAACTAAATTAGTCATCACAAAGATAGGCACGCAGCACGCACACACCGAGAGGGAGGTGTGGGTGGGAATGTGCAGCAGTCAACATTCCTCAGATTCTTCTCACAACTGCGGGATCATGGGATATGAAGTCTGGTCCCATGGGAACTGATGGCTTAACGCACACACACACATGCACTGTCATACTGGTGCAGAACCAGTACAGTGTATAGTTGTTAGTGTGATGATGGGACACCCGAAGATCAACTGATGGTTTGGTTCTGCATTTCTCTCTGTGGCCTCTAGGGGGCACATTTAGGTTTTTATTCGGTTCAAAACACGTGAAAGCAGTTCTTTTTTTTTTTTTTTTTTTTTTTTTTTCTCTCCTTTTAAGTCAAGTTTGCTGATGGGCGATGCATGACTGTCTTTGTAAGGGCCTATTTGACTTCTTAAAAGATGCTGTGGGTTTGGTTGAATTTAAAATTGAGTCGAGGCTTTTAGGCGTGATGGTTAGTGGCCATATCAGCGAGGGTCCCCACAATGTACAAATGTTTGTGTTTGTAAGGGAGCAGGCAGAAAAACTAGGGCACTGATCTGTAATCTAAGAGCATTTTTTTTTCTAGACTACTACACGTATACAGGATTAAACACACACACACACACACACACACACACACACACACACACACACACACACACACACACACACACTTGTACTGGAATTATATTAATACACTTTAATGCTCAGTGAAGAGGTTTTATCTTAGTTTTTAAACCGATTTAGTGTGACCTTGTTGACACACACTCGGTCTGTTTCTTATTCACTCAAAATGTCTGTGAAAGACACATGACAGACACACTGACCTCACTAGGGTCAGATGACTGGCATGAGTGGAGGCACATTAGATCTGCAACGGCATGTCTGGTATGCGAACACACACTTTTCCTTTCCTTTGCTCGTACAGGGTCTGAAACGTGGTGTCTCTTGTGTGAGTTTCAGGAGGGATGAACCAAATCGTATTACTGTTAGAGGAGGCCGCGTTTTAATGTCTGGGCCAAAATGTAGGAAATTTCCATTTTTCTGTCATGATGTAGACGTCACAAAGTGAGAAAGGAAGCCACTTCAAAGCACAGAACTGGCAGAGAGTCAGCTTTCTTCTGTCTATAAATGATGGATGGGTGCTTCTTTTATACAATGCAGCTTATTGGTTTCAGACTAAAACTAAATAAATGAATAAATTTGGTTGTCAAAACGTTGCTGTAGGGAGTTTTTAGCCAGAAATTAACACATATGGTCAAGAGGGTTAAATAGCACTTTATCCACCAATAGGTTAGTTAGACAGCTGCTAATCAGTGTAGACTAAAAAACATATGTATTGTAAAAAAAAAAAAAATTATTATTTTATTTTTTATTTTTAGATCATTTCACTCCAGCAGGCACCAACATCACAAACGTGTCCAGTTCAGGCACTTGAAAGCAGGGGAAGCCTCGCTGACAGCTAGGAGCAGTGCTGGGACAGCTGCCAATCAAAGACGCCATGCCCATTATGTTAAGCTGGTAACTTTTTAGCATGATGGCTAAAGTCCATTTTTACTAGACTGTGGACATTTTTAACACAGGACTCTATTAGAGTTGGCTTACTTTTGGAGTGGGCCTCAAGTGGACATTAGAGGTACTGCACTTTTTTGTATCTCCAGGTTTCATTTTTCAGACCTGGAGGATGCTACTCGTGCCTTCCTAAGAAATGCACTCGGTATATTTTAATTTCACCAATATCAATGACATCATCTGGTCTAGTTCGTTCAATACGGTGCATTTCTACCACAGGTACACAAACCTACAAAACGGAACATCTAACATATAATTTGTTAGTTGGTCTTTCTGTTTGCCTTCCAAGTCTTTCTTCCTTTTGCTTATACACACCATAACACACCCTCATACCCACGCTCTGTGTGTGTGTGTGTGTGTGTGTGTGTGTGTGTGTGTGTGTGTGTGTGTGTGTGTGTGTGTGTGTGTGTGTGTGTGTGTGTGTGTGTGTGTGTGTGTGTGTGTGTGTGTGTGTGTGTGTGTGTGTGTGTGTGTGTGTGTGTGTGTGTGTGTGTGTTTGTGTGCGCATGCGGTCACATTCCAGCCAGTCAGGTCCGGCCACGCCGAGTCGGCGCGTCATACACACACATTCCTCGAGCTGCAGCATTCCTGGACTCTTCTGCTCATCAGCAGGACGGAGGCTTGAATCTGTGACCTTCCGGTTACAGTAAAGTCTCCCTGCGGCACGTTGACACAACTACTGAAAAATGTAGTTCAGTTCTTTCATATCCGGTGTCTTGGAAGAGGAAAAAAAAAAAGATTCAGTTTGTTTCTTTCTCAGTTTTTGCTCAGCCTAACTTTTAATATAGAGCTGGTATCTTCTTTATTGAAACTCTGATGTCATGATGGTTTTTGTTTCTTGTAGCTTTTTCTTTACTGTAGTACGTAGTAGGGCTGGGCCATATCACACCATTCATGGTAATACAGGTATAATGTTGGGCAACAATAAGAAAATGAAATATCGCGATAGAATACGGGTAAAACACGCATGTGCAGTGCCTTTGTTTACATACGCACATGGTGGAAAAAGTGTGGCAGTGATGGAGAATAAGAAGCGCGAAAGCGGATCGTTGAATGAAACAGATGAACCAAAATTGGTTTGTAAAAATGCTGCAACTTCAGTGGTGTGGAACTGGTTTGGCTTTCGTCCATCAGATACATAACAAAGCACTATTTTTGGTAGCACATGCTAGCGGGCCGTCGTTATTACCGTGTTTTTCAGAAAATATGGCACACTTAACCCTGGAGAACCCATGGGGTCAAATTTGACCCCATGGTTTCCCTAGAAAACCAATGGGGTCGGCTCTGACCCCATTGGTTCTCCAGGGTTAAAATCAATCCTTTGATTTTTCTGAAAGTCGACAGTGCCCCTTATAATCTGGTGCTCCTTATGTATGAATTCTGGTTGTGTTTACTGACCTCGAAACGATTTCATGTGGTACATGGTGCTCGAAAATCTGTCAAATGTTTCAGTACGACTTTGCTAAGCTACGAACCCGCACCGCTTGATGGATTGTCGGAGCATTACAGCTATCGTAGGCAGGAGTCTCGCGGAGTGATACGTACTGTGCTTCAACATAATATCACCGTATTGTGTGTGTGTATAACCTCTTTGTGGATATTATACATGGTTATGCTGAGGAAATGTCGGCCAATTCCACTGGAAATACCTTTTGGTTAAACTGTCAGCAAGGAATTTGCATTTGCACTGTTAAATTTTTATATAACTTTAATGCACTTAAAAAAACAGCTGCTTGTTTAAGTGAAAATACACTGATGTTTTGGTTCTTTTGGGGGGTTTGTTTGGGTTTTTTTGCACTAATAAAGTTGTGGAGTTGTATTCTGTAAGTATTTTGTCTCGTGTCAATTATATCGTCAATTATATCGTCAGTTATATCGTTATCACACATTTTCAAATGTATATCGTGATAAATATTTTTGGCCATATCGCCTTGCTCTAGTACGTAGTGACAGAAATCATTATCAGAGAGAGAAAGAAAGTTCATCCAAAGTGCTAGGTTTGAAGCCAGACCTTGTATTGGCTATAAGTGTTTTTAAACCCCCTGATTTTTCAAGTTCTCTTGTGTAAACGAGGAGCAAACGTTCTTGTCAGTCAGTCAGACTGACACTTTCTCCTGTGAGCCTGTCAAAGCTGTCAGATGTGGGAATTTAGCAAGGATTTATGCAAATATGTTTGTACACCAGGGCCATTTTCTGCCAGTAGTTTCAATGCAGGAGCTGATTGTTTTGATGTAATCTTCATTTTTAATTTTGCATACAGAGAAAATAAAAAACAAAATGTAATTCCTTTCTGTGTGGTTATGGCTTACCACCACAATTTAGAGCTGATATGGAGTCATAACAGGGTAAGAATTCACCAGTGGGTTTTTTACGGAGATTAAACAATGGATCTAATTCGAATGAACATTAACTCTACCTTTTTCCAGTGACTGTATATAAAAGATGGACATAGTGTGGTGCTGATCAAACTGTCAACTGGAGGGATGCTGCCCCCACCGGCCCTGAACAGGGGCTATTACAAGGCCATTCAGGGTATTCATTGGCTAATTTTCCAGACCAGGAAGCCACACCTATATTGTATGTAAGATATGTTTTTATGTGACTTTATGGACACCTAACTCAAGAGTTGGCGTCAACGTTGGACATGATTACTAGGGACTGTTTGGCAGTGGCTGTTGGAGGTTTCTGGCTGTGGCTGGATGAAATCGCTTGCAAAGAAGATGTTGCACCAAAAACTAAAAAAAAATGACTGGTTGTCTGTAGTTTTTCACATTTGTCTGCAAGCACATGCCAACATTTAGCCAAGCAGTAGTGTAAAAAAAAAAAAAGTCCACCCCCACCTCCCACCCCACAGTGACAGATGGTTCCCATAAGTCAGAGGTCACTGACACATTTGTAGACCTGTGTGATTTGGCCTTTAGCAACTGCCATCAACCCTCCGCAATGCTCCCAACTAGATGCGGAATACTTATTTTTCCCACACAACCAGTTTTTGCCCAAAGGTTGCAGACTAGTCTCCAGGCCTTGTGTCTTAGCCTATATTCACGTGATCTTACGTAGTCACTACGATTGACTGAAGCCATGTGGTTTAGATGAAAACTGTCTTCAAAACCTTTTATAACAAGTGGTTGTACCCACACAGGAATAAACCTTCTAGTAAATCATGAGCAAATAAAACTTAAATAGTGATGGTAATGTTTTTTTTTTTGTTTGTTTGTTTTTTTTAGTCATTTAAGTGGATAAAAGGTGCCAATCTGTAATAACATAGCTGTAACCCGTTTGCCTAAATATAAAATGTGCAGTAAAAACTGTGAGGTATTCAAACGTGGTAGCTGAAGTATAAATCGACCTTCTCCTTTTTTCCTCTTTTTTTTTTTATTTTTTTAAACCACTCATGTCTTTCTCTAACTGCACCATTACCATGGCAACCCCACAGAACTGTATTCTTATTGGTGGGCCGGTGTTCCGTTGACCCTCATTCATGTGTGTGTGAGCGAGGGAGCACAGCGAGGAACAGGTGCTCTGCTGTCCTGTCTCCTCTCTCTCCCGTTCCCTGTGTTTTACAGTGTGTAAGGTGACACCTGAAGAATGCCACTAAAACCTCGAAGCTTGTGTCGTTCTCGCGCCCCCACCCCAGTCTGTTTTTCTTTCTGAGTGCCTGTCTTCACCCACACATCTAGTATTTCTTCTTATTCTTAGACACACCTACATGATGTTTCTGACTGATGTCATCGAGCTGCAGGCTTCAATCAGATGACTAAAAGAAGAGGGATTCTGTTTGACAGTCCTTCACTGAAGTCTGTGGGAGAGCTCTGCAGCGGTGAAGGTGGTGCTAGAGCAACAACCTGCAGTGGGTGGGGAAAAATGCTTTGAGGCAAAGACTGCAAAGTTTCAAGCCTCTTTAAAAAAAAAATATGACCATTAACCATACAGTGTTAACTCATCCACCATTTTTGATGTGCGACAGTCGTGGTCAAGTGAATAAGGGCGCAGTCACACAGACCTGCAGACTGGTACCCCACCATACAGAAAAAGTAAAAGCTGTACCTTTTGAAACATTTTTGCTGTTTTGCCAAGTCCCTAATTTTAGGTTTGAGACAAATAGACAATGGTTTTTAAATACTGCTTTCCCATCGGTTGTTGCTTAACTTCCTGTAATGGTTAGCACCTGGCCATTTCGTGTTCCTAACCGTTATTACCCCTGTCATCACTACTAGTCACTGAATTTGATTGACAGGGGTTCTTCCTGTGCACACTCCTCTGTATAGTTGCACCCAGAGTAAACTCAATGCTCCTTCATGTTCAAAAGTTTCCAGCTCAGGTTCGTCTCCTCTGAGGTTCTCTTGGGTCGCCCAACTGGAAGTAGACACTGGTTTAGGAGCACCAGAATCCAGTGCCTGCCAGTGGACTTGCTCTTTATCAAACTTTAACATAGTTTTTATTTTAATTTTTGTATTGCTGTGATAGTTGCCACATACCAAACAGGTAGAATTAATCATTGTATTAAAGAAATATTGCAACTCTGCATATTCCTTAGATTTTAGGATTACCCTCTTTACATGCTAATGCTTGATCACACACAAGGCCAGCATATTAACAGGGCTTTTTATTCTTCCTCTGAGTGTGTATCTTAATTCTTTCTTTCCTTTGTGCCTTTTTTCCTTCCATCCTCCTATCCTGATTGCTAGTGCTGGTGAATCTCTATTTCTCCCCTGGGAACGATTGCAGCTTAGAGACAGACAGACAGACACACACACACACACACACACACACACACACACACACACACACACACACACACACAGAGGTACTCATTAAAATATACATGAGCACTAACTCCCTTACATTCCTCCAACACTGTCGGCATTCATTATAGATGAACACACACATGCGCGCGCACACACTCTCTGCACGGTGCAGTGGCATTGTTTACTTCCATTATAAACCACTTGTTGTTTGCTGCATTGCACCTCTGTAACGTGTCCCACTGGAAATGACTTCTGTCTTCAGACCTGGCAGCTTGTTAGCTCGCTAAGCTCAATTTCTCCTCACGGTAGATGTTCCTAGTAATTGACTATTTTTACAGTAGCATTTTATTGTTGAAGTAATTTTTAATTGAGGGCTGACGAAGCTGTAATAACTTACTCAACCATTATGTTCAGTGGCTGCACAAGCTTGTTTTTGACTCTTAAAATATCTCTGCAAATTGAAAGAAAACAACAGTTGCTAATGGCTTATGGTGAAGAACACGGGAGCGCTATTAAATTTAAGCTAGTAAATGTTTATTTGATAGCATAAGAAATATCTTTGTCTATTAAAATTGCTACAGTTCATTTAAATTGGTTTGTTTCCTTGGTATGGATCTGTCTTTTAAGCATAGTCTATAAATTCTGAGGACTTTCAGATGCTTAGTGTTAGCCTGCTTTATCCATTCTAAAACCAGTTCTGATGTAAATGCACTGGTCCTTTATATAGCGCTGTTCTACTCTACTGGAGCACCCCGAAGCACTTCATACAAATCACCTCCTTCACCCACTCACACCCATTCATACATTTTTTTCTATGCCTAAGTGCTTTCTATCTAATACTGACACACATTCTTACTTTAATGAACCTTTCGTTTCTTCCCCAAAGATACTTTTGGCATGCAGACTGGAGCAGCCAGGGATCAAACAACCAACTTTCCAAATAATGGATGACTTGTTGTACCTCTTGAGATAGAGCCACCCCAGATGTGTGTATTGGGATCATTGCTGTGTTGGGACAAAGATCTGTGTTTAAGTTTGAATCTAAATTGATTTCATGTGAGGAGTTTGAAGGTAGTTCTCTCTCATATTTCCATCCACATTGTGCAATATGCATTGCACTACCACCACCATGCTTGACAGTTGGTACACGGTCCTCCAAATATACCTATTGTCACTGTGGCCAAACAACTAAATCTTTGTCTCATCTCAGCTGGTTGTTCCTGAACATGAACGTGACAGTTTGGACATATATGTTTCTTCAAGACCTTTGGAAAGTGGTGACACATCCGAATAACTTATGTGCAATTGTTTGAACTGATGATCTTGGAATGAGCAGTTATTAAGAAATGGCTCCGTGACAGCTTCCTAGCTTGTTTAAGTCTACAATTCTCCTTCTTAGATCTTCCTTCAAGTTTCCCATTTTTCGGAATATTGCAGTCAATGCAGTGCTGTCAAATTTTATTTTATGCTAGCAAAGAGAAACTACCAGTTGTAGTCATTCATGATCACTGTTGAGAGGTAAACAGGCCTTGGTGTAGTCAAGTTAAAACACTGGATAATGTTCAGCAGCACTTATTAAAACTGTGAATGTATGTTTATATTTGATCCTGTAGGTATACTTTTGACGCTGTGTGCATTAGATCAAATCTGAAATACTTTTAAAAGTCATTAAAGATTTAATCCTTCCACCCTGGAAACATCACAGTTGAACAAAGCTGACTGATACTGGCAATATTAAGGTTTTTGATTATATTAATTTTGCACTTTCCTATATCAGCCCAGAATTTTACACGTGCTGCATCTCTATCTGTAATTGTAATTAATTTCATTTACACTGTGCTGGTTCACAACAGCACTCGTCTTGTTGCAAGGTGCTTTTTAATTGTAAAGGAAAGACTGCAATAGTAGAGAGAGAAACCCAACAGTCAGACAATCTCAGTGTAAGCAGGACTTGTTGATGGGTGAGAGGAGGAGCTTCATTTTCACAGGAAGAAACCTCCAGCAGCTCAGGGATTGGCTGCAATCTGCTGCATGTGTTTGCAATGGAAACTGAATCATTTCTGGAAGATGCTCTGCATCATGCTGGAAACCAGCCTCTCTGGTGTTAGGTGTTAAAATACATTTAATCTCTCTGCAGCCTGGAGGGGTGAATGATTTATGATATTTTTGCACATGCTTTATGGCCGGTGACCTCCTGACCTTTGAAGCGCTCACTGTTGGTTGTTTAAGCTGCATTATTGATGCTAAAATGAACTCTGAGCGTGAGGGTCTTCTTCTACTCTAACACGCAGCCATCTACGGAGAGAAAGAGATGAAACATCATCTGCTGAAAATCAATCTTTCACACATTCCTCCGATCCTCTCTCCCCCCCCCCCCCCCCCCCCTCCTTATTGATTCCTCACACACTCGTAGGGTAATCCTGCTAACAGACATGTGCGTGCACGCGCACACACACACGTACGTCCACATCTGCCTTTGCCTTTTTGAAGTGTGACTGTGTGTTTCTTTGAAGTGGTTTTCTCTGTGTTTCTCACTGTCTGACAATCGTTAGCTCTGAGGATCGCAAACATACAAAAAACGTGTTTGGTTTGACGATTTTTCTTTAGAAATAGAAGAAGTCTAAAAAAAGTAAAGAAGAACAAGACAAATTATTTTGCTTTATAAACTTTTTACCTTCATTTCAGCTGATATTTGTGCATTCAGTTCATTAAATATGGATAGCGGAGTCTCTGGAGAGTTGCCGTGCATTACTTTATATTCATGCTGGAAAAGAGAAATAAAATCCTGTTCCTCACATCACCAACACTGTCTCAACAAGATTAGGTACCAACTCTCTCTTTGTGCCTCACAGTATATGTTCCTACTGCTTTTAATGGAAGTACCTGACACTCATCCCTCCCTCTTACCCAATTTAGGGTTACAGAGGCTGGAGTGTGTAACTCTGCCATCACAGAGCAAAACATGGCCTGAGGACCAGAACCAGTCCTGGGCCACAACATCCTAAAGCAACCTCTGGGGGGGGGGTTTCCTTTGGGTGAGGTTCGACCGATTAATAACAGTCGAACCTCACTGGTGTGAGTGACTCAGACTGACTTGGTGAGCTTAACCCTGTGAGGTCACTGCTGATGACCCCAGCTATAGCTCCAAACCCTAGCTGCTTGGAGACCAGTGAAAATAATTTTTTGGAGTGTGTGTAAATAGTTTCTGTGGATTCTGACCTAGTTGGGTTAAGATCAGAAATTGTCACAGCAGATAAAATCAAAATCAACCTTGCACAAAAAATAAATGTATTTTGATTTGTATTGCCTGTTAGAGAGAGCTAACAGAAGAGAACGCAAAGAGCTCTAAATCGAAGCCTAACTATAATAAAATATTTCCTGTATCTAAACTTAAGGTAACAGAGTTAAAACAGATGTTGGACAAAGCGCTGGGGGAAAAAGTTGGTAATCTGGGCTTACAGGCCTCGTGGGCAGTAGGACTATCAGAGAGATGAGCTGGTGCATAAAACACAATGAGAAATGAAAATCTGCTTTATTAGATTGCAAAGTCATTGAGCCAAAGGAAATAAACAGGCGCTTTTGTAAAAGATAGGAACTAATAGTGGGAAGTGAGGTTCCCCTAGTGTGTGTGAGAAGAGTGCTTTCTATCTACTGTTACGGATTCAAATACTGGGGATGGATACAAGAGGAAAAACCACAATAACAACACTGGTCCGGCCAGGTTGAGTCAAACGATGATTTTAATGATCACACGCGTGGGAGATGGACACCGTACGCAGACAGCCTCAGATCTCAAAATGGTGGAGCATTGATCAAACTCTTATAGCCTCTAGTGGCCCCCACCTAATCATAAAAGCCTAAACATTCACATGCTTTCTCTCACACGGCGCCTAAGCTACGACCTTGGCTCCCTGTTTATCTGCTCCTGCTGAGATGGGGCAGAAAACTCCAGTATGTTCTGTTCTCTTCTAATCAGACAAATAAGGCGATGACTTTCTGCGAACAGTATTTCTTATAGCTCAGCAGTATAATGCATCATAAAACAATATCATTCAGTCACAATAAATCAGCAGTCTAATGTAATGCAAATCAGTTTAACAAATGCAATAGTTATCAGCTTCTTCTAATTCAGGAGAATAATGCAAACTAAAACTACATAATAATTCACAATCTTTAATTAGGGGTCTAACATGGCATAAAATAATATTATAATCCCTCACTAGACTGCCCATTGAAGTTGACCGTTTACTTTTCCAGTGTGCAGAGATGGTGAAGTAACTACAGTGACTCTGTAATTCTGACTGCTGGATTTGGAGTCTTTCTAATATTACAATGCATGCATTTTTAAGAGAATACATCGTTTTCTTTTTAAAAATCAATCACTGTCAGCAGCAGTATGTTATGAAAACCTTACATTAACATCTCTACATGAAGTTTCTTCATTTTGCAACTTATTCATCACTACAGCTGGAGGACAAATGCTTATTATAAGGAAGATTTGTGAGGTTCAAATTCTGGAACTCCTGTAAAACTTAAGCCATACAGAATTTGAACTTTGGCTGAGTTCCCCTTTGAGCTTTAAGCATTGCTGCAGTAAAGACCACTTCTAACCGTCTTCATGTCCACATCTATTTTACCACAGAGCAAATATCAACGTATGTCCCAAACCAACCTGAAGAATGGCTTTATACTTTTAAATACACTGCATTGTCAAAAATAATGGGCGACACCTCTGAATCTTTGTATTCAGGTGTTTTCACTCCCATTCACACAGGTGTGCCTGCCTTTACAAGCATGTATGAAAGGATAAGTTCCTGTAAAGAGCTTTGTCTTCAACACTACACATTCTCCAACTATTTGTACCCACCACATTAGTCACTTTGCACGGAAACCTGCCACCATAACTCTGTACCATTAATACCAGTGTGGCGTGGGTGTACACTAAAATATTCTCCTGAACAACGCACATCAGCTATGGTGTGGAAGGCTCATATGGTTGTCTTTTACCAGGAGGCTTCAGTGGCAGCACAACTGTCTGACATGACACCAAAGTGCGGCTTGCACCAACATATGATGTCACTTTTGCTGTATCGTGCCCTTTGCAGATGCAAAAGGCAAACATAATTAAACTCTAGGTGGTGTTATTGCCTAGCCTAAATGTGCCACATAAGGTCAGAAATGTGACTCCTTCACAGTGGTGGGCATCAACAATTCGTCCCTCAGTCAGGGCAAGATGTCAGTTTAAACTTCTGTAACGTCTCAAAGCACCTGATGGAAAACATTCAGCAGAAACAACCTGAGGTTGTAGCTCGCCAACGAGACAACCTTGACCATAAAATTGGCCAAATTTAAGCCCTAGAACAAAGATTATCTCGTATACCACGATATACTCCAGTCCCCACAGAGCAGCGCGGTTATCATGCACTCTCCCTGCAACAAGGACTGCTGCCACCTCTGTGAACACATGCCATCCATTGTTTTATCAGCTGAGCGTCATATCAGCCTTAACAGGGTCTCCCAAGCTCTGCTGCTACATAACGAGCGGCACGACCGAGTGGAGAGTAGCTTCTGGAAATTTACATGCACTCAAAGTCCTTGAGTGTGGGAAAGGGTGTGCTTTAATGCAGAACACACTTACACACTCACACAAGCTTCAGGTTTTACAAGGTCATAAGAGCGAGAGACTCTGTGGGTCTGCATACCAGAGAGGGAGGGAGGCTGAGCTTTGAAGGATGAACAGGGTGGAGGGAAAAATACACGAAGAAGAGATGTAAGCTGGTGATCTTTTTCCTGTATAGAGACACTCTGTGTTTTTGGACATTGATCAGTACTATCCGAAAGAGTTTTGTTTGTCTGAGTTGAACTAATCACAGACCGACTCCATGATGATAAGATCTGGGCTCTGTGTGGGGGTCAGACCATCTGTTGCAGGACTTGTCTTCCTCTCGTCACTTATGATGGTCCTTTCAGATGTTTAAAGATTTACAGCTTGGGATCTGAATGCTGTAGATGCAGGGTTTCTCACACAAAGGACTTCAGACCACCCAAGTATAGTTGGCTTCATACGTCCATTTTTTTGTGTGTGTTTTGTTTTGTTTGAAACTGCTTGTTGGAGTAAACAGACCAGCATGACTTTGCAGACCATCTACATGCTGTAGAATTACAACTAGCAATGTGAACTACTCCACTTGGCCTTAGTCGGTGCATTTTGGAGGACTACAGCAAACTGGAAACTTTGATGTTCGTACCCAAAATCTTTCTCTCAGAGTAGCCAAAAACTATTGCAGACTGGCACAAACATGATACCATCATCCCCACTTAAAGCCTTGTTTATGATCACAATGCCAGTGTTGTGTTTGATAACTATTTTTTCCACTGCTTGAAGCATGCTGGACTTGCTTCAGTCTTCTCCAGAAAGGTGTCGCCAATCAGAAAAGTGTCTGACACTTTCAAGCCCTCTGTAATCTGAGCTCCAGGCTACGAAAACCTACTCTTATTTTGAAACTTCAGTAGCTGCTAAAAATCCAGCACACACATGGGCAAATGGGAACGAGACCACAGACCACCCTCCATCTAGTCACTAACATCCTAAAACTTAAACTAAACAAACTCTCAAAAATGAATGAAAGCTGCATGAAATTTAAATGTGTTACAAAAAAAGTCTTGTATTGAAAATGCCTAAACTACTGGCTGTTCACTTATTCACACGATGTCACCACAGTGGGTAGCTCGTGTTTGGTGTGGCAGAATTTTTCCTGATGAAACCCCCAGAGGGATTTGTGTCTCCTCCTCGGACCAAACCAGTGATCTTTTGCTTAGAGCCTCTAAATAATACCATACATACTGTTTCAGGTTTTGGAGACTCGCTGCAGTCTCGTCTGTTGTAAAGTTATCGATTTGTTGCAAAGTTGCTGGAAAATAAAATGATTGTCAGCTCTCTCTGAGATCAGGTTTGTGTTGTTGGTTTGCTTTCAGAGATTTGTATCGAGCAGGAGAGCATCTAATATTCTCAGTCGTCACTGATCTAAAAGTGGCTTCTTTTGTAAATTCTCAGCAGAGAGCAAATTTTAGTTTCTGTAGTTTTTTATTTGAGATGGGGAAACTTTCTATTCATTACAAAGGATCTGCAGAATAAACATGTGCACAGGAGAAACTTGAAAAACAATAAGACTTAAATCTAGATGATGGAGTTATTTTGAATTATAGGTGATACAAAAAAAATGCAAATCAGCTGATGCACGGTTCAGAAAATACTTTTAAAACCCTACCACTGACATGGGGATGCTTCTAAAACACCCAAACATTGTATTTTCCACCTATGTCTTCATGCACTCCTTCTGTTTTGCTTTTGACTTCCAGGATTAATTTGTGACACATGTCGAGCATGTTTCTGTGGAGAAAACAGAGCAGTGGAGGGATGAAAAAGACGTAAATTAGAAGCAGACAGCGGGAGATGCTGAATTCAAATTTATGACAAAATGGAAACTACGAGGAGGAGGAGAAAGAGAAGAATTAGTCCCAGATATAATGGAAGGAAAAGGTGGGAGGAAGGAAGTGCTGCGACACAAAGGAAATGAAGTGAGAGGCTTCAAAGCAGCAAGAAGAGATGAAGGGAGGAGGATTGACCAATAAGTGATGTGATGACAGAGAGAAAGAGAGGTTTATAGATTAGCAGGTCCAGAGGTTAAAGATCATCCGGGGTCCTGATGATTAAGGTGATCAGGATGGCTGTAGCCAGGAGGCGGGGTCAGAGCAGGTCAGGTAAATGACAGCTGCTGTGGGAGAAGCGTGTGAAGAGTCTGTTTGGGGATAAAATATTAAAGTGTGTATAAAATCAGTCCAATCCTTCACAGTATTCAACACTAACTTCAGTGTTTGTGTTGATGTCACGCAACATCTCAGCTGTTCTTTTAAAATGTTTTAGTAGTGCTTCAAAATTTTGCCATAATTGAAAGTCATGCTCAAAGTTGGCCATGCAACAATAATGAGATTTCAGAGTCATATTGTAGCACAGCGAGTTGGTTTGTTTGGAGTTTTAAGAGGTTAAATGTGTGTGTGTGTGTGTGGGGGGGGGGGGGGGGGGGGTTAGGGTTGGGGGGGGGGTCTGAAAACGGACTTTCAAGTTTCAATGTCCTGTATTTAAGAAGTTATAAGTGCTCAAAAAAAGCTGGGAAAAAATGAAGCGGCTGCCTCATGTACTTCTAAGGTGCTGTAACTTGTAAAGTTTTTATAGTCTCAGGGTGGCGCTGTTCCATGGCTGGATATGACATACTGCAAATGTAGTGTGGGAAAAATGAGTGGTTTCTCGTGGGGTGAGTTAGGAGATGACATTTAGCCCTCGTTCACGTGCAGAGATGGTCCATAATTACTCGCTTGGTGAACACCTCCATCCTCTGCGTCTGCATCGGTGTGAGTCGGAAACACTGGGCACTCAGACTGCTGAGCTGACTAAACCTGGCAGGTTATCGCTTCCTGTTTGACAAAGGTCACGACCTCTGGTTGGCTTTCGGAGCAGAGAGTTCACGGACCAGCAGAAGGATGTCTTGTATCGCTCGTTTTTCATGTTACTCAAAGCAATTTTCACTCACTATCCGGGAGCTTTCAGAGTCATTATTGGACAAAATTGCCGGCACAGCATTTGGTTTCAGTCGTCGCTTATAAGCAGCAGCATCAGTTACTAAATGCAGTACATGCTCTGAGAGAGAAGTTCTGAGAACTCAGCCGGTTTCCCATTAAGTCCTCCTGTTTTTAGTCCAAAAATCACAAGTAAAAACAGCTCAGTGCCTCTTTTTTTAAAATAAACTGTACTTTTAGAAGAAATGGTCTCTCTGGACGCAATCAGGAATGCAGTGGCAACCTTTGTAGATTAAAGTAGCAGGAGACGGGCCACAAGCTGGAATACTGAGCATGCACTGATGATCTGTTTAGCATTGTTTGGAAAGTTTGTCTTTGATTAAGCTCAGAGCAAACTAACAGGCGCCAACATTATATCTGGATCCGGTCTGTAAATGCAATTAAAAAAGACCGAGCGTATCCCGCCTCACGTGTTAATCAGGCTCGTATGGGTTATACATTCAGGAGACTGAACAGAGTGTACGTAACCACCTCAGCGCTGATGCAGTTTGACCGGCTGCAGGGCTGCTTTGTTGGATTTACAGGTGTTTCCATTTTTCTGGATGCCAAGTTTATACAGCAACTTCCTCTGTGCGCTCGCATGTAATCGAGATAAGACGAGAAGGGAAAAAACAGAGCGTCTCAGGCCAGCAGGGTAACAAAGGAAGAGAGAATCAGAAAGGGGAAGATAAGGCAAGAAAAAAAAACTCTACAGGTAAGCGAGGGGGAAGGTGTTGGATGTTTTGTCTCTGCAGGCAGTGAGTGAAAGGCTTGACCTCCCAAATTAACCTCCACCAACTCCCAGAGCTGCCTAATGTGTGTTTGTGTGCGCTTGCGTGTCTGTGCGCGCCTGTGGGAGTGTCACTCGACCTTCAGGTCAATCAGCTGTGAGAAAGCTGCAACCTCCAACAACCCCCTGCTGTGCCCATATGTGGGTGTGTGTGTTTGTTTATGTGAAAGCATGTCACATTTATTCCTGTTGCCTGTGTGGCCGTTCTTTCACAGTAACGTCACAATGTTTACAGTGGTCGGCTTTCAGCTTTGGTCCAGACACAGTTCTCTTTTGTGCTTTGCTGTTACAGTGATGGGTGACAGGGATCCGTGTGAGCCGAAAGCTCACGCTTCACACTTTGGATCCATATGATGTCTTATGACACGTTCCTGAATAAGTTGTAGCCAGAATTTCAAAGTTCCCAGTCAGAATTTGAGTCTTGAACCCCATCTCAAGTCGGATTTCCAACTCACAAAGACAGCGACAGTAGTTTATTTCATGAGGTGATTGGGACATGGCAGCAGAGAGGGGATGTCCCTAATATGGGCGCCTCAGAAGCCCCACCCACCTACTGTTTAAACCCTCTGTTTACCACAAACAGGTAGTTGGTCCAAAAAAGTCAAAATGGCAGCAGCCAAAAACACCAACGCTGAAGCTTGAAAGTGTTCTGTGAAGTAATGAAAAACTTTTTAAATTGTGAGAAAAAGTCTGGGTATTTGTTTTTTAGTGCTACTTCCTGTAAGCGTGTAGATATATATTTTTAGACTGGTTTACTTCAGCTGCTTTGCTTTGAGACGTGGAAACAAACCGATTCATGGTTTTGTCGAGGTGTCAGTTTTATGAACGGACGGCTCAAAAAACAGTTTCACAAGATACTTTTTTTGACACTTGACGAAAGGGAAACAATTTCAAGTGTTATTTTAAATGAGCCAATAATTTTACTGGCCTGACCTATTAAACATCTAATTTGCTAATATGCTTATGCCACTTCATTAGGTACACGTTGCTAGTATAGCATTCCTGGATTTTTTTTTTGTTTTTTGTTTTGGACAAAAAACTCAGTCAAAAAAACGGTCATGTAGCCTTAACCACTGAGGAAATGGCCAATCAGCAGCCCACAAACAATAACACGGTGCACTGTTGAAGAAGGCGATAAAGGTTCACATATTTGATGCTGTGAGACAAAATCACCATTGTCCTTCTTTTCGAAATATAGAAATGGAAACTATGTTTTGTGTGGACGTAGCCTGTCCCAGCAGCAAACAGGCCAGGCAACATTTTTTCCTTCATTCTTTTTATTTTCCATTGTGTTGATCCTTTGTGAATTGTAGCCTTGGCTTTGTGTGCTTAGGTGACAGGAGTGGTGCGTGTTGTGCTCTTCTGCTGCTTTAAGGCCTATTGTGTTGTGCATTCAGAGATGCTTTTCTGCATACCTTGGTGGTGAGCGGTTATTTGAGTTACTGCTGCCTTCCTGCCAGCGTGAAGCACTCTGGCCATTCCCCTCTGACCTCTGACATCATTGAAACCGTAGAGATGGTCGTGCGGGAAAATCCCAGCAGATCTGCAGCTTCTGAAATACACCCGTCTCGCTCAGTCTAATCCTACGTTTGAACAGGTCATCTCAACCGCATGCCTCAATGCACTGAGTGCTGCTATGTGATTGACAGGTTAGATATGTGCATTAACGAGCAGGTTAACAGGTGTATGACAATCAAACTAGTTTATTAATCCCAGAGGAAATGTGGTCAATTGCTCCAATTAAATACTATGATATAAATCAAATTCACAACACAGCTCGAATTATAAATATCCCAGTATATTACACTATTACACTAAATTACATGTGTGTGTTTGACACTGAGGTGTCTCTGCAGAGGACGTGATATTAATGGTGTGTAACTGTTGCAGTGTGTACCTAACGAAGTGGCCGGTGAGATATTTTTAACCATTTGATTCTGTCTTTCCTCCTGTTCGGAACCTTTGATGTGTGTCTGCGCTCATTAAAAACAGCTGCTTGTTTTCCTCTAAACGCTTTGGACTCAAACTCGAGTGTTTTCGTGGTAATTAGGCTACAACGACGATAATTACCGTGCATTGGACACGCACACTCTCTCACACACACACGGACACGCACAGAGGCTCCACCCTCCCTCTCACGAGGCACGGAGAGGCATGTCCCTGCGTGTTCCCGTGGAGGTCGAGCCGCATAGAGCCGGAGCGCAGAGAGGGAGTCAGTCAGTGAGTGGATCCTGAAGCAGCAGCAGCAGCTCGGCGGCTCCTCTCAAACTCATCGATTAGCGCCCCATGGATGTGTGACGTCACGCCCATTCTCGGATATCCCTCTTTATTTTTATTTTCCCAAATTTTATTTCCGGATTCATTCATTTGAACTTTGTAATATATATTTTTTCCACCCCTCGGGGCTCCGGGAGGCTCGTACCTACCGGAGGGGGCAGCCATGGGTTTCTACGGCACCTTGAAGCTCATCTTCTACAAAGTGAGTATCGATTAGAGACGAGCGGCGGATCGATAAGGGCGGTTGTGGTGCAGATGTTGAAGGTTGTCAGGCTCGTGCGCCGGCATGACAAGGCGTTTCTCTCACTGACAGCGAAATGCTTCGGCGGCGCGTGCGAGTGCGCGTGCGAGCGTGGACCACTGCGGAACCAGAGAGGGGGGGCATCCGTGTCCTCCCTCTCCTCCCCGTGTCACCCTCTCTGTGATTGATTATTGGTGATAGATTTTACTGCTCAGCCGCGGGTGTAACCTGTAAACGGTGACATAAAATCTAAAAATCTTATTTAAATTCTTTAGATTCTAAACTTCAGTGTCTAATATTTATTCCATGATTTATAGCTACAAACCTCAATAATAATTAACATTTTCCCTCCCTGCCCTGTGAAAATGCAGGTGGAGGAGGTGCGCTCCACGGTAAACTCCTCAGTGTTGGTCCCATATGGTTTATTAAACCTTCACAAAGTGACTTGTGCTCCTTGAAATGAGTGATGTTTTGCAGTACAGCTGCTGTGATCTGTGTTGTTTGGCTTAGATTTTTCTGCCTAAACCCACAAAAGTCATATTGTTCATATTTAACATAAATACAGGAGTGCATTTCACTGTACTGTCATGTAAATAGACCCCTTTTTGGCAGGTGAGACTTGAGTTACATTTTTTTAGTCGGCCCTAACGTCAATATCTATGTTTGTTCCTCTTTCAGGCACAAAACCTTATGAAGGTGACATTTTTCCTCCCTGCACTGTGAAAATGCAGACAAAAGGTGGTTTAGTCCACTGTGCAAGTGCTCAGTTCTGCCTTAATGTTGTCAAACGCCACCATTTTGGGCCAGTAGGGTTTAATAAAGGTTGGAAAAAGTACTTTAAATCAAATTAACCTCAAACTGCAAGATGAAAACGTAAAAACCTGACACCTCCTGCCCTTTGTAAATCTGGGATGTTTTACAGTACAGCTGTGATAATCTCTAGCAGCTGTGCTATTTGGCTCATAAATGCTGGGTAAGCCCTGAAAAGTGACATTTCTTCCTCCCTGTACTCTGAGGCACAATTAAATTCAGGGCACTTTACTCTGCACGTGGTAAAAGTGCAATTTTACAGGTCAAATGTGATTTCTTAAAGGTGAAACGCATACGATTGCAGAGAGAACTTCATAGAATGACACCTTGCAAACTTTCTTTCCCCCCGAAAAATAAGGAAGGCTGACAGTAGCTGATATAATTTGCTTTGTTTGGCTTAAATTTCTCAAAATTGGCTCTTTCTTTCTTCCACGAACCTTCAAATACCGTCACACTCAGCTTTGTTTGCCTCATATACGCTGGTTAAACGAGGGGAAAAAAAAGTCTGTACTCGTTGTTGGTGCTGCGAGCCACAGGAATGAAACCTTGACAGTAACTTTTCTTTCTCCCGACACTGTGAAAACAAACAAAGGTGGAGCCTTTCACTGCACAGGCATGTCAGTGTCAGTATTCTGCCATATCTGTGGTCAGATACGAGAGAAAAACACATGAAATCAACTCCAGTCGGGATCAAGGTGAGGATCCAAATGACAATAAAATCACGTCAATATTAAAATTTAAAAGAAACTGTATCACTAAACCTCCTCAAAAGACAGATAATGTAAAGCACAGCTGCTGTGAGACACATTGTTAGGTTCAGTCTGTATAAAACACCAGAATTCACATTGAAATCAAGCTAACGCTGAGTGTGTTATGGTCAGTCACATCTTCTGTTACTGACCACAGGAATGAAGCCTTAGAAACTGACACTGCTTCTTCTCTGAAAACACAAATGAATGAAGTCTTTCTACTGAGCAGCCGGGTCAGCATGTGGGGTTTAATACAGGTCAAAATTCATTTCAGTCAAGCTTCACTTTAGTGCTTAGTAGCTAAGTGCTTGGTTAAGACTACAAGATTAAAACCTTGAAAGTGTTTGACAAAACATTGGACATGAGCTAAAATGCCAACTCAAACTAATCTGTAGTGTTTACCTGTTTATCCTTTAATCTGCAAACAGCAACAGTTAGAAACTGTTTATATTTTATGTAAATATTTATATTGGTCCCAACGCTACCATGTAAACTTTGTGTTCCAGACCGATGAAGCTTTTTATGAACAGATATTATCTATTAACGTGAATTAAGAGGATACAAGGCTTTCATGTCTAATGCTAATTTGTCTTGTTGGCTTCAAACCACAGCAGCAGAAAGTTAAAAGCTGCTATTTGCCTCCATCCAGGAGTGGAAAACAAAAGTAATTGATTAAACGGATACGTGACTTCTACATCAAATGCTCATTTATCGTCACAGCTTCAAACTGAAGGATTGAAAGCTTAGAAATCCATTTTTTCACAGTTCACGTTTAAAATGGTGTTTAAAACGATCAGTATCCATGGCGATCAATTAAACACAGAATTGTTTTTTGTCTCCTTAATGGCCGTGTGATTATTTTTAAGTTAAAAAGATGTTTCAAAGAAGAAAATCTAAAACTAAAAATAATTGTAAAATACAATGCTCTTTTAAATTGACAGTTTTATCTGTAACACGGCTGCATAAATAGGACTGAGCTAGAAAAAGCTGCAGGAAACCTGGAAAATCTAATACAAACGAATTCAACTCTATTTAAATTGAATCCTTCACCTCGCTGCACTTTGAAAATATGAATAAAAGATGCACCTTAGAGACAGCAGCTGCTGTAAAACTGCAATTTGTGGAGGCAGAAATCTACTTAAAGTCAGATAAAACTTTAATAACTAGTGTTTGTTTGCGTTTGGAGCTTCAAATGGACGTTAGCTCCTTCACTATGTTGTAAAAACACAGATTATGGAGGGAGACTTCACATTAAATCCCGGCAAAATTGCACCTAGGTCGATGTAAGGCCACGGCGTATCCTCTTCTCATTATTATAAACTTGATTTAAGGTGAAGCTGCAGAGATACTAACCCTCCAAAAAGTCCCAGTTTAGCTTGATTGGGACATTTTTGCTGCTGAAGCACAGATGTGTCTCTGCCACCCACCCAAAAGCCAAAGTCGTCTGGTTCTAACTGTAAACACATTCTTCAGTTTTCCAGCCCCCCAAGGTCAAGTTTTTTCCTTTTTATTTTATTTATTTATTTTTTCCGGCTTAATCAAATCCACACAGACGCGGCATCTGTTATTAAAATCCAGCGACACAGAGTCTGAAAATGGAAAGCAGATTATAAGTTTATGTTAGGGAGTGAAGAACGCCCTCTGATAATCTACAATCTGAAATATTTACAGGTGCTTCTTGCCCATGTTTAATTTTGAACACACACAGATGCTATCCTCTGCATGTGTGTGTGTTGGGGGCTATTTTAGAGCGGCGCTGCACCGCCGACATTCCTCTGATTTTCTGCATTCCTGCGTTCATTCACAGCGAGAGACGCTCAGAGAAGAGCGAGCGAGAGATGGAGAGGGCTGATTCAGACCTCGCTTTGTCTAAGTTGGCGGCGTAGGTGTTTCCAGCATCTCTGCGGTTCAAAAGACGGCCTCGGGTTTATCTGCAGCTCTTTGATGATGTGGACTCGGCTCCAGCCGTTTGGTCGTCTTTCTGACCGCAGGGTCGACCCAGAAACCCACAAACATCCGTGGGAACTCCTCTAGCTCTTACTGCGCTGGCATCATGAGTGCAGACACTGGTTGCAGGCTAATATGAATTCGGCTGGCTCACATTAATACTGTGGAGATGATTGTGAAGATAATTGGGGCATTGCGAATGATTAGACCACGTAGACCGAGGAAGGCCAACGTTTTCCCCCACATGCCAAACTAAGTTAGATACAGTAAGTGAACGGTCACACACTGAAGAGCTAAATTAAAAAACAAACAAAACATGACACATTTGCTGAAATATGCCATGACCATGCTGGGCAGCGTAGTGTTGCAGTGGTTAACACTGGAACCTCACAGTCCCTGTGTTAGCTTTGTGATAGACAGTAAATAATGGGCTTTACGTCATATATAAAACTGTAAATATGTCTTGTCTATATTTGTTTTAGTATAAGACCAGCTGTTAGTTTGGTATTTGTTGTGTTACCCATCTCTAGAGCTCCAGTTTGTTGTCTGGCTTATTTAGTCTTGAGTCTTACTTTTTACTGTGGAAGTCGTATCCATCAGCCTCTTTAATCAAGTAGAAATAAAATCCATAGCCGGCCGCAGTAGTCCTCAGTGTGTCCTGATCTTTTCCAGTTGTTGGAAATGGTCTTTGTGTGGTTTGTTTTGTCTGTGCAGATTTGAAGTCATTAGCTTTGTTCTCGTCCCATGCTTTAGGGACATATACAATATAAATGTCTTCTGCTTTTGTTTTTCTGTGCTGATGCTGAACTTCTAGCTGCGCGTGTTTATTTTAGCTGATTTCCGCTGAGGAAGGATACGGTCAGATTAACCAGTTTTTTTTGGCCCTTGGGTAAAAACTGCTATTGCAGCCAGAGCTCCTGTGGCGTTTGAAGCGGTTTGTGGAGAAGTTAAAGCTTTTTAAAAAGGTTTTTCACATGGAGAGTCTTTATTCTTTATGACGCGCAACCTCACCATTACCTGATCAGACGGATCAGGTAATGATCTGACAGACTTATTTTATGGTATTTGCAAATAATCAAATCACCAGCGTGCAGCAAAGTGGGGCTTTGGGAGCTCGGTTGGTAAATCCAATTAGTTTGGCCTACAAAGCTCCATTTGGCTCTGTTGTTGTTCCAAAACGGGAGGGTTACAGTCTGTGATGGTTTCTCTTTTTATCTTTCATCAGATGAAGAGGAAGTTGGACCATGGTCCAGACGGCCGGCCGTTCCCTTCGGGGAAGAAGCACTGCAAAGGCAACGGATACCTCAGGTACCACATTTGATTTCTTAACGTCAGAACGAATCTTTTCACAAAACTGTTGAACTAAACTAGGAATACTTGGAACAACATGCTAATGTGCTCTAATAACATGAAGTGAACAAAGATCCTGTCACCGATTTACCTGCTTTGCACCAAAATGGCGCCCAGGCTGGAGCTAGTTTCACATGCAAACAAACACCACGTTTAAAACTGGTCGTCGATGTAACTGAACCTCCATAAATGTTAATCATCCGTCTGGTTTACACCCAGGACCCGTCGCTTCAGTTGCTCCTTCAAGGTTTTAATGAGTTGGACCCGTAACACGCCCATCTTACATTATTACTATTATTATTTGCCTGCTGCTGCACATTGCCCAATATAGTTGTTTTCGTTGCCAAATCACTGATAGCGTGTGATGCTGTGTGCATGACCCTTAAAACAGCACCCCACAGCAACACAAAATTCAAAGAGTTTTTTTCTTCTCTTTATTTATTTTTTTGTGCATTCTTTTTTGCTACAAAGCTGATTTTGTGCATTTTTTGCCCCTTCCCAAAAGCCCACACCCACTTGGTTTTTAGCTCAGCTCTAGCAAACATGACGAAAAGACGAAGTCTACCTGAAGCAAACCAAACTCACAAGGTTTGTGTAGGTGAACCTGGGGAATGATTATTGGTTGCCTTGGGCTTCCTGTATCACACTGATAGCTCGGCGTCTCCTATCCATTCTGCTTTTGGCAGCGTGCAACAGTTGGCTGCTAACTCAGTTCTCCATTGCTCCCCCGGGCTTCTAGTTGCTCTCATCTGCACCTGCAGACATCCTGCAGCAGAGACGAACCAGCAAGACAGGGTTTACATTCAGAAACATCCCGTCGACTAGACCCGACACTCTGACTGGCGTCTATCTTCCCTGTGTTGGTTTTGATTGGTGATTCTGTCCATGCAGATTTTGTGACACAGTGTCCAGAGAAGTTAAAGTCATCGCTCTCCTAACATTTATGAATATAGCAGCCACAGTGGATTTGATCCAGGAATCCTTTGTATCGAATTTTAATAGCGAATTAGTGATTTAATTCGAATGTTAAATGGTTAAATTAGATCAGCTTTACCAGTTCAGAGCATAAACCAAAAGGATAAAAGAAAGGTGTAACATGCATGGATGGATGTTTTATGGGTTTACGATGGTAAACAGTCACATTTCTGCTGTACTGCTCCTGCATCTCTCTGCAGTCCATCCAGTCTGGTTCAGGCCACGCCCACCACATTCGGTGACCTACGACTGGCTAACGGACATTCAGCTCAGCGACGACGCGTCACCTCTGGTCCGCCACCCTCCGGCCTGCAGGACTGGCTCCACACCTTCCAGGTCAGCACACGTACAATCATGTTCTCTCAGATAATCCAGAGACTATATTTACACAAAATCCAACAAAGAACTTTTAATTAGCAAAATTTCAGTGCACAGATTATATGCACGTCCGAGCAGAGAGACACTGGTCCTGGTTCTTCAAGGACAGCAGCTAAACTGCAGCTTTTCTTGATTTTTGGTAAAGTGTGGTGTATCTTCCGCTCGCTACACAAACACAGTGGCAGAGTGCTGCTGCCTCCAAGCTGTTCTTATGTAACTAAAAAAACATACAAGTACAGACACACAAAGAGATGGGAGACATTTAAATGGAGGGAATAAAAACATGATCTCTTTGGAGAGACAGTTCAAACCAGTTTAGAGATAAGGGAATAAAAACAAAAAGTAAAAGATGACACACCCTGAAATGCACACAGAAGAGGAGAAATATAACAATTACAGTAAATACACAGGAAAACAAAGCGGTACAAAAATGTTAACACTTTATATGGAGGCACTTTAGTGGCAACAGTAAATGTAAATCTTTGTCTCTTCATCCTGTGCTAATGTTTCCCCTCGCTGCCTTTTCACACAGATGTGGAGCGGCCCTGAGCGGCTGCTGGCTCTGGACGAGCTGATCAACAGGTGTGAGACCAGCCAGGTGAAGCACATGATGCAGGTCATTGAGCCTCAGTTCCAGAGAGACTTTATATCACTTCTGCCCAAAGAGGTACAGCACAAAAGCAGTCCGCTCTGCTGTCTGAGAGATGTGGCCCCGTTGATGAGCAGTGCGCTTCAAATATTGTGTTTTATCACCGTGTTTGCAGCTAGCCCTGTACGTGCTCACCTTCCTGGCTCCCAGAGACCTGCTGCAGGCCGCTCAGACCTGCAGGAACTGGAGGACCCTGGCTGAAGACAACCTGCTGTGGAGGGAGAAATGCCGTGAGGAAGGTAATGACGATCGTCACGTTTTATTCAGTAAGACTTAACTTACGATTGAGCTCTTAAGAGACTAAGAGAAACCTTTTGCGTGGTCTGTGATCCAGAGATATTCACTTCACTGTGGTTGATTTAAAAAATGAACAAACTCCAAATTAAGAGCCTTGCATTAGATAAATGTGTATTGTCTGCTTGGTTAACGAAGCAGTTAATGTTCCTTGGAGAGATGATCATCTCAGCTATAATTAAATCATAAAAAAATGACTGGAAGTTTGACCATGAGAGGACCTCAGCAGCTTTAGCAAATCAAATTTAAAAAAAATGCAGAAAAGGCACCTCAATATTTAAATGATTCAACCAAAGACAAAACGAAGTAGATGGCAGTTTATTTCGAGGTTGAGGGTGGTAATTACATTTAAAAGCCCAGGACAGCAGCACATTGTTATATTAATTTCCTTCTGTTTTCTGTTGCGAGTGTGAGTTTTATCAGGTAGCACCTGAAGGCTGCAGGTGTTTTTCCACTGTTTTCAAAGGGGAATATGGAAACCAGAATACAAATAGAGAGACGGGAACTTGCTGGATGTATGGTGCTTTCTAACCTGAGTGAAACATGCAAATACAGCCACACACAGTAACTGCACCTTCATTCAGCGCAATGCAGTGTGTGTGTGTGTGTGTGTGTGTGTGTGTGTGTGTGTGTGTGTGTGTGTGTGTGTGTGTGTGTGTGTGTGTCTGTCTGCCTGGGAATTCTGCCAGTCAGCTGAGATTCACTGCCTGCGCTCAGCAGCCATACTAATGAGGCTACCTAACGTTAGCGCCACACCGCAGCCATACTAATGAAGCCGATGCTGACTGCAGCTCACCAGCTTCACAAATAAGGCTAATTATCAGCTCCCCTGCCATACTGCCGGGATCGGTGTCGACGTTAGCAAGAACTCAGCAAGAATATAAATGCAGCTAACCTTCATTAACCACACTCATCTTACATACTAATGAATGTTGGCTTAAAGTTGGTCTACTTTAGTAAAGTCACAGTAGATGCTATTCCACTACACTACGGTGAACTTCAGGTATGGTGATGAAACGTAATCTCGCAGTAAAAACATTCCTGGATAGAAAAAAACACAATGAAGCATCATCGGTCATGGACTGGCCTCCCAAATATTGACTCTGAAGTTCATTAGAAATCTGTTTTTGTCTTATGATCTTTATTTAAATCTGCTCATCAGATTTGCTATTTTCCTCCCAAAAGGTGTGGCAACAACAAAAAAACAGGTTGATGGAGTGTTTTCATCACTGCGCCATGCAGGTGGGCGACATGGACACCTGAGTTAGTGAATGTGATAACTTAACCTAGGATTTTTTTAATTAATATGCGCATCTGCGAGGAGACGGGAGAGACTGAACGCCCCATTTTTTAAATATATCCTCTTCTTTTACCCCCTCCCCTCTGCAGGTATATCAGAGTGCACGTCGTCTCGTCACAGGCGATCAAGTGCTGCAGTCAGTGAGTGGAAATCGACCTACATTAGACAGCATCGCATAGAGACCAACTGGAGGAAGGGGGACACACGGGAACCCATGGTAACGCACACACCGCCTCGGTTCAACAGCATCGGTCTGAGATGTAAATGTGAACTGATTGTCTTTAAATGTCTTTGCAGGTGTTAAAAGGCCACGATGATCATGTGATCACGTGCCTGCAGTTCAGCGGCGACCTGATTGTCAGCGGCTCAGACGACAACACGCTCAAAGTGTGGTCCGCCATCACCGGCAAGGTAGGACGCAACAGCAGAGACGGACGTATCGATTATGGGAACGATTGTTTTCTTTTGCTTCGACCACACGATCACATGCGTGTGTGTGTGATTGTTTGTGTCGCCTAGCAAACAAAGTGTGCGCTTTTATTTTGGAACACTGTGAAATTTCTAGAAGCGATGCTTTTATTATGAAATTCACACATTAAAGTACATACAGTGTGAATATTTCTGCAGCTCCTTTTACTCTGCAGGGCTGCAGGAGCTGTTTCACTAAAAAAAGTGAGGCTTTTATTTTTGCAAGTCAAATTCGGTACAAATATGACTTTTATTTTGTAGTACTTCACAATAAAGCCTATCAGATAAATGATTTAGCACCAACCTAAAAATAAACAAACCATATAGACTTTGACAAAATTAAGATTAAGAAACTGCCATCAAATCTTCTGTAAAGATGATCTAAATATTGCATAATCCATGAGCCCAAGTTCATCGAGCAAGAACAAGGATTTATATCTTCATACCCTGGGCAGCATTATTATCTGATAATGCTGTTGCACACCATTATCAGATCTCAATGTTTCCTTCTTTGGAAACCGATAATTGAACTGGGATGAGAAATGAAGGGTTTTGCTTCAGGAGCCAACTTGGTGTCTGCACCTCCATCAGGGGAATACAGGAAGGCGATGTTTATCTTTAATCTGTTAAAAACTAACAGAAACACTATAATGTGACATCCCTGCTCTACAGGATGTGAGGAGAGTGATGTGGAGTGCTTTTGTGTCTGACATAAACATGTGAAACCAGTTCAGACTAAAGAGTGAAACGCTCCTACGAACGCCTTCAGACCGGTGAGCAAAGCACATGGAAGAGCTGCAGGTAGATGCAGGTGTGGCTGGTTGAGCGAAAGATGAATGAGTGAATCTTTTGTCCTGGGCAGGTATTTGTGTAGGAGGCTGTCATCAGGAGGAAGTGAGTTACCTGTAGATCAAGTTAGCAACCGGGCGCTCATTCACATGTTTTCATACAGAGGAAGAAACACAGAGCAATTAAAGCAATGAGTAACTCCCTGGATTTGATCCAGAATGGCTGATGAGTTGCTAGACTTGCTTCTAGAAGGACTTTCGAGTCCACAACAGGTGCTCGAGTTCATGGACAAATTTCACTTCAGCCTGGAAATGTGAACATCGGGGTGCGACGAGAGGAAACTGTCAGTCTGTGGGCTTAATCGTCTGGAAGTCAAACATATGTTTACCACATTTCAAGCTCTAATTTCAAAGAATCAGAGCTCAAATATGTTTGGGTTTAAATTTGAAGCTATCAAGTGTTTAATCAAGGTGACCTTGAGAATCGTCAGTAAAAGACATTATCATGAAATAATGGGACGCTCCTGCGTGCGAGCTGCACTCAGCTTCAGATTTGACCTGAATAAGATTTTAATATGTAGGCCAGCGTGACCTAATAGGACAGTGAGAAGCTCAGAGTGGCTAAACGGACTAAACACAGGCGGAGCAGTCGTGTCAGTCAGGGTGTGTCGCTGGGAAGCTATTTGTGTACACACACACAGACACAGACATACACCACCCGAGGCATCTCTGTTTGAATACTCACATTTGTGTTAAAGGTGTAGAGAAAGTGTCTGTTTCTGTTGGCGTGTTTTTGTAAACCTTCCTGTTTAACACCCGCAGACTGTTAAACACACAATATGCAATCAGAGTGGATTCAGAAAGGTGACAGGCTCTCGTTTACCTTATTTCAGACCATGAAAAGCTCCTTAAATAAACAGGGAACATTGCTGGAATATAAATCCCTCCTTTGTCCTCAGAGAAAAGATGCCCGGACTCATCTTAAGCCAGCTAAGCTTTCGCCATTGTTGCAGATTCTCGGTCTACCCGCTGCACCAAGACGAGGATAATGTAATGTTGACATAAAGTGCAGCCCTCTCTGCAGAAGCCAAGAAGCTGTCTGATTGCAAGTGCACGTCCGTGCTGCAACTGATCATCTTAATTTAACTCTGCAAAATGTTCTGCAAGAGGAGGTTGTTTTACACCAAATAACAGTTTTATGGGTCCCTGCAGGTCCTTTTAAAATAGTTTAAAACCCTCCAAAAGTAACCATGAGCAGGATGCCAAAGACATCTTAGATTGTGCTGAAGAGATTTCAGCTGAAGTTAAGCTAAGGCCGGGCTCATGTAATACCAGTTTGCTTCAATCTTGTGCTCTTGATTTCCTGGTTTCAGTGTTTTTACTGTTTGCTCATCTTGTTTTATAAGGAAAGTCCACTTTAAGAAAAGGAGAGTAATACCAGAAGAACAATCCTGAACATGTTTCGGGCTTAAAACACCAGCAGACTGTTGTGATTCCTTCACCTTCACCTCCTCCGTCCTCTTTGCTCTGGTGACGCTGTGTTCCCAAGCCAGCTGAGAGCTTGTGTCCTCCTAACGAGGTGCCCAGGAGGCATCCACACCCCATCCTGAACCACCTCAGGGTTCCTGTCGGTGTGGAGGACGCCCCTGAGTAACCGAGCTCCTCAACTCTTTTCCCCTTAAGATGGTATTAGACCAACTCCCTTGTACGCTTAATGATGACTTCTGTCACCTGTACATGAATTTGAAAAACTTCCAGAAGTCCTGTCGTCTTCTTTTTAAGCTCGTTAGACTACTGTGACCTTATGACCAAGAATCTACACGGACGAACAGGTTCTGTTTTTTTTTCCGAGGACAGCTGTGTAGGCAGCGACCACGCTCACCTGTTGTTATGAAGTATGACAGAAACTACTCGGTTCAGAAAATAGAAACAAAGCTAAATCCTTGTAAGCATCAAAGGTGGAAAGAGTTAAGCCTCAGCAAACCCGCTGCGTGGGACACTGCATGGCACGGTGACGTCACACAGTCACATCCATTTATCACTGCTGTTAGCATTCTGCAGACCGACGGGCGTCGCCACTCAGACAAACCTCCACATCATGAGAATTTGAGCAGTTTCCACAAAGTTTCATCTTTTTCACACTGTTGCCGCATGTCCGTCTGTGTAATGTGTGAGCTGCTGGTGCATTGTTAAGACTGCAGTTAAACCCACACGATGGTACACTCACGTCTTTAACCGAGCTGCAGCATCAAAACACACAAAGTTGTAAAATGTGAGACATGCAGGACTGCGGCGGCTCACGACAGCACATGTGACGTCATTTTGGAAAATGATAAATGGTCTGGTTCTTATGCAGCACTCAAAGCTCTCCATGCAACAGGCGTTTTTCTCTACGCCAGAGTGCTTTGTGTCTGACATTCACACATGAGCTGCTCTACATGTGGCTCAGGCGGTAGAGCCACAGTTTGACATTAACTCTGTCGTGAGGTGCCGTTTACCATGGCTCGTTTCACGAGTCTCTACCCCGCCTCTAAGGGAGAGACCGGTCACCCTTCAGAGGAAGCTCATCTCTGCTGACCCGTGTCATAACAGGAACACAATCACACACTCTGATGAAGCTCCAGTGTGTGTTTGCGTTCAGGGTTTGAAGAATTCCTGTCATTCATGAAATTCTGTCCTGTAAACCAACCGGCGCCTCTTACTCCAGCAACAATGCATGATGGGATACAATGCTTGGATAGTGACCCTTGGTTGTACATTACTCACAGTGAGGCATTGTGGGATACTTTGAGTGTACTATATAAACCACAGTAACCCTCGCAGGACTCAGTATGTGGTGAGAGATCGCAGACTCAGGTCGTTCATCTGGTTTCGGTTTAACATTCTTTAATCCGCCACACCTGCTCGCTCATCCGTCTAGACCTGCCTGTGTGTGTGAAGTCATTTTGTTCCCTGCAGAAAGAAAAACACACACACCCTCACGATGTTTTACTCTGCGGGGGTGATGAGGCGTGTGCGCCGCCGCGTACGAGCCGCTGACAAGTCGTGTAGTAACAGCGAGCGCTCGTGTCGACGCCCGCAGTGTCTTCCTCCGTGTCCGCAACAGTTGCCAAGGCAAAGTTTTGCCACTGTTACCATGGCAACTATCGCTACAACACCCTCAAGGTGAAACTGCGTTTGTCTCTCAAGGCTGTCCATGAAAGTGGATAAAATATTGACTCACACGCGTTCGCAAACAATGAGAGAGACGTTTAATGTTCGCTGTGTTTGTGCAAACTGCAGGCTTTGATTGCGTTTAATTAATTTGATCCAAGCAGGAAAAACCCAGAATAACAGCTTTCATTGGCCCAGATAAGAGCAGCAGATTATTTCTTTATTCCTTTATCTTAAGTGAATGAGGAAGAACGTGTTGGCTTTTCTTCATCCTCGACTGTTCCAAATGCAAACTCTAATATTTGATCTTAAAGTGCAGTAAAAATGCAACTTTATCTGTAATCACTGGTCTTCATGTCGCATTCATGTCTGAACGTTTTCATGCGTTTTATCATTTAAATTAAAAGCAAAGTTTAAATTCAATCATAACACTGTTTAATCATCATGTATCCCTCTTTTGTTCTCCCTCAGTGTCTGCGGACATTGACGGGTCACACCGGTGGGGTGTGGTGCAGTCAGATGGCGGCTACCACGGTGATCAGCGGCTCCACAGACCGGACGCTGCGCGTGTGGGACGCTGAAAGCGGCGAGTGCGTGCACACGCTTTACGGACACACGTCCACCGTGCGCTGCATGCATCTCAACGGCAACCGGTAACAGACTCTCACACACTCACACACACACACACACACACACACACACACACACACACACACACACACACACACACACACACACAAATTAATGTTACACATGAACTCATAGAACTGGGTCAGCGCAGCTTTAACAGAGACACAAACACACACCTCTGGTTCACCTTGACCTGATTGGCTGTCACTGCAGCGATGTAATGCCTCTCTCTCTCTCTCTTTTTCTCAGGGTGGTGTCGGGCTCTCGGGACACCACGCTGCGCGTGTGGGACGTGTCGACTGGCCGCTGTGAGCACGTCCTGACTGGCCACTTGGCGGCGGTGCGCTGCGTTCAGTACGACGGGCGCCGCGTGGTGTCGGGCGGCTACGACTACATGGTGAAGGTGTGGGACCCCGAGACAGAGGTGTGCCTGCACACGCTGCAGGGACACACCAACAGAGTGTACTCGCTGCAGGTAAACACAGAGCAGGAGTCTTTAAACTGAGCTCTACATGAGGCGGTTTAGCATCTTTGAGCTCCTTGTTTTGGTTTTGACTCCACCTCTCCCACCCCTCTCTGCAGTTTGACGGCGTGTTCGTGGTGAGCGGCTCGTTGGACACTTCAATCAAAGTGTGGGACCCAGAGACAGGTAGACCTCACGGACTCTGTTTTCTCACTGTGAACCTGGAGTTATTTAATGAGTTTATTTCTGTATTCAGACACTAGGGGGCAGTAACTCTGGATGACGGGCTGTGTTTATCATTATTACTATAGATTTATTTTGCTTTACATATAACGCATAGGAACATAACTGAAACACGGCCGCCTCTTTCTCTGTGATAAATGAAGAAAAAAAACAAATATGGTTGATTTTTAATGGTTTGTGGCAAATAATGCAGAAAGCTGCTGCAATCGCCTCTTTTCACTTTTATCTAACTTAAACAGAATAAATACAGTGATGCTCAGAGCGCCCCCTGTTGGTGGTAACCTGCTGTAATCATATAAAAATTTGCAAATAAAAATGAAACGCATGGGTGTCAGTCTAAGCTAAACGAGTGTCTCTTGTTCAGGTGGGTGTGTCCACACGCTGACGGGCCACCAATCGCTGACCAGCGGCATGGAGCTTCGAGACAACATCCTGGTTTCCGGGAATGCCGACTCCACGGTGCGAGTGTGGGACATCCGGACAGGACAGTGTCTCCACACGCTGCAAGGTGAGAAGCTGGTAACGTCCCTTAGAGGGAATCTGTCCGCTTAAACAATGAGAGCAGCTTGAAGGTGAGGGTCGCCGTGGAACTTCTGCGCCAGATCGCTGACTCGGCAATAAAACAGGCTGACTCAAAAGTCCGCAACCCGCTGGGAGGAAGTGAGGAAACAGGGGGCATTGTAAAGGCTCTGAGATGACGTGAATAATCATGCTAAGGTCTGAGGCAGAAAGTGAACCTGAGCTGTGGTCAGACTCGTGAGAAATAAAACAAACCACAGGGTGTTTGTTGCTACGAGTTCTGAGGATACTTTCATGCAAAGTCTGTGACGGCCTGTTTAGTCTTTTATGGTTGTGGATTTCACAGCGTTTGCTGTTCATCTGTTAAGCTCACATGTGCGGGCAATTCGAGCCACATGGATTTAGCCAGAAAGTACAGCTAAAGGGAATGTGAGTGGTTTCAAGGGTTTTTGGTGACTGGATGAAAAATTGGACTCGCTGCCAGTGGTATTGAACTTTATTTTCTGGGACTGTAAATGTCCATGTAATTTCTCTCTTTTTTTCTTTTTGGAAATCTGTCCAGCAGTGAATATTTTAAGGAGCAAATATTTTAGAGCCAAAGAAGGAGGAAATGATTCAATATGAGAATTTACAACTCAGTGAAATCAGGTTATATCAAGATGCACATGCTGACGCTCATATAAGAAAGGATGCATAAAGTGATACCGCTGAGAAGAAAGGCTGCTCATGTAAAGACAACTGGTTGAGGTCAAGGGTCACGGTGTAATGATGCGTACTTTTCAGGTCCCAACAAGCACCAGTCGGCGGTGACGTGCCTGCAGTTCTGTCGTGGCTTGGTCCTGTCCAGCTCTGACGATGGGACGGTCAAACTGTGGGACCTGCGGACCGGAGCTTGGCTGCGGGACGTGGTGGCGCTGCAGAGCCGAGGATCAGGTGAGGAGTTCGCGCCACCTTAGGTCGCTAGGGAAAAATGTATTTTTCTGGCTGTTACTGAGTCAATTCATTTGCAAAGAGGTATGTGGTGCTTGCTTTTCTGTTTGTTTGTTTTTGCTAGAAGGCTGCTGTGATTGCCATTCACTGAATTGTAGTGAAAGTTTGAAAATGCACAAAGTGGAAACACAGGGGTTTCTTTCACTTTGAAGGCAGTCAGTCACTTTTTCCATCCTGCACAGCTGGAAACGTGCATGACAGCACAACGTTTAATTTGTAAGCAAGCAGCCTGTATCCCATTCGCACTGCACTTTTCACAATTTCACTCATGATTGGTGAGTGGTTTGCCTTCCATGCAGATTACAGGTTACCGTGGCGGTCTGCTAGCAACTAAATCAGTCACAGTGTGGTGTTCGGTGTAGCTCATATACCTCTTTGGAACCAGTTTCACCCAATCTTGTCAGAAAGTACACGTTTCTATAGCAACCGGTGTTTCCCAGTCCAAAAAATATACAAATTAAAAATGAATAAATTCTCAACTTCATCATCATATAAAATGATACAAAGAAGATATTTTTAGTAACTGACTCAATTATATATTATGTGGTTTTTTGTAGTGTCAACATTTTAATGTGGAACTAACAAACAGATTAAATACATTCACATTTCAGTAGAAAAGACACTAAATGAACTGTAATGGTGCAGGTAGATGCAGTATTCACTCTGTTATTAAATATTAAGAATAAATATATAAGTACCTGAACTTTATTTATGTCCTCACCTGTTATCACATGTCTGTGGCTAAACCAATCACGTCTTTGATCCAGGTGGAGTCGTGTGGCGAATCAGAGCGTCCGACACTCGCCTGGTGTGCGCCGCCGGCAGCAGAAACGGCACTGAGGAGACCAAACTTCTCGTGCTGGACTTTGACCTGGACGAAAAGAAGAAAGAGACGGACTGAGGAGGAAGTGACATCATCAAACGCGGTTAAAGCCCAGATTTTTTTTTTTTTTTTAAAGGATTTGGGGGTCGGCTATTTTATTTCATTTTTTTTAAAGAAAAGTAACAGAAACTCATCACACTTTGACTTTTTTGACCAAAGTCCTGACTGGATCCGACTCTTCTCGTCAGTCAAACTGATAGATGTGAATGTTACAGCTCGTCTCTGATTGGCTGGCAGAGGCGGGTGGATGAACCCAGTGTGGATAATTCAAACAGTGTGACTGATAAATCCACAAGGACAAAAAACATGGATGTAAATGGACAAACAAGTGCATTTATTTCAATCAAAATGGCCCAGAGAGGACGGCTTGTAAGAGAAGTGTTGGATTTCTTGAATGTATCCAATGAGAGGAAGAACGAGGGCAAACAATTTGTTTGTTTGTTTGTTTGTTTTGCTGCTGAACCAACAAGGAGGTCAAAGATGCTGTTTAACCAATGCAAATGTACCAAATCTTGGCAGCTGGAGAGACACGGGCAACTTTTAGAGGCAACAGCGATGAGCGATGTCACAGCATATAAACCAAACCTCACATTTAGTCAGTATTTTTTTTTAAACCATCACATTGTTTCACATTTATTCTCAGCAGCTGAGCCAAATTCTTCATCTCTGTTGCCTCTAAACAGCGTGTTTTGATCCTGCGGCAGAGTTACATGCTTGGTGCTTGGGATTCGTTGGAAACGGTGAAATTCGGGAATTAAAGCTTCTTTTCCCATCATTAAAAAGAGGGAAGACTAAACCCTCGAAACATGTTGGCCACAGGCAGAGCCTCACATCTGCAATGGTTGTAACACTGGAAACTTTGTCAAGCTTTACAGAAACATTATTTTTAAAGAGAGAAAGGCGATTACTCTGGTTTACTGCACGCTAAATCACTCGCAGACGCACATGTCCAAATGATTTATGCCGCAGTTTTACTTGTAGTGCAACAACTTTCTGCCAAAAGCCTAAACATTTTCAAAGGGGTGGCTGCTGCTCAGCTCTGGCATTAGCCTGTTTCTGTTGAGACACTGAAGTATTAAAGTGGGGAAAGCACAGGAGTTAACAGTTCAAAAGGTGGCTGACTTCCATTTAGCGCCTTCAGTTTCAGGGTTGTGGTTATTTACTCGCCGTCAGGGCTGGAGGGGGTGGGGGCTGCACACACGAGCTTTTGTAAGTACGGAGTTATTGTTGCTGTTAAACTCATTCTGTGTGTGAGAGAGGCCTTTTTTCTGCTCAGTATTAATGAGAGAGTCTTGAATGTTTTAAAAGCTTAGGCTTCGGTCACGCAGGCTTAGAGAGCAGTTGTTGATACTATGGAAACCTCTGGTTGCTAGGGGAAATTGCATATTCCCCTGACTGGTTGCTAAGTGATTGCTGACTGCTGCTAGGTAGTATTTTATTATATGTATCATTTTTCTTCCTTCTGCACACCTGTCATTCATTCAGCTGTGCAGAGGTTATGAACCACTTACCTGTTGTGAAATTGATCACGAAGGCTGAGCTGCACCACCTTGTGACTGTATTGCTAGCAAATTGTTGTGGTCACCCGTAGTTCGCTTGGAAGTTGCCAACTTGTCTGCAAACACTAGCCAACTGCTCCCCAACACAAAACAGAAAATTAGCTTCTTACTATGTACATTTCAAAAGGTTCAACTTTTATTTCGAAGGTGAACTATCTCTGTTTTCAGTTTGTGTTGTGCTTCTCAGTTTAACAGCTGCATAGTTGGTGATGTTTGCAGACAAGGCGACGCCTTCCTTGCAAACTACAGGCAGTTGCTAGAAACTACTCTCCAACGAGTCTGGGAATACACATTTTTCCATAGCGACCAGTAGTTGCCACGGAATCGCACACCACTCTCTAAGACCTGAATGACTGGGGCCTCTCCTGCCTTTACACATAGCTGCTAACATTAGCATTAACACAGTTTTTAAAATAAAGAAGAGAAAAGTGAAAACGACCCTTGAACACTTCACATGACCTCGGTGAACATTTTCTGCCTCCATGGATAAAATATTTTTATACCTAAGTAATTATGTGCTTTTACTTTAAGTCATATTACAGACATAAAATAAAACCTGTTTTGTTTCTCATTAGAGAAGCAAAGCAGGTTTTAAAGAGCCACATTTATGCTCTGAGTCTGCTCTCCACATTATGTTTTCCAGCCACCTTTTGATGTCTTTCTATGATTTATCAGATAATCAGCATTAAGTCTGATCAGTGGTTTGTGTATATTTTTTAGGACATTTTTCCACCCTGTATTTTGTATCATTTTTCCCTCTCACCTTCTTGTGCAGGACTAAGCTGATTGATGAGGAGATGTTTAGCAGCCTAGTGTTAGCTACAGTTTTTGTTGTTAAACTTTCCTCAGACTGTGTGTTTATGTAAAGTGCACAAAAACTCTTTGACGTGCATCGACTTTATTGTTATTAGTTTGTACTTTCGTCACGACTTCACATTAGAAACTTGCATTGCACTACATTATATGTTCCATTACTTTTTTAATTTGTGTTTTTCCCAACCCACTGCCGCAGCACATGGGGTCACTCCGCATGTTTTTCTAAGCTTGTGAAATATTTAGAAAAATAAGATAAATAATTAAAAACAATTCCTCTTTACCGATATTAATCCGATAAGCTGCTGTTGCCAGGCAACAACCCACGAGCAAGTTGCTCTATTGTTCATTTCCCCTGACAACAGGTGATACGTTTCAGGCAGGAGAGTTGACCTTTTTGCAGGTGTGAGGCTCTCTGACGATGTAATCATGTAAAATAATGTAAATACAAAGAGGATGTACATATTCAGCTTTTTATAAGAACACAGCAGAGAAAATATTGTCGTGGATGGAGGGATGACTCTGAATCAATAAAGATGAGTTTTATAAAGTGCTGACTGCTTGTCTTTTGTGTTTTAAACATTGCTTTTGAAATGTGATGGGAGTTTTCTGCTGCTTTTCTTACAGCTCCTTTGACTTTTATTATGAAAAACTCAAACCAAAGTGACCCAGAAGAATTTGTAACTCAGTTTTATGGTAGTTGGATTTCACTCTTGATGCACACCTGTGTTGTATTAACACTGCAGGTTATGTGTCTGCAATTTACAGATGTCCTCTAAACGTTTCACCTGCAGCTGATCATAAAGAGGAGAGCACCAAATGTCCAAACATGAGTGAGCTGAAGGTGTCTGCCACTGAAACCAAATAATTTAAAAAACAAAAACCACTTTAAATGAGGCTGTGGTCAGAGTTTTAGTTAAGCACTTAGTAGTACTTCCTAAATACACGGGGAAACCCACTGATGTTGATGAATGTCCTCACAAAGACGGCCAAATGCCGTGTACACAGAGCTGCTTTGAGGTAAACTCTGGTTTACCAAAGTAAAAGAATGGCTCATACGACCTCAATGAAGTCGTCACTTGAAATTTACAGGTGAGCTGAATGCTGACAAGCACACATCGTTCTCTTCCTTCCTTCCTTGGTCATTTTAATGTTTGTTTACTGCAAACGCTCATATTCAACAAGAGGAAAAGAAACTGGCTAGAAGGGGGACAAGGAGAGGAGGGAGAGAAGGAAAGGAGGAAGGAAAAGATGGGGGAGGAGGGATGTAGGAAGGGAAAAAATGGGAGAGGGAAAAGGAAGGAAAAATGGAAGAGGAGGGAAAAAGGAGGAAGGAAAAGATGAAAGAAGAGAGTAAAAGGAAAAATATGAGAAAGGAAGGAGAAGAGACTGATAGATGGAAGTGAACGTAAAGCCACGTTGAACTTGGAAATGTAGCGAGCTCTAACGTCAGCTTGAGGTTTTTCGGACCAAATTCACTGGTACGAGACTGAATCTGATCTCCGTGGAGGAATGTAGAAACTGCGCTTCATTAAAGCAGCGGAAACCCAGACTTTAATGAGTCGAGTTTATTTTAGCAGCGTCTTGGAGTAGACTCTACTACAGTCAGAATCCGTTTAAAGGAAGCTTATTTATTCTCAACCAGGATGAGACGAACTCTGACTTTGAATCTCTGTCTTCCCACACATCTCCTGTCTGAGCCTCGCACCGAGCTTTCTGCTTCAGTATGTGGGAGTTTGTAGGAGAGCAGATAATATTATGCAACCAGAACTGGCTGCAACACCCCGTACGAGGAAAACTGAAGCATGTAGGTGTTTTTTTTCCTTTTCTCTGAGCTTCATTGATAAAACTAATGAATTAAATCTAAGCTGTGCAGCAGGTCCGTGCTGCTGCTCATCAGTGCTCTGCACATGTGGATGGTTTTCTTCCTGCCTAATGCTCCGACATGAAAGAGTCAGATTTTATGGGCTTTCTATTTTTACAACCTGCTGGAAATGAAAGGTGCAGCGTGAAAGTGTGTGTAGAGTTTGATGTGTGTTTGTAGTAGCCTGATAACGTACCGCCAGCTGACACAACAACAGGCAGACGACTGCAAAATCCCAAGCAAAGAGAGCAAAAACAGCTGAAGAGTGAAAAAAATGAACCAGAAAGACCAAAGATGGGAAAGAAGAAAAGACGAAGGGAGGAAAGTGGCAGAGGGGAAGAGGAAACAGAAGAGGCAGAAATGGAAGGAAGGAAAACATTGATTAGGATACAAAAGAAAGATGAAGGAAAGAAAAACAATTCAAAGAGGAGAAACAAATGAAATATAGGGAAGGACAAGTGAGGAAGGAAATAAAGCAAAGAGAAAAACACATGAAGACAAGCTAAGTAAATGAAGGTGGAAGCAGGAATGATGGAAACACCGAAGACAAAGGAAAGTGGAATAAGATGAAGAAACAAAAGTACATTAATGTGAAGGATAAAAAGAAACAAAAGAGGAAAGAAGAAAAATAAAGTAAATAAGGACAAAGAGGTTATAAAACAGAATAGGATGCAAAGTAAGGAAAAGGTAAATAAAAGAAAGCAAATGAAAAGCCGTGGAGGCTTCAGCTGAGACTGAAGAAGTCATCTATCCATCTTCTGCTTATCCACTCTGGAGTCAGAACACCAGCCCAACATAGTGCTATAATTTGTATCCAGATAATTAAAGTAACTAATTAATCTCCTTAAGACTGAATTCTGTGATATTTACATGACAAATTAAAGTTGGAGATCTACTAAAAGACAGACTTAAACTCAGACTCCATCCTATGATTTAATGATTTATATTACAGGGGCCTGTTTTTCTGTCCCCAAAGGGTGACAACATAGAAACGTCCCCACTAAAATAGTAATACGGCTAAATGCACACACATGTACCCCTAGGAAAAAGTGTGTGTGTGTGTACCATGTTTACATACCTGTGTGGGGACCAAGAATTGGAAGTTTACCATACTTGTGGGGACCAACAGCCCTTATGGGCACAGAAAATAGGTTAGACCAGTGTTTCCCAACCTTTTGGAGCCACGGCACATATTTCACATTAGAAAAATCAAACAGCGCACCACCAAACAAAAATGTCTCAAAAAGCATTTTGATCATTTATCTTAGTAAAATAGGCTCAGTTTGTCCCCAGTATACCTTTTTGCTTTCTTCTGACCATCACTCATGACGGCCTTCATGTGGGCTGGAATTTTCTCCACGACCCAGGTCAGACTGACTGCTTTTTCTCTTCAAATATTTATCTATTGCTATTATGTGCTGTGTTCTCACAGCATGACTATTATGTAATATCTTCTTCTGTTTGACAACCAACTTAATTAGAACAGGTAATTGTACCGCCCTCTAGTGGAAGAGAATGTAATTGTTCTGCCTGTTACTCACTGCGGTCACTTGGAGTACTAATCAGGTGAAACCAGATAATCTTCTACGGCACACCTGTGTGCCACGGCACCGTTTTTGGGAAGCACTGGGCTAGTGTTAGGATAAGCATCTAGGGAAGGATATGAAAACATGACTCTCTCTCTCTCTCTCTCTGTGTGTGTGTGTGTGTGTGTGTGTGTGTGTGTGTGTGTGTGTGTGTGTGTGTGTGCGCGCGCGCTGCATCTCCTACAAACCCTCACAGTTTAATGAGTCCCAGCCGGATGTTTTGATGTTGAGTTTTACCGTCTGCGAGTCTGAGAGCTTTTCCCTGACTTTATTAGGTGTTTTAATCCCTCATACACACACACACACACACACACACACACACACACACACACACACACACACACACACACACACACACACACACACACACACACACACACACACATTCTCTTTTAATAGGAAGCTATAGATATCAGAGCAGGCTGCTGTGTGTGTGTGTGTGTCTCCCATATTTTATTTTTGTAGCTTGCACTGAGGGCTGATTGATTATGTATGTTCTGCCTGCAGCACTGCGGTGTGTTTGTTGACCTTCTTGTAAGCGACACACACAGGGAAGCACGAACTGTAGCACGTTATAGGTGAATAACACCAGCGCAGTCTCTAATGCAGCTCAGGCAGCTTTGCAACTCAGCGCCATCACTGTTGTGAGGTGTTCCTGTTATTTTGTCCACCCCATCCTCATATAAAAATAGAGAGAGAGAGGATGGCATTTGTGCTTTCAGTGAGATGAAACAATAATAGCTTACAGACATGAACACACACGTGCATCTATGCTTGTGGACCTTCTGTGACATGATGCGTAATCCACACAGCTGTGAAGGTAAGTCATACCTTAAGAAAACAGTGATTTGAGGTTAAGGGGATTCCTCTGAAGTGGTGCAAAAGTGTGAAAAAGGTCAGAAAGAAGTTGTTTAATGTTTGTGTACATGGACATGTCTGGGGATAAATGTATGCTCACCACCTCAATGAACTCAAGCAACAAGGAGCAAAAGTCCTTACTGATGCGACACCAGTGAAGTCATACAGGAAACAATTACTTCAACTTATTTGTGTGTTTGTTTGCTGTTGTGAAACTGTAAGTAAAGAGTGGAAGGTGGATCTAGCTGAGAATCTGCACGTTTTCTGAGCAATGTCTTGTGATTGACATGTCATTAGCTAAAAACTATGAACTAGTTACCACTCTTTCCTGATGCCTGAGTGTAATATACAAAGAGAACCTAATATTTTGTTCAATATGACAACAAACCATTGAGCGGTGAACACATCAGAAAAATGCTTGCTTGATCTTGTCACATGGTCATTGGTCATTTTACCATACACTCCTTTTTGACTTGACCAGTAGTCTTTTCACAATCACAAGGGTATTTTGCAATGACCCTGGTGAAGGCCACAGGGGGAAATGTGTTGGTCACACATTAAAACTGGTTCCTAATACTTTAAGTTTCACTGGAGTCTTCATGTCATTAGATCTTTGTCTTCGCCATGAACCTTGAAAGTTGTTCCAGAAAGGTTTGTTGCTATTTTAATGTAAAGAACATGGTTATTTCTGTTGCAGCAGCTGTTATAAATGCAAAAACTAAAATGCAAGATTCTTTTGAGTAATTAACTTTTTGCAGGAATATCTGTAATTATATGTGCAGACTCTGCTGACTGTTCAAAGCAATGCAGTGGCATTTATCTAGTTCTCATCCTGTTACAGCAACATCGATTACTGCCTATAAAAGCAATAAATAAATAAATAAAAGCAACCAGCATATGTCTGCTAACCTAACCCTGCTCTATACATATGCTTTGATTAGGTCAGCAGCCTCTGCTGTTCTGACAGTTATTGTTACATGAGACGTTTCTGTCCAGTGTTCATTAAAGCTGGATTTTTAAAAATTATTTATATAGAAGAAGCAGTAAATAAAAATGGTTAAACACACAGTTTCACTCTCAAACTGCTCCTCTTCCTGGAGTGAAGCACAGCCTGATAACCTCCCTCTTCTTCCTGCTCTTAAACACAGCACCTCCTCTCTGTCCACGTGTTTCCTCGTTCCCTCCCCTTCAGATCTGCACTTTGAAGATGGGTGTAACCAACATGTGGTGACGTGTAAGAGCTGACAGGCTCCATTCACTGCAGAAACATGTTGTTGAGATCAGAGCTCAGACTAGTTTCAGTTATAAGGAAGTGAAACTCACACAGTCACTGACACTGAGAGGAGAAATGGCGCAGAAAGGAGTTCAGCTGGACCGAGAAACCTTCTCTTGTTCCATCTGTTTGGATCTACTGAAGGATCCGGTGACTACAGCCTGTGGACACAGCTACTGCAGGAACTGTATTAAAAGTTTCTGGGATGAAGAGGACAGGAAGGGAATCCACAGCTGCCCTCAGTGCAGGAAGACTTTCACACCGAGGCCTGTCCTGGAGAAAAACGTCATGTTTGCAGCTTTAGTGGAGCAGCTGAAGAAGAGTGGACTCCAAGCTGCTCCAGCTGATCACTGCTATGCTGGACCTGAAGATGTGGCCTGTGATGTCTGCACTGGGAGGAAACTGAAAGCCATCAAGTCCTGTTTAGTCTGTCTGGCCTCTTACTGTGAGAAACACCTCCAACCTCACTATGATGCAGCTCCATTAAAGAAACACAAGCTGGTGGCCCCCTCCAAGAAGCTCCAGGAGAACATCTGCTCTCGTCATGATGAGGTGATGAAGATTTTCTGTCGTACTGATCAGCAGAGTATCTGTTATCTCTGCACAATGGATGAACATAAAGGCCATGAAACAGTCCCAGCTGCAGCAGAAAGGACTGAGAAGCAGAAGGAGCTCGAGGTGAGACGACTAAACATCCAGCAGAGAATCCAGGAGCGAGAGAAAGATGTGAAGCTGCTTCAACAGGAGGTGGAGGCCATCAATGGCTCTGCTGATAAAGCAGTGGAGGACAGTGAGAAGATGTTCACTGAGCTGATCCGTCTCCTCCAGGAAAGAAGCTCTGATGTGAAGCAGCAGGTCAGATCCCAGCAGGAAACTGAAGTGAGTCGAGTCAAAGAGCTTCAGGAGAAGCTGGAGCAGGAGATCGCTGAGCTGAAGAGGAAAGACGGCGAGCTGGAGCAGCTCTCATACACAGAGGATCACAACCAGTTTCTACACAACTACCCCTCACTGTCAGCACTCAGTGAGTCTACACACTCATCCAGCATCAATATTCGTCCTCTGAGCTACTTTGAGGATGTGACAGCAGCTGTGTCAGAGACCAGAGATAAACTACAGGACATTCTGAGAGAGGAATGGACAAACATCTCACTGACAGTCACTGAAGTGGATGTTTTACTGTCACCAGCAGAGCCAAAGACCAGAGCTGGATTCTTAAAATATTCACATGAAATCACACTGGATCCAAACACAGCAAATATGCATCTGTTATTATCTGAGGGGAACAGAAAAGTAACATTGATGGAACAACAACAGTCTTATTCTGATCATCCAGACAGATTCACTGGATGGGAAGAGGTCCTGAGTAGAGAGAGTCTGACTGGACGTTGTTACTGGGAGGTGGAGTGGAGAGGGGGAGAAGTTGGTGTAGCAGTCGCATACAAGAATATCAGCAGAGCAGGGACGGGCGATGAATGTGGATTTGGATACAATGACAAGTCTTGGGCATTATATTGTGACACAAACAGTTTTGAATTTCTGCACAACAAAGTCCAAACTGTCCTCTCAGGTCCTCAGTCCTCCAGAGTAGGAGTGTACCTGGATCACAGAGCAGGTATTCTGTCTTTCTACAGCGTCTCTGAAACCATGACTCTCCTCCACAGAGTCCAGACCACATTCACTCAGCCGCTCTATGCTGGACTTTGGCTTTGGTTAAATGGAGCCACTGCAGAGTTGATTAAAGTCAAATAGAGAAGACAGGTTCATGTTGATCCCTGACCATTATATGTACTTGTGTAGTTTCTAAATGAGGCTTTACATTTTAGAAGCTGAGAAGTTCAGTGGTCCATTGATGTGTGAAAATAATATTGCACTGATTCAAACTGTACTTACATTTATATACCTTACATCAATATAAATCTGAATGTGTTCTTATGGCTGATAATCATGTGAGTTTAAATGATACTACTCTTCATATTCAGCATGTTTGACTCTGTATGAGTGAATCACAGGGGTTAGAAGTTTGTAGGTCACGATGGGGGTCTCACACTATACGGCCCGATGCTCTGATGCGACCTGAGTGCTGACACTGTGCGTCCATAACATGAAGCCTATAACACAAAATCTGTCTCAGCACAGTGCAGTCCATCACCAGTGTTCGGTCCTCCAGCACCAGCTGGACTGGTTAAAACAGCAGAACACAGGATCCATCAGACAAGCGACTCAGAATGAGTTGGACAATGCTGCGGTCGAGGTACTGCAACTACATGACTTGGATGTGTGTGAAAAAGTACTCTGGAAATCTTCAGAGATACCTGACTCTTGAACGATGGGGGATTATGAAAAGATTGTAGTGACTTAAATGTGCCTGATGGAGTTAGTAAGGGTGCAGCTGTGCCTCGAGCTGATGACAGCACCATAGAAACGGATGTGTTAGTGGAGGAGGTTTGGACACACGTCTGCTTTAATGTGTTTTGCTATTAAAAGATGACAGAATGTTTTATTTACACTAATAGTTGTTAATAAATAGGATTTGCTGAATCAAATTATGTTCTGATATTGTTTTTGTATCATCGTTACATAACATCAATTTCCACATTGTACACATGCAGTTATAGTGATGATGGACACATTAGTAATGATGATGTGAGACACTTACTGACATGTACAGATGGATTTTCTAAGTATGCATGCAGGTGTCTTCAAACCAAGGCAGGAACATCTGTTGCATCTGCTTTTCAGGATGAGTGAGGGACGTGTACCTGCTAATACGTACGGCTCTGATGTCACTAACATCTCCTTGAACTCTAAATCAGTGTTTCCAACCACTGTGCCGCAGCACATGCAGGGAGTGCAGAATTATTAGGCAAGTTGTAACAAAATAAACAGGAAAAAAGAAAAGAAAAGCCTTGTTAAGCCATGACATATGCTCTTCGTCCCAGGAGGGTAAATCATACCAAACCTAATTGTCAGGTTCAAATTTGTAACAAAAGACAAATCATCGGCCAGATTAATCTCAAGCATTCATCCATCAGCCACACACCTTGCGACACACAACATACAACATAACCCTGATGTCTTTTCACATAATAAGTTTCTTCTCATGTAATCAGATGTGTGCCATGTTAAAACTTCTTCACACACCTCAGAAACTCAACAACCTATTAGCTCGCCCAGCTCACTCTTTCAAGACCCCTCATCAGCATTCTGTTTTCCCCCAGCTTTGATGCAATCATCTGTCCTCCCATAATATTAGTCCACTAGTCTATGTATCACTTCTCATCTAAGTGACTTGGATAAGATGACAAACAGAATCACATGCTTAAGATGCTGTCTGGTCTTCATGAGTTTCATTGTATGTGTATGTAGGGTTAGTAGGATTAATACATTTTCCGTTTGTGTTTTTTTTGTGTACCTTTTTCATTTTGTAGTGCTTCAGACTCCTCAAATGTTCCCACTTAAAGCAGTTATTTTCCTTTTTCACAGGTTTGCTAACCCAAATTTTGATTTCCCACACTAAACAACAGCATTCCTCTGTATACTCACCTACTTCTTCCACTCTGTTCTCCTCTCCCACTCTGCAGTCCAATGGCAGTCAGTTCTCTTCAGCTTTGGCCTGTGTTTTCCACTGTCTCATCTTGGCATTTCACTCCAAAAGTGGCAAATGTCACACAGTGAAGTTGTAGCTTGCTGGAAACACATGTCCATCCAGTCAGGTGATGGGTTTTCTTTCTCTCTGATGCCGTTTGCCCAAAGCGCTGCTGGACCTCTCTGCTCAGGATACTGCTGTCTCTTGACCTGCTGTGAGCTCTTGATATCCATCTCATTGTTCTAGAACTGCACTCCTTGTCTTCAGGCAGAGGTTAGCTTCCGTGGAGCTTGCTTTCTCGGGGTGAGAAACACATAGGAGTTAACCTGTAAACACAATTCAGCCAAGACTCGGCCTGGGTGTTTCTAATGATGTTAACCTATAATTGTCGTCCAACTGCTGCATGTGGAAATTTGATCCTGGTCTGCTTTTCACCTGCAAGTCACACCCTCTGCTAGGCCGGGTTAGCCTCGCAGAGGCAGTGGCGAGGCTAACCCGGCACCCTCGCCTCTGCTAACCCTGTTTTCACAATAGAGAGACGCCTAAAACAACACACATCTCTCTCTCTGGTTTTTGAACTCTCCTTTCTTTAAAACAGAAAGTGAGATTGAAGTTGCCTTAGGCTGAGCTCTTCATTTATCAATTCCTTTTTTTTCATCAACAGCACAACTATTTTCTTTCTTTTCTGTCCACTGGGGTAGAAGCTGACCTGCAGAATCACCTCTTCCCCCGTTGGAGACTATTCTCACCCACACACTTTCACACCTCTCTGTGGTTCACACACACAGTGACTTCAGACACATTACACTGCTTTGCGCACAATTTCACTTCTTTTCTTCCTTCAATGATCTACATATTACGTGCTGCCTGGTGAATACTTTGCAATGTTTTCCATCCCCTTTCAAGGCATACTTACTACTTACTCAGTTTATTCCCCATCGTGGCTCAAGAGTTGGGAGTTCGTCTTGTAATCGGAAGGTTGCCGGTTCGAGCCCCGGCTTGGACAGTCTCGGTTGTTGAGTCCTTGGACAAGACACTTCACCCGTTGCCTACTGGTGGTGGTCAGAGGGCCCGGGGGCGCCAGTGTCCAGCAGCCTCGCCTCTGTCAGTGCGCCCCAGCCATCACCAGTGTGTGAATGGGTGGATGACTAAATGTGTAAAGCGCTTTGGGGTCCTTAGCGTCCTTAGGGACTAGTAATGCATTTACACTTAACAAGACAACTTTCAGCCGCACACAGACCACGTCTGGCCCACACTTGTTCACACACAAAATAGGCCTATGATCTCCCTTAAAGCAGAGTCACCAGTGAGAGCTCTATCCTCCTTACATACAAAACCAAACACTTTACGTCCTCAGTGGCGGAGAAAAAAACCTCCTTTCGGTGGTGAAACCATCCTTAAACCTTCTTGAAAACTGGCGGACAAACCAGACCTCCTTAAAAAAATTAAAAACTGGTGGGGAAATCAGGTAGCTTATCCAACTTAATCCTATCCACCTTAAAATAAAATAAATAAACAGCCTTTATTGCAGCCTTTTATTCTCATGGTCACAGAAGGTTACAACACTGCATGTGTGTGTGCATGTAAGTGCGAGTATCTGTGTGTGTGTGTGTGTGTGTGTGTGTGTGTGTGTGTGTGTGTGTGTAATAATAATAATCACAGGGAGAGAAACACACACAACTAATAGGTACTATCTAACACCAGTGCAGAAGATGCAAATTCATAGAAAATATCAATATGACTCATGTAATGTTCAGTAGAAAACCAGCGTGTCTCATGGAGTAGCCCAGAGAAAACATTAGTGAATGTTGTATATCAGTCAAACAGGAGATCTTCTGTCACCATCAGGTGACACAGTTATTAAACAGTTAATTAAACGTCATCAAAGTTGTTACTTTATCATTTCTATTAGTTTTCCCTTACCAATGTCTTTTTTTTCCTGTGTATTCTACTATGTCTACTTCTAGTTGTTATATGGCTGTCTATGATGGTACTGCATACTGTTTTTGGTGCACATATCTGTGTTTCTCAGGTCTGTTCCCTGGATTTTCACCTGGCTTTTATCCTGTATGTTTCAGTTGTTTGTATTAAATTACAGTAGTTTTCTTTTTCCTCTTTAATAAACATGTGGAACTATTTTTTTTTAATAAGATAGCGCTGGAGTTTTCTTCCTTTTTGAATTTTTCAATGCATTTTTGTCATGTTACAATGGCGTTGATTTGTGTTATTGTCCGACGAAGATCACGAGTGCTGGAAACATTTGCAAAACAACTGGTAAAGTTGGAAACTTGCAGTGTGCGAGCTGTTGATTTTTTTTTTCATGGACATTGTTAACTATGTTTCAGATCAGTAACTGGCTCATTTGTTTGTTTTGCATAGATGTGCATGTATTTATTTTATTGTTGCTCTGTTTTGACGATGCTAGTTTGAGATACTGTCATCTCTGAGACGACCATTTCTGTACCTGAACCCTGGGCAGAAACAATAAACTTGACTAAACTGATATTAAAAACACTGGTTTGTTCTAATCCAGATGTAGTAGCTTTATGATGGTTTCTGCAGGTTGAAGAACAGCTGGAATCATCATCTGAACATTTAACTCCTGTAAGAGCAGCACAAAGATGCAGAAACAGGCTCTCTCTCAGTGTCGTTTTACAAATGTTACAGCTGCAGTAAAAACAAGATGAAAATAATCAGGGTGAATTTAATTGTTACTGAAACAACATGTAAGGTCTTCACTAAATACCTCACCATCTACAATCCCTCTCTAATCAGTCGTGTTGATAGGCTGTAAAGCTGTAAAACCATAAAAGTCCACAAAAACACCACTGCAAGCATCACAGGGAAACATTAGTGCAGGCACACAGTGACTGTTTCGCTTTCAGCTTCTGCAGCCAAGCAGAAAATATGCAAATGAGGAACAAAATCGAAGAGATTTAACAGAAGTAATGACCTTTTCTTTCTGTCCTGCTAAAACACATCACCAATAGCAGAAACATTAGACGTGCTTGTTTAACTAAAGGAGAATCGCAGAAAGAACCAGGACACCAGCACTTAAGCAGCTAACACATAATAAAGGGAGCTGTAACGGAAAAACAGGGAGAATAAAAACACCATAAACAACATCCTGACTCATCTGCATGAATCACAGCAGGTTCATCTGGAGTGTGTTTGTTTTAATTGTTGCTCTGAGTTCACACTTGAGCACCTGTGCACACAGAAGCATCTCTGCCTTTTTGTACCTCTGGTCACATTAAGATGGGCAGTGGGAGACTTTGGAGGGGCTTGCTCACATAAAATCAAATACAATTGACATAATCTTCCAACAGCAGAATCTTTTTTTCTGGATAAATCAAAATCAGAGACTTGAACACCTACACAGCATCTGAACATGTGCATACTGTCCTCACTACAGTACCAAAGCTCATCATCTTGTTATGACTTATGGTTCCATAACAGGGTGTCAGTTCTGGAGTTTCCCCAAAATTACTGTTAACAGTACATATTCAGTCATAACCACACAGGCACTGCCTCTAAATAAAACTCAGTATCTGTAAAAACACCCCATGATGTGAAGATGAGAGTAATGAGTTACACACACCATCAGAGGGGGCAAAAGTACAGACGTTCTTTACTTAAGTAGAAGTACAGATACCTGTGTTTTTTAAAAAAAATATTCTCCAGTAAAAGCACTGAAGCAACTTCTTTGAGTAAAAGTGAAAAGGTACAGTTTGCAGGTTACAAGGTAACTAAAGCTTGTGCTATATTAATATAAGAATATAATCAGAAAATATTATTAGTGCACAAGAATACAAATATTATTCTAATCTAAATTCTAATTCTAATGAATGTGCTTATTTTGATTTGAAAGATTTCAAAACAATAACTGTTTCCTGTTGCCTACTTTGTAGAGGGTGACTTTGCCTCTAAACAGGAAAATGAGCAGTCAGGGGTTAAAGTGGTGGAGGAACTCTAAAATTAGTAATGGCGCTCAGTGTAGGGAAAAAATGATGGCCCACAATAATTTCTGATGTAAGCTTCATAAAGTTTTCTTAGTGTAAAGGCTGCAATCAGCTGACCTGCTGCTCTTTGTGGATTTACACAACTGAACTTAACAACATGTACGCAGTTTCACCAGCTATCATATCTGATGTCCATCCCCTACACTCACACTATGGTAAATGGTAAATGGACTGGTTCTTATATAGCACTTTTCTACTCTTCTGAGCACTCAAAGCGCTTTACACAACTTGTGCATTCACCCATTCGCACCAGCACATTTTTTCTAGGTGCTTTCTAACTGACATTCACACACATTCATACTCCGATGGATGCATCGGAGAGCAATTTCGGGTTAGTATCTTGCCCAAGGATATTTGGCATGCAGACTAGGGGAAGCCAGGAATCGAACCACCAACCTTCCGATCAGTAGATGACCTGCTCTACCACCTGAGCTACAGCCACTATGCGGCTTCACACTAGACAGTATACAGCTCATACAAAGTTTCAATTCAGTTAAGTAATCTAAGCATCATTATCTTAAATGCACATTCATTTCTGCCACACTTGATGTAACCATAAGCTGTCCAACAGTGTTTTATAGTGAATTCACCACATGAATGCAAACTAACCTGTTTTCCCCGGACACAACAACACACTAGCTACTCTGAAGTACCACAACCATAACTCCAGCCCACTTTAATCCCTGAGTATAAACACTAGATGAACTTAAAGGAACAAGTCTGCTTTGGAAATGTAAGGAGGAACTATCCATCCATCCATTCGCTTCCGCTTATCCTTTTCAGGGTCGCGGGAGCCTATCCCAGCTGTCATAGGGCAAGAGGCAGGGTACACCCTGGAGAGGTCCCCAGTCTGTCGCAGGGCCAACACACAGGGACAGACAACCATTCACACTCACATTCATTCGCAGTGACAATTTGGATTATCCAATTAACCTATCCCCACAAGCTGCATGTCTTTGGACGGTGGGAGGAAGCCGGAGTACCCGGAGGGAACCCACGCAAACACGGGGAGAACATGCAAACTCCACACAGAAAGACCCCGGCCTGATGGTGGAATTGAACTCAGGACCTTCTTGCTGTGCGGCAACAGTGCTAACCACCATGCCACCGTGCTGACATTTAAAGTAATTAAATATTTAGAATAATGATCATCTGAACCTTTGCATTAAGAAGTAAGAAGTCTTTTCATTTTTGTTGAATACCCCCGATTTAAAGCAACACTTACTGTTGGCTTCATCAGAAATTCCAGAGCATTCCTAATATTTTGGCCAGTCTATCACCATACATGAAGGGGAAATCATGTTAGTAACTCATTTCAACAAGAACCAGGCGCAGGGGCATGTTTATCACCTCTTTCTTTAACAGTTGCTGTAGTTTTGAAAGCATGATTGGAGTGCTCCATATCATTTATTTCATTTAAGGTACGAGTTTCTGTTGGCCAGCAAGGTGTTGGTGGAAACTGTGCTACTGTAGGCCAAAGATGAAGCGAGATGAGAGGGGGAAGGTTTGTTAGGAGGCAGAGAGAGGTGTTAAGGGAGCCTCCAGGCAGGCGGAAAGGAAGATGAGTCAATCAACATGCTTAAGTTATCAGTTTTAAAACAACAAGCAGTGATTGTTCTTTTTAAAAGCATTTGACAATAATTAAATGCTACACTTTAAAAATTAGCAGTGGCTCATGGTGAAAGCAGCCAATCATTTGACCTTAATCCTTGATTTGCTGTGTGACTGTAAGGTCTGGCTAATAGTTGTAGTTTCTGTTTATTGTTTTCGCTCAGCTTTTCAGCTCAATCTTTTCACCACTTCTTCCACACTGAACTTTTCCTACAAGCTGGGGATGGGCTGGTCAAGTTAAGAGATTTGATTGGGCAATCCAGTGTCATGGTATCCAGTAATGAAAATGAATGAATGGGCTGCTGTGAGTGGTTGTACAGCTAGTATGAGCCTTTCAGGCCTCCTCTGATAATTTCAATGACAGATGACGAATGAAATGAAGCTTCATTTAGAACCAACCTAACTGCTTCGGTATCTGATTCAATGGTTTATAAGGAAGCGAATCATTTGCGGGATTTGTGGAGCGTTTTGATGGTGACAGATAGCGAACCACTGATCATTCTACTGAGAGATTTGGAGCCAGCGAGGAATAGAGGAGGTTCTGTTGTGTGGGAGTATTTTGAGTTGATTTTTGTCAATCGGGTGGGTTTTCCAGCTTTGTGTTCTTGTTGTTTGCTTTTGTTTTGTGCGTGTTTATTATATCTGAAAACTGGAAAAAGGTAAAATGTCAAAAATCTGCTTCCATAATATAAATATCATTAAATAACTTTAGAAAAACTTCCACTTGACTCTTTACATGTAATGTTGTAAAAATATATATTTTATTGTTTAATTAATCTGAAAATGTTAGTCTGCCAAATGTGCAGCAATTGAATTTATTTATTCTCTTTAGCTGATAGTTGGTGGGGCCCAGGTAGACTGTATAACTGCATCTCTACCAGTTTCTCTGCACTCCAGCCTCCTCTGTGCCATGTGAAGGGATTTTCCTTAAGCCAGGAGAAATTATCTCCACGAAAAGGAACAGGTTCGGCCATCGCACACTAGAACAAATTCTCTTTTTAAATAAAAATGAAAAAGGGTTACCGTCAATGCATCATGTTTTTAATTTGCAAGTTCATAAGCATTTTCCTTTTCCATTTCACAATCAATTCTACCCCCAGCTCAAAAATATGTCTGGGAAAATTTCCTTAATATAATATTATTTATAAATACACCCCTCCGGCGATTAAATGCATACCTGCATGGAGGCAAGACCTCACAGCAGAAGCATACTCCATAATGTGTTTTACATTATTATATGTATATATAAGTAACGTGGTATTTTTCAATTATTGTATTTACCAACATCAAGAAGTCACAAGCAAAGAAAGACCACACCATGGTGCATATTTAAACAAGGAGAGTTTACCAGTCAAAACTATTTATTAAACAAATAAAACACATTTTCTTAACCACCAAAAAATACACGTTCAAAGCAACAAAACGGCGGCCCAATATCAGACAGGATTCCACTCTGTAGAGTGAGCAGTCATAATGAAGCGGTTGGTTTTATTTTGTGGATTCAAGCTGCACTTCATATTTTTGGCCACCAGATGTCACCAGAGAGGACTGTGTTGAAAAGCTTCGAGTAATGAACCGTTTTTCAATACAAGCTTCAGTGCTTCAGAAAGCTTCATTTGGCCATCACTAAGTGTTTGTAAGTTAATGATTACTCACCTTTCTTGCCTGTGTCCTCTTCAAGGTGTTTGGGCAAATGTTTCCCCGGGGGCCAGACACCATTTAAAGGTTCCGGGAGAGACCATTGGTAAAGAGAGTGTGGTGAATCTTTTTGTGCTTGGGTTTCTGGGTTTTTATAATATTGGGTTTTGTGTAACATTAAAGTGTGAAATATTTATTAATATGTAAATGTGAAGATGTATTTATGTATTTATTTATTCTTATTGATATATTGTATACTGTGGTGGAAGGTTGGGATTTAAGAATTTAATGGTTAAGTCTGTGACAGCTGAACATATTTAAGGCTGCCAGTTGTCATTAGAGGATGGATTTTTGTGCTGTGAAGAAGCTCGACAAGTTAATTGTTTTAAGGAGAGCCATATAGCAAATAAATACTTTGTTCCACTACACTTGCCTTGGTCTGTCTCACTGTTTCCAGCCGCTAAGGGCTGCCCTGTTACAAAGAGGAAAAAGAAAATCACACCAGACAATATAAACCACATATTGTGGAATTTCTATCAACAACTAACAAACTAATGAAGTCAGCAGGGTCTCCATGATTGATAAAAAGATAAAGTCCAGCACAGAGCAGCTGAGTGCATATGGTCTGGACTCTGAAGAGTCATGGTTCAGCTGTAGAAAGACAAAATACCTGCCAAGTATTTTATGAATGTAACCAGTTTGAGACATTATGTGAGAAGAGCATAATAATTATCCATCCATCCATCCGCTTCTCCTTTCCAGGGTCGCAGTGGGCACTGGAGCCTATCCCAGCTGTCATAGGGCAAGAGACAGGCTAACACATAGAGACACAGACAAACATTCACTCACAGATTCACACCTATGGGCAATTTAGATTGACCAATTAACCTATCCCCCCTATTGCATGTTTTTGGACTGTGGGAGGAAGCCGGAGTATCCGGGGAGAACCTGCACAAACACGGGGAGAACATGCAAACTCCACACAGAAAGCACCCGGCCTGATGGTGGAATTGAACTCAGGACTTTTTTGCTGTGCAGCAACAGTGCTAACCACCATGCCACCGTGCTGACCGCATAATAATTGTTTATTTAATAATCATTAATCAATTTAATTCAATTTTTTAATAAGCAAATGAACACAACAGCAGTTGCGTCATGGTGCTTTATGCAGGCCTGGGGATCTGAAGACCATTTAAAGGTTCCTGGATGAACACTTCTTGTTTTTTAGGAATTTAACTGAATTTTTAGGATTTTACTGTACTAATAAATTATGTTCGTGTGTTTTTGTAGATTTTTATTATTTTTATTAAAAAACTTGTGGTGAAAGCACCATGAGACTCATCGGTAGCAGAGTGTGAAATGCTTCCTGTTTCCCAGTTATTGATTGTAAATCTCTAAAATGGTCAGTAAATACAATCAGATGACACTGTGTTTAAAGAAGAGATTTAAGAAAGTTCAACAAATCAACCAAGTGAAAAATTCCACTTTAATTACCACAAGTCAAAGTGGACACAATACTATCCCCAGAGACGAAACCAAGTGTTATACCAGGCAGTAAACATGTTTATTTAACCTTCAGACCGTATTATCATCAAACATTATATAGTGTTATTTACAGCGATTCTTTTCCATGTACATTATTTTCCAGTCCCCTTCAGCCTCACCACTGTTGTTATGGAGGAGCAGTGGTGATGAGCTACTGGGTCTGCTGAGCTCTAAAACTAAAACTGGTACTCGGAACCTGAAGTTTGAACAGTGGGGCAGCCACACAGCTTGTTATGTCCAGGCTAACAGTCCTCACAGCTGCAGAAAAAACAGCGAACATGTTCCCCTTGTGTGAATCTGTTGGACTGTTTCTTGTAAGTGAATTCAGTGCCTGAAGATGAACACTAACAGCTAAGTGTGATTTAATTAAGACAAACACTTACTGACTTTTGTAGATTCAGTTACTACGGCAACAGTCCCTCCTCCTCCCCCTCTGCCTGTTAGTGTTGAATTCAAAACAGCTTATCTGGCTCCCTCTGCTGGTTAAACTGTTGAACTACCACATTAACTTGTTACCAAAAAGTTGATTCTGTGACCTGTGAGGTCAGTTCCTTCATCATTAATATGCAATAATACTAATAATACCAATAATAACAACTTTTTCTAATGATTTTTCTTATCTCTATATTTAAAATATAATATGCATAATACAATATATATTACAAGTAAATAAAATAAATAAAATAAAATCATTTAAAGTAATTAAATATTTAGAATAATGATCATCTGAACCTTTGCATTAAGAAGTAAGAAGTCTTTTCATTTTTGTTGAATACCCCCGATTTAAAGCAACACTTACTGTTGGCTGCATTAGAAATTCCAGAGCATTCCTAATATTTTGGCCAGTCTATCACCATACATGAAGGGGAAATCATGTTAGTAACTCATTTCAACAAGAACCGGGCGCAGGGGCATGTTTATCACCTCTTTCTTTAGCAGTTGCTGTCGTTTTGAAAGCATGATTGGAGTGCTCCATATCATTTATTTCATTTAAGGTACGAGTTTCTGTTGGCCAGCAAGGTGTTGGTGGAAACTGTGCTACTGTAGGCCAAAGATGAAGCGAGATGAGAGGGGGAAGGCAGAGAGAGATGTTAAGGGAGCCTCCAGGCAGGCGGAAAGGAAGATGAGTCAATCAACATACTTAAGTTATCAGTTTTAAAACAACAATCAGTGATTGTTCTTTTTAAAAGCATTTGACAATAATTAAATGCTACACTTTAAAAATTAGCAGTGGCTCATGGTGAAAGCAGCCAATCATTTGACCTTAATCCTTGATTTGCTGTGTGACTGTAAGGTCTGGCTAATAGTTGTAGTTTCTGTTTATTGTTTTCGCTCAGCTTTTCAGCTCAATCTTTTCACCACTTCTTCCACACTGAACTTTTCCTACAAGCTGGGGATGGGCTGGTCAAGTTAAGAGATTTGATTGGGCAATCCAGTGTCAGCAATGAAAATGAATGAATGGGCTGCTGTGAGTGGTTGTACAGCTAGTGCGAGCCTTTCAGGCCTCCTCTGATAATTTCAATGACAGATGACGAATTAAATGAGACATCAAACATCAATGTCCTTTAATAATTACCACTGTGATCCAACTTTCCTGTCACTGGTTTAAAGGATTTCTCAAACCAGTTAATGAAGGTTTATATACACAACAGGTTACAATTGCACAAGTGCTGCTGATTGGCTGAGGAAGAATAAAGTAGTCATGGTAAATGGTAAATGGCCTGTATTTATATAGCGCTTTACTAGTCCCTAGGGACCCCAAAGCGCTTTACATATCCAGTCATCCACCCATTCACACACACATTCACACACTGGTGATGGCAAGCTACATTGTAGCCACAGCCACCCTGGGGCGCACTGACAGAGGCGAGGCTGCCGGACACTGGCGCCACCGGGCCCTCTGACCACCACCAGTAGGCAACGGGTGAAGTGTCTTGCCCAAGGACACAACAACCGAGACTGTCCAAGCCGGGGCTCGAACCCCGGTAAACTAATCACATGGCCAAGTTACTGTAAGATGACATAGCAACAAGATGCTACCCAAGACAACCCTGAGTGTCCAGGCGATCTGATATCCTTGTGTTGGTGTTGTTCCCTCGTCATCATAAATAATGTTGTTCCAGGTTCAACATTGCAAGTGACCAATCACCTTCTCCTGACGTCATCCGCGACCTCGAAAAAAAACAAACGCCTTCAAAAAATCTACTTCACTTGCGAGAAGAGAAACCACCTCTGTAAGGACAATATGTATAATGCTTACCGTTTATTAAGAAAAAGTATCCTGAAATTCAAAGAATTCAAGTTCCTGGATCGGCGGACAGAAGAGGTTTCTCCATTTCTGTGTTAAAAGTGTGGACTTCAAACTACCAGTTTTTAAATTGTGTTGATAGGCCACATAAAACCAGAGTTATGATTAAAAATATGCGCAATGTTTTTTTTCCTGAATACTAACGTTGTGTTTACAGCGGGAAGGGAAGCACTTGAAAGTATTCTCTGTTTGTGACAAAAAAAAAAACAGAAAGAAAAAACCTTGGTTTTCTATTAGTGGAAAAAAAAATTCTACTTTTTTATACTCGAGTTTTATGTTTTTTGTCTGATTTGAGATCAATTGTTTTAATATAGTATTTCAAAATGAAAAAATAGCTGTAAATTTTGACATGTTAAGGTGTGCTGAAAAGAATGATACCAAACAAGACAAGATAAACGGTTTTTAAAGGTGAAATGTAGAAGTAAAATCCAAAGCAGACAAAAATACCTATTATACCTAGCATTTAGTCACTTTTATAAAGGTTTTTATGAACCCATAAATTGAGGGAAAAAATACTGGGCCAAGAATGGACCCCTGAGTCATTCCACATAAGAGCAGGGTTTTTATGAGGAAATTTGTACCCCAGCCTAACTGTAAAGTTAACTACTGTGCCATTTCAGTTCTGTGCTGTGCTTTATAACTTTAAATAATTTGTAATATTTTTTCTAATACAAGTTTCAACAGGACTTAAGTAAAAGGGAGTTTAGAAATCTGTCTACAGTTGGATAAAACTTTAGGAACAATATTTATGGTTAGCAGGAACAGTGTGAAGCCTTCTATAAATAACAGTGCGTGAAATATCTTTCAATTTGCGAGAAGGAACAATGTCCTGGATTGATTGTGCATCGATCCATTGGTAATTCCTCAGGGCTCCACTAGAGGGATTCGCGCCTCTTGTCCTTCACTCTGTACAGACGAGTGAAAGCCAGCGCTTTGTGTCAGTATCATCATTCATCTCTCCTCGTTTCCCCTGTTTAAGGTAACTGCACGCACAGAACTCTGTGTATTACAGTTGACTATTAGCCCACCATCATTGTTTATTGTAAGGAAAGAGGTGAATTGTGGACAGTTTTTGCTGAGAAGTTTCAGGTGAACTCCGTTGCTGTTTAAGCTAGCTTTCACTGGTGTCCCGCCTTATTGAATGACAGTTTTTCTGCCACTATCTGTATTTAAGTTAACTACTGAAAGACATATACAGCGCATAAAGTATTATTTCATTACTGTTGAAAGTCAGCGAATGTGTCAGCTAACATATGTGAGTTAAAAAGATGTATTTACCTTATGTTACAGTTCAAGTTGTGCAGCGTCTAAATACTCTCATAAGTTAAAACAGGGCAACTTAGTTTGGAAACTGTGGTCCTGAGACTGAGTGTATCCATGCAGAGAGAATATGGTTTGGGTTGTGTTGTTTTTGTAACACTCAATACAGACGAGTGAAAACGAGATCTGCGTGTCACTATCATTCATTCAGCTCTCATCATTATTTCCACTTTTTAAGGGCACAAAAATACCAGCAATCTTTACATAATGTTTTGTAAATTCGCACAAATGGGAATAATGGCGATAAATGTTTTTCAGTAACTAGTAATCTAACTAATTAGTATTTCTGTTGTTACAATGGTGTTGCTATTACTAACAAGAAAATGCAGTGCGGTCAACACACAGAGGGTTGAAGCTGTCTTTAGTTCACAAATATTTAAGAGAAACCGGCCAAATTATAAGCCTGAAGACAAGACGTTAATGAAGAACACAGATGTAAGAGCGGTCAGACTCAGGACAGATAACTGGCAAACTTTTATTATAACTCTGTATCTTGGAAGGACTGAAATAATGTTTCAGTATCTAACATTTGATCTGTGAGTTTATTCTCCCAAAACAATACTTTTATTGTTTTGACATTTACAAACTGAGGTTATTTTGTATTATGAATATGACCTTCTGAATTTACTGTTAAATAACTTTTTGGTGCCACTTTGACTTCTTTCTGATATATTTAACATTTAATTAGTACAAGAACAACATTTAAATGGCATATAAACGTAATGTTAGGAAAATATAGAAAACGGATAACAAAAGGTCAAAGGAACATCTATTCAGTGTGACTGACAGGTGATCTCCGTGCAAAGTAAAAACAGCACAACTGTGAGCTCTCAGCAACTCCCATCTCAACAATGATGTAGACAAAAAAAAGTGGAAAATAAAACACACATTTTAACCAATTGTCCATCAGTGGCTTCTGTCTATTTCAGTGTAATGAACTCTGCAGTATCTTCATGATCCAAAAAATCAAGTCCAGCATAGAGCGGCTGAGTGAATGTGGTCTGGACTCTGTGGAGGAGAGTCATGGTTTCAGAGACGCTGTAGAAAGACAGAATACCTGCTCTGTGATCCAGGTACACTCCTACTCTGGAGGACCGAGGACGTGAGAGGGGAGTTTTCACATTGTTGTGCCAAAATATGTGACTGTTTGTGTCACAACAAAATGATGAAGATTTATCATTTAATCCAAATATACATTCACTGAGGCCGCCATCTCTGCTGATATTCTTGTATGCAACTGCTACACCAACTCCTTCCCCTCTCCACTCCACCTCCCAGTAACAACGTCCAGTCAGGTTCTCTCTACTCAGGACTTGACAGTAATAAGTGAATCTGTCTGGATGACGAGAATAAGACAGTGGATAACTCATAAATTTTGCTTTTCTGTTCCCCTCAGATAATAACAGACGTGTGTTTGCTGTCTTTGGATCCAGTGTGATTTCACGTGAATATTTTAAGAATCCAGCTCTGGTCTTTGGCTCTGCTGGTGACAGTAAAACATCCACTTCAGTGACTGTCAGTGAGATGTTTGTCCATTCCTCTCTCAGAATGTCCTGTAGTTTATCTCTGGTCTCTGACACAGCTGCTGTCACATCCTCAAAGTAGCTCAGAGGACGAATATTGATGCTGGATGAGTGTGTAGACTCACTGAGTGCTGACAGTGAGGGGTAGTTGTGTAGAAACTGGTTGTGATCCTCTGTGTGTGAGAGCTGCTCCAGCTCGCCGTCTTTCCTCTTCAGCTCAGCGATCTCCTGCTCCAGCTTCTCCTGAAGCTCTTTGACTCGACTCACTTCAGTTTCCTGCTGGGATCTGACCTGCTGCTTCACATCAGAGCTTCTTTTCTGGAGGAGACGGATCAGCTCAGTGAACATCTTCTCACTGTCCTCCACTGCTTTATCAGCAGAGCCATTGATGGCCTCCACCTCCTGTTGAAGCAGCTTCACATCTTTCTCTCGCTCCTGGATTCTCTGCTGGATGTTTAGTCGTCTCACCTCGAGCTCCTTCTGCTTCTCAGTCCTTTCTGCTGCAGCTGGGACTGTTTCATGGCCTTTATGTTCATCAATTGTGCAGAGATAACAGATACTCTGCTGATCAGTACGACAGAAAATCTTCATCACCTCATCATGACGAGAGCAGATGTTGTCCTGGAGCTTCTTGGAGGGGGCCACCAGCTTGTGTTTCTTTAATGGAGCTGCATCATAGTGAAGTTGGAGGTGTTTCTCACAGTAAGAGGCCGGACAAGATAAACAGGACTTGATGGCTTTCAGCTTCCTCCCAGTGCAGACATCACAGGCCACATCTTCAGGTCCAGCATAGCAGTGATCAGCTGGAGCAGCTTGGAGTCCAGTCTTCTTCAGCTGCTCCACTAAAGCTGCTAACATGACATTTTTCTCCAGGACAGGCCTCGGTGTGAAAGTCTTCCTGCACTGAGGGCAGCTGTGGACTCCTTTACTGTCCTCTTTATTAAAGTGGCCTTCAATACAGTTCCTGCAGTAGCTGTGTCCACAGGTTGTAGTCACTGGATCCTTCAGTAGATCCAAACAGATTGAACAAAAGAATGTCTCTAAATTCAGCTGAACTTCTTTCTGCTCCATTTTTCCTCTTAGCACCTTTGAGTGTCTCAAACAAAGAATTGCTGTCAGACTCTGTTTAATATAGACTGCAGATAAAAAGGTGCAGTTTGGACTTTGGCAGCAATTATAACATTTAATTTATCAGGTTACTATCAGTTTAAACTTCGTTGTGTCCTCTGTTGTAGTTTCTGTAAAAGTCGGCACTGTCTGCAATTAAGATAACAACTGAATCTAATGGCAGCTCAAATTACAGCAACATCCACAAATAGACTTTCATCTTAATTACAGACTCCAGATACAGCAACATATTTCCTCAAAGTAAAACCGATGAAACTTTAGCAATACCTGTGATGAAGCGTGAAAACTTCTGACCTAACACCTGGTATCAACACCAACCAACTCCAACTAAAGTATTCAGTAAAAGTTCAGCAATACCAAGGTCGGTGGTCTGCGTTATGACGGAGGTTCAGCACAGCCATGCTTTCTTTGAGTTAGCTGGCTTAACAAAACCAAAAGCATCAGTCTGACCCCAGACGGCGGTTAGCAACTTTCTTTTCTAACTCAGGCTTGTTATGTTTGCAACACACTCAGGGAAGTAAACTTGAAATGGCAGCTTTATTTGATGAAAAAAAAAAACTCCTCAATAAAAACTTAAACAGAAACAAGCAACTAGAAACAAAAACTAGGGAACTAAACTTGGACAGAGAACTACAAAAATACTCGGAGTATGGAGGAAACACACAGCATTGAGAGGATACGATGCGACAACAGCCAGGTGAAGACTGAGGACTATAATACACAGGCAGGATAACGAGAGGATGGGGAACAGGAGTAAACACAGCTGGGACTAATCAGACATAATGAGACGAGGGGAAGCAAAACTAGAGCAATAATCAAGGAACATAATTATAATAACTGAAACACCAATACCAACCCAACCCGGGCTGGTGGTGGGGAGTCCAGGAAGAAGGGCTCGAACAAAAACAGTCCAAAACAGAAGAGCTCAGGGGGACGACTCAGAGGTTGACGACACAGGAGTGCAAAACAAAGCAAATCAGGAGGCCAACCTGAAGGCTGACGGCACAATAGTCCATAAAAGGGCAGTTCACGGGGCCAACCCAGAGGTCAACAGCACATAAGTCCAGGCAAGAGCAGGTCCGGATAGGGATGGGTATCGAAAACCGGTTCTTGTTGAGAACCGGTTCCCACTGTTTCAATTCCTTGGAATTGTTTGCCATTTTTGCAAACGATTCCCTTATCGATTCCAGTCGCCCCGAATGACATCACCACTGTCACGGCGGGGTGCGCCGATGTGAATGGAAACAGGACCCAAAAGCAGATGCTGAAAGGCGGAGTTGCTGGCTGAACAGAAGACGATCCTTTATTTGGATGTTGGCACACGAAAAAGCATGAAGCTATGAAAACTAAGAAAACTGTGAACACTCAGAAAACTAAAGGACTAACAAACTCAGTGAAAATGCGATGACAAACTATGAACACTGAGTAAACTATGACGAAACACTATGGGGATGCAAACAGACGACCCGACAATGACATGCAGAAAACAGAAGGCTAAAATACACACATGAGGTGATCAGGGGAAGTGGAGACACATGAGGAAACAGCTGACTAACATGAACCTAATGACAGGAGCAGTGAAGCTAAATACAAAGAACCAAGAACACACGACTCCTTCCAAAATAAAACAGGAAGCATAATGAAACGCAGACATGACAACCAGAACTTGACAACGTAAGACACAGACATGAAACACATGAAGAGCAGGGGAGACTTAACATGGGTTGGAAACGTGAGGGGGAATTAATAAGAACTAAAATCACCTAGACATGGTAACAAATGAACTTAGAAAACCTGAAGGGCTTAACATAAACTATAAACATCAAAATGAACTCAAACTCAAAACACTGGGTCATAAGACCCAGGACCGTGACAACCACGTTGCGGAGCGTCATTTACCTGGCAGGAAACATGGCGGCTCAAACACTCAAAAGTTTGGTCATACTTTACGAGAACGGATGACTGACAACAGGGCAACTTGCAATACTTGCAATGTAGATATTTCATTTAGGGGAGGAAACACTACGAATATGCAAAAGCATTTGCTCACAAAACACGCGATGACCTTAAATGAATGTCGTGTTTTTAATTCCGCTCCGGACTCGTGAATCTCAACCCAGCAGCAGCGGTAACGTTTGCACGTCCTCTCCCGTTAATGCAGCAGGTAAATAATCAACTAACAGTGCATATTATGTTAGCGCGATCTGCCTTATTACAAAACCTGCCATTACTGTGCATTTAGGTGACCATGATGAGAGAGACAGAGTCTGGCTCAGATGCTGGCAGTTCTCGCTGCAGTCTACCGGTAGCGTCTCCTTTCAGGCCAGGATAGACGAATGTCACCGAGCAGTGACTAAGTTTGTGGTAAAAGGCTTGCACCCATTTGCCACAGCAGATGCCCTCAAATTTTCGGTAAGTGAATGTGTTTAATTGTAGGCAGGGACATTACTGGATATTCTTGTGTAATTGCTACAGAATAATTTATGTTATACTTTGTTATTGCTACTGAAGAATATTTATTTTATTATTTTACATTTACAATTTTTTTCCCCAGGGACCCTGTGACACCCCATTGAAGAGCCATAGGCTGGATCTCTTAAGATCTCACTGTTGGGTTTGTAAGGCCATGTTACTAAATTTCTATCTTGTTCAAAGAGAAGATATAAAACAAAGTTCTAAGCTAATCGACCTTAGTGTTCTCCTTTTTTAAAAAGAATCGATAAAGAATCGAATCGTTAAACAGAATTGAAAATGGAATTGGAATTGTGAAAATCTTATCAATACCCATCCCTAGGTCCGGAGGCTGACCACGTGGAAAGCAGCGGCAGTGAGGAAACAGGTCTGGAGGCCAACCACGCGGGAAACAGTGGTGGCACCACAGTTCAGGTGGCTGCCCATGGCGGTGCAGATGCCAACCGATGGTCGTGGTGGTGGTGGTGGACGTGGACAAGCAGGCCGTGCTGGATGTGGACCTAGATGAACAGGCCATGCTGGACACGGACCAGACAGCGCAGGACCAGACAGCGACACAGCAGCCCCTCAGGACTGAACAGCATGTGCTCTGCTCAGGCAGCAACAGCAAAATGAAGTCCACAGCTGGCTGAATAAGCTCGCAAAAGCTTTTAGCAGAAGATGGAGTTCGCTGGGTTGATTTGCCTGAGCTCTCAGGGGAGATGGGAAGCTGAGACGGCCAGGCTGAGCTCCCAGGCTAACAGGCCATTTCAGCCTCTGGGGAAGCTGTGGGGACTGTCAAGGTAACTTTCTTGACCTCACCGATCCTTTAATATCACAGCTGGAGAAGAAGAGTCAGATGAGGCTGTAGTATCCTTTTATCAAAGTTTTATTACCAGTGCGCATTGGGAGATCCTGCTACATGCAGCCACGGCAAGCACTAAGTGGATCTGAGGAGTACTTTCTCAGTTTGTTCATTATAAAGACGTTCCCTTAAGGGGACTGCCCCTACAGGGAGTGCAGAATTATTAGGCAAGTTGTATTTTTGAGGAATAATTTTATTATTGAACAACAACCATGTTCTCAATGAACCCAAAAAACTCATTAATATCAAAGCTGAATGTTTTTGGAAGTAGTTTTTAGTTTGTAGTTTTAGCTATTTTAGGGGGATATCTATGTGTGCAGGTGACTATTACTGTGCACAATTATTAGGCAACGTAACAAAAAACAAATATATACCCATTTCAATTATTTATTTTTACCAGTGAAACCAATATAACATCTCCACATTCACAAATATACATTTCTGACATTCAAAAACAAAACAAAAACACATCAGCGACCAATATAGCCACCTTTCTTTGCAAGGACACTCAAAAGCCTGCCATCCATGGATTCTGTCAGTGTTTTGATCTGTTCACCATCAACATTGCGTGCAGCAGCAACCACAGCCTCCCAGACACTGTTCAGAGAGGTGTACTGCGCACTCAAAAACGGATCCCAACAAATTAAAGTATGTTTGCTGATAGTAACACCATGTGATTCAGCTAATAACACAGGGATTTCATCATTTGTGAAGCCAGGATGAAAACACTCAGCAATCTGTGCATTCACGACTGGATGTAATACCGGTAGCTTAGCTCTAGCATTTGTAGCTGAGGGCTTCAGCTTCCGGGTAACATGGAAATAACGTCATTCACGTAGATTACTGATTGGCAGCGCTAACTCGAAATTTCGAGTTGCTTTTCTCAAAATTTTGAGTTAATATGTCGAAATTTCGAGATAATAACTCGAAATTTCGAGAAAATAACTTGAAATTTCAAGAAAATAACTCGAAATTTTAAGTTATGGATCCTTTTTTTTTTTTTTTAGTGGCGGAAACGGGCTTCCATACTTTTCTACTTGTTCCTGTCAGAGAAAATTTAGAGGAATGGGTGATAGAGATCTACAAATATAAAGCAAAAACAAAATCTTTTTGCTTTCAATAATATAAGAGAATAATGCTGCAGAGGTTTGTTTATTTAATCATCACAGTGCATAAAATGGTAGAATAAGCCTAAACATATGAATGTATCTACAGGGTGGGCCATTTATATGGATACACCGTAATAACATGGGAATGGTTGGTGATATTAAAGTCCTGTTTGTGGCACATTAGTATATGTGAGGGGGCAAACTCCTCAAGATGGGTGGTGACCATGGTGGCCATTTAGAAGTCGGCCATCTTGGATACAACTTTTGTTTTTTCAATAGGAAGAGGGCCATGTGACACATCAAACTTATTGGTAACGTCACAAGAAAAACAACGGTGTGCTTGGTTTCAACGTAACTTTATTCTTTCGTGAGTTATTTACAAATTTCTCTTGGTTCACAGCCATTGACATGTCGAAGAGGTTAACACGTGAGGAGCGGATCGAAATTGTGTTGATATCTGGTGAATGCAGTAACCGGGTCGTTGCAGCAGATTTCAATGCAAGACACCATATGAGACCACCCAATCTCCCATGCTCCAACTGCTTGCCAAGTTTCGTGAAACTGGTTCAGTGTTGGATTTGCCAAAATGCGGACGCAAGAAAACTGTCACTAATGAAGAAACATCAGTGGCTGTCCTAGCTTCATTCAGCAAGAGCCCACAGCGTAGCACTCGCCGCATGTCACTGGAGAGTGGCATTAGTCGAACATCCCTTCGGCGGATATTAGCTACTCACAAATGGCACCCTTACAAACTCCAGCTACTGCAGCATCTCAACGAGGACGACCCAGATCAGCGCACAGAATTTGCAGAATGGACAAAACAAAAATTGGAACAGGACCCTCAGTTCACGCAGAAGATCTTTTTTTTTCATTGATGAGGCAAACTTTTATGTGAGTGGTGAAGTTAACAAACAAAACCACCGCTATTGGTCTGACACTAACCCACATTGGATGGATCCTTCCAAGACTGTTGGACCAACAAAAGTGATGGTTTGGTGTGGTATATGGGGTACAACGATAGTGGGTCCATTCTTCATCAATAGAAACCCCAAGGCCACTGGATATTTGAAATTGCTACATGATGATGTGTTTCCCTCTTTATGCACTGAAGCTGGCACGTTCCCTGAGTTTTTCCAGCAAGATGGTGCACCACCACATTATGGGTGCCGGGTCCGAGCATTCCTAGATGAACAGTTTCCTGGAAAGTGGATTGTTCGTCGTGGGCCAGTTGAATGGCCCCCAAGGTCTCCCGATCTGACCCCCTTAGACTTTTATCTTTGGGGTCATCTGAAAGCAATTGTTTATGGTGTGAAGATACGAGATGTGCAGCATCTGAAATTATGGATACTGGATGCCTGTGCAGGCATTTCTCCTGCGGTGTTGCTATCAGTGTGTGAAGAGTGGGAGAAGAGGGTTGCATTGACAATCCAACACAATGGGCAGCGCATTGAACACATTTTATAAGTGGTCAGAATCTTGTAAATAACTCATGAAAGCTGATACACATGATATAATGACAGGATGGAGGAAGTAAAACTAGATACAATGAACTAGGAACAAAAGTTTCTTTCAAAATAAAACAGGAAACATGGAGACACAAAGACAACAGAAGCTTGACAGACCTAAATTACAAACAAAAGGTGCCAAATAACCCAAAACCTCTGGTTTAGAGACCCAGTGACACATGCTGGGGTCAACTGGAATAAAGCCAAAGCAATTACCTCTGATCATGGAAAGCATTGGCTGTTCGATGCACCGCAGAGATTACGAGGAACTAAGTGCTAAGTTATCAAAACACCGTTGTTTTTCTTGAACTAAATCAGTTTTCAATTAAAAAGCTTTTCTTGTTATTTTACCTAACAAATGCATATGATTTATCTTTAAACTGTCTCTTCACCATGACCTCTAAGTCACATAAATGAGGCTTCCATGTTTAGATGACAGCAAATACCTGGTTCATATCAACTCGCATCTGTCTCATTTCATTTTCCTATTAATCATAGGAATGAAAATGTACTCAAATCAATCCTCTCAAAGGAAATAAAACAAGAAGAATCAAACGTAAAATTATTTTATTTACATATTCCTCATAGTAAACAACTTTGACACAGTCAGAACATTGATTGAATTTTCTTTCTTTAAAACAGAGAAAAACAGTTCCTTTAATTTGAACAAAATTTCAGATAAATGTAAATATAATTTAGATATTTCTCGGTTAAAATCAATTAATTTATTAACTAGACAACAAACAATATGATGTCAATGTAGCACCCACAAAGTGTGACTGGCAAGTGACGTCTGTGCAGAGAAGAAACAGAACAACAATGAGCTATGAGAAACAATGTTGGAGAACAAAGAAACTGAAAAGTAATCCAAACCAACTGTTCTTAAGAATTTTTTTTGTCTATTTCCGTTTTGTGAACTCTGCGGTGTCTCCACCAGAGTACAATATAATACTGTGAAAAAACCAAAGTCCAGCATAGAGCGGCTGAGTGAATGTGGTCTGGACTCTGTGGAGGAAAGTCATGGTTTCAGAGACGCTGTAGAAAGACAGAATACCTGCTCTGTGATCCAGGTACACTCCTACTCTGGAGGACCAAGGACCTGAGAGGACAGTTTGGACATTGTTGTGCCAAAATATGTAACTGTTTTTCTCACAACGTAATGACCAAGACTTGTCATTTCCACCAAGTGCACATTCATTTGACCTCCCTACTCCGCTGATATTTTTGTATGTGACTGCTACTTCAACTCCTCTCCCTCTCCACTCCACCTCCCAATAACAACGTCCAGTCAGACTCTCTCTACTCAGGACCTGACACATTACAGTGAATCTGTCTGGGTGATCAGAATAAGACTGTTGTTTTTTCATTAAAGTTGCTTTTCTGTTTCCCTCAGATAATAACAGATGTGTGTTTGCTGTCTTTGGATCCAGTGTGATTTGACATGAATATTTTAAGAATCCAGCTCTGGTCTTTGGCTCTGGTGGTGACAGTAAAACATCCACTTCAGTGACTGTCAGTGAGATGTTTGTCCATTCCTCTCTCAGAATGTCCTGTAGTTTATCTCTGGTCTCTGACACAGCTGCTGTCACATCCTCAAAGTACCTCAGAGGACGAATACTGATGCTGGATGAGTGTGTAGACTCACTGAGTGCTGACAGTGAGGGGTAGTTGTGTAGAAACTGGGTGTGATCCTCTGTGTGTGAGAGCTGCTCCAGCTCGCCATCTTTCCTCTTCAGCTCAGCGATCTCCTGCTCCAGCTTCTCCTGAAGCTCTTTGACTCGACTCACTTCAGTTTCCTGCTGGGATCTGACCTGCTGCTTCACATCAGAGCTTCTTTTCTGGAGGAGACGGATCAGCTCAGTGAACATCTTCTCACTGTCCTCCACTGCTTTATCAGCAGAGCCATTGATGGCCTCCACCTCCTGTTGAAGCAGCTTCACATCTTTCTCTCGCTCCTGGATTCTCTGCTGGATGTTTAGTCGTCTCACCTCGAGCTCCTTCTGCTTCTCAGTCCTTTCTGCTGCAGCTGGGACTGTTTCATGGCCTTTATGTTCATCCATTGTGCAGAGATAACAGATACTCTGCTGATCAGTACGACAGAAAATCTTCATCACCTCATCATGACGAGAGCAGATGTTCTCCTGGAGCTTCTTGGAGGGGGCCACCAGCTTGTGTTTTTCAAAGGCAGGAGACTCCAGATGAAGCTGTATGTGTTTCTCACAGTAGGAGATCAGACACACCAGACAGGACTTGATGGCTTTCAGCTTCCTCCCAGTGCAGACATCACAGGCCACATCTTCAGGTCCAGCATAGCAGTGATCAGCTGGAGCAGCTTGGAGTCCAGTCTTCTTCAGCTGCTCCACTAAAGCTGCTAACATGGTGTTTTTCTCCAGGACAGGCCTCGGTATGAAAGTCTTCCTGCACTGAGGGCAGCTGTGGATTCCCTTCCTGTCCTCTTCATCAAAGTGGGTTTTAATACAGTTCCTGCAGTAGCTGTGTCCACAGGTTGTAGTCACCGGATCCTTCAGTAAATCCAAACAGATTGAACAAGAGAAGGTTTCTCGGTCCAGCTGAACTCCTTTCTCTGCCATTTCTCCTCTCAGTGTCAGTGACTGTGTGAATTTCAGTTCCTTACAACTGAAACCAGTCTGACCTCTGATTTCTGAATGGAGCCTCTCAGCTCTTACACGTCACCACATGTTGGTTACACCCATCTTTAAACTGCAGATCTGAAGGTAAGGGAACGAGGAAACGTGTGAACAGAGAGGAGGTGCTGTGTTTCCAGTGGTGCCTTATCCTTTACGGCACCATTAAGTTACCTTTCAAAGGCTTCAGCAAATCTGGAGAGGAGAGTGGTGCAAGTTAAATAAGAGGAGTGAATGGAGGAGATAATGTTAAAGAATATATATACACATTAACATAACAGAGAGACATATCTCTAACAACTTGAATCAACATGTGAGTGTTTATTTCCTTTGAGAGCACCACAGATAACAAACAAAAAAACAGACACTCTGTAAGCCATCAGAACAAGAGCTGCTCAGTTTTTTAGTGTATATAGAAGTGTTTTTATAAATACTGCTGCAATTAATTAATACTGCCAGAATTGCAGTCAAAGCAAGATGAAAACAATCAGGGTTAGGGCTGTGTGATATGACCAAACTCTCATATCCCGATATAAGACATCTATCATCCCGATAACAATATAAATCATAAAAATTTAACATTTTCTGTAAATTCTGTGAATCTCGGGCAGCTCGACGTGAAGTGTTTCCAGCTGGGCGTCATGTACCTGGAGTCGAGTGTTTTAACCGATGCATGAAACTATACATTTTTAGACATAAGTTGTAACGGCCTCCGTTTTCTTTGTGAGTAATTATTACACAGCGTGCTGCGGGGAAAAGCCTGTTCTAATGTTTGAGTTTAAGGTTTATCTTTTAGCACCCAACAGCTATTTTTTTGCTTCTTATCCGTCAATACTCTGCACACTCTTTCACGTGGTTCAGTTTATTTTGAAAAGTCTCAACAGGATCTTGAGCTTTATTGTGAAAGGTTTATGTGGAAAACAAACAAGCGGACACACGATGGTTTTACCGTCACGATAACGACAACGCATAAAAACAGGCACTTGTCCGTCTGTAGTGTGGTTATATAAAATATAAGAGAAAGAGAGAACTTTAAGAAATTAATATAGCCACTACAGTGACCATCAAAACGATGAAAAAATATTGCTGTAAACAGTTTATTTTGCGACAATAGCGTAAAAGGAAACGATAGACATTTTTATATCGTCATCCGATATATATCGTTATATTGAACAGCCCTAATCAGGGTGAAGTTAATTTTCACTGAAACCGTCATGGTCTGTGTGAGTGGCTGGAAATTTCTACTAAGTTCCTGAACTTCCCTGGTTTCTGCCAGTGGGCAGGGCTGTCACACCCTCTTCTCTTAAGGGCTCTAGAGTGCGATCAAATTTTTCAATGGTGCGACTAAAAAAAATCCTAGGTGGCATCGGTGCGACCAACTTTTCAATAAAATAAAATAAAATTCTCCGCAACTCTGAAAGTCTCCATGTGGTCAACAACTGACACACATTATGCCTATATTATGGTCTAAACCAATCAGAGATAGCTAGGGGCGGGCCCTCTCTGATTGGTCGTGGTCCAGATATTCCTGTAGTTCTATGCATGTATATGTTTGAAAGTGTAGGCAGATAGAGGGAGGTGAGTAGCTTGAATAAAGCGATATCTTTTAAATATAACTGTATTTTCCCAGAAATGCCAGAATCTCAGGTTAAAGCTCACAAAACTATTTCAACAACAACCAAATGTATCTAGATAGAGCAGGTAAACCGATTCCACACAAAGACAAACACAGAGCGCAGACCTGACACATCAGAATCAGCTTTCTCAACTTTCTTAACTGACAGCACATACACGGACACGCCGTCAGGGCTGCAAGCCGACAGCTCACTGATTGTGATGCTTTGGCGGGTCCGGGCTTTGTGTTTAGGTCTTTTTTGTGCTAGATTCTGAGCTGCAGGTTTTGTCCCTCTCCATCCAAAATTCACTGAACCAGCAGCAAAAGAAGATCCAAACTACGATTCACATTTGATAAATGTCGTCATTAATTCCCTCTGACTTTTGCTGTTTTGCTTCCAACACAATAAAATCACACTTCATGCACAGCTCTCTCTCTCTTTCTCTCTCTGTACTTCAAGAACAGTTTCCCATCTCAAATCTCTGTTTTCTGCAATATTCATTTGCTAATTACCCACCAGTCTACCGTTGTTTACAGCGCTGTCAGCTGCTGTCTTTTTTTTTTTTTAACTTAAATGACCTCAGGCAAGAAAGCCTAATTTCTGCTGTTCAATAATGAAGAAATTGAAACTTTTTAAAATTATGCAAAATTGCAGAATATTTTTAAGGTTATCTGCTATAAAAAGCCAGGCCAGGAAAATCTCCTTCATGTTTTTCTGTGTTTTATTCTCAGTTACTTTGACACAAAGGCATCTGCTGTGATGCTCACACCTCTGATAAAGTCTCATAGTAAGTCTCAATATTTCTGACTGTCTGAGGCAAAATTGAATCGAATCAAATTGGGACCTTGTGAATCAGAATCGAATGGATTATAGAAATCAGTGATGATACCCAGCCCTAGTGAGAAGCCTAGGCCCGACAGAAGTGGATGTACTGTAGCTGTGGGTAATAAGAAAAGATAAAAAGAACTATTGATAACTTTTTTGTCAAGTTAAGGCCTGATCCATCTGAAATTCATAGCCAGCTCTGACACGGAGCCATCAGTCTCTGAACGCTGAAAAAACACAGTGTATCGAGAAAAGACATTATATGCTGCGATAAATGCACTGCCCAAGTGTCCCCTCTCCCCACTGCCTTTCAGCGGCATGCAGCAGCAACCAGGTCGTCAGAGGCCGAGATGATGATTAAGTTTAACATTTTCTACAATATTGCCAAAGAGTGCCAAAGCACTTTAAGCACAAGCAGTTTTTCAGTAACTTATCTTTCTTGTAGAAATATGCTCCAAATAAAGAACTTTGTGTTGACAAGATTGTTAGTTAATCATTTACAAATCAATATTGTCTGTATGGACAGCAATTTTCCCCCCAGAAAAGTGCACATATAAAACTGCGGTTTTAAGCGATGTGGTTGAAAAATTTGGGTGCGCGGCGCACCAGTGCAACCGTGGCAAAAAGTTAGTCTACGGCCCTGCACCTGGAGCTGATTGAGGAAATTAGGCTGGGAGATTTAAGCTCCACACTGACATCCCTTCTCTGCCAGGTATGGACTACTATATGTTGGTAACCAGGTCTTATGGGTCATGTTTCTTACCTTAGGTGCTTTACCTTGCTGTTTTGTGCTTCAGTTGCTCCCTGACGCACCACGGTTCTGAACAATGAATCCTTTTGGATTTTGGATTTACCTCTCTGTTTTATGGGATTCACTCCTTGCCTCACCTGCCGGCCCTCCTGCTGTCCCTCGGCCTCGGAACCAAAGGAACTCAGGTCAGCCAAATCCACATCGTCAAAGTCACCCGCACCTAAGCAGCCTCTCCTTCATTTAATCCATTTCCCTCCATTAAATGTGACCTTATGTACCAGTCCCACTCCAGTAATCTTCTCAGTCCTGCCTCTTTGTTTTGCCTCAGCCACGTTGCCACGCCACATTTACCAAGCCACTGTGTTGTTTTTCATTGCTGATCAATAAAACGCTGTTAGGACTTTCCCTCAGCCTCTGATCTTGGTTTTCTGTGCATAGGTTCAGTTTCAGTTACCAGCCTTCGGCCACCTGTGACAGAAACAAGACATCATGTAAAGTAGATGAAAATTTTATGTATTCAGCGCCATCAAAGGGAAAAGTTGATGCATGCACACACAGTGACAGCTTCTCTCTCATAGAGGAATCATGCAAATAACATTAAAGCTCGAATGAATTTAAGAAAATGACCAACATTTTAAATTACTTTCTTTTCCTTTACATTTACAGGAATCAATGTCTTAGGTTAAAGTCACCTGTACCCAACTGAGCCTGTCAAACTCGACAGATGAAAGCAGGTTGGAGAACTCGTGTAGGAGATCAGTCGAGGATTCAGGAGGCTGGTAGATATTGACACACCAACCTGGATTTTCACAAATGTAATTTTAGACAATAATAAGTCAAACTGGCTGTAATACAGTTTAAATTACATTTGAAAACAACTGCTATTCCCCCACCACAGCCCGAGGACCTCTGGGCATTCAAGAATTTATAATCAGCAGCCCTATGGTTTCAGCTAAGTCTCCGTAACACAGAAGATTTCTATCCATCCATTCGCTTCCGCTTATCCTTTTCAGGGTCGCGGGGGGCGCTGGAGCCTATCCCAGCTGTCATAGGGCGAAAGGCGGGGTACACCCTGGACAGGTCGCCAGTCTGTCGCAGGGCCAACACACAGGGACAGACAACCATTCACACTCACATTCACTCGCACATTCACACCTAGTGACAATTTGGATTAATCAATTAACCTATCCCCACAAGCTGCATGTCTTTGGACGGTGGGAGGAAGCCGGAGTACCCGGAGAGAACCCACGCAAACACGGGGAGAACAGGCAAACTCCACACAGAAAGACCCCGGCCTGATGGTGGAATTGAACTCAGGACCTTCTTGTTGTGCGGCAACAGTGCTAACCACTGTGGAAAACTGTTGTATCAGGAGAATAAGTGATTTGGAACTAGGCATAGCACGACTGTGACAGTGGTCATACATGTCAGTAGGTGAAAGGCTGTTTGATAATAATGGTAGGAAAACAGCTAGACCTGTACTGGAGAGACAATAGGTGGGAATTTCAACATGTCACACTGTGGTAGTCTCACCTGAATCAGTAAAAGCATTAGTAAACGTTTAGTAAGAGTTTATTTAAAAAGGAGCTTCAGAAGAGTTTAATTACTATGTTAGTGTAGGCAGCTAGAAATAATAAATGGGCAGCTAATGGGAACACAGGAGGTAGGAGCAGCTGACTAGTTGCTGATTTGAGTCCCTCAGGTTGAGGAACTTAGTGTTCACCCTCTATAATCCCTGTATACCTTATTTCCATCTTGTTAGGCTGCTCATTTAAAACAGTAGAAAAGTCCACAAAAACGCTGTGAATAACAGCTCAACACCATAACGCACGCACAATGGAAAAGTTAATAAAGGCACCCAGTGACGGGTTCTGTATCAACATCCTGCAACCGAACAGACAATATGCAAATCAGGGGAAATCTTCAACTGAAATAACGAAATTAAAACACATCGATAATGATTGACACATAAAAATGATTCTTTAACCAAAGCAGAGAGAGAAACAGAGAATCGGCAATCTAAAAAGCCAGAAGCAGCAACGACAAATGAACAGCAATATGAAAGAAACCACAATCAGTATACTGAGTCATCAGCACGAGTCAGAACAGGTTTGTGCGTGTGTGTATGTATGTGTGTGTGTGTGTGTGTGTTTGTGTGGGTGTGTTTCTCTGAGTTTATAGTTGAACATACACACAGCAGACTTCAGAGACAGGCACTAAGCTGATGACTCGGTTAGATGTTAGAAAATGTACTTGTGTTTTCTGAGCTGAATTTTCATCCACTGGCTGAAAAAAAGAAATTATTATTTTTCTGCACTTTTGATTAGATTGTAAAGATTATGAGAAGTAGCTTAGCAACAGGTTTTTGTGACTGAAAGTCATGTGTACCAGAAACAATCTTCCACAAACAAATCTTTATTTCAGCATAAATCAAAAGAAAATCAAGAGGACTTTTTTAATACAAGTCTCATATCACATTAAAGTTGTTCCATAACACACTGTCCAGGTCTGTAATTTCCCCCAAATTACCGTAAAGCGTACATATTCCTGGTACTCATTCACAGCCACACCTGACTTAATTAAATCCTTATAAATGATGATTAATAGACACTTTAGAAAAACATCTGTTATACCACATATGATATAAAAATACAAGAGTAATGAGTTAGATAACCACACCAACATCGATAAAATACACAAAAATCCCCAAAATTAAAAAAAATCCCCAAAAACATTTTCTTAAAGAAAGTCAGCATGCATCCGTTCAGAATATGTAACAAACTCCACAAAGCAGGATTTACATTTAATAACTCTTCAGACTGACTCTCTATAAAATCCTTTACAAAGAAACAACAAACACTGAAATTTTTTCCATCACTATACGTGTAACTCTGTGTGAAATCATTTGTCTTACTCAGTGTGTAACATGATCTGAGCTTCATGTGTTATAGTTTTCACAAAACAATGTTTAAAAAAAAACAACAACAAAAAGCCCCCAAAGGCCAAGGTTCATTTAATAACATTATGATCTTCTGCAGAGTACAAATACTCTTTGGTTTGGCAGAATTTACTTTCTGGTGTCACTTTGACGTCATTCTACAATGTCTTACAATTTCATTTAGTACAATAAGAAAATTTTTTAAAGAATGTGATTGTAATTATAGATTTATGTGATCAAGCGCAACAACAAAAAATGAGCTATGAAACACAGCAAGTGCAGTGTGACTGACAGGTGATCTGCAGAGAGGAAACAACAATGAGCTCTCAGTGACAATAGCTGTGTCCCAATTCAGGGTCTGCACGCTTGAAGTACGCATTTTAAGTGTGATTACGTCACCGCCACGCGACGACGGCTGTCCCAATTCGAAGTGTACTTCAAATGCATACTCCAAATGCGCCGTCGGTTTCCCCAAATATCAAGCGTGGTCCGGTGCACGCTTCGTGGTCCCATATATCCCACAATCCATAGCGCGGTGGTGGGTGTGGATAATTTTGCCGCAAAATACGGCAGAAGGGAGCGGCCGAAGAGTGAACTGTCAAAAGTAATTACTGAATATGACGTCACTTATTTATGTGCGAATGTTTAATAACGAAAAACATTAAAACATTACTGTTGGCCACATGTCGGCAAAGTTATGTGACATTAGTGATGTTTGTACTTTCAGCTTCAGCTTGGTTTTAAAGCTTCTACATATATACACACACACACACATATATATATATATATATATATCTATATATATATATATATATATATATATATATATTACATCATAATAATCTGACAATACTATAATATTGGCCATATTATATTTACATTACCACAGTGAGATGATTTTAGTCTCATGAACAACATTAACTAATTGCTATTTACTAACTAATCTTGCAATGACTGCTCAGCACAGAAATGAAGCCCAACAATCATGTTCTACAGTCCCGTGGTCTCAGCCTCAGATACTCAACTAATCAAAGTGATGTCATGACAAAAATGAATGACCAGCAAAACATTTTTCTCCTTCATTTATGTCACACAATGCTATATGTAACGTTTCTCGCGGTTAGTATCATGGTTGCTAGGCAACCTGAACAACGCGACGACCGTCCAATTTCACAGGCCTCTCACTTCCGCACTTCTCATACTTATAGTACGCACCGTACGTAGTACGTGTAGTGCGCGTACTTCAAGCGTGCAGACCCTGAATTGGGACACAGCCAATGAGTGGTACCGTGCACCTCGCTTCTACTGGAGCTAAAATCTGTGGACACTGTTGATATTGTTAAAAAGAAACTTAAAAATTGCCTGTGCTGGTTTGGTTTTATATAGTTTCATCTGTTTGTGCTATTTTAATTTGGTCTATACCTATTTCTGTATTGTAAAGCACTTTGTGAATTTTGTTCTTCACATGAGATAAATAAATCTTACCAAGTAACTGGAAAGTCAGACACATATTTTAACGAATTGTCCAATACTGACTTCTGACTATTTCACTTTAATGAACGCTGCAGTGTCTCCGTGATCTAAAAGCCGAACTCCAGCATAGAGCGGCTGAGTGAATGTGGTCTGGACTCTGTGGAGGAAAGTCATGGTTTCAGAGACGCTGTAGAAAGACAGAATACCTGCTCTGTGATCCAGGTACACTCCTACTCTGGAGGACTGAGGACCTGAGAGGTCAGTGTGGACATTGTTGTGCCAAAGAACATAGCTGTTTGTCTCACAACATAATGACCAAGATTTGTCATTTCCACCAAATGCACACTCATTTGAGCTCCCTGCTCTGCTGATATTCTTGTATGCGACTGCTACATCAACTCCTCTCCCTCTCCACTCCACCTCCCAGTAACAACGTCCAGTCAGACTCTCTCTACTCAGGACCCTCTCCCATTCAGAAAATCTGTCTGGATGATCAGAATAAGATTGTTTTTGTTTCATAAATGTTGTTTTTTTGTTCCTCTCCGATAATAACAGATGTCTGTGTGCTGTGTTTGGATCCAATGTGATTTGACGTGAATATTTTAAGAATCCAGCTCTGGTCTTTGGCTCAGGTGGTGACAGTAAAACATCCACTTCAGTGACTGTCAGTGAGATGTTTGTCCATTCCTCTCTCAGAATGTCCTGTAGTTTATCTCTGGTCTCTGACACAGCTGCTGTCACATCCTCAAAGTAGCTCAGAGGACGAATATTGATGCTGGATGAGTGTGTAGACTCACTGAGTGCTGACAGTGAGGGGTAGTTGTGTAGAAACTGGTTGTGATCCTCTGTGTGTGAGAGCTGCTCCAGCTCGCCGTCTTTCCTCTTCAGCTCAGCGATCTCCTGCTCCAGCTTCTCCTGAAGCTCTTTGACTCGACTCACTTCAGTTTCCTGCTGGGATCTGACCTGCTGCTTCACATCAGAGCTTCTTTTCTGGAGGAGACGGATCAGCTCAGTGAACATCTTCTCACTGTCCTCCACTGCTTTATCAGCAGAGCCATTGATGGCCTCCACCTCCTGTTGAAGCAGCTTCACATCTTTCTCTCGCTCCTGGATTCTCTGCTGGATGTTTAGTCGTCTCACCTCGAGCTCCTTCTGCTTCTCAGTCCTTTCTGCTGCAGCTGGGACTGTTTCATGGCCTTTATGTTCATCCATCGTGCAGAGATAACAGATACTCTGCTGATCAGTACGACAGAAAATCTTCATCACCTCATCATGACGAGAGCAGATGTTGTCCTGGAGCTTCTTGGAGGGGGCCACCAGCTTGTGTTTCTTTAACGGAGCTGCATCATAGTGAGGTTGGAGGTGTTTCTCACAGTAAGAGGCTGGACAAGATAAACAGGACTTGATGGCTTTCAGCTTCCTCCCAGTGCAGACATCACAGGCCACATCTTCAGGTCCAGCATAGCAGTGATCAGCTGGAGCAGCTTGGAGTCCAGTCTTCTTCAGCTGCTCCACTAAAGCTGCTAACATGGTGCTTTTTTCAAGTGCAGGCCTCGGTCTGAAGGTTTTGTGGCATTGAGGGCAGCTGTGAATTTTCTGCTTCTCATCCTCTTCATTAAAGTGGGTTTTAATACAGTTCATGCAGTAGCTGTGTCCACAGGGAATAGTCACCGGATCCTTCAGTAAATCCAAGCAGATTGAACATGAGAAGGCGTCCAAGTCCAGCTTAATCCTTTTTTGTTCCATTTCACCTCTCAGTAACTATGGCTGTGTGACTCTTTCTTACAGAGAAATGAAAGTAGTCAACGGGAAAATAAGTTTTCACACGTCACCACATTTTCGTTACACCCATCTTAAAATGGCAGGTGTGTGTGTGTTGGGGGAGGGGGGGGGGGCGCTGAAGCGTGTGGAAAGAGAGGAGGTGCTGTGTTTCAAGGCAGGAAGCTAATAGAGTGGTTAGGGTTATTTTCTTATATATATATATATATATATATATATATATATATATATATATATATATATATATATATATATATATATTAGGGGTGCAACGATACACAAAATTCACGGTTCGGTTCGGTTCGATACTTTGGTGTCACGGTTCGATATTTTTTCGATACAAAAACAATGTTCATGCCTTTTTAATTTGTCATTTATTAAAATTATAAATATATATTTTAACTCAAAAGTACAGTTTTTAAATTTAACCCTAACCCTTGTGCGTGTTTTTTATTTTGACAGCGAATGCGCACCTGCGGACCACTTATGTGCAGCCCCGGTTATTTAGCTCGTCATATTGCAGCCACAGAAACCATAAAGCTGCACTTTCTTTTTGCCTTATAGTCTGATTTGTCATAACTTCTCCGTTTTGTGGTAAGCTTTTCTTTGGCTGTCACTTCTTCACCCTGACCTGTCTTATTTGGCTCAGCAGAACTAAAATATAAATCCTGCTGCTTTTACACACGCACTCACATAAGCTCAGCGATTCTCTGCGCGATCAACCTCTCACATGTTTAAGCTGCGGGAGATTTCACTTGTCATGTTTGCATAGTAAGCTAACGATTAATAAGACGATGTCAGAGGAATTGGTGCACAAATTATCATCACTCACAGATCAGTGCTGTCGCTCGCTATACACAGTTCGCACGATTGCAAAGTGAAAGCAAAAAAACAAACACAAATTCAAACGCGATTTCAATATGTCACATATTGACAGTGGCTCACCGATGCCAATGACATAATTACCCAGCTACATTTCTGAAAGAATGCAAAAGCATTGACATATATTTTTCCTTCCTACAATAGCCCGACGGGCAGGGAAGAGATAGATTTTGGTAGCCCGACTGAAAAAATCGCTAGCTCCGGGACGTCGGGCTAGCGATTTTGCGAGCCCTGTATCTGATTGAGGAATCACTCATCTTTGGAAAAGAGAGTTTATTACAGAGAAATGTCTCTTTCCAAAATAAAAGCTATACTATCCGCTTCTTCTGGGCTATATTCTCAGCAGCATAAGGAGAATCACGTGCTAACAGCTGTCTAAATGACTCAGCTAAAGTTAGTAGCATGCTTGTTGTTTTTGTCTTTGCACTAGGATGATGTCGGCGTAAATGTGCAGTCATATTCGTTGTGTTCTCACTAGTGCTTTCAGGTTAATCTCGTTGAAATGACCTTAACGCCACAACACGGCAAATCTCCGTTAACGAGCTACCGCCGATCGCCCCGTGCATGGGGCTAGACGGCCAACACGTTAACGAGCTAACTGCGCTAACACACTAGTTCCCACCCATGTAATTGAGCATTGCATGGCACATCCAACATACTGTTTTACTTTAGTCCATGACTCGCTTACCTTCAGGGTCATACGTCACATGAAAACCAAAATAATTCCAAACGCCAGATCTGAATGAGGGTGGGGGAGGTCCATATTACAAGGAGAGCTTAACTTCTGTCTTGCTAGCTTGCCCTGCGCTCTTCCTTCTGACTATGCTGTCTGTGTTGAGCGCTCAGTGGATCTGCGCTCGACAGTGCAGCCTAGGCGGAGTAGTCGAACGCAGATTCACTGAGCGCTCAACACAGACCGCATCGTCAGAAGGAAAGTTGATAAAATAAATTACAAATGTTGTATTGTTCGATACATATGCGTACCGAACCGAAAGCACTGTATCGAACGGTTCAATATCGATACGAATATCGTTGCACCCCTAATATATATATATATATATATATATATATATATATATATATATATATATATATATATATATATATATATATATATATATAGAGAGAGAGAGAGAGAGAGAGAGAGAGAGAGATCTGAACCCTCAGTGTCACCTGATCCAGCCCTAAGTATATGCTTTAGCAAACCAGAACATTTTAAGCCTAATTTTATAAGTAGAGATAGTGTCTGTCTCCTGAATCCAAACTGGAAGCTGGTTCCTCAGAAGAGGGGCCTCATTGTACATTTCTACTCTAGGAACAACAAGTAGGCATGCAGTGCGAGAGTGAAGTGCTCTAATAGGCTGATATGGTACTAAGAGGTCATTAAGATAAGATGGGGCCTGATTATTTAAGACCTTGTATGTGAGGAGCAGGATTTTGAATTCAATTCAGGATTCAATGAAGGGAAGCAAACACTGCAAGTATAAAAATCTGTAAATCAACACCTGGAGCTAAACCAACAACTAGATTACAGCAACATTTGCAATAAAACATGGTAACATTTGTTCCATCTACTAACCAGTGAAACCATAGAACTACCAACAGCTAAATATGGTAACTATGGCAACCGAAGAAACTGCAGCATCTGTTAATAGACATGACAACTTCTTCATCTCAACCACACATCACCAAAGCATGGCAACCACTGCAACTAAGCAAACCTCCAGCTACAGTATCTCCTATAACACAAGGACACTAATGTAAGTAAATGAATGAATGAAACTTCAGCAACATTCACTATGTGGCATGGCAATTTCTGCAACTAAATAAATGACTGTAAAATAGCAACATCCGCTACAAGTGTTGAGCCTGCAACTACCACTACAACTACAACAACGTCCGCTATGAGACATGGCAACTACTACAATAAAATCAAAGCCTAAAACTACAGCAACACCTATTACTGGGCACGGGAAGTTTTGCAACCAAATTGGCATATGAAACCAAAATGGCATCTGGTAGAAGATAAAGAAAGAACTGAAACCACAACATCTGCAGAAAAGCATGAAACATTCGGTAACAAACTAATGAAGGAGACTGTAGCGATATCTGCTATTAATCATGGCAACTTCTGCAATTCAGCTACTCCAACTATAACAACATTTGCTATAAGACACAACAACTACTGCAACTAGATTATAGAGTAAAATTACACACTCCTCCTGGGGGGAAACAGCCATCAAGACACACAGCCCCTGCGGGCATACACTAACTTTTACTTCGTCTCAAGACACTGACATGGAGTCTCACGCAATCATCCCGCGTCGGTGGAGGCTTCACCACACCATTAAGTAGCTTCCTCCTCCAACGCTGATCCACTGCAGGTGTGTGGCATCCTCCTCGGGCGTGACCAGCCATCCTCAGGCCTGATGGTGCCTGTAGCCCGGCGTCCCGGCTACAGCCACACACACACCTCCCTATATATACACACAAGGTCCTGGGTCATTTTGACCCAGTGTTCTTAGTTTTCTTGTGTTTTGTATTTTGTTCATTATTTACTCAATGGTTCCTAGGTTATTCAGTTAGTTTATTTGATTTACCCTCGTGTATTTACCCCCTGTGTCCCCCTCCATGTATCTATGAGTTTTATGGCACCTAAAACCACAGCGACATGTGCAATGAAGCAAAATTTTGCAACTAATAATTTCAAATACAGTAACATCTCCTACTACTGTTGACACTGCAACTACAACCAAACGAATCTATCTATGATTAGACATGGCAACTACTGTAAACATAAAAGTTCTGAATATATTCAGACGACTGTTATATTCAATTCAATTCAATTAAATTTTATTTATATAGCGCCAAATCACAACAAAAGTCGCCTCAAGGCGCTTCATATATAACACATCAATAATGACCAACAAATCAAATGTGTGTGTAGCATTTGTGTTAAATGCTTATGAATTTTACCAAACTCCTTTAAAATATATATATATTTCAATTTGCATTTCAATCTCCTGCCAATGTGTTTTGAGCCCGTGTGTGTTTGTGTGCTTGTGCACTGCGTGGTGACATAGGAGCGTGCATGTGTGCTCCAGTCACAGCTCCTTTCACCATGGCCGGAGGTCGCTGTCACGTTGCTCTCAGCTAATAAAAGTTTCCTAAGGCCATAAGCTGTAATCTGAATATGACTGAACTGCCACGTTTTGGCGTGTTTGATGTCAAGCTCGTTCGGTGTAAATCTTGTAGAGGGCTGAGTTTGCTAATCAGAGTTTTTAATGAGGTTTAGCCCGAGGATGCAGCTGCATCCCTCACATGCTAAGTTAGCCTGGTCGCTAGTGGCAGGTGAAAGAAATCGCTGCAGTGTTTTGTTAACAGCATTCACTGTTTTTCAGGAGAGGTGTGCTAGCATGCGCGCAATGTTATTTATTTTTTCCTTTTTGATTTTTTGAGAGCTTAAGTTGATATTTTAAAATAATTTGTTTTATTTGATTAATTATAGTATTGTGGAGTTGATAAAGCTGCAATGCACAGCTCCTCTTAGCATGGCCGGAGGAGAGCTGTCCTAGCAAGCGTGCACCACACACAGATCACAGCTCTGTATTTCTATATGTTGCAGATTGCAGATGTTGCTGCGATTTACAATAAACAGCCCAGAGACACAGTGTAGTGTCCCTCCTCCAGAACACAACACATCGACAGACACAACACACACAAACGGGTTACATTTGCTTAACCAAAGCAGAGAACGAGAATCAGAATATGTCCAAAAGCAGCTAAACAGGAAGTACACAGATATATACTCTTCTGCATGAGTCAGATCAAGTTATAGTGTGCGTGTGTGTTGGTTTCACTTGTTGCTCTGAGTTCATGGTTGAACACCTTTGCACTCTCTGACAAAAACGGTTTGTTCCTCTGGGTAAACATTGAGAGACTTTGGAGGCGGGCTGTAGGCTACTCACCTATTCACATGTCAGAAAAAATGCTCCCAATAGTAATTTCTTTCTACATTGTAGTTTATGTATCCAAAATGCAATATGCAGAATGTAAAATGCTTTATGCAAAACGTGCATAATGCATTTTGTGTATATATATATGTAAAAACACCCAGCACGCCCCTGCGGGCGGTTTATCCTTCAAGCTCGGGTCCTCTACCAGAGGCCTGGGAGCTTGAGGGTCCTGCGCAGTATCTTAGCTGTTCCCAGGACTGCGCTCTTCTGGACAGAGATCTCCGATGTTGTTCCCGGGATCTGCTGGAGCCACTCGCCTAGCTTGGGAGTCACTGCACCTAGTGCTCCGATTACCACGGGGACCACTGTTACCTTCACCCTCCACATCCTCTCCAGCTCTTCTCTGAGCCCTTGGTATTTCTCCAGCTTCTCGTGTTCCTTCTTCCTGATATTGCTGTCATTCGGAACCGCTACATCGATCACTACGGCCGTCTTCTTCTGTTTGTCTACCACCACTATGTCGGGTTGGTTAGCCACCACCATTTTGTCCGTCTGTATCTGGAAGTCCCACAGGATCTTAGCTCGGTCATTCTCCACCACCCTTGGGGGCATCTCCCATTTTGACCTCGGGACTTCCAGGTTATACTCGGCACAGATATTCCTGTACACTATGCCGGCCACTTGGTTATGGCGTTCCATGTATGCCTTGCCTGCTAGCATCTTGCACCCTGCTGTTATGTGCTGGATTGTCTCTGGGGCATCTTTACACAGCCTGCACCTGGGGTCTTGCCTGGTGTGATAGACCCCAGCCTCTATATCTTGTACTCAGAGCTTGTTCTTGTGCTGCCATGATTAGTGCCTCTGTGCTGTCTTTCAGTCCAGCTTTGTCCAACCACTGGTAGGATTTCTGGATATCAGCCACCTCCTCTATCTGCCGGTGGTACATACCGTGCAGGGCCCTATCCTTCCATGATGGTTCCTCGTCTCCCTCCTCTTTCTTGGGTCTCTGCTGCCTGAGGTATTCACTGAGCACTCGGTCAGTTGGGGCCATCAGTGGATGAGGGATAGGAATAGGAGGAATAGGATGAGGGACCTATGGATATATATATATATATATATATATATATATATATATATATATATATATATATATATACACAGTGGGGCAAAAAAGTATTTAGTCAGCCACCAATTGTGCAAGTTCCCCCACTTAAAATGATGACAGAGGTCAGTAATTTGCACCAGAGGTACACTTCAACTGTGAGAGACAGAATGTGAAAAAAAATCCATGAATTCACATGGTAGGATTTGTAAAGAATTTATTCGTAAATTAGGGTGGAAAAAAAGTATTTGGTCACCTCAAACAAGGAAAATCTCTGGCTCTCACAGACCTGTAACGTCTTCTGTAAGAAGCTTTTCTGTCCCCCACTCGTTACCTGTATGAATGGCACCTGTTTGAACTCATCATCTGTATAAAAGACACCTGTCCACAGCCTCAAACAGTCAGACTCCAAACTCCGCCATGGCCAAGACCAAAGAGCTTTCGAAGGACACCAGGAAAAGTATTGTAGACCTGCACCAGACTGGGAAGAGTGAATCTACAATAGGCAAGCAGCTTGGTGTGAAAAAATCAACTGTGGGAGCAATCATCAAAAAATGGAAGACATACAAGACCACTGATAATCTCCCTCGATCTGGGGCTCCACGCAAGATCTCATCCCGTGGGGTCAAAATGATCATGAGAATGGTGAGCAAAGATCCCAGAACCACACGGGGGGACCTGGTGAATGACCTGCAGAGAGCTGGGACCAAAGTAACAAAGGTCACCATCAGTAACACACTACAACGGCAGGGAATCAAATCCCGCAGTGCCAGACGTGTTCCGCTGCTGAAGCCAGTGCATGTCCAGGCCCGTCTGAAGTTTGCCAGAGAGCACATGGATGATACAGCAGAGGATTGGGAGAATGTCATGTGGTCAGATGAAACCAAAGTAGAACTTTTTGGTATAAACTCAACTCGTCGTGTTTGGAGGAAGAAGAATACTGAGTTGCATCCCAAGAACACCATACCTACTGTGAAGCATGGGGGTGGAAACATCATGCTATGGGGCTGTTTCTCTGCCAAGGGGACAGGACGACTGATCCGTGTTAAGGACAGAATGAATGGGGCCATGTATCGTGAGATTTTGAGCCAAAACCTCCTTCCATCAGTGAGAACTTTGAAGATGAAACGAGGCTGGGTCTTCCAACATGACAATGATCCAAAACACACCGCCCGGGCAACAAAGGAGTGGCTCCGTAAGAAGCATTTGAAAGTCCTGGAGTGGCCTAGCCAGTCTCCAGACCTCAACCCCATAGAAAATCTGTGGCGGGAGTTGAAAGTCCGTGTTGCTCGGCGACAGCCCCAAAACATCACTGCTCTTGGGAAGATCTGCATGGAGGAATGGGCCAAAATACCAGCTACTGTGTGTGCAAACCTGGTAAAGACCTATAGTAAACGTTTGACCTCTGTTATTGCCAACAAAGGTTATATTACAAAGTATTGAGTTGTATTTTTGTTATTGACCAAATACTTATTGTCCACCCTGATTTACGAATAAATTCTTTACAAATCCTACCATGTGGATTCATGGATTTTTTTTTTTCACATTCTGTCTCTCACAGTTGAAGTGTACCTCTGGTGCAAATTACTGACCTCTGTCATCATTTTAAGTGGGGGAACTTGCACAATCGGTGGCTGACTAAATACTTTTTTGCCCCACTGTATATATACATACATATATATATATATACTAATGCTGTCCATCCCACGGACTAACCTCAAATCCCATGGTGATATATATATATATATATATATATATATATATATATATATATATATATATATCTATATATATATATATATATATATACATACATACATATATATATACATATATATATATATTTATATATACACATATATATATATATATATATATATATATATATATATATATATATATATATATATATATATATATATATATACACACACATATACACATATACATATATATATATATACACACTTCATTAGGAAACCTAATTGTGGCAAGACTGAGCAGGCGAACAGCAGCAGATTTCCTCTGCTTATTATTTTTCTATTGTGCAGGACTATGATCTGTTTTAACAGCCACCACTTTTTCCACCAATTCCCTTCAGAGACAATATCATAGGAATGTTTGAGATCTATAAAGAAACAGTCAAATGAATGAATGATTCTAATTTGATAAGGCAGTAATCCTGCAGAAGATTATGTGATCATCACAAGTGCGTAGAATAAAAAAAAGTCTAAATATATGAATGTATCTATGTTAAGACTAAGTGCACTCTCTGTAACCTTTGAACTGCATACATTTACACACTAAAGGTGACTCACCATGTTCAGCTCTGGCTACATATGAGGCTACGTGGGCAGAGCAAACACACACTTTTACAGAGTGGGTCCCAAGTAGGTGTGGCTACACAGAGCTGACAGCAGTTTTGCTCTTTGAGATCCCTGCATAGGTTTCTTCCTACCATGTGGGGAGTGATCTAAAAAGTTTGAGAACCACTGGTCTAACCACATCACTGTTGATATGGAAGAGCAGTGGTGATTGTTAGGTTGAAATTGTGACCCTTTGTGATCAGCAGGAAGTCACACAGAAACACCCACATGCGCACACACACACACACACTTAGTTTTATGACGCTCCGTAGGGCGGGGGGTTACAATGGGTGTTTGTGTAAACTATGTGTCAGAGAAGAAAAGGTTGCAGGTTCTTTGGAGTGGTCTGAGACCGAGGGCAGAGGGGCTGCTCTGAGAGCCTCCCCTTGCTAGCATATAAAAGCCGGTTAAGTTGTTGTCTTGCTTTGTTCACGGGAATAAGTCTGAACTAGCGGGCCTGCTGAAGCGCAGACCCAACAATGATGATGAGCATTTGCTTGTTGTTCTGGGCTCTGCTCAGGTCCAACAACAAATAAACTGGTTCTTTGAACTTTCATGTTATTCTGTGCATCCGACCTGTTTTCTGGAGTTAGAGGAGTGGGGCAGGTTCACAGCTCGTTATGTCCAGGTTAACAGTCCTCACAGCGATAGAAAGACCAGCGTACATGTTCAGTTAATAATAATAACACCAATAATATGAAGATGAATATGAATATCTTCTTCTTCCTAGTGGTTTATATCCCGCGACGCAGGGTCCGCTATCTTGCATGTCTTCCTCCACTTCTTCCTATCAAGGGCGTCTTCTGGTGTAACATTCACAGCATTCATATCATCCTTGATTCGGTCCATCCAGCGCTTTTTTGGTCTTCCTTTTGGCCCGTTTCCATCCAAATCCAATTGCTGTGCTGTCTTTGCGATGGAATTTTTATCGCTACGGACAACATGGCCGTACCATCGGAGCCTCGCCTCTCGCATCTTGTCTGTGATCGGTGTCACTCCCCATTGTTTCCTGACATCTTCATTCCTCGCTCGGTCAAGTCGTGTGAGACCCAGAGGCCACCTCAGCATCTTCATCTCCATGGTGTGAAGAGCTTGTTCGTGTTTGGTCATCGCTGGCCAGCACTCTGACCCGTAGAGTGCCACTGGGCGCACAATCGACTTATAGACTTTCGCCTTAAGATAGATTGGCATTCTCTTGTCACATAAGACTCCACTCACCTGATGCCACTTCCTCCACGCTGTGTTGACACGGAGTCTGGCGTCTGGTAGAGTTTCGCAGTCCAAGGTGACAAGGGACCCGAGGTACTTGAATTGCGCAACTTTAGTCAGCGGCTCGCCGTCGATAGTGATGGTACTGTTGGTCTGGGGGCCGCATTCAAGGTACTCAGTCTTCTTGATGTTCAGGCGCATGCCGTTTTTGTAGAGCCGGTCTTTCCATGCTTGTGTTTGGGTTTGCAGGGCTAGGCAGTTTTCTGTTTCTGATAGGCACACATCATCTGCATACAGGAGGCTCCATGGACGTGGTGATTTTAGATCAGCCGTTGCGGTGTCCATACAGAGAGTTAACAGCAGGGGCAAGAGGGCTTAGCCAACGGTAATCGGGAAGGCTGGTGATGTTCCCGCTGAACATCGGACCTCGCTTGTGACATTACGGTAGAGCAGCTGAGTCCATTTCACATAAGCTTCCGGGGCACCATGACTTCGTAATGATCGCCAAATCAGCTTGTGGGGGACCCTATTGAATGCCTTTTGAGATAGCCTTTATTTGTCAGTTGCAGGTCTTTTGCCCACAACCGAGATGACAGACCTTGCCGACCGTACATACAATACACAAACATCACATTGGGGAGACAGGTCAGGCTAGGTAGCGAAGAAAAAAACATCGAAATGTGTAACACAAAAGGATAATACAGGAATGCACAGATATCAACACACCATAGCACAATAAACACAGACAAGCAACATGGGAAAGTGTTCCAGTGTGTACATCTGATCTGGGACCGCTGCAATCTTCGACTGCGCCTCCAGCTGACCCGATGTCCACATCAGAGGGGAGGTAAGCGTTGGAGGTGGCGTTGGATCCGGGGTAGGGAGGGTGATGCGTCAGTGAGTGCTTATCAGTATCAGTATATGTATGTGTGTGTGTCCATAATTCAGCTGAGACAGTGTCCTTCGCCCTGCCAGGCTAAGTAAACAGTCTTCCAGCAAACCCAGGTGGCCTTGCATGGAATGGGAAGGAACAGACTCAACACAGTCGTTATCAGGGAGTTTTTGTTCGGCTCCAGCCTTGAGCCCACAGCTGGCTCCAAAGGGGTAGCCGGATTATGATGATATTTTTTCTTTTAAAAGGGAGTTTTTCCTTCCCACTGTCGCCAAAGTGCTTGCTCATAGGAGGTCATTTGATTGTTGGGTTTTTCTCTGTATGTATTACTGTAAGGTCTACCTTACAATATAAAGCACTTTGAGCCGACTGTTATTGTGATTTGGCGCTACATAAATAAAATTGAATTGAATTGAATTGGGGTTGAGAGGTACCGGCTAGATATAGTCGGGCTCACCTCAATGCATGGCTTGGGCTCTGGAACCAGCCTCCTGGAGAGGGGCTGGACTCTGTCTCAGTCTGGAGTTGCCCCTGATGAGAGGCGGTGGGGCTGGGGTGGGTCATACGTTTTGAACACTGGGGCAAATAAAGGGGCTGAGCTGTCAATTGATCACCACCTGGTGGTGAGTTGCATCAGGTGGTGGGGGGAGAGGATGCTGGACAGACCTGGTGCGCCTAAACGTACAGTGAGGGTGTGCTGGGAATGCCTAGCAGAGGCCTCGGTCCGCGAGATCTTCTACTCACACTTCCGGCAGAGCTTCAACAGCATTTCGAGGGAGACTGGGGACACTGAGTCCGAATGGACTATGTTCAGCACCTCCATTGCCGAAGCTCCTGCACTGAGCTGCGGCCGCAAGGTAATTGGTGCCTGTTGTGGTGGTAGGCACCAAGCTGAAGAAGGAGTCCTACCAGGCTTGGTTAGTCTGTGGGACTCCGGAGGCAGCTGATAGGTACCGACAGGCCAAGCGGAATGCGGCACGGGCGGTGCCTGAAGTAAAAACTCTGGTGTTGGAGGAGTTCGGAGAGGCCATGGAAAAAGACTTTCGGACTGCATTGAAGAGATTCTGGCAAACTGTCAGGCGACTCAGGAGGGGAAAGTGGTGTTCTACCTGCACTGTGTATAGTGCGGGTGGAGTGCTGCTGACTTCGACTGAGAAAATTATTGGGCGGTGGAAGGAATACTTCGAGGACCTCCTCAATCCCACTGGCACGTCTTCCGTGGCGGAAGCAGAGTCTGACGAAGGAAGTGACCCCGCCAATCTCTGGGGGCGAGGTCACTGAGGCAGTTAAACAACTCCATGGTGGCAGAGCCCCTGGGGTGGACAAGGTCCGCCTCAAGTTCCTGAAGGCTCTGGATGTTGTCGGGCTGTCTTGGTTGACACGCCTCTACAATGTTGCGTGGAGATCAGGGGCAGTACCCCTGAACTGGCTGACCGGGGTGGTGGTCCCCATCTTTAAGAAAGGGGACTGGGGGACTCAGCACAGGATATATTAAGGGAAATCAAAAACATTAGGAACGAAATTAACAATCTAGCCACACAAGAAATCAAGAAAGATTTAATGTTTTTGAAACAGAGACACTATGAAAGTGGCATTAAATCTACCAAAATATTGGCGTGGAAATTGAAAAAAAAGACAGCGGAAAATACAATTTATAAAATTAGGCACCCAAGTACAAAAGTGATAAAAAATAAATTAAATGAAATACAGGAAGCCTTTGAAAGATTCTATAAAACCCTATACTCTGAAGCCCCTGGCGGGACTGAAGCTCAGATTGATAGCTTCCTGAATCCTCTAGACTTACCCACTTTAGATGAAGAACAAAATCAAGCAATGATAATGAACATAACTGAAGAAGAATTAAAAGCTGCAATTAAATTAAGTAAATCACCAGGACCAGATGGTTACACGGCAGAGTGGTATAAAGAATTTAAAAAGGAACTGATACCTGTTTTACTGCCTACATTGAATTGGGTTTTGAAAAAGGCACAAATGCCCCCCAGCTGGAAGGAGGCAATTATCTCAGTTATACCAAAAGAAGGCAAAGATAAAATGGAATGTGGATCTTTCAAGCCAATCTCCGTTCTTAATGTGGACTATAAACTTTTCACATCTATCATGGCCAAACGGCTAGAAGAGTTCCTACCAACATTGATATGTAACGACCAAACGGGTTTCATACATCAACGCCAAACACAGGACAATATACGAAAGACACTACATATTATGGACCATATACAAAAACATAAAATCAAAGCAATTGTGATGAGTGTAGACGCTGAAAAAGCCTTTGATTCCATCAACTGGAAGTTCCTTTACAGGGTATTATATAAATTTGGCTTTCATGATACGATTATTAAAACTATACAAGCACTATACGACAATCCTACAGCCAGGATTAAAATTAATGGATGCCTATCTAACAGTTTTACCCTAAAAAGGGGCACTAGACAGGGCTGTGCATGGTCACCGTAACTTTTCGCATTATACTTGGAACCACTAGCTCAATTCATTAGGCAAAACGAAGACATTAAGGGAATTTTTATCAAAGGGACGCAATATAAACTGGCTTGCTATGCGGATGACATTTTGGTCTACCTTGGACACCCAACATATTCTTTACCCAAACTGATGCAATCATTTGAACAATACGGCCAATTATCAGGCTACAAAATTAATATAGGTAAAACCCAGCTACTCTTATATAATTATAGCCCACCAGAAGAAATAAAATGTAGTTATCTCCTGGTATGGCAAACGGAGTCTTTTAAATATTTAGGCATAAATTTACCGAAAGATCTTACAAAATTATTTGAACAGAATTACCTACCCTTATACAAAAAAATAAAGGAAGATATAGTAAGATGGAACTTAATTCCTTTCTTTAGCTTTAATTCAAGAATTGATTCTATTAAAATGAATGTATTGCCAAGATTTTTGTATCTATTTCAAACCCTACCAATAGAGATTAACCAAAGTCAATTTAATGAGTGGGACAAAATGTTATCTAGATATATATGGCAAGGTAAAAGACCAAGGGTTCGCCTCAAAACTCTACAGCTGGCTAAGCAAAAGGGAGGATGGGGCCTCCCTGACCTCAGATACTACTATTTTGCAGCGCAGATGAGAGCAATAATATGCTGGTGTAACCCATCATACACTGCCCAATGGAAAATCATTGAGGAACAAAAGCTGTCTATTCCTATTCAGGCAACTCTAGCTGACAATAATTTAAAAACCTATATAAAAAACATTGATAACCTGTGGGTGAAAAGGACCCTTAAAACATGGAAAACTATTATAAAGGAATATAAACTCGAGACCAATATTATAGTTCTTAAATGGTGTGCTTACGACTCAGAGTTCAAGCCTAATGAATTGGATTCTAGATTCAAGGACTGGACAGGTAAGGGCATAACAGCCCTGTGTAGTATAATGAAAGATGGAAAATTGTTCAGCTTTGACACGCTTAGAAAGACATTTTCATTAGAAAAACAAGACTTCTATCGATATTTGCAGTTAAGGCACTATGCTGACATGAAGATGAGAAATGTAACAATGACAAACACACGCTTGATGGAATTGTTTATAAAAAGCTATAACTCAGAAACTATTGATAGAATTGTATCATGTCTGTATAAGGGTCTAATGGATTTGAAACCACATTCGACTTCATATATTAGAACAAAATGGGAGAAGGAAGGAGGGATAAAAATATTAGAGGAAGAATGGACGGCAATATGGAGGTATCAGTGGATGTGTACCAGCTCACAAAAGTGGAGGGAATTCGGCTGGAAGTGCCTAATTAGATACTTTATAACACCTTCTCAGAAGTCTCATTATGATGATAATTCCCCTGCTTGTTGGAGGAACTGTGGAAATCAAAGTGCAAATCACTACCACATTTTCTGGGATTGCTCTATCTTGAGGGATTATTGGAGAAAAATACATAATGCCTTACAGGATATCTTTAAATGTGAAATACCCCTCGAGAGTAAGACTATGTTCTTTGGATATATACCTCAGGAATGGCCTAAATATGATAAACATTTAGTAAATATTCTACTGGTGGCCTGTAAAAATAGTATCACCAGAAAATGGTTATCCCCGGAGAGCCCAAACATAAGTACATGGATGGAAATCACAATGGAAATCTATAACATGGAAAAGATAACAGCTTCTGTTAACCACAAGCTGGAGAAATTTACATCATACTGGGAAAACTGGGTCAAATATATCACACCTCATAGGCCAGATTTTATTTTTACAAACCAATAACTGTGATGTATGAGAGTATATATTTATAGGATCACACCCTACCAACACATCCATTTTTTTTGTTTGTTTGTTTGTTTTTCTTTGTTTTGTTTTTTTTGTTTGTTTGTTGGTTTTGTTTGTTTTCTTATTTCGGATTATGTGATTGTTTCAATTGCTTCTATAGTTGTAAATATTCTCTCTTTATGACTCGGATGTAAATTAAAATACTATTTTGGTATCTAAGGCAGATAACCTAAGCAAGAAGTATGCTTACATGATGTACATACTGTGAATGCCTGCTTTTGAAACCTTAATAAAAAAAATATAAATCAAAAAAAAAGAAAAGAAAGGGGACTGGAAGGTGTGTTCCAACTACAGGGGACTCACACTCCTCAGCCTCCCTGGGAAAGTCTTTGCTGCTGGAGAGGAGAATCTGTCTGTTAGTCGAACCTCGGATACATGAGGAACAATGCTGTTTTCGTCCTGGTCGTGGAACACTGGATCAGCTCTTTATCCTCTCAAGGATACTTGAGGGTGCACAGGAGTTTGCCCAACCAGTCTACATGTGTTTTGTGGATTTGGAGAAGGCATTCAACCGTGTCCCTTGGGTGGTCTTGTGGGGGGTGCTCCGAGAGTATGGGGTGTCCGGTCCATTGCTATGGGCCATTCAGTCCTTATACAACAACTGCAAGAGCTTGGTCCGCATAGCCGGCAATAAGTCAGACTCATTCCTTGTGGGTAATGAGCTCCGCCAGGCTGCCCTTTGTCACTGATTCTGTTCATAATTTTTATGGACAGAATTTCTAGGCGTAGCCAAGTGGCGGCAGGCTCTCACTTGCATGGTCTCAGAATTTCATCTCTGCTTTTTGCAGATGATGTGGTTCTGTTGGCTTCATCGGGTGATGGCCTCCTGCTCACCTTGGAACAGTTCGCAGCAGAGTGTGAAGCTCATTTTTAATTGCATACAAGAGATCATTTAATTTTCTTTCCACAAGATAATGCATTTGTATCATCTGTATAAACAACATATTTAATCAATTTAGTAATATTACAAATATAATTAATGAAAAGTACAAAGAGTTTTGGATCAGTCACAGATCCTTGAGTTACCCCACATTGACCCTTTTAGATGCAGTTTTATTAATTTGCACACATTGTTGTCCATTTTCCAACCAGGAATAGGCTACACATCTTATTCCATATCTCTCTAATTTCCTTAATAACTGATATGAACTGATATACTTTGTTCAACTACATAAGACTGGCCCCCTATAAAATCCAAATCTTTAATAAATAAAAATTAATAAAGTTCCCAGTGTTATTGTCGTTTAAGCAATGAAAAAACTTGAGGCCCTAAAACTGTTGAATTATTGCTTGATTATGTTGGTGATAATTATTTCCTCTACTTACTTTGGAGTCTAGTGGAAACTGTTTTGAAATACATTTCTCATATGTCATTCTGATTTCTTTCCAAAGCGGTTGAATATTTTTGCCACAACAGAGAAAGAGTGCACTGTTGATTTGAATACAATTTCAAGTAAATTTACAGGTAACTACAGACAATTAATCATAAGATTTCAGACTAGCAACTATAAAGTGATTCTGAGCAGAGAAGAAACAGCACAACAGTGAGCTCTCAACAGCACTATAAAGACACATCTCCTGGATGCACTGGTACGCATCTTCAGTGATGTATCCTAGGGTCATCAGGTGTTTCAGGTCTCACAACATCATACACCCTCGCCCAGGCGACCCAGCCGGGGGTGATCAGGCCCCGACTTACGTACCAGTAGCTACCCACGGATCAGCCCTCTTGATCCACAGCCACCTTGTGGCTTTCTCTGCCGCTTCACTCACAGCCTGGATGGCCCTCTTCTTGGCTGCCCCAGCCACGCCCAGCCGGCCTAGGACTTTGCAGAGTGATCGTCCTGCAAAGCCCCTACAACCCACTTCTATGGGCTCATAGAAAGTCTTTCAGCCCCTTCCCCTGCACTCCTGCACTAGCTCCTGGTACTTTCCTTGTTTCCTTTCATTGGCCTCCTCAATCCGCTCTTCCCAGGGCACTGTGAGTTCCAGCATGATCAGCTGTTTTGAGGCCTCAAAAATAATTATCATGTCTGGCCGGAGTGATGTTTTTGCAATGTTCTGAGGGAACTTTAGTTGTTTACCCAGGTCAGCCTGTAGCTGCCAATCAGAGGCTGTGTTGAGGAGGCCAGTTGTCAAATGTGGGCGCACCTGGGGTTTCTCTCCAGCCTTAATAAAAGAGATTGCCTTCCTCGGAGCCTGATGATGCTTGCTGGTGCTGATTGCTGAGGCAATCTTTTCAGCAACTACTCTGAGCACCTGGTCGTGCCACCAACAATACCGACCATCAGCCAGGGCCCTTGGGCAGCTGCTAAGGAGGTGTTCTAGGGTCCCTCTTCCAGAGCACAGGGGACAGGCAGGTGTCTCGCTCTTTCCCCACAGATGGAGGTTTGCTGGGCTTGGCAGGGTGTCGTATACTGCCTGCACTAGGAATCGGATCCGGTGGAAGTCTGCCTTCATGATGTTTGCCCAGGTGACCTTGCGCTGCAAGGTGCTCTCCCACCTTGTCCATGCTCCCTGCCGCTTAAGGCCTACAGCTCTGCTTACTCGCTCCTCCTCCACACCTGCTCGGACCTCTTCCTGGAGTAGCTGGTGTCTCTCCTTTCCCTGTGCCCTGCTGACCTGGGCCTTTGGGAAGTATCCCAAGCCTGCTCCCCCTGTTGCTAAGACCCCCATCAGTGTTTTCTGCCTTAGGCGTGACTCCGCCACCTCAACTGCCTTCTCAGCCTTCCACTTTCTTCCTGTCCTTACCTCAATACCTGCTGATGCCACCTTGCAGTCTTTAGAATCTCTGTACTGTAGGGCTTCTCGTGTGCGAGCCACCTTGAACTCTTCTGTGAGACCACTGAAGGGTAACTGCACGCTGTTACTTGCCCCATACAAGGCAGTGCTGGTGATACGAAGAAAGCCACTGATCTTTCTTTCAAGGGATTCCACAGTAGTTATTGGAACTGTATAGACAAGCAAGGGCCACAGGATTCGGGGCAGGATGGAATGCTGGTAGATCCAGGCTTTAAATCTTCCAGGCAGGCCGGGACTTATCCACCTTAATGAGCCACGCTCCCAGCTCCTCATTTGCCTTCAAAGATAGACAAGAAAAAAACAAAAAAACTAGAAGCTAAAACTTCTATTTCACTTTAATAAACTCTGCAGTATCTCCATTTTCATAAAGACCAAGTCCAGCATAGAGCGGCTGAGTGAATGTGGTCTGGACTCTGTGGAGGAGAGTCATGGTTTCAGAGACGCTGTAGAAAGACAGAATACCTGCTCTGTGATCCAGGTACACTCCTACTCTGGAGGACCGAGGACCTGAGAGGAGAGTTCGGACTTTGTTGTGCCAAAAAGTATAACTGTTTGTGTAACAATGGAATGACCAAGATATGTCATTGTATCCAAATACACATTCATTTAAGCTCCCTGCTCTGCTGATATTATTGTATGCAACTGCAGAAAAGTATTAAAAATTCTGCAACAAATGAATGAAAGAAACTTTAGCAACATCCACTACATGGCATGGGAACTTCTACAACTAAATAAATGACTGTAAAATAGCAACATCCACCACTACTACTAACCCTTCAACTACTGCAACTACAACAATGTCTGCTAGAAGATGTGGCAACTACTGCAACAAAATGAAAGCCTAAAAATACACTAACAACTGCTACTGTGCACGGCAAGTTTTGCAACCAAATTGGCAGATGAAACCAAACCAGCATCTGGTAGAAGATATGACGACTAAATAAAGACCTGAAACCACAATACCCCTCTGTGAATCGCTACCTTATAGTGGCTTGAGGGGTTTTTGTGTCCTAGGGATGTCAGAGGCTATGCTGTCCAGGGGCATTTGCCCCCTGGTATGGTCTCCCATGGCAAATTGGTCCCGGGTGAGTGATCAAACAAAGAGCGATTCAAAAGACTCTTATGAGTACATGATCAAGGGAACTGTTCTGGTCTCAGAATCTCATCTCTGCTGGAACCAGCACTCCTGGAGAGGGGCTGGACTCTGTCTCTGTCTGGAGTTGCCCTTGGTGAGAGACAACGGGCTGGGGTGGGTATCCTAGTATCCCCTTGGCTTGCTGCCTGTAGGTTGGGGTTTTTCCCAGTGGACAAGAGGGTTTTTTTCCCTCCATCTTTGGGTTGGGGAATTAGTCCTGACTGCCGTTTGCCATTATGTGCCGAACGACGCATTCTTGGAGTCCCTTCTTGGAGCCTCCCGGATCTGAACCCCAGTGGTGTTTTGTCGTTGACCATTACCATGCGGAAGGACCCATGGGAGAACAAATCAGGGAGTGCTAAGTCTAAACCATAGCATCTCCCCATTAATAGCCAATCACAAATATTACCTGTTTCCATGTGTCCAATATTTACTTTGAATTATGAACTGTCTGGGAGTTTTCCATGCACAGACTGCCTGACATAGAGAAGTCCACAGCTTTGCAAGCCAAATCTTTAACTGCCTGATAATAAAATAACGTGAACTGCTAGATTGTCTAGATTGTCTCTTGAACTTTTCTTAGCAAAAAAGAACTCCACAGTAGCCAAGTGGCTGAAGGCTTTGACTTTGGGTGGTCTCAGAATCTCATCTCTGCTTTTTGCAGAAGATATGGTTTTGATGGGTTCAACAGGTGATGGCCTCCAGCTTGCACTGGAACAGTTGTACCCGAGTGCAAAATGGGGGGAATGAGAATCAGCACCTCCAAATCTGAGGCCGTGGTTGTCAGCCAGATTTGGCTGTAGTGTCCCCTCCGGATGAAGGACAAGTTCATGCCCCAAGTGGAGGAGTTTAAGTATCTTGGGGTCTTGTTCACGAGTGATGGAAGATGGGAGTGGGTGATCGACAGACAGATTGGTGCTGTGGCTGAAGTGATGCGGACGCATACTGGTCTGTTGCGGTCAAGAGAGAGCTGAGTGTAAAAGTGAAGCTCTCCATTAACCGGTCGATCTACACCCATACCCTCACCTATGGTCACAAGCTGTGGGTAGTGACTGAATAAACAAGATCATGTGGGGCTTCCTCTGAAGGTGGCTGGCCACTCCCTTAGAGAGAGGGTGAAGCCATCCTGCATGAGGCCATCCGGGAGGGGCTCAGAGTAGAGCCGCTGCTCCTCCGCATCAAAAGGAGCCAGTTGAGGTGGTTTGGGTATCTGACAAGGATGCCTCCTGGGTGTCTCCTGGGTGAGGTGTTCCCAGCATGACCTACCGGGAGGAGGCCCTGGGGCAGACCCAGGACACACTGGAGAGATTATATCTCTCAGCTGGCCTGGGAACGCTTTGGTGTCCCCCTGGACAAGTTGGAGCAGGTGGTTAGGGAGAAGGAGGTCTGGGTTTCTCTGTTTAGGCCTGGATAAGCGGAAGAGGAAGGAAGGAAGGAAGGACGGACAGACAGATACCACAACATCTGCAGAATGGCTACTTCTGCAACTCAACCAGTGACTAAAACTATAAGAACATCAGCAGAAAACAATGAAGAATTCTGTAACTTAACGGATCAATGAAACAATAGCTGCTATAAGTATTGTCTACTTTTGAAACTAAACAAACCTCAGACTACAACATCTCCTGTAATGAATGACTGAAACTACAGTATCATCTGCAGGAAAGCATGGTGACTTCAGGAATTAAATCAGTGGCTGAAAATATAACATCTACAGGAAAGCATGGATAATTCTGTAACAAATGAATGAAGGAGACTACAGCAATATCTGCTATTAGTCATGGCAATGTCTGCAACTCTGCTACTCCAAGTATAACAACATCTGCTATATGACACAAAAACTACTGCAACTAAATTTAAAACTAAAACTACAGCCACGCCAGCAGCAAAGAGTGATTGTAACTAAACAAGCCTAAAACCACAGCAACTTCTGCAACTAAGTTAATAATTTCTTTCTTTTTTTCTTTTTTTGCCTGTCCCGTTTGGTTCTTTTGCCATCAGAATTATTGTCTAAAGGCAAAGAAAGATGCCCAATGGACTTGACTGGGGAAAAGAAAAGGGAGAAAGAAAGAGGGAAAGAAAAACAGCAGGGAAGAGGAACGGTGATAAAGGGCAAAAAACAATGTGAATATAACAGTAAATACTAAATATTGTGCAGTACGTAGGATTGACAGCCCACGGTGTGCTTTGAGGTAGGAGCCAAAAAGGGTGTAGTTTGTATGTGTGAGAACCCGTGTGTGCACCTGTGAGCATGAGCGCGCTTGTATTTAAAAGCTTCCTTCATGTAATGATCTGCTAGAAGACCAACGGAGGGGAAACCGTGCCACTCTCCCTGAAAAAAGCTGAAGAGAGCCCCAGATGAGGGGTCGCTCAGCAGCCGCGGAGCAGGAGCAGACCGCCCCGACTCCGCAGCAGCAGGGAGGCCCCACATATACTTTGTTACTATATTTGAATTTAAGTTAATAATTTCAAATATAGTAACATCTGCTACTACTGACACTTTAACTACAACCAAACAAATCTATCTATGATAAGATACAGCAACTACTGTAACCTTAAAAGTCCTGGATTTAACAGTCGTGTGGCAAAAAAAAAAAAAAAAAAAATCATACAAGCATGCAGTGACAGTCTCTTCTTCAACTTCTGCAGCCAGAGGAAATTTGTAAATGAGAGACAGTCTCCAACAACATATTTTTGTTTGTTTGTTTTTTGCTAAACACGTCACTCATGACCAACAAATCAAACCTGTTTGCTTAACCAAAGCAGAGAAAGAGAATCAGGATTCGTCCAAAAGCAGCTAAACAGGAAGGACACAGAAAGATACTGAATCATCTGCATGAGTCAGATCAGGGTTTAGAGTGTATGTGTGTGTTTCACTTGTTGTGCTAAGTTCATGGTTGAACACCTTTGTACTCTCTGACAAACACATCAGTTTCCTCATCGGCATAATCACTGGGAGACTTTGGAGGCGGGCTGTAGGCTGCTCATCCAATCACATGTCAGTAACACTACATTGTGCCTTCTGCTGGTTTTTCCAACATGTTCTCATCCCAAAACGTAACATACTACGCTATGAGACAACTTGTTGGTATGTTACGCTTTCGGCCACTCAACACGTCTCTATGTTATGCGTTCAGAAACAGGAGAGAACATGAGAACCGTTGGGACATGTACATTTATTTTACTTTTTTAAAAAAATTTTATCATCATGAATCGCTTTGGAAAACACTATCTAACATGATTAAGGTTGTGGTTAAGGTTAGGGATAAGAACACAGAAAACAGACCAGCAGAAAGTCTAAGTTATAGCCACACCTGATATAAAAAAAAATACCAGTAATGAGTTACATATGCCACAGTAGCAGATGATTCAAATCAAGATTTTCATTTCAATATTTCTTCAAATAACCAAATAACTCCTCAACAACAACAAAAAAGAAAGAAAATCAGCATGTATCAGTTCAAACATGTAACAAACTTCACACAGGAGGGTTTACATTAAGCAAGTCTTCAGATTGAGTGTCTATAAAATCCACATCTTCTCTAGTAGAATACATGTGATTTTGTGTGCTGGAAGGACTGAAATTAAAAGTCTTATTCAGAGTGTAACATTTGGTCTGTGAGCTTAGACAATACTATTCATAATAAAACAATTACATTTATAATACTAGTGTCTTCTTGATATAAAAACTGAAGTTCATTAATGTTTGTTCATTTTTATTAGAATTTATGATCTTCTTCATACAAGCTAATTAGAAATTGTTTTCGGTCTAGCAGAATTTACTTTCAAAGAACTTTCTGGTGCCACTCTGACCTCTTTTCAAAATCTCCATCACTGTTGACAGCAATGCTGGAGACCAAAGAAACAGGAACTAGCCGTCCCTCAGTGACTTCTGTCTATTTCAGTTTAATATCTCTGCAGTGTCTCCATGATCAATAAAAAGACCAAGTCCAGCATAGAGCGGCTGAGTGAATGTGGTTTGGACTCTGTGGAGGAGAGTCATGGTTTCAGAGACGCTGTAGAAAGACAGAATACCTGCTCTGTGATCCAGGTACACTCCTACTCTGGAGGACCGAGGACCTGAGAGGACAGTTTGGACATTCTTGTGCAAAAATTTGCAACTTTTTCTGTCACAGCTCAATAACCAAGAGTTGTCATTAAATCCAAATCCACATTCATCTGACTCTCCTGCTCTGCTGATAGTCTTGTATGCGACTGCTGCATCAACTCCACCCCCTCTCCACTTCACCTCCCAGTAACAACGTCCAGTCAGACTCTCTTTACTCAGGACTTGATAATAATCAGTGAATCTGTCTGGGTGATTAGAGTAAGTCTGTTTTTGTCTCATTAATGTCACTTTTCTGTTCTCTTCAGATAATAACAATTCTCTGTGTGCTGTGTTTGGATCCAGTGTGATTTCTTGTGAATATTTTAAGAATCCAGCTCTGGTCTTTGGCTCTGGTGGTGACAGTAAAACATCCTCTTCAGTGACTGTCAGTGAGATGTTTGTCCATTCCTCTCTCAGAATGTCCTGTAGTTTATCTCTGGTCTCTGACACAGCTGCTGTCACATCCTCAAAGTAGCTCAGAGGACGAATATTGATGCTGGATGAGTGTGTAGACTCACTGAGTGCTGACAGTGAGGGGTAGTTGTGTAGAAACTGGTTGTGATCCTCTGTGTGTGAGAGCTGCTCCAGCTCGCCGTCTTTCCTCTTCAGCTCAGCGATCTCCTGCTCCAGCTTCTCCTGAAGCTCTTTGACTCGACTCACTTCAGTTTCCTGCTGGGATCTGACCTGCTGCTTCACATCAGAGCTTCTTTTCTGGATGAGACGGATCAGCTCAGTGAACATCTTCTCACTGTCCTCCACTGCTTTATCAGCAGAGCCATTGATGGCCTCCACCTCCTGTTGAAGCAGCTTCACATCTTTCTCTCGCTCCTGGATTCTCTGCTGGATGTTTAGTCGTCTCACCTCGAGCTCCTTCTGCTTCTCAGTCCTTTCTGCTGCAGCTGGGACTGTTTCATGGCCTTTATGATGAGAGCAGATGTTCTCCTGGAGCTTCTTGGAGGGGGCCACCAGCTTGTGTTTCTTTAATGGAGCTGCATCATAGTGAGGTTGGAGGTGTTTCTCACAGTAAGAGGCTGGACAAGATAAACAGGACTTGATAGCTTTCAGTTTCCTCCCAGTGCAGACATCACAGGCCACATCTTCAGGTCCAGCATAGCAGTGATCAGCTGGAGCAGCTTGGAGTCCAGTCTTCTTCAGTAACTCCATCAACTCTGCTAACATGGTGTTTTTCTCCAGGTCAGGCCTCAGTGTGAAAGTCTTCCTGCACTGAGGGCAGCTGTGGATTCCCTTCCTGTCCTCTTCATCAAAGTGGGTTTCGATACAGTTCATACAGTAGCTGTGTCCACAGGGAATAGTCACAGTATCCTTCAGTAGATCCAAACAGATCCAACAAGAGAACATTTCTCGATCTAGCTGATCTCTTTTCTGTGCCATTTCTCCTCTCAGTAAGAGTGTCTCTGTGAGTTTCTGTTACATAGTGGTGAAACTATTCCAGAAAATATGTGGACAGACTGGAGCTGCTGTGCTTCAGGTAGAAGAGGGAGGAGTTAACAGACTTTAGCTTTTACCAGGAAGAACAGTTTGAAGTAGACACTGTTTAGTAACTTTAAACATCATAGGTCTGTTTGTAGTTTGCATTTTTATCCGTTACCTCCTAGTCAGTTAAAAATCTGTAAATACATAATCAGCAAATGCAAACAACACTTGCAAATAAATATATATTCAGCACCCAATGAGACCACAGCAATATGTATAACTGCAACTCCTGCAAATGAGTCAGCCTCTGAAACTACAGGAATTATAAAACTGTAATGGCTAAAACTAAACATGGCAAGTATCTCAAGATTTGCACCTACGCTTACGGGTGAAAGTACGACTGCAATGAAGCAACCATTGACACCATGCCTGCAACTAACAACACCAACATTGTCAAGTTAGTGAAACTGAAATGACTGAAACTTGAGTGACTGATACAAATAAATTATACCAGCAGCTGAAACTGGTGCAACTAAATGAAATACCCAAGCTACATCACCATCTGGTGCTAGTTATGGAAACTTCCACAACTTAATCAAACACTGATACTACTTAACATCTGAAACTACAGATGGAAAGTTAGGCAGCTAAACTGCAGCAAGAGCTAGTAAAAGTGAAGCTAGAGCAACTACTGTGACTACAAACTGCAGCAACATGTGAATCAGGCAACCACTTATGTGACAATAAAAAACTGAGATTTTAAGTTTATGCCTTGCTGCAGAGTTTTGTTCCAAGGAGTTTTTGTTTAGACATATAAACAGTGAGTTACAATAGTCCAAACATGATGAAACAAATGCATGTATAACCACCTCCAGTTCAGTGTGTGACACTACAGGACTTAATGTAGCAGTGATAAGTGATAAAAGAAAGACGGAACCAGAGATTTGAACATCCAAAGTAAGAGGAAAGTCAAAAGTTACCCCAAGGTTCCTGATAGACGATTTCACAAATGTCGAAAGGGGACCTAGAGCTTTCATCATTGTAAGTGCATGTCTGCCAGCACAACGCATTACTGTAGGGCTGTTCGATATAACGATATATATCGGATGACGATATAAAAACAGCTATTGTTTCAGTTTACACTATCGTTTGTTTCGTGGCGTCGTAAAATAAACTGTTTACGGCAATATGTTTTCATCGTTTTGATGGTCACTGTAGTGGCTATATTCATTTCTTAAAGTTCTCTCTTTCTCTTATATTTTATATAACCACACTACGGACGGACAAGCGCCTGTTTTTATGCGTTGTAGTTAGCAACAATGACAGTAACAGCATCGCGTGTCCGCTTGTTTATGTACCACAAACCTTTCACAATAAAGCCCAAGATCCTGTTCAGACTTTTCAAAATAAACTGAATCACGTGAAAGAGCAGATTATTTACAGATGAGAAGTAAAAAAGAGCCGCCAGGTGCTAAAAAATAAACCTTAGACTCAAACGTTAGAACAGGCTTTTCCCCGCAGCACGCCGTGTAATAAATACTCACAAAGAAAACGGCAGCCTTTACAACTTATGTCTAAAAATGTATACTTTCATGCATCGGTTAAAACACTGGACTCCAGGTACGCGACGCGCAGCTGGAAACACTTTCCGCAAGTCAAGCTGCCCGAGATTCACATAATTTACAGAAAATGTTTTTGTGATTTATATCGTTATCGATAGAATTCTTATATCCGGATATGAGATTTTGGTCATATCGCACAGCCCTACTCAAAGGGGCTCAAAATATGCTGAAAAGGAAGTAGATATATTAGAAACAATAAGGGTCCCAATACAGAACCTTGTGGCACACCATAGGTAAGGGAAGTGAAGGATGACCTGCACTTAGAAACCGCCACAGAAAAGTGGTGGTCAACCATATCAAAGGCCGACGTGAGGTCCAACATCAGCAGAATAGAACATTTTCCTGCATCATCAACGTATTACTGTTTTCAAACCTCATTTTCTTCAAGTAAAGCAACAACATCTGTGACTAAACCAAGAAGCATAAGACTGAGCACAGCTACAGAATCAAGTTATAGTTTTCTACACGAACACAGTCACATTCTGGATTTTTGAAACATTTATTTTTACCTTTTTATTAACAATCCACAACAGGAAACAATGTGTAGGCACAAACGTTTTTTTATACTGCGAGAGACAAAAAGGATAAATTTAGGAACCAAATTCATATCAAAGCATTCACTCTGTGTGGAAACTCATTGTTAAAGCATGTAAACCAACACTGACTGGGTCTATGACTCTGACTGAACATCTTTAAATATTCAACACTGGCAGCTTCACTGATGTTCCTCTCATTGATAATGATCCAGCTCCAGATATAAGTCTGTTGGGGTTCCTGGGTCACGTCCAGATCACCTGATGGTCCGGTACATCATAAAGTCGACCGTGGTGCATCGTGGGAACTTGCCGATCGAGCTCTCCTCCACGGGTGTGTAAACTTTGATCTGCCTCATGTGCGTGTCTCTCCCGTTCTGGTGGTTGGCCAGCACGGCGATCTGGATCATGAATGTGCTGATGGGCTCGTTTGTGCGCTGAAAAACACACAAACGCGCACACACACACACACACACACACACACACACACACACACACACACACACACACACACACACACACACACACACACACACACACACACACACACACAGAGTGACCGAGCATCAAGCCACTTCTTTAAAGATACTTATAATCTGCTAATTTTAACTACAACTTTAACCACCGGGAGGCAGCGTTTTACCAGCAGGTGCTGTTCTGTTTAAGTTCAATGTTTCTGTTTTAGGTGCTCCCATTGAGAAGAATGTGCTGCTTAAATAAATATTACAGCAGCAGTCCCCAACCTTTTCTGTGCCACGGACCGGCCTTTAAGGTGTCGCAGATAAATACAACAAAATAAAAGCAGTACCATTACCAAAAAAAGAAAAAAGATTTATACATAACACATGGGAAAAGACCCATAGAAACAGAGTTAACCATAAAAACGATGAAAACCATAAATTTCACACCTGAGCCTCAACTCTCCAGTCGGTGGCCCAGAGATTGGGGAGCGCTGCATTCATTAGACTGACTCACTGCTCCATCTTGTGGTACAAACTGGTATTACATAACAGCACATGCTTTTCTTTTACATTCTGTTAATGTTGTAGTGACATTTTAAACATTTTTAACCATATTTAAACACAAGAATTTACAAAAACGTATCTCTAGCTCCCCTGAGTTGAAAAACAAACAAACAAAACACTCAAGTGTATAGTCACTGTCCAATCATAAGAGCTGTAGGTTACTGCACTTGGTGGCATGTAAAGACCCCCACAAGTCTTAGGTGGAGAAGCGCCGCCTTATTTTTTTGCATTACGTCTATTTTTGCAGGAACAGTGCTTCACAAATTTATCAGACCACCGGCCAGTGTAAGGTTTATGCCACCCTAAATGAACAGTATTTATAATTATCAAATTCACTTTTTATGTTTCTGTAATGGTTAAGTCCCCAATGTGTACAAGCAGAAGCACCCAGTGCTCATAAAACGTTCATTTTTAATGCTAATAAATAATTTTTGCTGTTATCCATGCATTTTTTTAAATTTACTGTCTTACCAAAAACAAAGAATAAAAGTGTAAAGCACAATATTATTTTTGAATCAAGATTCCAAATTACATTTATTTGCTTGCATTCATAAAAACTTTTTTATGGTGGTCGAATGTTATGTCTGAGTTCCGGCTCAGGTTTAGGTACAAAAACATGAATTCAGTCATTTTTAATTTTGTTTGTTTGTTTACACGTTTTCTACAGAACTTCTTTGTTCTCTTGATTTTAAGATAAGATAACTCTTATTGTCATCGCACAGTCACACTTTGTACAAAAATACAGTGAAATTAGAAAACTGTCCCCTTTCAGCACTAAACACAACAAAACAACACAATAAACTTTAAAGTGGATAAAAAGTGCAAAGAAGGTATGAATTAACGAATGAATGGTCATTGCACAATGAACAAATAATTTTGTTATCCGCTGTACATCATCATAACCACAAACCCTTCTGAAAGCTTACTTCTACAACCTGCACCTCCTTTGAATGCCAACTACACGTCGGCTCAGCACAGACAATGAAGGCAGCGATTAAATGGTTCAGTGCTGATGTTTCCTTCTATAAAAACACTGAACAGTCGCCTGTGGAGGGAATTCTGCACACTTTCTAATCAGTAGGTGTAGTAGTTAACTGCACAGAGACTTTAGTTCCCTGACTTTGGCCATTATGGGAAAGAGTGCAAAATAAGGGCACAAATGTCTCTCTCCGTCTTTCAGTCACTGTGGCTGGGTGTCAGTATTTACATCTACACGTTTATACAGATGGTAAATCTTCAAATGTTCCACAGTGAGTAAATGACTGGATTCTGTCCCCTGACCGAAGGCTTTACATTCAGTTACACCCTGTCGACCAGAGACAATCAGAAATGCAAACAGAGACCACAGAGCAGGATGTTACAGAGTCCTGTTTTGGTAAAATGCAGCATTTAAAGGTTGGAAAAATATTAATTCTTACCGGATTCATGAGAGAGATGTGAATCCATCCACTGGGCTCCACCATCTCTAGCTGCTGCAGAGGGGAAGACGAGGAAGAGGAGGGTCTGAGTGATTTTGAAACCTCCGGATGAAAACCAGATTATTTTTATTAATTATTCTTTTTATTGACATATATACACTAAGCTTTACCCTGATTTCTTGAAGATTGTGGAAGTTGTTGCCGACTCGCACCGAGATCTTACTCGGGGTGTAGCTCTCGTCTGACTTATAATCAGCATAAATGCACAACATCTTCACTGTCGTCCTCCTCCTTTACTCCACAGGTCACATATTAAAGAAAGTGAATTAATAACAAAGCAAAAGAGTAAGGTTCTGTCAGCAGCAGCACACACAAATAAAATTAACAACACCTTCCAGTTAAAGATAATGTACATTTTCCAGGTTTACTTTAACTTCTCTTGTACAGAAGCTGGAAAACGTTACCTGAACTGTATGTTGACCAGGTGAGGCTGCGACCCATCCGACTGCCAGTAGGTCTCCAGGTTGTCATCCCTTAGCTGATCCACTCCAAAACCTGGACACGTAGAGGGCAAACACATCAGACTAGAATTGATCCCAACGGCCTCTGAAATTGATCCAAACGTGGCAATTGTGCAGTAAGGCAAACTGCTTACTACGCTGTGGATATGCATATGAACAGCTCCAAGGAGAAAAATAACACAATTTCTGAGATTGTGTCCACTTCTGAAAGATGTTTACAGTCATCTGTTCACACAGCAGACTGTATGCAGGGGGGGGGGGGGGGGGGGGGGGGGTGTCTGAGGGAGTAGTTACCAGGTTTACAGGAAGAGAGGGACCACACCGCCTGGGAGCCAATCTCCCGAACCGTCCCGGTCCGCTCCAGCTGCTTCGGGTCAGCTCCAGGTGGTGTCTTGCTCGGTGTCGCCATACTTTAAAACAAAAAAACACAAGTTCAGCACACTCTGATGGAAAATCTGACGCGTTTTTCTCAAAAGGTTCATGGAGATCAGTAACCTAACACCAACGTCTATTCATGTTTTCGATATTTTAAGGTTTATTCACACTTAGTAAATACAACTTAATCAACGAAGCAAATATAACTGTATTTTAATAATAAGCTGACCATTAGGTAAAGTTCGGCTTATAAATATCACTACTGGCACCATCTATTTTAACTAGATTATAACCAGACGCAAACCTTTATGCATATTTTAAACATTTCGAGCTCTATTTCCATTTAATAGAAAATACAGAAAATATAAGTTCTGTTTAGGAATAAGGGGACCTTTTGGTAAACTTCTTCGTCTAAATGACAAAGCTAGAGCATCCATTTCAGCTAAAATGTGACTTATTTGGGAGTTATTTATGACTAGCTAGTCGCCAGCAGCTGACACTTCTCAACTCTAAACGCTCTCAAAACCACTAAAACTCAATCTACGTCACAGTTATTGAAGCCGACTCACAGACGCGTTAGTACAGGTCTCCGGGGTGTCGTGTCAGTGCATCAGAAATACGGCTGCACGTCCAAAATAGTTTAAATCCACTTCTATTTACACACTTCGAATCTCCCACTTTTTTGCGCCTCAGCGTCGCTTCTTATACACGTCACCAGCGCTGAGCAAGCAGTCGCATGCTAACTGCGATACTCCCGCCATCTTTCCTGCCGGCTTCCAGCCCGTGAGAGGAACACGTTGCTGGAAAAAAACAGAAGTTTCACCCCACAGTTTTTGTCTCTAAACGTGTCTTCTCTTCTAATCCCTTCTTAACCGGGTAGCTGGAGCCGGATAAGGGTGAGTTTGCGTACTCATCGCCCTGGATTTTATTGCTTTTGACGTTTTTATTGCCACGGAAACGAGCAGATGTCAGGCTGCTGGGCCTCCGCTGCTAATATCGTGAAGCTAGCCGTTAGCATTCTCCAATGAACATCCTAAACTTCGCTTCCACCGGACAAGCGTCTCTTTATAATTGGTCCGTTATCCAGTGTAATTGTATGGTTACAGCTTGTTGGGAGTCAGTCAGTGTGGTTTCCCCTGTTTGCTCGTATTGCTGAGAGACGGGCCCTGAAAATATTGCGTTTTCTTTTAACGACAGGATCATGCGCCAAATTCCATTCGTAAATCTCCCAAGTTATGATGTTTCACATCACTCACCGTAGCAGACAGTCATGAGATTATAATTCCAAGACATTTTTAAAGTGTTTATGGGTAGTTTATTAATTCGGCATATGTATGCACCACAGAACAGCACGTTATTGGAGGAGAAATCCCTAGTTTGAAGCTCGTCGCCACCGCCCGTCATGCTAGAATACAGCTAGTTAAAATAATTAATATTATGAGTTAAATTAATGCCGAACTAAAAAGAAAGTTGGGCACAGATTGTTTAAATGAGTTGAAGCGGGTGTTTCCAGACACATGCGTATAGACGTGAAGCAACGATGAAAGGGCAGAATTTTAAATGGACCCTGGTGTGGCTCGCTCTTCCTTTACAAAAGACTGCAAAGCTCAAATGGGCCCGACTCCTGGGGGCCTAGATACGCACACACCAGACCAGGATCAGAATTAAAGACAGCAGGTATTAAATGCAGCCAGAGGCTGGTTTAGGCAGGAGATTTGCAGCACTCTATTGTTGAATAAAAAGAGCGTTTGTTCAGAAGCGAATGTGTTGTTTCAGCAGAGTTAACATTGTGCATGTGGACGCAGGTTTGACCCCGACTGCTGCACTCTACATTTAGAGACTTTTTGGATGGTTTTGGGCAGCTGCATGCTAATCATGACTCAGTTTATAAATTGTTCCTGTTTCTCTTTGTATGTTTAATCACATTTTCTCAAAACCAGCTCCTCAGATATCAATTTGTTTCTCCAGCTCCACAGGTGCTAACGTCCATCATTCCCGCCCTCAATCATGGCGGATAAGAACACCAGGATCGCCATCGTCAACCATGACAAATGCAAACCTAAGAAATGCCGTCAGGAGTGCAAGAAGAGCTGCCCGGTCGTCCGTATGGGTGAGTGTGGAGATGATCGCACCGACGGCACAAACTAGAGTGAGAGAGAAATGTGTCTAAATGTGAACCGTGTGTGTCTTCAGGTAAACTGTGTATTGAGGTGACTCCACAGAGTAAGATAGCGTGGATCTCAGAGTCTCTGTGCATAGGCTGTGGCATCTGCGTCAAGGTAATCTTGGCGCCTGAATATCTAGCAGGAAATGATCTTTTCAGACTGCTTTTAGTCACAACGTTTAAACTATTAAGAGTGTGTTTGAAGTTTGTTTCGTGACTTTTTCTCCTTGCAGAAATGTCCGTTTGGAGCACTGTCGATCGTCAACCTTCCCAGCAACCTGGAGAAGGAAACCACACACAGATACTGCGCCAACTCCTTCAAACTGCACCGGTACGGCGATAAACCTCCAGTCTGTTTACCTTCACTTCACAGCTGAGCAGTGTTTCCTCTGACATGTTACAAAAACCTCGGGAAACAGGTCGGAATTAAGTTCCAGCGTAGCTGTTATTCTTGGATCGCTCCTTTAGTTCTGATCACCTCCACCATGTGCTATGATTCTAATTTTAGTTAACACTGGTTAATAGATAGTGCTTTCAGTTTTTGTTTGGAGGGTCCACAGATTCTCAGCCTGGAGGCTGCACATCAGGTCAGGTGTGGTTTTGCAGCACTGTCCAACACGGACTTCTGTTGGAACATCTCGCGGGATCTGAGGAGAAACAAGTTGTTTTGTTCACACAAATAAAAGAATCTCCCTGTGACTTTACTACTCCATGGAGATGAAATCAAAAGTGAAGATCGCTCTTTTGATTTCCTGGAGGAGATTTAGGATCCGTGAAAGGGGATCGAGCTCCACGTGATGATCTCAACAGCAAACAGAAGTTTACGTCCACTCAGGTCTACAACCCTGTGAGTGTTCTTCTCACTTGATGCCCTCTGGGTGGAAGCTGGACTCCTCAACTGAGAACCTGCTACTGCTCATAGCTGGAGAGCCAGCTCTGATGATCCAGACAAGTTGATGCTCATTCTCCGTACAACAAGAGGACCTTTAAAAAGTGAGAGGTTGACCTTGGAGGGGAGAATAATAAAAATAATGTTTCAACTGTTAATGATTTTTATGCTTTAAATAAAAGCAATAATCAGCTGCCTCTCCACTGAGGTCCTAACCCAGGGCTGTGATGGTGCTGTCCGAGTCGGTACGACCACTGTACTCTGAATATACTCTGTTGCAGACGCGAACAGCTGGACAGCCGCTGTCCATGTAGTCATTCCTGAGAAGTTGTTGCGTGGTCACTGAAACAGCGGCATTCAAACCTCCGCACAGACCCTCGTCTTAACCGTCTGATGATGACATTTACGTCATTTTATGTAAGCGGACCCTAACGGGCTCATGGAGCTGGACAGAGTAATTCCTGATTAAAGAGAGGCAGCTGAATGACATCGAGGATCGTCACATCATGACAGGAAGCACAGCTCTAGTTCAATACCAGCAATTCGTTAGCTTCATAGCATAAGTCCCTAAGTCATTGACTTAGTCAAATGACTTAGGCAATTATGCTATGAAGCTAACGAATTGGACTTTAAAAATAAAAGCATGGGACGTGACTAATCAGTCTTCAAGTCTCTGAAGTGCACAAACATACCCAGGTAGCCCATCTATGTAAAGAAACACTGCTAAGACTTTGTGTTTAAGTAAGAGCTTATTATTATTATTATTATTATTGCTCAGCAATGAAGTCATTTTAGAACCATGGCAGCAAAGAAAAGCCGTCAAACCAAAGCAGAAACGCCTGAAAGGAAAGCTGACACTAAATGATGGAATTATTTGATTATTAGCTTATGTTAAAGTCTGTTATGGTGGGTCAAGATGTTTATAGTGTGTGTGTGTGTGTGTGTGTGTGTGTGTGGTGCAGGCTGCCTATCCCCCGGCCCGGTGAGGTTTTGGGGCTGGTGGGGACCAACGGTATCGGCAAGTCCACAGCTCTGAAAATTCTGGCCGGAAAACAGAAACCAAACCTGGGGAAGTTTGATGTGAGTGTTCACACGACACACACACACACACACACACACACACAGGCCAGCAGTCATGTTGCTGCTGGCCTGAGAAGATAATGTTTGGGTGGAGTTGCCATTTTTGGTTTGCTGGCCATCAGTTTAGCAACAGGAAAAGATTATGGTGTGGCTCCACCGACCGGTCGGGTAACTTTATCACATGCTCTTCTCACTGCTAACGATGGTTGAGATCTTTAGCCAAAGCCAAAAGGAAATTCTTGACTAGGTTCTAAAGTTCCATTTAAAAACAAAACTCCTCCCTTGTAATTCAGTTTGACTCATTTACTCATGTTGTTCAGCTCATTCATTGTAAACCCACAACTTACTGATACTTTTCTGGAATTTTTGCACTTTTGTTATTAATTTTCTTTAAGTATCCTTAGAAATCCCATATTTCCTGTTAGTAAAGTAGAACAATTTGCACATCTGTTCCATAAGACAGATGTGTTGCAAGGAACAGAATTCAGGGACATTTACACAGTAAACCTTTTTGCTTGAAAAGCTACGAACAGATTAACTTGTGCAGGACAACACACCAAGTTATGGTTACATGGACTCTGTCAGCCCAGCTTTGCATGATTCACACTCAAAGTAATGCTGCTTTTTCTTATACTAGGCCTCAGTGCAGACACTCAGTTCATCATCCTGGATCTGATACAGACCCCAGAGTTTTTCACCCTCAGGGATCATTTCCACACATTGACCTCGTTGTCAGAAGCTTTGTGTTTTAATGATCTGTACTTTGAAATCCCAGAATCCTCCAGACTGGCAGGAGATCCTGACCTACTTCAGAGGGTCCGAGCTGCAGAACTACTTCACCAAAATCCTGGAGGACGATCTGCGGGCCATCGTGAAGCCGCAGTACGTCGACCAGATCCCAAAGACCGTCAAGGTTCCCGACTTTTCCTTGAATATATCGTTCCTGTTGGCGTGGGCGTTCACTCTGATGGCCGGTTGTAATTCTTCGTCTCCACCTACAGGGGTCAGTAGGGGCCATCCTGAGCAGGAAAGATGACACAGACACGCAGGACCTTGTCTGCGAACAACTTGGTACACACACACACACACACACACACACACACACACACTCTCTTAATTACAAGCTGAAGAACCTTCATGTGGAAGCGTTTACACGCCGACTGTAAACAGTTTAGTGCCGTTATGAACAAACACAGTCGTGTGTTAGTATTTTTAGGTTGATACACACTATTTACTCTTGTGAGGACCATGTGACACATCACAGTTCATTGGAACAGAGTTATTTCATGGGTCATATTTAAAGAAAGCGTGTGTCTCCGTGTGGAGCTGATAAACCAGTTTGTGTGCAGAAACTATTCCTATTCTTAAAATAAGCGTTTAATCCCAGGGATCTTCCCCCTGTTTTGGATTTTTTTTAATGTTGCGTATAAACAACATTTCTAATTGCATCTCTGTGTTTGTCTGCAGATCTGAGTCACCTGCGGGAGAGGAACGTGGAGGATCTGTCCGGAGGAGAGCTGCAGAGGTTCGCCTGTGCTGTCGTCTGCATCCAGAGAGCTGACATGTGAGGAAACAGCCCGAAAGCTTATTTATTTAATATTTAACAAACGTATTGTTTTGTCTGTGAGCTGAGAGCCGAGCTCGCAGACTGACCGCCGTCCTCTTGTTTCTGCTCTTCTGCTGCAGTTTCATGTTTGACGAGCCGTCCAGTTACCTGGATGTTAAACAGAGGCTGAAGGCCGCCATCACCATCCGCTCACTCGTCACCCCCGACAGGTTTGTCACTTCAAAGCTTCGGTTTGATCCCTGGAGGTGCACCGCCGCTCTTAAACGTGATGTTGCGTTGCAGGTACATCATCGTGGTGGAGCACGATCTGAGCGTGCTGGACTACCTGTCGGACTTCATCTGCTGTCTGTACGGAGTCCCGAGCGCCTATGGAGTCGTTACCATGCCCTTCAGCGTCAGAGAGGGTAAAAACGTTATTGCACCACACCTCTGTAAAAGTGTGAAGAAACAAGTGGTGGTATTTGTCCTTAATATCACTGTCGCTAAGTGGACCCAAAGCATGTCCTGATCTTCCTGCATCCTTCCTCCAGGTATCAACATCTTCCTGGACGGTTACGTCCCCACGGAGAATCTCAGGTTTCGTGAGACGTCGCTGGTCTTCAAGGTGGCCGAGACGGCCAATGAGGAGGAGGTGAAGAGACTCAGGCATTACCAGGTCAGTTTATGTGCCTAATCTGAATCACTGCTCATTTGCTTTGGCTCGTTGTTTTCTTTTTGTTTTTCTTCCCCTACCACTTTCATTTCCTGTCACGTTTTTCTTTTCAAAATAAAAGCTTCGTCACACGGGGCTGTAGTTCTATCTGCCGATTCCTTTTCTTTCTTGAGCTTTTTCGATCTTGTGGGTTTAGAAATGTCGTCATTAACCCTTTAAAGCTCACCACAGGACCAACTCCGTTCATTATTGAGATACACAAATTTTTATGAAGTGCAAGAAAATGAAAATAAATATTGTTTTGCACAATTTGCAAAAAAGCAGCATAAGAAAATGAGTCGAGTTGCTTCTTTGTTGAATGTTTGATTGTTTGTTGTTGTTCAGTATCCGGACATGTCGAAGACGATGGGCGAGTTCACGCTGGACATCAAAGGAGGAGAGTTTACAGACTCTGAGATCATGGTGATGCTGGGAGAGAATGGTGAGCTGCGCTGAGGGTTTTAGTCTAAATCTCTGTGGTCAAGGTTTAAAAATGGTTTTAAATTGAACTTTTCAGATGTTTCATTCAGAAGCAGCTTTGGAGGCCGTCACACATTTTATCATTTCCAAGCCAATTTAAAAAAATCTAATTTAAAGGGTGTGAACCTGTAATTTTTCTTAGTCAGTTATTTAATTTCAGAGAAGAAAAGTTGCAAAATATGAAAAATCTCGTAGCTCAGACGAGCTCATTTAAAATGGCACTAAAGGAAAATAATAAAAATATGGATCATCTTGTTTCCTCTGACTGTTTCCCACAAAAATGGAAAAGCTGACACGTGCACGTCTGAAAGTGTGTATGTGTGTTTCCAGGCACAGGGAAGACGACCTTCATCAGGATGTTGGCCGGTGGGCTCAGGCCTGACGGAGGAGGTGAGTCTCTCTCTCTCTCAGATGAAGCCAGATTAAACCGGACGCACCCACTGACCCTGAGCTCTGTCTTTCAGGCGAGATTCCCATCCTGAACGTCAGCTACAAGCCTCAGACCATCAGCCCCAAGTTCAAGGTCAGCTCTCGTTTTCTAACCGCGGACCCGTGACAGGATCATCCATCCGTCTGTTTCACAGCTTTCAGCCTGCTGATTGATTTTAGCCAGCAAACTGAATTTACAGAAATCCAGGGTTCAGAGTCCAAAAAGTTTAAATAAAGTTGAACCAGACTTTTACCATTGTTCATATCATGAAAACCAATCTGCAGCGACCAAGGTCCGGACTCTGATGGAGTCGAGTGTGTTTTACGTTTTCAGGGCAGCGTCCGAGCTCTGCTGCACGAGAAGATCAGAGACGCCTACACGCACCCGCAGTTCATCACCGACGTCATGAAGCCGATGCAGATCGAGAGCATCATCGACCAGGATGTAAGAGAGAGACAAACAATTAGCGGCCCTCTAATTAACCTAATGCTAGCCTAGCCGCTTACCCTAACCATCAGCCTCACTGTAACCCTGACACTAAAACCACATTTGGAGTCTCAAAAATGCCCTCGAACTCGCGAGGACAGGCCCTTTGTCCTCATAAGTGACCACAAGTAGAGTAACGTTGTAATTTTTGATCCCCGCAAAGATGTCTAAAGAGGTACACACAAACACACTAACCTGATCTTTGTCCTGGATAAGGCGCCGATCCATCTTTTTCCATTTTATTTTGTTACTTGTGTGTCATCAGACTCAATTTAAACATAATTAAAATAAAATGTAAGGAGACTTTTTGAGCCGACTGGAGGGTAGAAAGCGTTTTCTAATGAGATACGATGAAGACGGGGTGATGAAGCTGCCTGCTCCGCCCACAGGTGCAGAACCTGTCTGGAGGTGAGCTGCAGAGAGTCGCCCTCACACTCTGTTTGGGAAAACCGGCCGACGTGTACCTCATCGACGAGCCCTCTGCCTACCTGGACTCCGAGCAGCGATTGATGGCCGCCAGAGTCATCAAGAGGTATGCGCTCCTCTCCCTGCTCCTCAAGCAGCTCCCTTCCTGTTTATCCTCAAACACAAGCGTCAACGAATCCACAGCGAGCGGCTTAAAACTCAGGATTTCTTTTCAGTTTTACTTTGATACAAAGTCAGACGAGAGCGCGTCTTAATAATCATATTTCAGGTAATCTCCTCGTTTCAGCTTCATTCTTGGACTCTGTGAGTAGCTTTGCATGATTTACAGCTCAACAGTATTTTTGTTATTTGAATGGTTAATCTTTGCAGCGGTGGAAGATGGTAAGAAGTGTCTGTCATGTCTCAAAATATGTAATTAAGAAGGAGAACTTCCACATTGGATGACCTGAAACGGTCTAATTAGAAGGCCTTGTTGTTGTTGCGTGTCTCTGCCCGTGTGTGGCGCTGTTGTGACACGTCTTTTATTCGCAGGTACATCCTCCACGCCAAGAAGACAGCATTCGTGGTGGAGCACGACTTCATCATGGCGACCTACCTGGCCGACAGAGTCATCGTGTTTGACGGGCTTCCCTCCAAGAAGACTTCAGCCAACACGTAAGATGAACCGTCGAGTCTAAGCTGCTTCGTCAGCTCGCCGGCCACCGCCACGGTAACGTGATGTTTGTTTTTTCAGGCCTCAGAGTCTGCTGGCTGGGATGAATCGCTTCCTGTCGCTGCTGGAGATCACATTCAGGAGAGATCCGAACAATTTCAGGCCGAGGATCAACAAACTCAACTCCATCAAGGTAACGCCACGACCCAACCTCCATGTTTATTTGAATCTTTATTTAAACACACTGACCGTCACACACGGACGGACTCTTGACACGAAAATGCAGCACTGAACTAATAATATTAAAAAGTTACTTCTGGGTGTCGTTTCAGCCAGTCGTGCATTTCCTGATTTTGGTAACCTGTCACAGGTGCCGCTGCAGCCAGTTTGCTGACGCAGTTTATGATTGTAGTTGTTTTTATCGGCGCTTTAGTGACGTCAGTGCAGACGCTCAATGATCGTACTGAGGGGCACCAGTGTGAGGCTTCTCCTCCTCCTCCGGGGTGATGTGGAGGTTTTATGTCAGTGGTGACACATGACGAGTCCTCGCCCGTCAACACCGGGATAAATGATACAGAGCTGTAGTGATTTCATCGTGACCTGTGCCCTGCCTCACAGGTGTCAGGGATGCACAGAGCTCCACACAGCAGAGTCCAGCTGTGATTGGTGCCGTGCTTCAGCCAGGCGGAAATCAGTTTTCTTCAGATCTGAGAGTCTTACATGACAAAGATGCAGCGGGTAGATCCATAAACTCTATTTATTTTGATTTACAACATTCCTGATTCAACCCAAAGGACGTTTCTTTAAAGCTGATCTAACAAATAAAACCCATTTGTTAAAAAATAAATCAAAGAAACTAAAATACAAATCTAAACCAGTACACTATAGAGAGGGAAAGCATTATTATATATTATAAATATATTTTTAATGAATATATTTAGGTTCAGGCTCATTTCCAGCTCCATGTTTTTATTTCTTGGAGACCATTAGCTTTTCAGGTCAAAAGAATCCTAATTTATCTTGGTTGCACATACTCATGCTGCAGTGTGATTTGCTGTGTTTTAGTCCATTGTTGCCAGGCAACAGGATGACATATGTCATGCATAACAAGTTTTGTATCAACAAGTTTTGTTGAAATTAAACCGATGCGATGCTGTTATAAAGTGTTGCGGTGCATAAATACTCCAAATGGGTCATTTTAGCCCACTGGAAGGTGGTTGCTAGGCAACAGGATGACATATGTGATAAAGATGAAGCTGCGTACACGCTGGAAGCGACAGGGCGACCAGAGATCATAAAGTCAGTGACTTTCGACGAAATAACAGCTGGTGCAACGAGGAGGGTGGGAACCAAAATAGACTTGACTCAACTTACAGGCGAGCCAATGAGAGCGAAGAACACCGCTGACCGACATACAACCTGGTAGTAAAAGTGTTAGAGAGTTACCTAGGCAACTGGACCCTGGAATGTTCTCAGGCAATCAGTTGCCGGCTTCAAGGCGACGTGCAAGTTTGCAGAGACTGAGGACTTTTAGCTCCGCCCCTTCAAGCAAACGTTTTTTACGATTCACTGTTTTTGCCCAAAGCCTTGGATTTGAGCAGACGGTTCTAATCTCTTGACCCGCTCAGAGGCATTTAGTATTTTCTCTTAATCTGTTCAAACCCGAGGAAGCATCACAGTGCTCCTCCGGTTTCACTGAAGGCTCTTCTACCGTTACATGTGATCACTTAAGAGCTTTTACTGTGCTGAGCTGCAGTCGTCCACTCAGCTGTGGGGTTATTTAGAGATAATAATTAGAAAGTGTAGCCCTCCCAGCATTATATATGCTGCTGCACTACATGGAAATCTTTATGTAGGGGGGTAGACAGAAAAATCCAAACGGTGATGTCAGTGAGGAGGAATCAGTCCGACCTTTGACCTCTGCCTCATCTCTCTGCAGGACACGGAACAGAAGAAGAGTGGGAACTATTTCTTCCTGGACGACTAAGACCCACCTGACCAAAGGCGACTACCCAGCCGCATCTTGGAGCCGGCGCACGCTCAAGCGTTATAACCTCAACATTTCATGGCCGGCCTGCCAAACAGCAGACATATTAAAACTTTAAATAAAAAAACATTTAAGAAAAACAAAGAAACATCAGCCTATATGTACCGGACTGCATTCAATAGCAAGCAATGTTGTGAAGTGTTTAAAAATAAAGTGCGTTGTGTGTGTGTGCGTGCGTCAGGCTGAACACGCTCGGCTGAATTCAGAGGCAGCGAGAATATTTTAACACCCGTACATTTACAATCAGAATAAACTGATGCTTCCTGAACCAGGAATGCTCCGTGTGTGTCTTTGTAAACACCTTACAGACTCGAGGCTAACACAACTCAATTCAAGTTTTATTCAAAAAAAAGATAAAGACCCTACAACAACACAGAGGAAACCCCCACAATCATATCACCACAAACGCTTTGTGACAATGGGAAGGAAAAACTCTTAACAGGAAGAGACCAGCAGGCTTGGGGAGGGACAGCCATCTGCTGTGACCATTTGGGGGTGAGGAGAGGAACAGAGTGACAACTATTCAGACTGTGCTAGACACCCACACGCAATTTAGATTCACTAGTTAACCAAACCAGAGTACCCAGACACACCCCAGGATTTGAGCCTTGTTGGTGTGAGGCAGCAGTGCTAACTGCAGACACCTAGGAGCTGAAATATGGTTTAAAAGCATTTTCATGAACTCTACACCCTTTAGATCAGAGGTGATCAATCAATTCTACAAAGGGGCCACATGAGAAGCTGGGACTGTTGTGGAGGGCCTCACCAATAAGTTTGTTTTTTTGATAGTTGCAATTTACGGACGTTCCCTAAACACATCACGTTTTAGTCACGGAGAAAGGGCAGCTATAAATAAACAACTAGTGTATGCCTGTTACTGCACATGGTGTGCAGAGACCGTCATGTTTGTTTCATGTTAACCGGATGATGTTATGATACATATCATCCTGCTTCCACTGGGTGGCGCTGTAACTGTGACCTGTTATTGGCATGTTGAGGTCTCCAGAGTAGAGATTAAACAATGTGTGGGGTTATTTCAGCGTTTATTGTGACGGCATGCAGTCAGTGGCCTCAGGGTGGATTCAAAGCAGGCCTCTGAGTTAGCCTTGTGGCAGACAGAGAAAAGGAAATGGTAATGTTTGCGGTGACTTCCTCCTTATCACTGTGACAAGAATTTCAGAAAACTTGGCATTGAGGTTATGGTCACTGAGATTTTTAGTATGAAACTCCTACGTTCCCTTGTTCTCAAGTTGAGCCTGCCCAAAAGTGACATTGAGCTAAGCTTTTCAAAACAAGGTAGTTAATCAGAGATTTCATTGCATCATTTAAAAACTGCACATTGTACTTACTCATGTTATCTTTGTCTAATAATAAAGTTTGATGACCTGAATCAGTTCTTCACGGCACTTCACTGAAGTTTGTTGTGCATTGCAATAGTTACTACGATATGCTAATAATATGCTAAAAGATTCTGAAATTTTATTCACCCAAAAATCAACCAACAGCTCCAGAGGCAGCATCTGAGCCAAAGGTTTATTTATTTAACCACACAGAAAATCAAATCCAAACAGCACGTTATTGTTCTATACAGCAGTGTTTCTCCGAGCACAGAGAAGTAAACTCAGCAAACATAAGGCACTGGATCTGAGGTTAGACGACCAGAAACCAGCAGACGGACCTGAAAGAAAAATGTCCAAGCACAACTCACAGTGACCAACAGCCTGATGGGCGCTAACAGCAGCAGCAGTTCTTACACTCCTTTCCAGCCCGCTCCCCTTGGCTTTTTGCTCCCCCCGCACTGATCCACTGAGCTCCCAGTATTAACAACATAAAAAACAAACACGACAAATTTATCTTTGACTCATCAGAGGAAGACTTCTGTAAATAATTTTAGAGAGAGGAGCAGACAGAGCGCTTTGTGTCTGTGCTTACCTTAGCATAGAGACATGGGCACAAACAGCTAGGCGAGCACGCCCATTTAAAGCTTGTTACTGTATGCAAAAACTGAATCTGGGGATTGGCGGGCTCACCTGTGCTAAGCTAGCTAGCTGTGTGTAAAAACTAAAGTGGGAAAAAATTTGGTTTAACTTATTAGATGTTATCTATATACAAAAATGCTAACTTTCTCCCGACAGTCATGGCTTTTCCCACTGCTTTGTGCTCAACTAACTAGCATGATGTAAAAAATAGGAGTGGAAAGATTTTTTTTTTTAAAAAAAACATATGGTTTTAAGAGAGTTACTAAAAGATTGATTTATATAGGAAATAGGAAAATGCTACTTTATACCTCAAGTTTTTTTTGCTAAGCTAGCTAACAAGCTTTGCTAAGCTGTGCTAAATAACTATATGTACAAGTGAGAGTATGGTTTTATGAAAGTTTTTTTTTTATAGATCATAGAAAATTATACTTTACAGTCATAACTGATTTCCCGCTGCTAGCATTAAACTGTGATAATAGAAATAGAGGGGAGAGTATGGTTTTAAGAGAGTTACTAAAATGTATTTATATAGCAATGGTAATTTATGCCTTTTTTACTATATATCTTTATGAAATGAGTATTGTTCTATGCCAGTGTCATTAGATTGAGTAGCATTTTGCTACATTAAAAAAAACAAAGTCTTCGCTGATTTTCCGTTGCTTTATGCTAAGCTAAGCTAAACTGCCACAGACATGAAAGCGTTTCCTCTCAGGCAAGAAAGCTAATAAACATATTTCCCAAAATCTCAAACACAACCAGTAAAGAAACCCATACATTCATCATGTCAACACAGTGGGTAACTTTTTTAAATCATTCACAATCCTCGTAAACAAACTTTGAGCTCGACATTCATTGAATCCATTCGTCTGAGTGATAAGAAATAGTGCTAACATGCTATGCTAATGCACTTAAAAGAAAAGAGGAGGATAGTGTTTATGTTTTGATACAAAGCAATAAGCTTGTTGATTTAGAGGCAGCAAAACACAAATGGAGTTTTAGATTTTCCGACTCGGGTCCACACTGCATTTCCATGGCTGCCGGTCTACACCAATCAGATCTCCAGAAAAAAGCAAAAGAAAGAAAGAAAGAAAAAATCACCACCTGTGTCCTCTTCTCTCATTGGCTCAGAGCTAATACCGTTTCTCGCGAGCCCATCCCATGTGGGCAGGGTTAGGCTGAATATAGTTATACCCTACCCCCATATCTCTTTCCTGTCTACTCCTGTACACGTCCCTGGTTGGATCGTAGCCACCCCTTCCTCTGCCTCCTCTCCCTCCTCTTCCTCTGTAGGGCCTCCTCTGCCCTCTGTAGTTTGGCACCATCGTTTTAAACCCCTCCACCTCCTCCCAGTCATCCTCCGTGCTGCAGCCCACAGAATGATTGTCCGTCATGGTGACAGGCTTCATGTAGCTGCCCCTCTGGCTCTGTTCATACACGTTGGTGGCATGGACTGGTTTCCGGGGACGGTATTGCGACGGAGAGCCGGGGCTGCTGCTGCTGCCTTTCATAGCTCCCATGGAGATGTCCTTAAAGTGCGGATCAGAAAGCAGAGCAACCTGAGAGCGAGACAGAAGGAGGTCCTGTTACAAGAGGATATGATGCAGCATGACTTTCAAAATAAAACACCTAGTAATAAAAAGCTACCAGGACGCTCTGGAATGTCAGACTTTCTCTAATAAAAGCCACAGGGTAGAGAAATTTAACTGGTTTCTTTAAACACTCAGATTTACATACTAAGAGCCAGTTAGTTAACAGGATGTTAAAGGATGGGTTTTAGTGGGGGGGGGGGATCTCAATTGATGGGATCTCAATTTCTTAAGATCTCATCAAGATTATTTGACGTAACAACTTTTAAAACAAATCACTTTGTTATGAAAAGCTACCAGGGAGTTCAGAAATGTGACACATTATGGAAACTGTCAGATTTCCATAATAAAAGCCAACACCTGCTTACAGGAAATTGAAGGATGCCTTTCAGTGATCTTTTAAAGATAAAAGCCACTTCTAACTACTTATTAGATATTAGTTTCAAAATCAAAACCCGAAGTTAATTTGATTAGGTTATCAAGTTGCTCAGAAATATACGTACTATGGGCATGTCGTTAAGTGGCGGATCCACCAGGAGCACTGCTCGTGGCAAACTCTCCCCCGGATCTCTCTTGAAGCCTATCAGGAAAACAAAATGAATTAAAAAATTTTCCACCTGACAGTTAAAAGAAAGCCATAACACTTTGAAATGTAAGGACTTCATCTCCCAGAATTCCTGCTTACTATAATTGGATGGGACCATCACTGATCGGTTACTGTTGGTAGTGGGAATGTTAGACGCAGCGGCGCTCTCCAGAGGACTGGAGATGTGGATGTTCCCGTGGCCAGGCATCGTGTCCCCGTTGATTGCCTGAAGCTGGTGCTGCTGCATCGCCCCCTGGCTCACCTGGAGCTCCTGGTGGGTGGATGCAGTTTGATATGCCAGAGAGGAGGGGCTGTACGGACCCATGGCTGTGGGGTACACCGGGACCCCCGCGCCCTGATTTGGGTGGTAACCCTGAGATGAAGGCGAGGGACCCGAGTATGGTGGAGGTGGGGAAAGATACCCAACTGAGTAGCTTGGGTTTCGTGCAGGCATCTGTTGCCATGGCATCCTGGGGGGTTGTGGCTGGGTGATGGGGTACCTGGCCTGGTTGAAGGAGGGTTCAGCCGGACCGGGGGGCTCATCGAGCGCAGCCTGGTTGTCATATTGAGAGGGCACCGGTGCTACAGTGGGAGGGTACTGGTGAGGCGGATAGCCCTCCTGCGGGTTGGTGGGGGTGTTGCTGGGGGTGTTAGAGGGAAGGCACTGTGGGGACGGGGAACGGGAAGATGGCTTGGGCTGCATGGCATGGGCCTGCTGCAGGGGGACGAGGTACAGGTATGGTGGGTATATGGGCATGGAGTAGGCCTGTAGAGGAAGAGAGCAGAGGCAGGACTCAGCATCAGCCCCTCGTTATTTTACTTAAAAGTGCATCAAAAATAACTTTTATTTTAACAAAATTAAAGTACATCTTGTAGTGCTTGGCATTATTTTTACATAATTTACCACATTAAAATCTGTGTAAACAATACCTGTTGCTAGGCAACTGGGCATGCTGCATCAGAAGTCATTGTTTACGTGGTTGTATTTTTTTGTTTTTATTCCAAATGTTCCCAAAATACAGCACACGATGAATCAACTTGTTAACAGGAAATGTGAGATGATGGGCTTTTACTTTAACACAACTCTCAATCCTCTTCTCCAAACCTGGTCTGTGTCTTGTGGGTGTGCGTTTGTGTGTCTGTTGGTCCAGGCTTACGTCTTACCTTAACGCCCAAGTTAAAGAAAAACCTCAAGATGTTGACGTCTGAGGAGAAAAACAAAAAACACAAGGATACAAAATCCTGATCAGATATCTCTTTCATGGTGTTGCTCACTGCGCTGACACATCGCAGCCTCTACTTTTGCTCCATGAAAACACTGACCATTAACGTACAAAACTCATCTCTAGTCTATTTCAGCTGCTTCGTCTCACAGGGAAGCACCAGCATGTTCTTTATGTCTGACCCTGCCTGTATGGTGGCCTTCGTGCACATCTGTGAGTATTTTCTTTGCCTAAATGGGTCAAAAGCAGTTTTTGTGGAAGGACAGGTGTTTCCCGCTGAGGGAGTCCGTGTAGGACATCCAGTGCTGATTAAACTAAAGCATGTGGATATTTTCTCATGTTTTCAAATCTGCTGAAACACTTCTGTCATGCCTAATTTTTTTCATTATTTCGTTTTACTTTGACAGTCAGCACCGTCTTTGAATATAGAGCTGTGAGTCTCAGAGCACGACACAGGCATGGCTCTGATGGCTGATCTGATTGTTCAGTTTTCTATGGCGACAGTTGACGTGGTTATTTATCATCTTAGGACTCTTTGGTGTGGCTCACCTGTGGGCAGGTCGTCCCCGGACTTGTTGGAAGAAAGGTTTGGAGTCGCAGCTATCTCGCCTCTCTCTCCCTGGGGGAATCCGGGATAAAGGAGGTCCTGGTAGAGCTGGGACATCTGCTGCAGGGGGACGGGTCCGGGGAGGGGCTGAGGAGGAGCAGTATGAGGGGGGTGAGGTGGGGATAGCTTCTCGGAGGCAGGTGGAGCTTGAGACTCAGGTGCAGACTGGTGCTGTTGTGGTGGGGCTTCGGTTTGGGTCTGGGGAACAATGGTGGAGGCAGAGAGAGAAAGGGAGGGATGTGGGACCTGGGAAGGGTGAGGAGCCTGGGCGGGGGGGTGGGGAAGGGAGGCCTGGGGGTAGGAAGCCACAGGAGTGGGATAAGAGGTCTGAATGTGGGGCTGGAGGTCAGTCTGAGGCAGGACAGGCGCCTCTGTGCCAGACTGCGGCTGATCCTGGGGCTCGCTCAGCATCATGGGTGGGCCCATGATTTGTGGTAGAGAAGCCTGACTTTCAGTCTGGATTTGGGGTAAAGAAGACTCTGCTTGTTCCTCAGCTGAGGGCACAGAGACCTGGGTCTGGACCTCAGGTGGAGGAATTTCACTTTGGAAAGCCTGAGATGCCATCAGAGGGCCTCCAGTATTTGGTAAAGAATCTGAAAGAAAGAGAGAAGACATGAAGACCAAAGTAAATTACTGACGTGCCAGCTGCTGATACATTTACCAATTATCTGCCTAAAAAAATACAAAACAGTCAAAATTAAGCACAAACTAAGGGGTGAGAACAAATATCTTTCAATTAAACTTCAAATATATTTGTTGTCTGTTAATCACGTTACTGATTTTCACTTTATGTTTATTAAAATCTCGCTGAAAACTGAAAAACAATCTTCAATTTCCCAACAACAGAAATAAACCTGTTACAGCACAGTACAAAAATCCTTTGGATCATTTCACCCTTCAGAACAACTCTACCTCTATTTTCTTCTTTCATACGTCACCTGCTGGAGTTTTATAAAGGCTTACAGTTGAGAATTATAAGGGGTGTGGCCACTTTCACTGTTAGCTGGGTACTAGCCCCAAAAAGCCTAGCCCCACTGGCTATAGCCATCATTTAAATTGTTTACTACTAAACACCCAGAGCCTGAACCACCTGAGCAACCCCAAAAATGCTGGAATGGTAATAAACAAAGCTCTTATTTTGAAAGGCGCATCTGATTCAAAAGGATTTTAACCCCCAAAATAAACTTAAAAATAGTTTTTACTGGTTTAAACTGAAAGTCTGCTACTCTGTGTCAGTCTGGGGATATCTGTGTATTTACTTCTGTGGACAGCCTGCAGTCTAAACTGTGACACGAGCCTGAAACTGAACAGATTTCTTACTTGTGGTTGGAGGTGGAGCAGGTGGAGCCTCCCGGACTTCAGCTGAAGGATGAATTAAGGAGGAGGAGGAGGGTGGAGTCTGAGAGCGGAGGAGAGAAGTGATAGGTGGAGAGGAGCGGGCGGCGGGGAAGCCTGGTGCAGCTGTGGGTGGGGAAGCAATGGGAGTGATGAAAGTGGGAGGAGGAACTGAGGAGGAAGGAGGAGGAGAGGTGGTTGGCTTAGGAAGATGAACAGATGCAGGGGGGAGTTTAGAGGATGAGGAGGAGGTGGGTGAAGCTGCGGGGAGAACGGGGGTGCTGTAGGAGAAGGCAGATGATGGGACAGAGGGAGGCAGCGGTGCTTCGCCTTTTGGAGAAGGTTTAGCAGCAGGAGGAGCAGCAGGAGGAGGAGGAGAGCCCGGCGCAGCAGTGGCTGAGGCGTAGGAAGGTGTGTTTGTTTTAGCAGCCGGAGCTACAGAAGTGAGTGGCAGGCTGACAGAGGGGCTCGCATTTGGCATCAAGGCCTTGACAAAATTCAGCCCCGAGGGGGTGGAGTCAGAAGGTTTAGCAGCAGGAAGGGCGGGGCTGGTCATGGTGTCAGGTGTAGTGGTTGTAGAGGTTGCTGTAAGAGGTGGGGTGGAGGGTGTGGGTTTGTCCAGGGCAGAAGGAGACGGAGCTCTGACATCTTCAACGGGGCTCTTCTGTAAAAGGACAGAGCAGCAGCGATCAGACTCCAGGTTTTAAATTCCAGACGGTCCCTGAAGGTCTCAGGTAACATTTCAACGACCAAATGCACAGAAAAAAAACAGCTGCTCAGCTTCTGGGGTCAGGTGGAAACTTCAGATTTGATAGATCATATATGGAGTGACCACATTCTTCATAGAGCTTCCTTACTGAAGTCCCAGGTACGAAGCAAACTAGAACTCGTGCACTCATAGGCTTTTTCTCATTTTCAGAGGTTTTTTACCGATTTAAAAATCACCTCATGGTCTCGCTCTCACATCGTTTCTCGTTGGAACGATTGCCGTCTCTCTTAAAGAGCATGGCAGCACAGCTTATGTTACATCTGAACAAAGTCAGCGCGGTGGTGGAGCGATGATGATTTGGGCACCAGTCATTGAGTCATACATGAAGCCATCTTTATACAAAAGTGTTCTGTGTAAATGTAGGCCCCCGTCAGCTGTCTGACACACAAACACTGTCATGCAACAGGACGATGGTCCAAGCCAAATTACAACCGAATGGCTAAAAAAACGAAGCAACCATGAAGTCCATGGAGGGCTGTGGTGAAAACTTAAGAGCTTTGCATAAATTACCATCTGTAAACCTCAATGACTGGAAGCAACGTTGTAAAGACATCAGGTCAAAACTGGTCCACAGTGATGTGAGGGAAGGACAGTCTCAAAGAACGTTTGTCCTACAAGCTCCTGAATGCTGTGACGTACGTAGTTTTCAGAGGACGGCAAACGCCTCACGAGCTGACAGCGTGCGATTAGTTATTTTAATTTATTTTAACTTATGTTTTGTATTCATCTTATGTTTTATTGTTGTTAGTTTCTAAGTATTTTAGTTTTTATTCAGCAATGTAATTTTCCTACAAAGCTTCCTGATAGGCTTTTTAATTTGATTTTCTTTATTAGCATTTCATCTCATTTTCTAATTGTTCTCAATTTAATTTCATGTACTCTAATTCTACTTGCAGGCCTTTCCATTTTAATTTAATTTCTTTGATGTTTTGTGTTTTTAATTTGAGTTTCGTGTCACTGCTGATTATTTTGTTTCATCCCTTTTTCTTCTGTCAGTCGTCTGTGTGAAAGGTGCTTTACAAATAAAGTTAGCATCAGTGTATCACTGAGCCTCGGCACCAGGATGCTTTTAACTTTAAATGCAGATCGTTGCATTAAACCTCCTAAATGAAGACAGGAATGTTCACCGGCTGCTCCCATTAACAGTCATGTACGCACTAACTGAGCAGGCGAAATCATTCACAGCTGAATGTGAACAATGTCACATATCATGCGGTGCCTTTTTGTGCTGGTGATTAATGTTAGGGTGTTTAGTCTGTTTAAATCAAACTCTGGTTAGTTTTCCCCTTTTGACGAGGCTGTGCAGATGTGAACACTGTACAGAGAACACAACCTCCAAAGTACAGTTCACAACGAACACAGCGGTTCGTTTATGGTGTGAACGCGATCCAAACCAACTACTATAAGCTTGAGCTACAGCACGCCCCGTAAGCTTGTGTTCTTTTGTATTCTCTGCTGGAAGGTCCTACAGATGTGCAGCGGTCTGTGCGGGATACCAACTAGCTGGGAAATGAATCAATTCTCCATTTTCTCACACAGCATCTTCTTCCTGTATTTACTTTAGTTGCTTCCACACCAGACGCATCAGGCCAATGAGCAGACTGAAATGCTCTCACGTAGTTTGTAGTGATGCATTCTGGTCCGCTTGGACTTCGCTGTGTGCAAACAAACGAAACTGCGAGGGAAAAGCTGCAAGTTTACAAACTCATCAGCTGATTCGGACCAGAGGAAATGGCCCTGAGAGCGTTTCTGCATCATAACATGTCTCCCTGTTTGTGTCCGTTTGTGGTCTGAACTCACCGTCTTGTTCCTCTGAGATCGCTTCTTCTCTCCTTTCCTCTTCCCTCCCTCTCCCTGTGTCCCCAGCTGAGACTGAGGGGAGAAAAACAAACATTAGAAACATTAAAAACTAAAAAACATCTGCTGAACAAGAAACAGCGTGAGCATGATGAATTAAATCCAAACTCTCATCCTTCCCGGAGCGTCGTGTATCAGCCTCTGAGGAACATTTTCAGACTTTTACATGTCCTAACAGCGAGCCTGGAGCTCGTTAAACATTTTTACCATATGGGCCACTTGCTGTGTGTTTTCTCTGTATCCCATCAATGCACTATTCCCCGAGTCCACATCAATACTTCGACATAGAAACACAACACTGAGGAAAATGAAGGAGAGGAAACGAAGCAGTGAAAATAGTGTCTGTAAATGTGAGTAACACTCCTGTCTGGCAGTCAGAGGTGAGCGAGGTAGAAAATAAACATAAAACTCTCAGTAAACTACGACACGGCGCCTGCAGGCTCCTCGACAGGTCAGAATCCATGTCGGCTTCTGTTTCTCCAGCTTACAGATGAGTTTCCACCTCTTGCTTGCTTCTGTAGGAGACTTTGATTTGTTCTGCTCCTGTTGAAGTTTTCAGTAACCACCAGCGGCCATGTTTAGCAACACGCTGCATCAGCGCAAACAAAAACAAGACGCTGCTGGTATTTACAAAGAGAGCACAGTGACACGATCACGTGAGAGGCACTGACCCCGTTTCATGTGCATGTCTGGGTCTGCTTTTCTCTGTAGGCTCCTCTTGTTGGTGTTTTTAATATTGTTCACATGTGTAACACAGCAAAGCCAGAGCTGACAGGAGGAGCAGAAGCAGTGAAGAAAAGAAAAACGGGAAAAAAAACAGGAGAAAAATAAAAGTGTGGAGGAGAATATTTGCGAAACAGTTTTTTTCTGCTAACTCTACTATTTAATGTAATTAAAACAAAGAAAGAAAAAAGTCTCATGTCTCATCTTTTTGTTCTCGATATTAAAACGTCTGCGTTCAGCCGTAAAACTGAACACCTCTCTGCGCTGTCTGGGAATAGTCAGTGAATCTGGCCCCAGATGTTTAAACATCAGCTCGCTGCCTTTCTAAAAGGGTTCAAACCGGCCGACCCAGCCTCAGCAGGACGTTCAGGTTTATCTGCACCTATCATGAAATCAGCCTCATGTGAACTCACGCCCAGTGCGGGGAAGCTGTGCTCGTCTCTGAGCTGGATCTCCACCAACGCCACGTTCCTCTCCTCCTCCTCTTTGGCCAATCGCTGCTCCTCTGTCAGGCCGAACGCCACCTCCGCCGCACCCACAGACTTCCTGTAGAAAGACACAGAAATGCAGAAGAACTTTATTTAATCCAAAGAGCAACAACAGCAGCGTAAAATGAAAAGAACTACAAAATAAATAAACTAATAATCGAGCTCAAAATGATATTTATGCTTTATATAAACCATAGAGGAAGATTATGAAGGAGGGGTTCAGTGATCGTGTCATTGTGTGATCCAGCACTGATGTATACAAACAGAGATGACACACCTGCTGGTTTTGGCCCCGCCCTGCTCCTCTACATTGGCCTGCGGGGGCCAGGAGTGCTGCTTCAGCGTGCGGCCCCCTGAGCCCGGCGCCGCTGCCTGAGAACCAGAGGACGACGATGGCCCGACGGACTTCCCCCTTCCTCGGCCTCTCCCCCGCTCCTCCCACTCTGAAGGAGAAAGAGAGTTTCCACAGACTGCACTCATGCAATAAACCTGTAACATACGTGTACGCGCACGTGTTCACCTCCTCCGTGCCCGTTGCTGAGCCTCTTGTCACGGTTGCCCACCTTGCTCCACCCGCTGTCATCACTGGGAGGGCGGACACTCCACAAAGGCACCACCTGCCTTAAAACACACATAACAAGATTTGTCACGTCTGTGCAACCTCCACGACACTGAGCGTGTGTGCGTGCTGTTAGTGCGACCTACTTCCTGCCCAGATCTTCTATGTAAACGGTCACTGGCTGGTTATTGGCCGGCACCTCCTTGATGACGGCGCTGTAGAGCCGATTGGTTCCCTCGAGACGAACCTGCAGGTGACGCACAAACAGCGTGAAACATGCACTCGATGAGGATCACACACACACACACACACACACACACACACACACACACACACCTGGCAGCGGTCTCCTACAGTGAACTGCATCCCAGCAGCGATGCAGTAATCCAGCTTCTGTTGGGCTAAAAGAAAAAAATAAAATAAAATGTGAAACATTCACTTTTAACTTTTATTAAAAAATGATTTTCTGATCACTTTGAGTCCAAAAAGTGTTCAGAGTTCCCCTTCAGATCTTTTATCCCCAGCCTGACGTCTGTTTTCAATCTTCCTACAAAATCCAAAAACAGGGCTGATTGTCACACTTTCAGCGTCTGCACCACCTGCTACGCTGCCACTGTTTTGCATATTTAAACACAGGTTATCACATCCAGCTGCTGCTGCCTGCCACCAACAGCTGTGTCCAGCTAAGTGGAGCAGTGGTCCTCCGCTTTAACGATCAGGCTGGGCACAGACGTCCCGCCTCATCGACAAGCCGGGACGGCGCTCAGAGCCAGTACCAGTCATTCTCTTAGTAGATGTTAAAATTGTACACAGCCTCAACACTTCTGCCCTCTGACCTCATCAGGATTCATGCCTCGTTCTCGCATTATTGCAGTCACAAACTCAGGTGTCCACCTCACCTGCAGGTCCACTGGGGTTATGACCTGATCAGTTACGGCCAAGAGGTAAAAATGTAGTTGACATCGAGCCCCGACGTGCCGTGAGGAATATGAACTCTTGTTGGCAAAGAAATAATTTCAGAGAGCCGGCTGACCCGGACTTGTTGCCAAATGCAGCGCTCTGATTGGTCAGATCTGTTTATTCGTGTTTGAAAAAAAGATTACAAAATGGTTTGAAAAAATAAAAGCCTCAAATCTGCCCAGTGAAGTGATGCAGTCAGCGTTAACAGCTGTAGTTAAGATCAGGCGAGTCTGACTAATTTTACATGTTCGACATGTGAAGGAGTTTAGTTTATATTATATAATCACTGATGTACGAAGGACGCCATCCAAAAGTCAGTAGAGGATCAAAGCCGTGAATGACAGCTTTGATAAACCGTGTCAGCATAACTGGCGCTTCACAGCAGGTTCATAGCCTTGGGAACATCCCAACAGAATCCCATTGGTGTGCAGAGAGTTCAATACAAAGTCCATAACTGCAAGTTGTCCCAAACGTTCAACTCTGTAAAGTGTCCACATTGAACATTACAGTCTGACGATCAGCGGGCAGTTTGAAGCAGCCCCGAAAGAAAACCAAGCCCAAGACGACAAATCTCAACAGTGAGTCTGCGCTGCTATTTGAAGTCTGAGTTAGTTTAATGAATATAAAACTGTCTCCTTTGAGTCTATATTTATACGTAATGTGATTGTGACCTCTGCAGCTGACAGGGTTTCCCAGCATTTATCCAGCACCACAGTAACACCTGAGAAACCTGAAGCACTTCCTGCAGACAGCTTTCTGTGGTTTCAGTGGGAGCTTACCACACATTACCAGCACTCACTCAGGTGTGATGCACCAGCACAGATACACATCATGCACTCCCAGCATATTTCTAACAGTGGCGTGCCTGCAACACCACAGGAACCAGTGTCTCCTCTCTCTGCTCACATCGGTTTGCTCTCAGCTCAGCCAAATTCCCAACTAAACGATCCTCGCGTTTGCTTTTGTCAGACCACTGTAGGAAATAGTACCACCAACATGGCCGGTTATAACCGATGCAAACCAGCCTTTACTTTTAAGCAGTGTTCTGGTCTGCTCGTCTTCAGTCACCCGTCCAAGCAGCCGGACGTTCTTATAACTTATGAAAGTGTTCTTGACCCATACGTGACCATCAGACTGCTGCTTACACCACTCACATCTTTAATGTGCTGCATACCACACATCCCTCCAGCCCACGCACATGTGTAAACACAAGAATGTGTATTTAAATTTTACTTAGTTTTTAAACTCGTGTTGCTCTAGTTATTTTTATCCTGTGAAAATGTTCAACAAACATGTTTCATCGTAACGGTGACCTCGCGTGAACTTACACACGACAAACTGATAGTGAAGCAGGTCGTTTCTTTGGACATCGCCCTGGGATCTGACTACTTTTAGACGCATGCTTTGTTTTTCTGTGTGTGTGTGTGTGTGTCACCTCTCTTGGACTTGTGCCAGACATCGTACTCCACATTTCTGAGCAATGTCGGGTTCAAAGATCGCCTCACCCTCTGAGGCAGCCCACGCCCACGGCCCTGTTACACACACACACACTTCAGTGACAGTACTACCCTGTGTGGTTGTTATAAAACATGTGTTTTATGAATGTTACCCTGTAGCTTTGGTTGTGCTTTGTGGAGGTAGGGCTGGTTCCATTTTCCACCCTGAGCCACAAAAACAGACATCATGAGATTATTAAAGCCTTAAAGTTTTACTGTGTTTGATAAAAGGAGCTGAGAACACTTACAAAGGAAACAAAGTGTCAATATGTCCAAATAAGTAGGTAATCAGTTTTTAGTATACAAAAGTAAATCAATAACGATGAGGAAGTAAACAAAACCAGCAGCCTGTGAATTCACTGCCAGTAAATAAAAATGAAGTGTGAGTGCTCGTTTACTAAAAATCAGGCACAAGGTGCTGGATTTTGACTCATTTCCCTTCACAGTAAAAGTTATCATGCAGGTGAATAAACCGCTGCTTGATGCCAGTTTCCTACCACAGCGCCTCGTCTACATCCAGGTCGGAGTCGTCGCTGCTGGGGCAGGCGGGCATGCAGTCGTCGCTCAGGAGGTCGGCGGGTCGGCCGATCCGCTGACAGGAACCCAAATAGCTGCGGTCCACCTTAAACACGCCTTCGTACAGCAGCTCGTACAGGACGGCTGCAGGAGAATCACACAGAGACTCGGGATGAGGGTTTTTCTGGGGTTTGCTGCCGTGTTCGTGTGAATCACAGGAGGTCTAATTATAGCCTGAAGTCTAACTTTTGATAAGAGGCGAGACAGAAATTCAATATTTGAACCAAGAAAAAAAAAAAAAGTGAGTGAATGGGTAACCCACGCTCTGTGGGCTCATCCAGTTTCATTAAACTGTAATCACTGACTTACTGTCTTTGCAGGCTGCATTTAAGTGGATGGATTGATTATGATGAACAATCACATAATAATACAAGACTGTCATGTTGGGCGAGCCTCGACTTTGACTGCCACCTTTTTAACAAAGCATCAGACCCCTGCTGTGGGCCTGTATGAAGAATAGCCTGTAGTCTCTTTTCCACTGGCATCTACTTGGCTTCACTCTACTTTGTTTCAGTCGTTTTCTATTACAACTGAGCGAAACCTCAATGTAGGCGAAGCAGTTACAGCAAGGCAGCCCGAAGCCCCACAAGCTCTTTGTACGCGACACAAACACAACAATGGAGGGCATCGGGGTGCAGGTATACCTGCTGCTCGGCCCATGTGGCGATTAGCTGGTATTATCCGGTACCTACTCAGCCAGGGTTTCACTCCGAAAATGTGACGTCAAAAGACAGAATGTCACTGATTGGCCAAGAAGTGAAAACACCACGTGAGTCACGAGCGTAACGCCTTCACAAGAATTTTTGAAACCCGACGATGAGGAAGACGGCTGCACCACAACATCGTGGTCCAGCAACAAGGTGGGTTTTAGCAGCAGGCGTACCATCACCCTGACGTCCTCCATTGCTGTGTTGTGTTTCTGTCGCACACAAATGACGTCAGGGGAGTTTCGGGCTGCCATGTTGAACTATGTTTGAGCTGGTACTCAGTGAGACACGCTGGGTGGATGTGGGCCACGACCCCACTCTACACCCCTACAAGGTTTCACCACTTTTAGAGATATCGTGTTCACAGACAGAACGCTACATGAAAAACTTGACCTTCACATCAGAGGTAACAAATACGTTTGATAGACGATCCCGAGGTGAAGATTTAAGGGGGAAAGTGATACGAGGGCTCAGGCAGTAAAGCATCTACCAACCAGAAGATCGAAAGATCAGTCTGTTCCTTTGGTCCAAGTATCCTGAACCCCCACGTTTTGACTGTGTTGTAATGTTAGATAGTGCTGCATGAATGTGTGTCTGTGACAGGGTGAGTGAAGTGAATCTAGTTTGTAGTACAGAAAACGTTCTGAGTCAGCAGACACCTGCGAGCTGCTCACAGACTGAGTTTAACTTCTGTGTTTATGCTGCAAAGTGTCAGTTTAGTCGGGTCGCTGGACTTCAGAAACTTACACTACAGGAAACACTACAAGCTTACGTTACATCAAATTAACGGGCAGTAATTAGACGACAGCTACTGTTAGAGATGTCAAACAGAGACATCAGTGTTAAACGCTGGACACACAGCAGCATGAATCAGAGGCTCTGCAGGCTCTCCTGTGATTGTTCACCTTTAGCAGAGTTAAGACAAAACCAGTTTGAGCAGCGTGGTTAATGACTCACGCTGCTCCTCTTGCACACTGACTAAGAAGTGTTATGAAGACTTGAGCTGAAAGGGTTTCCTCGGAGTGCCGCAGCCTTACACTGACTATGTGGTGTTTGGTTTATAATGTGGTCTCTGTTCTCTCATTTTCTCTGCCGAGTGCCCACATTTTGATTGATGTTCTCATCTGTTTGTTATGAATTCACTGAGACTTCTCTTCAGTGATGATTACCCTCCCTGAGAGGATCTGCAGGATCAGTTAAACTCTTTTCCGCTCTCCTTGTTTTACAAACAAATGAAATCACAGACACTCACACTGGCAGAGTGCGGTGTTCTTGATCCGGCTGATGGGATAAACGCTGTCATAGTGATTCCCGTTCAGGAAGCACAGCTGCACCTGTAGAGGCAAACAAACGGTTCGGCTTCAGTAAATAAAAGAGTGGAAACTGAAGCGAGAAGAGCCTGAAAGGCTTCGGGGATGAACCGATCTTTTTTTCCTGCTTTAAAATGTCTGGTAAAGACAAAATAACAAGCTGTGTCGTTTGAAAAATCGCCGTTAGCGTCTCAAAGCTTCCGCCTGACAGCTTGGTGTATTTTCTGAAAGTTTTCCTCCGACAGGAAATGCAAATCGTGTCTCTAACTAAACGCTCGGCCGAACGCGTCCACCTCACCTTGTCCTTGAAGTTGTTGCCTGTGATGTTGACGGCTGGCTTGCCGGGCTCCTGGAAGATCAGAAAATCCCTCCTGCAGGAAGAGATCAAAAGAGACGAAGAGAGAGAGAGGAGAGGATGAAATGAGATGACGAAGCTTTGGTGACTCATCGTTTTCACCATCTGATGCTAAACTCGGGGGCAGGAACGCAGATTCCTCCAACTATAAATGAGGACGAGCTTCCGCACGTTTGGACCCAGAGAGCCAAAGCTGTCACACCTGGGATGATTTCACCGCCACCTCGGGATGCTGCTTCATATCTGACTGAGATCCCCTTTAAAGCCTAACTCAGGGTTTAAGTGTTGCCGTGTCGACAGACTGATGGTCGTTGCCGACCTGTTAAGACCCCCGAGCCTCGTTCACACACATTTCACAAGCAGATCATCATCAAACTCCGTGAACGTCTCAGACTGTGCGTCCAAACAAAAGGTGAAGGTCTGGGTGTCTTAGAAAACTTAAATGCACATCTTTAAACTAAATAAAAAGAAACGTTATTTGTCTCATTACGTGCAGTTTCCCAAAACAGCTGGCAGCGCTGCCTCAAAGGGAAAATCTTTGGTGACTTCCTTCTTCAGTTATTTTCAGAAAACTTGACCTTTGACCTTGAGGTCGAGGTCACCAAGATCCAAACTCGTCCAAGACTTGTCGTGACAACAATACCCCATCAGTCTTTTACAGCTAGGGGGTAAAAACCCAAACATAATCCATCTATTCTCTTCTGCTCATTTGCGTCCAGGTCATGGGGGCAGAAGATTTTCATCAAGTTTAGCTTCAAAACCTTCTAAAGTAAATGTGGCGCCTCTTTACAGCCACAGACAACGAGTTACGACCATTTTCATCAAAATCATCTGAGCGGTGGCAGTACAGTGTCACTAGGATCATTGCACACATCGTTATCGGCGCTTAGAAACTGCACTGCCATATTATCAAAAACACCTCACACGGCATTGGTCCTCTGCTCAAAACCTGCACCAATGAAACTGGAGGAAGAACTGAGCAGCACACACTCAAAAAGACTAGTTTGAAACCTGGATGCTGACAGAGGTGATTTTAGCTTTTAGTAACAAAACAAAACATAAATGTCTCATAAACGAGTGATTATTGTTACTATGTGAATAAAATATCCAAGTATCACATTTGCACTGGCCACTATATTAGATACACCTTGTTAGTGCCAGACTGGACCTGTTTGCCTTAATTCTTCGTGGCAGAGGTTTAAAAGGCTGCTGGAAACATTCCTGTGGTTTCAGTGACACAACAGCATCACACAGTTAGTGTAAATCTCTGCTTCTACCACGTCCTAAAGGTCCTCTGTTGGATGTCTGGTGACTGTGGAGGCCAGTGAGTATAATAAACTGGTTCAAGAAACCAGTACTGGGAGCTGGGAGGAGTGACACCCAGTGTGGGCCTCTGCTGCTTCATGGTTTAATGTGTTGTGCATTCAGAGATGCTCTTCTGCATACCTTGGTTGGAATATGAGTGCTTATTTGGGTTACTGTTGCCTTCCTATCAGCATTCTGCTCTTAAATCTGACATAAACAAGGCGTTCTCTGCATAATCTGTCAGTTTTGAATTATTCTCTGTAAACCACAGAGATGGTTGTCGGGGAAAATCCCAGCAGATCAGCAGTCTCTGAACTACTCAGACGAACAACCACGCAACGCTCAAAGTCACTGAAATCACTGTTCTTCCTCATTCTGATGCTCAGACTGAACTTCAGCAGGTCGTCTTCACCATTTCTCCACACATAAACAGAGCTGCTTTCATGTGATTGGCTGATTAGACATTTGTGTTAACGAGCATTTAAATAGGTATACTTAATGAAGTGGCCAGTGAGCGTAAAGCTTTATTATCCACAGTGAATAAAGCTCAAACACTGTGGGAACTCCCACTAGGCTTTCTGTCGAGTTAAAGTGCAGCTCTCTGTTCAGAGACCTCTGATCTCACTCACTTGTACATGGCGGCCAGCGCGTTGATCTCCACCTCTCCCACCCATTGCTGGAAAACAGAGAAACTTTATGAGCTTTCATATTAAAATGACCCAGCATGTGAGAACAATAAGAGCGTGTGGTGTTTTTACCTGTGGATCCTGAAGCTTGCACAGGTAATCCTCAAAGTCACCTTCAATAAACTGCAAAACAAAAACAGCAGTGACTTTTTTAGGCAATTTTCTTCCTCAGTTCTCCCAAAAAAACAAAAACATGATGTGTGAGGCTGAAAACAAAGCCAAAATAAAACCGCCACTTCCTCTAAAGGATACGCGAGTCTGTCCCCACAGACTCCAGTGTTACCATGTTTAACTCTGCAGCAGAAATAAACATGTTTACAGCCGACCAGGCCACACAAAACCTAAAACACCGCAGTCAGAGGTAACTAAATTTAGACGTTTAGCCAATGACATGCTGTCGAAAGATATTTTTAACCTCCTAGGACCTGGCGTCCACGTATGTGGACATCACATTTTGGGTTATTTAGACCAAAATACTCAATTTTGCTCTACAAGGACCTGATATCCACTTACGAGGACATTATACTGCCACTGTCCTTTAAATGAATATCCTCATATGTGGATCTAATTTTTCTTAGAAACAAAAATTTGGTAAAAAGAAAAAAATCTGGTAATTCTTTGTTTTTACATTCATCGGGCCCCAATGTGCCCAAATATCAAAGAGAAATTAAAAATGCATGCTGTGGAAGAGTTCAGGTCTTAGGAGGTTAAAAATGAATTTAGAAAAAAAAAAAATCTATCAGACTGTACTCCCTCCATCAAGATATTTAAGAAGTAAGCAAGTGAAAAACAAACAAACACACACAAGAAATTATTTAAAAGTTTTTTGAAATGCGACCTAAAACATTTCCACTCCTCCAGGAAGTGAAGGCAGCAACATGACAGGTGGAGCTTTAATGCTGTTGATCCACCTCTATGCCCCATTCTGACAGCAGCTCACAGCTCCTGCTCTGCCAGCTGCCCAAAGGGCACCCTGGGAAATGTAGTAAAGCCCTGCAGCAGAGCGAGTTTATCACCACTTAAAAACAACACCAGCAGCAGCTTTTGCTTTCATTTCCTCTCATGTGTCACTCAGGGAGTGAAAACCCGCAGAGTCACTCAACCGTGATCTGTGATTCACAGAAGAGTAAATCGACTCCTCGACAGCAGTTTGAGGGTCCAAAAACAGCCAAAAATCTGCTCAGACAGGAAACGTTTGAGCTTTTTCTGTCTCACATTTGGTGTGAACTCACTAACTTTCAGTTCTCAGCTGTTGAAAACAAAAACAAGACATTTAAAAAAAATAAAACATGGTAATTTATATTATTTATCGACGAAACGAGCAGGATCATGATTACGTGCAGCTCATGCATTAAAACAAGACCGAAAGCTCGAGCTTTCACACGTTTTCTGCTATAAATAGAGAAGTTGCGGCTTGTGTGAGAGGCAAAAGCAGCTTCTTTTCTCAATGTTAGGCCACAGGGTGACGTCACTAAAGAGAATAAAGCTAAACTAAACAAACAAAAAGAAAAAAAATTTAAATTCTCTCATGTTTTTACTTGTCTTACTTTACAGACTTATGATTAACTCGACTGCAATTGAATAACAGCTCGGTCCGGCTCTTTAAGAGGAAACGCAAACCCTAAAAATACCAGAACTATTAACTTTGCTCAGCGTCGTCATATTTGTCAAAACAAACAGTGTCGGGAGGCTTCGGTACATCTGCTTATTGAGACTCGGGACACATTTGTTTTGATTTATTGTGAAGTCCCCGACAACCACCAGCCACACCATCGTGAAGATAAATTACAACTGAACGTCTCTGAATAGTGAAAAAAACATTAACTAAACTGAGATACATTAAAACAACCTCTCAGTTACAATAACAGGTTACAGATGGAGAATGCAAGCACATGCTTAGTGAAAATTACTTCTAAATATAAGTTCAAATTCTCAGTGCTGAGCAGACATGGTGTAAGCACCTGTTACATCTACATTTATTATTCATGTAATTTATTAGTTCGAAGCCTCAGAGCTCATAGAGGGGATGTTTACACCTCCCAGGATTAATTATAACACACGGGTGGGACAAAACCGAGCCGCCTCGTTGAAGTATATATATAATGTTTAACAATCACCTTTGTTTGAATGCTGTGTGTAATCAGTACGAACGGGTCACCAGCTGAATTTATACTCACTGGCCACTTCATTAGGTACACCTGTCAGCCGGTCACATGACAGCAGCTCAGTGCATTCAGGCAAGTACACTGGTCAAGATGACCTGCTGAAGTTCAGTCTGAGCCCAGGGATAGGGAGGAAAGTGGATTCAAGTGACTTTGAACGCACATGGTTGTTGGTCTGAGTATTTTAGAAGCTGCTGATCTGCTGGGATTTTTCAGCACAACCATCTCTGTGGTTTCAAGGTCCGAAAAAAACAAAAACAAAAACGGAAAATATCCAGTGAGCGGCAGGTCTCTTGGTAAAAATGCCTTGACGATGTCATGGACAGCCTGCTTCATGTTGATAGGAAGGCAACAGCAACTCAAATGACACCCTTAATACCAAGGCATGCAGAAGAGCATCTCTGTATGCAGAACACATGAAACCATACCGAGCACACACTCCTGTCAGCTAAGAGCAGGAAACTGAGGCTACAATTAACACAGGCTCGCCAAAAACGGTCAACAGAGGACTGGAGAAATATCACCTGATCTAATGCGAGTCTTGATTTCTGCTGCAACATTTAGATAGTGGGTTCAGAATATTTTCTCAACACTTTTCCTCCACAGATCTCAATCCAGTAGAGCACCTTTGTGATGCGGTTGAGCAGGAAATCAGCATGATGCCATCACATCAACATGAACCAAAATCTCTGAAGAATGTTTCCTGCTCCTTGTTGAATCTGTGCCACAAAGTATTAAAGCAGGTCTGACAGCAAAAGGGCATCCAACCCTGTACTACCAAATAAAGCAGCCGGTAAGTGTATACATGGGTATCTGTACAGATAAAGAACTGAAATTGTCCGTAATGTACAAAAATATACACAGTGTCCAACCTATATGATACACTGACTCTAAATTATGTGTTTTTTGATGTCTTTTCATAGGTATGAGTGCAGTTATTGAAGTTTTACCCTTCAACTTTCACTTCAGTTTCCAGGGCATTTGCATGTTTCAGTTTAGTTTGACTAGTTTCAGTGTTCGTTGTAGTCGTTTTTTATCATCATCGTGTGAACAGATTTAAGAAGTTCACAAAAGATATTACAATAAAAATAAAATATCTCACGACACATGGACATCCCAGTGTCAATGAACATCAACACCAAAGCCTCCCGATGACTACTGGGTTGACAAATTTGCTTAAACCAATAAACCTGTTTATTATTTCCCTTTAGTTACTTTTCAAACCACACAATATGGTTTCAGTTTCTTTTTAACACAAATTTCTCCTCCTTTCTATGAATTCTAATTCAGTAAATAAAAAATACTCCCTGGCAGCTATTTTTTTTTACCACAAATCTACTTTCTAGTTCGAAAAGTAAAACCACTTTGCTCTCCCATGATGTTGTTTTATTTTGGTGACACTGTACATACCGCCTCATAGGTGTCTCTGTTCTGCTTCAGAAACTCCACACACTTCGCCCTGACTTTAGTATGAAGGCTTTGGCAATGCAGCACCTACACAGGAGGGGTCAAAGGTCAACAATAAACACAAACAGACATACTTAATATCAATATTCTCACATATATTGTGGAAATATTACATTTACAATTCGTTAAGAAGTTGTAAACAGCTGACCTTTGCAGTCAGAAGCCTAGCAGAGACACTTTTGGGTAAACAAGCCGGAAGTACGATTTAAAAAAGCCACAATTAAATTTTTTTTCATCATTTAAAGTTTATTCATTTGTAGATGTAGGTCTGAGTCTACGCTGAAACCAGAGTTTGTGGGCATAACTTTTGTTCGGCTAACATTAGGACATCGCAGCTGCACACCAAACAGACCAAGCCCAGCTTCTCACCTGTGCTAAGCTAAAAACTTACTTAACGTTAGCATTTTCTGTAGTTTTCCCGTTTTACCTGCTCGGCGACAGCCCGAAACAAACAGGACCCGTCTTTGGCTATCTTCTTCCGATGCAAACCGATCGATTTCAAGTAGTCATCCATTAATTTCTCGACACCCCTCTCGTCAATACTCTGCATGCTTCCGCCGCCGTCCATGCTAGCAGGGTGCTAGCCGCTAAAGATACCTGCGTGTTTTGGACGTCAAGCGGGGCGAAACTTTGCGCTAAAAGTTGTCAATATCGCCACCAAAAAGAGTTACATAACGACATCTACGAACTAAAATGAGTTAGCGTCAGCGGTGACAGCGTCCAGTTTCGTTTTCCTGGAAGCCCGGTTCATCCCGCTGAAAGAATCCCAGCTTCAGAAAGTGAAAGTCAACTTTAGCTCTCACGGTTAGCACGCAGGCTAACAGCTAACAACACGCCCCCTTCACTGTCAAACTTGAACGGAACAGATTCTACAAAGTAAAAGCCTCCATTTGTCAATAACACTCGATTAATTCATCGCGAAATTAACTCTAAGACTCCTCGGTGTATAAAATTCGTTACTGAAGTGATGAATTTAATAATAGTACATTAGTACAACATAATAAAAAGTTCTGTTCGCAGGTTTTCTGACATAATTCATCATAAAACAAAGACTTCCACAGTTGCTATCAAAATAAAAGGATACAGGATACATTTATGGAAACATAAAAAATAATTTAAAAAAATAAACAAGCTCAATAAAAACCAATGAAATAAAATAAAAATGGATAATAATAATACATTTAATTAAATCATTAAAATTTAAATATAAATAAAACCTCTTTTTTTTATAAATTCAAAGGAAAACGGAGTCTTTCAGAGTCACATTTTATTTTATTACTGGACTAGGTTCAGCTTACTTATGTCTTAAGTACTTGAGTCATCTATCCTTAGGTGGATTCACTGACTGTATACAAAACGCAGAATTAAGAACACACAAAGGCTTCACATCGTCTTGCGTATAATTTAATTTAATTAAACTTTGAACAATGAGGTGATAAAATTACATAATTTCAAAAAAAAAACCAAAAAAAAAACCGTGAAGGTATTTTTAAATGTAACTGAGACGGGTGGGTAAGATTATGACAACGTTTTAGAGCCTTTAATTGATTTATCGTTTTTACAAAGAAAGATATATAAGAGCCTACAATTATTTAGTTTCAAACTCTTCTTATGAAAAAAGAGAAAGCTATTAGCAATAAATAAATAAATAAATAAATAAACAAAATACTCATATGAAAATGAGTTATTTCATCCTGTTCGATTTAAATTAAAAGCTGTCTTTTCCTTTATAGAACCATTTTTGTTGTGTTGTATTCAGCTTTCTCCAGGGCGTTTTACAGTCATATTTTATCTATGTATTTATCTATGACCTGAACCAAATGTAAAATGTGCAGATCTCAGCAGCTCAGCATAGTCTTAATAAAGTATATAGAAATAGCAGGAAGCGCCTCGGTCACCTGACTCTTTCTTTTCTTTCTCTCAGTCCTTTTGAGTCCCCCTTTCACTTTTTCAACCGTCAGCGGTTCTTCATCTCTTCCTGTGACTCGCTGTGGTATCGATTTCACTCCAGTAGAGCGCTCGGAGAGAGGCTGCATGTTGACTGAACACAGTGTTCATGACTGTGCCTGCAGATCGCCATTCCAGCCCAAGGATGCCTCTTATCTAGGCATGCATTAATTTAAAAGCCATGTTAACAATAAGCATTCTAGTTAATGCTAGCCACAGTGCATGCTGTAGGTGCTCAACTCCACCAGCCAGCGGGGGACACCATTATCTCCAACCTCTCAGGCTTAGCAGGAATCCCAGTTAGTACATTAAAGCCTTGCATATTTACCGTTAGGAGTCTATCCCAGCAACCACAGGGTGAGAGGCAGGATACAAACTGGACAAGTGTAACACAGAAATACAGACAACCATTCACACCATTTAAACTAAACCCACTAACTGCATGTCTTTGGACCGTGGGAAGAAGCCGGAGTACTTGGAGAGAACCCACGCAAACACGGGGAGAACATGCGAACTCCACGCGGAAAGGCCACGTGGTCAAATGGAACTCACAACCTTCTTGCTGTGAGGCAAAAGTACTTCTGAAAATATACATTTTTGAAAAATGGTCCATCAACCCACTTTCAAGCCTTTTTGTTTCCAGTGAAATGTTCAAACTTTGTACCATAAAACTTTCGTGCAAAGAAAAAGGAAATGATCAAGCAGAAAACTAGCTGGTTTGAAACAAAAGATGGGACCAGAGCCAAGACTTTACTACCAAAAACAGCAGTTCAGTTCACCTAACAGCCACTTGAGGCTGCCTGCAACAGCGAGTCACTCCCCACTGACTCCCATGTTAGGATGTGTAACTTTAGAGCAGAAATAAACATGTTTACAGCCTGACACGAACAACAGTTTCGGTCTCCATAAATTAATAAAACTGTGCAGGTGATTCATGTTTTTTATCACTTCTAAAGCATTATGTGACTAATGTTCTGGCATGTCAGAAAGCAGAGTCTTTATCTGTGACATGTCCTGAATGGCTTGATGTTATTTTCATGTGTTTTCTCGGCATATTTAAGTCAGACATTAATTTAGTTATAGGCAACTATAATAACCTTAGAATAAATGTAAAGTTACTTTTTGTATTTGCACAATTTAACTATATATTTCACCAGCAGGGTGCAGCATTTCACTGCTGTGCTGCTTTTTTAAACTTTAAAACTCATTTATATTAGACACAGACTTTATCAAAACCCCAAATCAGGAAATTTACTTTTTCCAGCAGCACAAGGGTCATGTTTACTCTTAAATGAATATAAAATGTCAGCAACTGAAAAAACAAAGCAAACAAACATCTGTAAGAATATCTGGGCCTCTAATGACGGCGACATATCCTGTAACTGTGAAGCCGGCTATTTATGATATTTAGTACGTTAAGTTAGCATTTTTTTTGCACTAGTAACATGTTTTTGTTGCATTTATGAAGTTATAGAAGTGAAATAAAGTAAATTGTTTACCTTTAATTAAATTTTAATTTTAAATATCAACACAACAATGGTGAAGTGAAGGAAAAATAAGCATCTGTTTGCATGTTCAAGCAGACAACTTATCCAGGCCAGAATCTGTGTCCACCTTCTTTGCTTTCACTTCACCTTTGACCCCTGATGTTGTGATACATGAAAGGTACAGCCTGGCTTCGGCTCAGCTTTAGCTGATATCTCTACAGCACCAACCACAGACACCTTGGAGTTATTTCTTCACATTCTGCTGACAGATTTAGTCAATTTAAAAGATCTCAAGTCATTTTAAACACATTCATTGGCACTAAGTGCCTTTAAATGATTATTCAGTGCTCGTATTCGTCCACGTGTGAACATTTTCTGCCTCTGTGAACGCGTGAGGCGTCCTTGGCAGCCTGACTGCACCTCTAACTGACACGCTTCTCCTCCTCCTCTTCTTCCTCGCCTCTAATGCCATTTACTCAAATCTAATAATGACCTCTGTGTGAGTGCGGCCTTCACGCTTCTCCGCGATTCGCCGAGGCCAGAGCGGCTCCCGGCCAATAGAAGGGCCGCCCGCTCGCCGCCACGGGGACTTACAACATGCCAGGTAACCGTGGCAACTGGCGAGGAGGGGACAGGACCTGTGGCGATTGACACTTATCCTCCCACTCGCCTGGTGAGTGTGGTGTGTGACCTTCATCCCTGGTTTCTGTGTAAAAACTCTGCCCCTCCCTCTCTGCACAGCCAATCTGACAGAGTTTATATTTCAGCTCCATGAAATTTTATTTATTTATTTTTAATTTGATCCAGGCGCCACGCTGAATCCCTGCCCCAGTTAACAGGTTCAGCTTCCTCTGTAACACGATCTTCCTCTCACGTGAGGGAGGAAGACACGAGGGCAAAGGCGAGTCAGATGAAATTAAGCTTCATTGATCATGGCAGCAAACAGTGACAGGATGCGGCAGAGAAAAAGGGAAAAAAAGAGGCAAAGATGAGCTCAGGGTGTCGTTGTATTTTACACTGCTTTGTGTGAAATTCAGCTGTTGAAGCAGACCCAACCTGAGTGATGAGGTCTCGACCCCGTTTCTGGGTCCAAGCGTCCCCTGATGAGGTTCCTGCCTTGTTGACGTGCTGCAGTGCTCTACAAACACATTATGTAACACTAGCGTAGGTGAATGTTCCTCACTGAGAAGCGCTGGTGAACGTGATCTTAGACCTGACCTCCCCTCAACAAGCTGCCGGATCAGAGCTCAATTATAAAGGACACCTGTTGGCCTTCATTCACTCACTAAAGGTTTCTGAGGGAAGAGAGCCCAACATGTATGCATGGCATCTGTAATGAGCGCTGGTCACATGCTCTAGATACCGAGGATAGATGTTTCACTGCTTCCTTTATTTCCTCCTGATACACTGCATCACTGTGGAGGTCAGTGAGTGCAGTGACTCATTGTCATGTTCGAGAAATCGCTTTTAAATGATTTGCCACATGGTGTGTTACCCTGCTGGCAGCAGCCATCAGAAGATGAGTACACTATGGCCATAAAGGGATGGACACAGTCAGCAACAATACTCAGGTAGGCTGTGGTGTTTGAATGATGCTCAGTTTGTGCTAAGGAGCACACAGTGTATCCAGAAGATTGTTGATTATATTACATCACCAGTCTTAACCGTCGATACCAGACAGGATGGATCCATGATTTTATGGCGTTTAAATCAAATTATGGCCGAATGCTAAAGAGACTCAGACCAGGCAACACTTTTGCAGTTTTGTATTGTTCAATTTGAATTGTAGCCTCACTTTCCTGCTCTTATCTTGCAGGCACCTGGTGTGGTCTTCTGCTGCTGTATCCCGTCTGCTTCATGTTTGACATGTTGTGCCCAAAGCGACTTCCACCGTGATTCTACTATAAAAACATGAACAGACACAAATGGAGACTATAGTCCAGACTGCTCATTACTGACTCTGTTGAAGTTCAGGCTCTGGCTGCTGGACTGAAGTCTGCATGCACTAAGGTTTGTCATCACTCTGGGTTGCTTGCTGACTTTGTGTTAGCATGCTGTCTGTGCTGATGTTTGCAAAGAGCCAAAGTTGTGTTAGCAGCATAATGTGATTGTTTGTGTCCTGGGTGCAGTTTGCACTTCACCATTGTGCTCTCGTTCTTTCGTGCAATAAAAATAAAGGTAATGTCGATGTCTCTGCTGCAGACCGGCCCACTATTTTCCTCCTCCCACACATGAACTGAAATCACCTCAATGTAGCTCAAGTTTGCAGTTGTTTTTTCTTTCCGTCCACCCAACCTGCAGATAATTGAAAAACCTTAACGCAAGTAACAACATCACTGCAAACATATTATTGAATTTTGTGCAGTAATACACCACATTACTGAAAAATGTAGTGTGATTACAGTAGCCACTGTTCTTCTGCATACTTTAGTTGTAATGAGTGATTCTTTGACTTACTGTTGCCTTCAAATCAGCTCAAAGCAGTCTGACCCTTCACCCCTGATGTCTGACATCAACAAGACATTTTCATGCAGAAAACTGAGGCTCACTGGATATTTTCTCTTTTCCATCTGTAAACCGTAGTTTAGAGATAGGCGTGAAGGAAAATCCCAGCAGATCGGCGGTTTGTAAAATAGTCCTAGTAAAGTGTCTGGCAAGTGTATATTACTCTTTTCAAACTTTGTCTTGTTGTGACCAGGACAATCACTTTTGTGAATTTAATTGTTTCCTAAAGATAAATGGCACGGTGAGTGCTTCCACCAGGTCATAAAAATAATTAAAACAGTGGAAAATATAACAAAAACATCATGTGCAATGAAATTTGGCTCTGAGCATAAAGAAGTCATTGTGTGCCCAGACAATCTACAGGAAAGTCTTAATTTTTAAGCAAAATGTTATGTTTTATGAATAAAATAAGCTTTTGTTGTCATAACTAATAAAAATCACGGATAAGATTTTGATTGAATCCTGTAATCTGCAAGACATTTCACCCACTGTGAGGCCGCTGTGGCTATGCTATTATCAAAGTAGGAACAGATAGAAGGGACAATCACCAAATAATCATAGTGGGCATTATTCTTCCTTTTAAAAGAATTTTTAAGCTAGCTTAGGTTGTGTTGTGCGTTTGGTAATACAACTTCGGGTTTTTACTGTCTTCAAACTAAAGCCGTTCCCTGCCTCAGGAAAGAAAGATGCTCTTCGGCTTTAAACCTTAATAAATAATACTCACTGAAAAAACATATTTTCGACACTTTATTGAGCAGCTGTCCCTGCCCCATACCAGTCGTGGATCAGCTGTTAGTACTGGATAATTTAACAAAAACTGGATCCCCGGGACTGAATCTGCAGAGTAATTATTTGGCTGTGGGTTTCGACTTTTCCTTCGGCGACATTACAAAACAAACCAACACTTAAAGTGTTTTTGCAAAAGGCTAAAGTGTTCTAAACTGACTTTTCTTCTGTCTACATATAGTGCAACCTTAAATTAAGACATTTCAGACTCCCAGGAGCCCCATGTAGTCATGTAAACACAAATACATTATCAATATACAACACAAATATTAGAAGTATCATCACTGTCCTCCAGAAACCACGAATAACCCCAAAAATCCTCCAATATTGAAGTGGAAGCAGCAGACTGAAGGATGGTAACTTTAAATAATTCATGCAACCAGTCAAATAAAATAAAGTGTTCTCATCAAATGTGAGCTTTCTGCAGTAATACAATACCAAAGTCAGACACAACAAGTGAAGATGGTCTCTCAGAAAATATAGACTTTACGATTAGAATGGCTAAGACAATAAGCAACAGATTATAAAAAGTATACTTCGGCTGCAGCATCTGGTTTAAAATGCTTTCACTCACAGTTGTAGATGAACTCAGTAAAACACCAATGATTTAAACCTTGAGTGGTTCTCTGAATTGGTCTGTTGGAAATATCTCCACATTTGTTGGCTGGATGGATTTACATGGAGCATTAAAGACTTGACACAAACATCCTGATGACTTTAACCAAATTCAGGATAAAATAATAAAGCTAGTAACATTTTCATCAGCTCAGCTAGATGCTCTGTTTAATGCTAAATGGCAAATGTTAGCATGTTTACGCAATAAGCTGAGGACTGATAGCCTTGCTGTGTGTTTTTTTTTTGCTTTCATTAGCCAGTGTTAGCATGCTAATACCCTACGGTAATGTCCCATTCCAGTTAATTCAGAACTCTGGAGTGAAGTTATTCCAGAGTTAGTCTATTTCAGTACTAAAGTCAGAAAAGCACGACAAACAGGATTTGTTTTGTTTCTTAGCAAAGCAGTCATTCATGTCATCACTAGGAACACAGCATAATGTTTGGTTTTTGTGCTTAAAAATGTAGCTGCAGCACGTTCACGGACAGAGCGTTCTCACTGCTCTGTATATGGCTTATTTAGCAAGTCAGTAGTGGCACAGATAGAAAGTATTACAGTTTCACTACTTTTTCCATTCACTGCCACCATTTTCGATTTTTATATAGGGGTTTCTCCCACTTTATCAGTTGGAACTCCAGGTTCAGGGGGTGTTTGAGACAACGATTCCAACAGGGAATTCTGAAAGTTCGACTTAATCTGGAATGCACCATAATTATATTCTCATAACTTCAGTGGAAATGATCATGTTAGCACCCTAAAGTAATGCAGTTTCAAACCCCTTCAGGAATATTGCGTGTGAATAGTACTAACTTCGAAAGTTTAAGATACTAACATGCTACAGACATCCCTTTGAGCCTATACAAAACTGAAAGGTTAGCACGTAACACACAAAACTAAAGACATTCTCAATCCCAGTAACATCAATAGCTTATTTTTATGGTGAATCCATTTAACTCAGAAGTCGGTTGTCAATGCTGGGAGTGATGTCACTCCTCATTTGAATGTATTCCAGTACTAAAGTCAGAAAAGCAAGGGATACCAGGATTAGTTTTGCTTCTAAGCAAAGTAGAGCCATTCGTGCATCACTATTAACACAGTGCAACGCTTGTGTTTTTGCACTTAAAACGCCCCTGCAACACATTTGAGGCTAGAGTCAGGCACAGATACACAACACTGGTAGCACGAATGAAAGTTTTACGAAGCGATTCGGAGCCACCATTTGGGATTGAGAAGTCGGGTTGGTGGGGCTGGTCTCACTTTCTATTGGAAATCCAACTTGAGAGGGGGGTCCAATTCCAACTGGGAACTTGGAAATTCCAACTTCAACTGGAATGCATCATTCGTGCAAATTAGCATGATAAACTGATAATATCCCATCAGCCTAAGTGGTGATTTCTTTTAGTGCAAATTAGCAAAGGTTAGCATGTTCACATGCCACAGCAAGATATGGCCAACATTATCAATGCTAAAAATCAGCACAAGGCATTCCCATCAGCCTCACTTGTATATTGTGTTTAGTGCTAAACAGCATGTTAAACTAACACCCTTCTCATCAATTTAAGCAGCATTGTTTGTTGTGATAAATTGCAAATATTAGCGCAGTAACAATCTAAATTAAAGACATATATATATATATATAACTCTTAGCTGAACTGCATTTTTTTAGTATTAAATCGCCATCATTACCATGCTAAAAAGCTAGACTAAAGACATTTATACCAAGTAAAAAAGTTCGAAGTCTCAGCAGCAATAAGCAAATAATACAACAATAAAACTAAAGACATTTCCATTAGCCTCAGCGGTTAATTAGCAAAAATTAACATATAAGCATACCGAACTAAGGACATTCTCAGTAGTAGCAGTAGCTTGTTCTCACTGCCGATAATTAGCAAAAGTTAGCATGTTCACATAACAAAATAAGAACATAGAATACGATTAGCATCATACCTGCTATATTAGCATTGTACTGTGGAACAGTTAGCATGCTGAACTCAAAGTAAACAGTTAAGTAAACCTTCATATAGATATTGCCTTAAAGAGCTGCTAGAAATGCTGTCAACTCTTATTTTCTTCCTTTAATCATGTTTTTTTGAAGTCCGCTGCATTTTTAAAGAAAATGTCTAAAAAACACGTTGTGTTTTAAAAGAAAAACAAACTATCTCACCCTCAACATTATCTCATCATCTCAATAAATGACCCTTACTTCACAGCATCTCGTGTTTCTGATTAGAACAATTTATAATAAAATTCGACTTTTTAAGTTCAAGGTTTCTGGAGGACAAGAGAGACAGGCAATAAATATGTCACACGGTTAAATAGCTAAGAGTTCAGTGATTATATGACGGGCTAAAGCAGGCAGGAATGCAGCAAAAATCACGAGCATGATGCAAAAGTTGAATAAATTCAAAAACGTTCCTTATCGGTGTGTTTTCAGTGCTGTTTGACATTCTCATACATAGTGCTGAGTGACAGTACCTTGGATACATTACAGAGCTTTACATCCATCGCTTTAAGAGTCCAGAGGATGGATAGAAGAGAAAAGGAAGAAGAGGAAGAGGAGAAATTAGAAGAGAAGGAGACGAAGAGAGGAGGACCAAAAGCAGGGAGGCTTTACAAAGAAGTTGTCAGGCCGAGGTAACCAAGAAAAGAGTGTTTGGTAGAGAAAGATGAAGAGGAGGAGGAGGAAGATGAAGGAGAGCGCTGTTTCAGAGAGATGAGGGTCGTGATCGGGAGGAGAGGAGACAAATCCCTCCATCCAGCGCGGTCGGACAGCGATGGATGAAGAAGAAGAGGAGGAACAGAGGAGGAGGATGCAGCAGTGTGAGCGCTTGGCGGTGTGTGCAGCCGCTGGACGTGCTTGTTCGAGCGCTGATTGTCTGCATGCACGTATGACCGGTGCGTATGCACGTCGGCGGGTGCGTCCGTCGCGCCCCCGTTGAAGAAGTGCGCAGCGTGTTTGACCTTGCAGTGCAGGCGCAGACTGTCCCGCCGCTTGGCGCTGTAGGGGCAGAGGTCACAGGTGAACGGTCGCTCCCCCGTGTGCACGCGCACGTGTTCCACCAGCTTGTTGGCTGTCCGGGTCAGGTGGCCACACCGGTCGCAGCGGTACTGGTTGCCCTGGCGATGACCCTGGAAGTGAACCAGCAGCTCCTGTTGCCCTGGAAACGACCTCTGGCAGATGCGGCAGCGATGCTCTGAGGTGCTTGTCTCCGGCTGGGTTGCCGTGGCAACTGAACGAGCACCGCTGCTGGAGGTGGAGGCTGTGGCAGGAAGGGTAACAGGGCATCTGGGAGTCAGGAAAGGTAGAGGGAGGAGTTAATGACCCACACATTGCACGAGGATGCTGACAGAAAGCACGCTCACCTGCATCTAACATCAACATGTAACATCAACAAATTCGTTTTAAATCCATTCAATGAAGAATTTAAATGTACCAATAAAAGCTCTACCTCTATCTTACTGTTTAGTTCAGTTTACTTCTTCATATCAGTAACTGAGCAAAGATTTAGAAACTGATTCTGTTCAGCCTCGACTTTCACCTCAAAGGTTTTTTATGTTTAAAGTACGTTTTATTAGATGTTTCCACTTATTTAATAAGTCATACACAGAAAACCTTTTGTAAGGTCGTATTAACGCCTCAAAGGAGCACTGCAGACATGATTATTTTTACTATTGATATGATAGATTTTTGTAAAAATATTGTCCAAAAGATAAAATATCATCATCGTCATTTGTCATATAAGGTTTGGGGTTGTTTCGCTTAAAAACAACTCAAAAATCTAAGTAAATTTAAATTTAACGATGTAATCATGTGCTGACACGTGGATGTGTGGTCACGTATCCGGGGGGGAGGGGGGTCGTTAGGGATCCTTACACCTACCTCACTTCGCCCTGAATGTGCGTGCAGACGTGAGCCCTCATCTCTGCCTCCTGATTGGTCGAGTGGTCGCACACGCAGCAGTGCAGCGAGAAGGATCTGTGCTCCCATTGGCGGTGTTCGGTCATGTGACTCTGGAAAAGGGCCTGTCCTTCGGTCTCAAAACCGCACACGTGACACCTGGAAGGCAAGGACATGACAAAAGCTTGTAACACATAAATGACGGTAACAGATATTTGTCTATGAATCTCCAAGCGGTCACAGCGGGACTCACTGTGGGAGAGGACAGCAACCAATCAGGTGCAGGTTTTTCTAGCGTGCGCTTGGCTGGTTTTTACAGTTGGTTTTAACTTGTTATTATTTTGTTGTAATTATGCTTGAAATGCACTTTTGTTTTCAAATATATATGTATTATTATTAGTTTATTTATTTTTGTATTTTATTATATTTTTGTATTTTTATTCTATCTTTAATCTCAAGCACTTTGTTCAGCTGTTGTTTAAAGTGTTTTATGGATAAAGCTGGTTTGGATTTATATACACGCTTCAGATCTGAGAGGGTTTAAGAATGAGACATAACACCAGGAAATGATTTCATTTCTCACTTTTAGCATGAAGAGAAGGTGAAATACATGACAGCTGGAGATAATCAGATCATAGTGAACCTCGTTTATGTAACAATGAGTGATTAGCTTGATTAGAGGGCACAGGTAGACAAACATCAGGTGAACAGTACTAACAGTTTCATGGTTCTTCAATTCCTTAAACAAACTCACAGAATGGAGCCACAAAAAACGCTTTCACTACAAGCAGCGACAACTTCCGCTTGACCTTGTTCGTTTTTCCATGTCCTCTTAAAACTCACCTCTTCATCAGTGTTTCAGTGTTTCATGTGTGGCATTAGTTCTGGGAGACAGGTGCTCCTGGTTTTGGAAGTTTTATGATGGTTCTCTATGAGAGAGGCGCTCAAAACCACAAGTCCCGTCACGAAAAGAGTAACGGGAGGACAAAACTCTCCAGGCTGACACCTCACAGTGTCTTTAATGTGGAAAGCTGAGAGAAAAACTACATTTCTCATTAAACGTAAACTGCAACTGTGAAAAAATGACCATAAAAACCCCATCGAGGATGTCAAAGTGCTGATTGAGTCCACCGCCATGAAGCATGGCTGAGAGCTGGCGCTCAAAAATAGGCTCGGGTTTAACTCTGTCAGATGCACTGTAGTTTTGTAAAACGATGCAATAAATCGCTCCCAAAAGTGGCAGCACGCTAATCCTGATCGAGTCACACATCCTGATGTAAGAGTGGAGCCCGAAACACAGATAAAAATCACAACAGAAGAAGAAGGAGCGGGACGCCGAGTACAATAGCATTCAATGCCTTTCACACTCTCAGTAACGGCTTTGTTAGTTTATAATGAAGCCATTTTTTATATTAAAAGCTTCTTTTTGAGTTGTTAGTGTGAGTGTAAGGGTTATGTTGTAGATGAAGTCAGCCCACTCTCACCAAAAACACTTTTATGGGCAATTTTTTATTTGAATTTGGATTTCTTCAAATTGCAATTTTATTTTTAAAGTGCCAAATCACAACACTTCAAAAACAGATGCCTTATATTGTGAAGTAAAGGCCCTAGAATAATACAAAAGGACTCAATTAGTTTACCACACTATACATAGTATATGTGTTAGCCTGCTTACAGTATCCAGAGCGTACTTCATTCTTGCCTCACTTTCTGATCAAAGCCTTATTGCACACCACCAACACGTACACTCACTAAGAAGTATTTGTGTCGTTTTATACACTTGAGTTCCTGCAGATCACAGACACACTCCATTTTAATCCACCATAATTTTCTCCATGAAAATTGCCTCCAGGATGCCAAGGTTGTGTCTCCAAAATCGAGCCGAGCATGGATAAAAACTTTTTTAAAAATCCAGAGCTTTGAAATCTTTGTACTAATTTCTTCCTGCTAATGAAAAAAAAAAATCTCCCACCGGTTTGTTAAACATCTCCAGAAAGTTAATGTTCAAAGACGCCTTCGCTGGCAGAATACACTGAGATGGAGAATCCGGCAGAGCTGCAGCTATGCAGGAAGATAAGCGGGGACTTCAGTCTCTCCAGAAGGCCAGAAAACAACAGCTCGAAAGCTTTACTGCTGGATAAAATGCTGCAACATTTAGGATCACCGTTCACAGAGCTATAAACAAGAGTGAGTCCCAAAACAGGCTGAAACTCAAAGATTAGAGATAGTGCACTTCCTCGCTGACTCTATATAGTTATCTTAAAGGGGGTCCTCACAGATATAGGAGTAAAGGTGTACGTGTGTGTGTGTGTGTGTACTTGTTTAAGCATCTTTGTGAAGACCAAAACATGCCACTGTACCTGTGGGGACCAAGCGCCCGTCCTCACAAATTTGAAGGCATTTTTGAGGCTCAAAAATGTGGTTTTAGAGTGAGGTTACAATAAGGGTATGGTTAGAGTAAGGGGCTAGGTAAAGCATTATGTCAATTCAATGTCCTCACTAAGATGTGAAAACATGTGTGTGTGTGTGTGTGTGTTACCTGAAAAAGTAAGAGCAACCTGTGGTTTGGTGTCTGCTGAGGCTGGTTTGGGTTTCTGTGAGGAAGAAGAAGAGCATTCGTTTATTATTCTGCGTGATTTTTGCTTTTTACACACAGCAGAACTTCTTAATGATGAGCCCCTCTGGAAGCTATTATTGCTAAACCTCTGTGTGACTGTAGCCTCTGTCAGCGCACTTCACCACCATCTTTATTATTATAGACCCAAAGGGCACTCCAGTAGCAGCATGCATCCATAACGCAGACAAAGGCAGCATGCAGTCATTAAAAAGTAATAATAATAGCAATAATAATAATAATGATACAGAGACAATGCAGGCAAACTGAACACACACATTCAGTGAGAGTGTTTGCTGAGAGCTGTCAGTGGAGGAGATCAAAAGTGTTTGTGGTGGCTAAGAGCCAGCCAGGCAGAACACAGAGGGTGATAATCAGATCCAAATAAAGTCACGAGCTCAGACTTCATTTTTGGTCGAGCACCTTAAAAAGTTGAAGTTTTAAACTTTTGTTATGACGGTCATGAAAAAACATTTAAAAACAAAAAAACCCTCAGAGGTTGCAGTTCCTCAAATGGCCACTTCTCATAGATTTGTGTTAGAAACAAACACGTTTATTGCATCAAAATTTGCTTCTTATTAAGGCTTAAAGTTAAATACCTGACCTGATGCAAGCAGCTAGCTGTTTGCAATGACTTGTGGTTTTTATACATTGTTAGCCAATGAGCACACACTTTAAGCGCTATATAAGAATCGGTCCATTTAATGGTTTTATAATCTTGCATTTTGGTGTTACAGGATTTACCAAAAAACCTCTGCTATTCTTCTATTAAACACAACCCAAAATAAGAGAAAAGCTTTGACACAGGTCAGATCGGAGAACCAGTTTTGAAACCACTGCTGGCCTTCAGGCACAATGCAGGTTTATTTTTCCAACCACAGAGCTACGTCTATCTCTTAAACAGTCTCTGCTTCACCCCCACTAACCTTAATAACTGAACTGGATTCTGATTTCTAAATGGACTTATCTGACAAAGAATACGGCCGGCTCTGTGGTTACTTGTAACCCATGGTTACATTTTTTATGAAACTCTAGGTTTTTTTGTCTGGATTTTAGCACTAACGAGCAGGGAATCTGAATCGAGCTCTTGGTGACCCCAAAACGCCAAACTCAAGGCTTCAAAACAGGTCCACAAAGCAGCATGTGACAGAATTAGCTATGATGATACTTAAAATCCAGTCTGTCTAACAGAGAAACCATGAACAGGTGGTCTACAAAAGACTTTCTCAGTGGTTTATAGCTTACTGCAATCGATGGAGCTACCTTCATATTTAAGACTAGTGCCACAGCTCCACGTCTCAGTCATTAGAAGTTTGAAGTTGTTACAGACTATTAGATAAACTTTATCATTCTCAACCTCTGAAGTAGAAATTCAGGTAAACAGGTTTTTGCACAAAACAGTGTTTTACATCTGGACTCAAGATTTCAATTAAAATGAAAATAAAAATCTGTTACTAATAATACTGATGCACAAATAAAAGCATGAACACTTTTTATCCTGATATGTAACCAAACGCTATAACCAACCAATAATATTCACTTAGTCTGTCGGAAACACTGAATAAGTGCGTATCAAACGCATGCAAATGTTTCCTCTTGTTTCATTAATCTTTAATAGAAACAACAGTGACCATCACTTAAAAGTGACACTTTATATTTGGAAGCTTTGTTTTTAGAGTCATGCCTCATACTCTCCGACTAGGGAGGGATTTAGAGTCAGACTAATGCATTAAAAATTCATAACATCACCGGGCTTATCTGTAAATGCTGAAGTGCGCGCTGTTAAAAAGGCAGCTGGAGGTTTGGGAGCTCGCATCCTTGTACCTGACATCCTTCCTGCTGTGCCAGTGTTCATTGCTATAGGGGCGATCGTGGCTCAAGAGTTGGGCGTTCGCCTTGTAATCGGAAGGTTGCCGGTTCGAGCCCCGGCTTGGACAGTCTCGGTCGTTGTGTCCTTGGGCAAGACACTTCACCCGTTGCCTACTGGTGGTGGTCAGAGGGCCCGGTGGCGCCAGTGTCCGGCAGCCTCGCCTCTGTCAGTGCGCCCCAGGGTGGCTGTGGCTACAATGTAGCTTGCCATCACCAGTGTGTGAATGTGTGTGTGAATGGGTGGATGACTGGATATGTAAAGCGCTTTGGGGTCCTAAGGGACTAGAAAAGCGCTATATAAATACAGGCCATTTACCATTGTAAATTTAGCTGGATCACTATTTCAGCCGTCAGCTCCTTTAATCCTTCCACTCTGACTGACAGTGTCAGTTTCCATCACTGCAAATTACCCCGAGACTGGCAGGCAAACACATCAATGACAACAACCCATAACGCCGTGACTCATTAATAAAGAAAAGAAAAACACCTCCAGGAGACGGTTAATAATCAAGGCGCTACACCTCCTCCAGCTGCAGAGCATCCTCGCAGAGTTCCTGTATTTTCATGTAGACACTGTGACACTCATGTAAATCTTAACCTGTGTGTGCAAACCAGGTTATTATGTCAGTGTGATTAATTAACAGAAAACTACAAAATAAAGTGTCAAAAAACATGGAATTCTTAAATGATGTCATTAAACTTGTTGTAGTGCCTTAAATTTACCAGGTAGTTGTAGTGTGCAACTTAACCAAGCTGTGTTTTTAGTAGCTAAGCCTGACCAAGATACAAGCTTTCAATTTTCTACATCAGCTCTCCAAATAAAGAGACTTTACAGCCATGCACTATATCATGGGTGGGAAACTCCAGGCCTCGAGGGCCGGTATCCTGCAGGTTTTAGATCTCACCTGAATCAAATGATTAGTTCATTACCAGGCCTCTGGAGAACTTCAAAACATGTTCAGGAGGTCATTTAGCCATTTAAATCAGCTGTGTTGGATTAAGGACACATCTAAAACCTGGACTTTGCCCACCGCTGCACTATATAAAAGCAGCTGGGCTGTGGTTACATTCAGGATCTTTAGCAGAGGTCATCTAACTCCTGGAAACTTCACCTAGACTAAAGCCTTGATCATAATTTCTCTATCCCTAAGTCCGCTAAGGGACTGCAGTTCCACTGGACTCATCTGTGGATAATTTGCATTACAATCCACCAACTCTGCCAGCAGCCTTCAAGCCGCTCTGGCGTGTCTCCTGGTTTTTGTGTCTGCGTCAGGAGCGGGGTATAATCGAGGTTCAAACTTTTCTCGGGCCTCTACAAATAGTGAGACCTTGATAGCGGAGAGGCTAACCCCCAAAAATCGATTACACTGTGCACACAAACGTAAAACTCTGTTTCTTCACAGCTCTAAAAGTAAGACTGTTTCGCCTTGTGTCTGATCCCTCTCCCAGCTGAGCCTGCAGAAGTCATCTGCAGCATTTAGAAGCCTGAATGGTATGCATGTGCTGCAGTGCGTGGATACAAATGTCTGGGCTTGCTGTTAAACGCTGTTGGAAATGAAAAGTGAAAAATTGAAAGTCCATTACCAAGTGGAGGAGTTTGGGAGCTGATCACTGCCGGGGAAGAGCGGCGCTGGTCGTCGTTACCCTTCAAAACAGGACTACACAGAGAGCAACACGCACAGATACAGGATACCATCATGACTGAGGTCAGAGGTCAAAATATGCCGCTGATAGATGGAAGTGTGCACTTACCTGCTTCTGATGGGTGGAGTCATCCTGTCCACCAGCTGACTGTTGGACTTACTGACCCTCTCTGCAGACAAGCGACAGAAAAAGAAACGCATTCGAGTGCAAACCGAAAAAAATGATGCAACCTGTGTGTTTGGCTAAAACCCAAACAGTGGACAATGTGCACTTTTCTCTCTGCAGCTACCTCCACCTCTGAGGCTGCATGTCTCTGATACGCACGGTTTCTTATCTGTTGTTTCCTAAAGTCTCGGTCTGCTCTCTCTGCACCAGCCCGTCGGCTCACACAGCTGCTTCTTCCTGTTTAAAGGAAGTCAGCTGATTCCATGTGCTCGCTTACAGGCAATCACTGGGGTTTTCACTATGTTACTAGTGAAAAAACCTCCAAAGACCTGCACAAAACTGAGCATATAAATATTTTCAAGGAAAAAAAAAAATCTCTGAAATTCAACTCACAAATATTCAAGAAAGATTGTGTTTTTCTGTTTATTTGTTTTTTTGACAGCTTTATGTATTCTTAGATTTGATGTTTCGGCATCAAGGAGCAACTCTGACCAGTAGAAACACGACAATCAACTTTAGATTTAATCTAGGTTAATATTAAAGCTTGTGTGGTTACCTGACAGTTGGTGCAGCAGTGTGGACGCCAGGTTCACTGACATGTCCTGCCACAGCACTGCTCTGAGGCACTGGTCAGCCATCTTGGCTCCAGAGGTAAATTGGTCTTCCATCTTGGCTCCAAAGAAGAGCTGCTCCTCCATCTTCACCCCGGAGAAAACCTGGTTCTCCATCTTGGCCCCTGAAGCAAACTTGTCCTCCGTTTTGACTCCAGAGAGAAACTTGTTGGTCACCTTGACTCCAGAGAAAGGCCGCTCGGCAAACTTTGCTTTAAAGAGAAGCTGGTCCTCCATCTTGGCTCCAGTTAGAAGGTGGTCCGACATCTTAGTTCCAGAGACATCCTCCATGTTCACTTGAAAGTGAAACTGTTTGGCTCCAGAGACTGCACTGTCTGCCATTGCGGAGACAGGCGGGCATCCTTCAGCACAGAACTTGCCTTCTACTTTAAGGCCAAAGAGACAGCGGTCCGCCATTTTGGCTCTGGGGTGCAACTCCTCAGCCACCTTGTTCCCAGTGAGGCCCCGATCTTCTGTTTTAACACTGAAGATGTGATGATTTACCATTTTCGGGGCAGGCAGAGCAACGTCTTCTGTTACTATTTGACTCTGGGCTACTGTGTCGACTTCCATTGGCTCTTCTTCTTCTTTGAGTCTCACCACATGGCCATTCACTTCCTGACGCTCTGTGATTGGGAAGAAATAATAATAAATGATTAGAAGCAGTGTGTGAAAGTTCATTCAAAGCTAGAGAAGGTAACATGTTTTTGACCTCAACCAACAAAAACCCAAAACAAAACAGACAGTCCAGCTGGACTCTGGTACCTGAGTTCTGGTTCCAAGCTATAGAACCTCTACTTTGTGTTGTTCACCAATACAAGTGAGTAAGACGTCCACACCAGTAGGCTTATAACTGGGAGCGCAGGGCTGGAATCCAGCGCAAAGCCAACAGTCAGAAATGACTTACAGTACTGTGCAAAAGTCTTGAGCCACCACTCTTTTCTCTCTATATTTGCCTCAAAGTCAGACTTTCTTATATTTTGTGGTGCTGAACAGTAGTTTTCCAGGCTGTCGGAAGGTCTTTCAAAGTGTTTCTTTGTACACTGCCACTTAATGCAGACCCGTGAATCATTCAAGCATAAAAAGGCACCTAACTCAAGGGATGAACCAGTGTTGTGGCTATACAAAACAGACAACGTGGCAAATAACCATTTTTAATCAGTGTCTTTAGGCACTTTGCTACCAGCAGCCTGTTGCAAGAACACACAATTATTTGTTCCTATTTTTTAGCTGAATCTATAAAAAATGTTAAGAAATAACACAGTTTGACAGGCGTAACATAGCACTTTTGCACTAACAAGATCATACCCAAAGATTTTTTAGCTAAAACCTTGGCATGTCTAGATATGGTGTGCAGTGTATCCTCAAACAAATCTGGGAAATCGGGAAAAGTGGAGGACAAAAAAAGAAATGGCAGGCTTATCTGAAAGTCATGTCCTTAAGAAACAGCAAAGGCCTGACACAGGAGTCGAGAGATGCACTTGGACCTTCAGTTGATTGATCTACTGTTCACTGAAGCCCCATCAGAAATTGTGTGAGTGTTAGCGTGGCTCTCAAGAAGAAATTCTTGAGAAACAGTGAGAAAAGCTGGGGCATGCCAAACTACATAAGAACTGCACTAAAAATTAGTGGCACTGTATGTAATGAGATAATTCATCAAAATTTAGCAGCTTCATTTGTCAGCAACAATCCCAAAACACTTCCAATGCACTCAAAGTATAGTTGGATATAAAAACACAAAATGGAACATTATCAGTCATGGATTGGCCTCCTCAGAGCTCAGACCAGAAGAAAACAGAACAAAAAGAAGAAAGATCCAAAGGAGAGCTTTGAATGTCCTGGAGAACTATTCCTGAAGACTACTTCAAGAAATGACAAGAAAGGTGCCTAAAAGAATAACTGTGGTCATTCCAAAGTTCTTGGAACTGTACAAACTCTGTTATTGCCTTATATACTGTATGCTGTGTATGTTTGCACATGTTCCAGTAAATCACTGCATCCATTTCCCTACATAACATGAAAAAATAAGGACTGGCTCAAGACTTTTACACAGTGCTGTATCTCTCATCACAGTTTTGGCGAACTCGTACCTGCTAGCTTCCGGAGCAGATCTGAAGCTAGCGTGTCCGTAGCGGTATTGCCGTCAGGCGTGTGCGTGAGGGACGGTGGCTCGGGACTCGCCCCGGGGCTGTCCGGTGAGAGAGCGACGCCTGGCTCATCCTGCTGCTCCGCTTCCTCTCGGCTCCCAGGATGCATCTGGGCCTTCTGGGTGGCCTCTGGAGACAGAGAGTGATTTGATTCAAGTTAACTGTAAACAGATTACTGCAGAGGTCAAATTGCAGCCTGATAACCGCACTCAAGCCTTCATGAGAGCGCACAGGCTCCTGCAACACATGCCCGAAGTACGCGGACACCTACACGCTCACGTCTCTTCATTTCCAGCAGATAAAACCTGCAGCAGGAATTTACTGCAATGGGAGTTAAACTCAGAGTAATAGTATTCAACCGGAGAGTGACATATCACCCTGTTTTGAAGACCTGATATTGGATGCTTGTTTTTTTATTGATTTAAAAAATCTTGTACTTCATGTTCTTGCAGCCGCCCACTTGCTTCAGATCTGTGAATGACGATGGTCTCTGAGGTCTTCTGGGCTTTCAGTTGCTCCAAAGAGCAGGACAAAAACCTGAGGTGAAGCAGCTTCTGGTGTTTACTCCTCAGTCTGCCTGAGGAGAGCCGTGAAAGAACCTTAAAACCTGCCTGTTTATTCTGCTTATGTTGCCTTTTACTGATTTTATTTGTCTTTATTAATGTCATTATCGTTATTCTTTTTCCACCATTTTCATTTCCCGGGTGCCTTGGCATAGGCTTTTAGCCATCACTCCTTGGATGTTGAATGCTACCGTTCTGTCAAGGCCAAAATGTGTTCCTTTGCCTCACAGCTGTTTTATTTTTTTGTATTAAATAAAATGAAGGCAAAATCCTCTTCATTATTTTAATTCTATGATTTCATAAGTGCAACATAACATGCTGTTATTGTATTAAAAAGGCAAAGTTAAAGTAGCAAATAATCGTAAAAAGTCTGCAGGGTACTCACATGTGGTAAAAGAATATAATTATTTGCACCTATTAGTGATGCTGATGGGCTAATTTATACCTTACAGGCTGTGCCACCACTGTTATAAGGCTCAGATGTGTTCTGCGGCTGAATACGTATTTTCTTTTAGGTCAAAAATTCCTTTTTAATAATAACATTTTCTGATCTCTGAAGTGGCTCTACATCAGTATGCTCTGATTGGTGTGTTTGAGTATGCACCAATAGCTTTAGTAGACCTTGAAAACTCAGGGTGAGACAGCCTCGTCCTTTTTATTTTTCATGTTAAACCTGAGCTGACTGGAAGAAAGTGAAAATGCATTCAGTCTTAGGTGGAGGCACAGTATACCGCTTTGTACTGAAAATTACTGAAACATCCTGTGGAATAACCCATGTATTATAGCCATAATTACATGTGTTTCATGGATGTGGAGAAGGCATCCAACCGTGGGCCTCATTACTTCCCGTAGGGGGTGTTTCAGGAGTATGGGATATCACGTGTTGTTGTTGCAGGCTATCCTGTCCCCATACAAACACAGTGGAAGGTGGGTTTGCATCCAGATCACCTCTCTGCTCAGTTGGGCTCATCGAACGAGCTGAACCAGCTGGGTGATTTGCACCCAGATGTGAAGTGGAAGGAATGAGCACCTCCAAGTTTGAGGATGTGATTCCCAGCAGGAACGGGATGACTGCCCCATGAGCGTAACTTTGTGCTGAACACTGGGGGGGAATCTCTGTCTAAATAAATAAATAAATCTGGATAAATTCCCAGATGATTAAACATGCAACTATTTTGCTGGTATTAACTGAAATGAGTAAAGAAAAGTAAAGGGGTTATATTGGCTGGGTCTGATTATTGGAGGGGTCATAACCCTCCTAACCCCCCTGGAAATTATACCCCTGGACTGCCCAATCCCAGTGAATACAGTGTGAAAGGGAAGATTGATTGAGTTAGGCTTCAGCTCTCACGTATGGCCACAGGCTGTGTGGAGTGACCAACAGAGTGAGCTATCTGCATGAGGAGCCTGGGCACTCCCTTAAAGACAGGGTGAGGAGCTCAGTCATTTGGGAGCTCCTCCACATCGACATCTGACAAGGATGCCTCCTGGGTGCCTTAAAGGTGAGGTGTTTCAGGTATGTCTATTGAGAGGGGACACGTGGAGATCATCCATTAAATTGCCAAAAGTATTTGCTCGACTTCCTTCACACACACATGAACTTGAGTCAAATCCCATTCTTAATCCACAGGGTTTAACATGAAGTCTGCCCACGCTCTAATTCATCCCAAAGGCGTTCTGTCATGTTGAGGGCAGGGCTCAGTGCAGGCCAGTCAAGTTCTTCCAAAACCCAAACCGCTCATCCATGTTTTTATGGACCCTGCTTTGTGCACGGGTATGCAGTCATGTTGGAACAGGAAGGGGTCATGCCCAAAACTGTTCCCACAAAGTTGGGAGCATTAAATTGTCCAATATGTCTTGGTGTGCTGAAGCATTAAGAATTCCTTTCACTGGAAATAAGGGTTCAACTCATTAGACATGTACCGTTCTCCTGGCAACTGCCAAACCCAAACTCGCCTATCGGATTGCCAGACGGAGAAGCGTGGTTCGTCTCTGCACACTGCTCTTGAGCTTATCTGAAGGGCACGTGACGTTTGGAGGTCAGTACTGATACCTTCTGCAGAAAGTTGGTGATCTCCGTGCACTAGGCACCTCAGCACGTTCCCACTCCCAAAGCATAACATATTACTGTGTGTGACAAATCGTCGGTATATTATGCTTTCTGCCACAACATGTTCCTATGTTATGCGTTCGGAAACAGGAGGAAACATGAGAACCGTTTGGACTCAATCTGCACATGTACATTTAGTTTTCTTTAATTGCTTTGGAAAACACTATCTAACACCATTAAGGTTATGGCTAGAGTTAGGATTAAGGTTAGGGTTAGGGCTGGAATACACAGCTGGAACGTCAGTTACCGCCGGGAGCGTCATTCCATTGAATTTCATCCACATACCTTTTGTGTTCCCATGAGACATGACATGACAAGTTGTCGGTATTTTACGCATTGGGAATGAGAACGGGCTGCACATTACCACCATGGAGTCCGCTGAGCTCCTGAGAGCGACCCATTCTTTCACAAATGCTTGTAGAAACAGTATCCATGCCTAGGTGCTTGTCTTTATACACCTGTGGCCATGGAAGTGACTGGAACACCTGAATTCAATGATTTGGATTGAATACATTTGTTGATATAGTATATGAGCTGGTTTTGCTTGTGAACACGTCTGTGTCCCACCAGAACAGGTGGAGTAGGTGGCCAGGAAGAAGGAGGTCGGTTTACTTACTAACCTTGTATTATGTTTAGATTTTTCTTTATAAAGCGTTTCACTTTGGGATAAACACCGTGCAAGTTATCATATATATTCTTTTATTTTTGGCCATTCTTTGCCTTCCTTAGGTAAGACAGTATAGGGAGTGACAGGAACGTGGACGACACACATGGGAAATGGGCTTGTTGTTCATTTATTCTTGTATTACTGTATTATTCTTGTGCAATTATTGTTTCACTCCACCCACGCAACTCCATTTCCCACGACAGGACAGTACAAAGATCTGTCCACATACTTTTGTAGTGTTTGTGAGCACAAATTAGCATCCACAAAATGACATAAACAAGATGCAATTCTGGACATTAGGGGTGGAGCTAACCATCCTTTTCATTATTACATAATCTGCAAATCAATTGATTGATTAGTCATTAGGCAGCAGCTCTAGTGCCCACTGTGTGTGTGTGTGTTACCTGACAGCCTGATGAGGAGGTCAGACGCCATCTTGGTGCTGACATCAGGGCTGAACAGAGAGGTGGCTGCTGGGAAGGGGCTCGAACCTGCGGCTTGTGCGTCATCGCCTGTGTGTGTCTTTGTGTGTGTGTTTGCAGGGTGTGCGTGTCGTTTGGCTGCAGCAGAGTGAGGCTGCAACACACTCGACCCACGCTTCATTTTCTTTTTCCGTGTGTGAAAAAAATAAGAAAGAGAGAGAGAGAGACAAAGAGAGAGAGAGTGAAAAGGGGAGTCAAAACTCAGAAGAGAGGAGGGCAAGAGAGGAGGAAGAGGAGGAGGAGGAGGAAGGTAGTGGTGCTAAAATAAGACGAGTGTGTTCTTCAACATATGGACGTGAGCAGAGCATCGTAGAGAGAGGAAACGAGGGTGGATTTGATCTTCAGAGCGAGCTGTTGCTGGCTCTCGGTGACCTGAAAGAGAGAGGAGGGAAGACGAACGGAGGGGAACGGGACGAGAGAGGGGGAGGAAGAGGAAGCAGCAAGGATGCAGGGCGAGAGAGAACAGGGGAGAGGAAGATAAAGGGAGGAGGAGGAGGAGAAGAAAAGGAACAAAGTGAATCTGTGAATAATAAATTATTGAATGGATAAGGCCCAATAAGGGGATAAATCATCATCTGTTATCACCATGGTAACGGACCCTGCCTCGTCACCTCCTGCCCTGACCTTCCTGTTGAAAAACAATAATCGTCACTTGTGATCAGTGATCATCAATAACTACTCCGCCTGTCACCGCCTGTTAGCCTTGGTCACTTTTTGCCCCTGAAAGGAAAAAAATTGACTGCATCCTAGGAAAATACTTTCATTTGAAGGCTAACAATAAAGAGATAAACAAACAAATAAATAAATACAAATGTAATGAATAAATAAATAATAATCTATCAGCGTCCCATTGTAGGAATGTAATTTAAATAAAGATCAATGAAAAAGTAAAATAAATTATCTAAAAATTGACATGCCTGTGTCTGTAGGAATATCTACGTAATTTAAATGTGCAAAAAAAAAAAAGAATGAACACATGAACACAGGCTGCAAGAACACACGTAATTTAAATGAACATGATTGTTGTTGAAAAAAACTATTTTAAACAATAAATCACATTTCATTTTAAAAATGTAAAAAAGACCCGTCAGAATATCAGCCCCAAATCAAAATATTTTAGCGCCATGATGACTCAAAACTACACCAAAAAAGTCAATAATCAAGAAATATTGTGCAAATAATGTATGTATGTATATATATATGTGTGTGTGTGTGTGTGTGTGTGTGTGTGTGTGTGTGTGTGTGTGTGTGTGTGTGTGTGTATAAAAATTATTTTCTATAGCAATTAAATAATAATAGTAAATAATAATAAAAAAAATCCTGCTAAATTCACTGCTTCATCTTTTTAACATTTAGGTCCTTGTTAATTAAAAAATTGCACTAAATAATTTTATTTAATAAATCAAATGTGGCTGGCAGGCTCTTCATTGCCTCGGTTCACTCACTACCCCCGTCGACCCCGTTTCGCTCTGCCTCCTGCCTCCGTCTCTAAGCGACACCGCGCGGGCTGCTGCTGCCGCCGCATCCGGCAGGGAGGCGACAATCATCGGGCACCAGCTTCTCCACAACACCCCCTCCCCTTCCCCTCACGTCCCTCTCGGTGTCGGTCGGTCGGTCGGAGTCAGAGCCCCCGGAGCCCCGCTGTTAGCTAGTTACCTCCCTCCTCCTCCTGTACAGCCCCCCCCCGCAACATGGCTGAACGGCACTCCGACTCCCCGCCACACCGAGTCAGAAAGTCATCACGCCATTTAGAGCCGCCTAACTGCCAATTTACACATTTTTAACGGTTTTCCCTCGCGCTGCCTTCAGTTATGGGGAACAAGGGCAGGTGTCAAGAGTCCAACGGCCCCCCCACACACACCTCCTCCCTCCCTCCCTCGCCTATCGATCTCCTGCAACATGGCTGAACGGTAACCCGACCTCACGAGACCTCAAAAGTCATTTTCACGGGTCAGTTACCAACGATACCCAGGCACGGCTAGCACCAACCCGCCCCGGGACACCACGGTTCTCTCCCAGCTTCCCACCTCCTCTTCCCTCCGTGACTTACCGGCACCAGGGGGGGCAGGTGGTGGTGGTGGTGCAGTCCGGGGCATAGCCTATATATAGACTGAAGATCTGCTCCGTGTTAAATTTCCTCTCGCTTTTCCCGTGGTCACATCATCTCCCCGCGGTTTCCTCATCCAGAGATGTGAAAGTTAAAATTAAAAAAATGACAACAGCGAGGAGACGATCCGTCTGTTCCCCGAGCCCGAGGATGACGGGTCGGTCACCGAGCAGGGCAGATGGAGGTTTCCGCCTCCTCCTCCTGCTCTCTCTCTCCCTCTCTCTTTCTCTGTGTGTGTGTCTGTGTGAGGGAGATGCAGCGTGTGTCTGCACAGGGCACATAACATGTTAACAGCCTCCATCAGCACGAACCATGAGGAGAAACCTGCATGTTGGATACTCTTAAGGGGGACATGATCCTGCAACTGCTCCACTGTCTCACTGAATACTGATCTAACAGACCTGTTTCCACATACTGCATCAGGTTGGCTGCATGCAGTATTACAGCAGTAACTTTTCCCCAGCTCAGATTACACACCGATACTTGAACTGCTGGCACCAATACAAATAGTGATAATGTTTGCAAAAGAAGATGAACTTTTAGGTTGTTATTATTCAGGTTATTATTTAAAATGTTTTAGTTTTCATTTATTATCTCAGCATTTCAAGATTTTATTTAGGTGTGTCCAATTTTAGACGTATAGTAATTTGGATTTCTTTTCTTTTCTACATACCTAACCTAAAATTTTGGCAAGTCTACGTGGCCATAACTGTTTAGCCACATGTTTTAGCAGTAACCTGACTACTAACCATGTGACATTAACTTTTGCATCATTTTGGACCTGTGACACTGGGCCGCCATAGACCACCACTGGTTGCTAGAGAGAAAAATTTGCACTCCCTGACTGGTTGGTGAGTGGTTGATGCCAGCTGCGGTGAAACTGACTGCTAAAGCTCCAGAGTGGTCAGTGACCATTCTGGAAACTGCTGGTCACAAGGAAAATAGCTGACTGCTTTGGTCGGAAGCAGATCGCTGCTGGTGCTTGTAGTTTGCATGTCTGCAAACACTTGGCAACTCCTCTCCAAGCAGTGGTGAAACTGTGAAGTCCATTTTTTGTTTGTTTAAGATAAGATAAGATAAGATATTTATTGTCACTGTTACCAGAACAATGAAACACAGTTTGGGAGTGTTTTGAGTGTCCAGGGTGCGAGGGTTCTTTGATGATGATGCTAGCTTTCTGCTGACGTCTGCCAGTATAAATGTCTCTGAGGGGGTTAGTGAAATGCCAGTTGCCCGCTCTGCTGCACTCACCACCCATTGCAGTTTCCTATTGTCCTCCACAGTACAGCAGTTGAACCAGAGTGTGGAGCAGTAGGTCAGAGGGTAGAAGTTAATTAGCAGTCTCTGGGGTAATTGGGCCTAACGCAGCTTCCTGAGGAAGTACATCCTTTGTTGTGCTTCTCCTACCTGGTGGAAAATGTTTGTGGACCAGTTAAGGTTGGTCGAGATGTGGACCCCGAGGAACGTAAAGCCTTCTACCCTTTCTACAGGGTGGGCCATTTATATGGATACACCGTAATAACATGGGAATGGTTGGTGATATTAAAGTCCTGTTTGTGGCACATTAGTATATGTGAGAGGGCAAACTCCTCAAGATGGGTGGTGACCATGTTGGCCATTTAGAAGTCGGCCATCTTGGATACAACTTTTGTTTTTTTCAATAGGAAGAGGGCCATGTGACACATCAAACTTATTGTTAATGTCACAAGAAAAACAATGGTGTGCTTGGTTTCAACGTAACTTTATTCTTTCATGAGTTATTTACAAGTTTCTCTTTGTTCACAGTCCAGCAATAATTGCTGGTGTTTTATTTTTTCAATTTCTTGTGTGTGCGGTGAGAATTAATAGAGGTTTCAATTGTTTTTTCTCTTTTTGACTTGCTCTTTCTGAAATACATGCCTTTCAACAGCCATTGACATGTTGAAGAGGTTAACACGTGAGGAGCGGATCGAAATTGTGTTGATATCTGGTGAACGCAGTAACCGGGTCATTGCAGCAGATTTCAATGCAAGACACCATACGAGACCACCCATCTCCCATGCTCCAACTGCTTGCTAAGTTTCGTGAAACTGGTTCAGTGTTGGATTTGCCAAAATGCGGACGCAAGAAAACTGTCACTAATGAAGAAACATCAGTGGCTGTCCTAGCTTCATTCAGCAAGAGCCCACAGCGTAGCACTCGCCGCATGTCACTGGAGAGTGGCATTGGTCGAACATCCCTTTGGCGGATATTAGCTACTCACAAATGGCACCCTTACAAACTCCAGCTACTGCAGCATCTAAACGAGGATGACCCAGATCGGCACACAGAATTTGCAGAATGGGCAAAACAAAAATTGGAACAGGACCCTCAGTTCACGCAGAAGATTTTGTTCAGAGATGAGGCAAACTTTTATGTGAACGGTGAAGTTAACAAACTGTCAGGCTCAGGAGGGACTTGGAGTCAGACCGTCACTAAAGTTCGTGATTTATTTACACACACAGACACCAGGTGCAACTATATACAGGTGAGGGGGCACAGGAAGAGGGTCTCCGGGGAACACAGGCACGGGAAGAAGAGGGCTAGGTACAAAATCCACTGAAGCTCAGGTAGCTCGGACTCCGGCTTTAGCTCACCAACGGCGGTCCTCAGGCTGGCGAGAATTCTGGCACAGAGAGGAAAGGCAGGTGAGTAGTGGCACGACAGAAACTCGAAAAACGGCTCAGATAGGTGATGACACTGACGAGTGTTACACAATAATCCAGCGAGGAAGCACTCTCAGCAGCCGCCTTAAGAAGTGGGTGAGATGATTGCTTGCAGGTGTCCGAGCCAGGGGCTGGAGCCGTCACGACTCCGCCCCGGTAGAGCGCAGTGCGCGGGAGGGGAGAGAGAGAGATGCAGCACAACAAAAACACTTGTAGCCATACAGAGTCAGCCGAGAAGGCACAGGGTCATGACAGTACCCCCCCCCCCCCCCCCCCCTCAACGGGAGCCCCTCGGCGACCCACCCGGCTTACCCGGATGCCGCCGGTGAAACTCGCGGAGCAGACCAGGAGCCAGAACCGCCGACCGGGGCACCCAGGAACGTTCCTCTGGCCCATAGCCCTCCCAGTCCACCAGGTACTGAACGCCCCTCCCCCGCCGCCGAGAGTCCATAATGCGGGTGATGTTAAACACTTCCTGCCCATCCACGAGCCGGGCGGGCGGAGGGGGCCCGGAAGGAGGGCACAACGGGCTGGAGAGCACGGGCTTGACCTGGGAGACATGGAAAACATTATGGATACGCATATTGCGAGGCAGCTTCAGACGGACGGATACCGGATTGACCAGGGCCTCAATCTCGAACGGACCGATGAAAGCCGGGGAAAGCTTCTTCGACTCGGCACGAAGGGGAACAAAGCGAGAGGAGAGCCATACCTGTTGCCCAACTGTATAGGCCGGCGCAGGGATCCGGTGGCGGTCGGCGATCTCCTTATTGCGCTCCGCCGTCCGCAGCAGAGCGGCTCGGGTGGACCGCCAGGCCCGGCGGCACCTGCGGAAATGATGTTGCACTGATGGAACGGTATGCTCACCTTCCACGGCCGGGAACAGGGGTGGTTGGTAGCCTAATGAGGCTTCGAACGGCGACAGTCCAGTGGCTGAAGAGGTCAGGCAGTTGTGGGCGTACTCAATCCAGGGGAGCTGCTCGCTCCAAGTGGTCTGGTTGAGAGAGACGACACAGCGGAGTGCCGCCTCGAGCTTTTGGTTGGTACGCTCGGCCTGTCCATTGCTCTGAGGGTGGAAGCCCGAAGAGAGGCTGACCGCGGCGCCGAGCAGCATGCAGAACTCCTTCCAAACCCGAGAGGTAAATTGGGGTCCCCGGTCGGAAACGATGTCCATTGGAATGCCATGAAGCCGGAAGACGTGGGTGGTGAGCAGCTGGGCGGTCTCCAGGGCTGTAGGGAGCTTCGGGAGGGCGATGAAATGAGCCGACTTAGAAAAACGGTCAACAATAGTGAGGATGGTGGTGTTACCGGATGACGGTGGGAGCCCCGTAACGAAGTCCAGCGCTATGTGAGACCAGGGCCGCCCTGGCGTGGGGAGCGGTTGAAGAAGCCCGGCAGGTGGTTGGTTGGGACGTTTGTTCCGGGCACACGTGGTGCACGCCATAACGTATTCCCTGGCGTCCTTGTCCAAGGAGGGCCACCAGAAAAACCGCTGGAGGAAGGTGATGGTGCGGCGGGCTCCGGGATGACAGGTGAACCGGGCAGTGTGGCCCCAGTGTAGTACCTGAGGTCGGACAGCAGCAGGGACAAACAACCGACCAGGGGGGCCCGTCCCCGGGTCGGGGTCAGTATCCTGGGCCTCGCGCACGAGAGCTTCGATCTCCCATGTGACAGCTCCAATAACACAGGTAGCTGGAAGAATCGGTTCTGGATCGGAGTCTCCCTCCGTACTGGAAAACTGACGGGAGAGTGCATTGGGCTTCACGTTGCGCGACCCTGGTCTGTAAGTGATGGAGAAATTAAATCTTGTGAAGAAGAGGGCCCACCTGGCTTGTCGTGAAGTTAGGCGTTTGGCGGACCGGATGTACTCAAGGTTCTTATGGTCGGTCCACACGATGAACGGGTGTTCCGCGCCCTCAAGCCAGTGCCTCCACTCCTCCAGGGCCAGTTTGACCGCCAGCAGCTCCCGATCACCGATGCCGTAGTTCTGTTCTGCGGGTGAGAGACGACGAGAAAAGAATGCACAGGGATGGAGCGTACCTTCAAATCGTTGTGACAGAACTGCTCCCACTCCAGAGTCCGAAGCATCCACCTCCACCACGAACGGTTGCCTGAGGTTGGGCTGACGGAGGATGGGGGCGGTAGTGAACTTCTCCTTTAGTAGGGAAAAGGCCTCCTGAGCAGAGAGGTCCCACTGAAAAGGAACTTTGGGAGAGGTAAGTACAGTGAGAGGTGAGGCAATCTTACTGTAGTCCTTTATGAAGCGTCGGTGGAAGTTGGCGAATCCTAGGAACCGTCGGAGTTGCTGGCGGTTCGGCGGTTGAGGCCAGTCCACCACGGCCCGGACCTTCTCGGGGTCAGGTTTGAGATCCCCCCGAGAGATGATATAGCCAAGGAAGGCCACCGTGTCAACGTGAAATTCACATTTCTCCGCTTTCACGAACAACCGGTTCTCCAGGAGGCGCTGCAGGACCTGCCTCACGTGACTCTCGTGCTCCGCCTGGGACTTAGAGAAAATGAGAATATCATCAAGGTACACAAAAGCACATCGATTAATAAAATCCCTCAGAACATCGTTAACAAGGGCCTGGAAGACCGCGGGCGCATTGGTTAAGCCAAAGGGCATGACGAGATACTCATAGTGTCCAATATGCGTGTTGAAAGCGGTCTTCCACTCATCTCCTTCCCGGATTCTCACCAGGTGGTAAGCGTTTCGCAGGTCTAGTTTGCTGAACACCGTGGCCCCCTGGAGTAGTTCGAAAGCAGAATTAAGGAGGGGAAGAGGGTACTTGTTCTTTACAGTGATCTTGTTGAGGCCGCGGTAATCAATACATGGCCGGAGCGTCTTGTCTTTTTTTGCAACAAAGAAGAATCCTGCCCCCACGGGGGAGGATGACGGGCGAATTAACCCAGCAGCCAGAGAGTCGTTGACGTATCTCTCCATGGTTTCCCTGTCGGGCTGTGTGAGGCTGTAGAGGCGGCCAGAGGGGAGAGGCGCCCCAGGGAGAAGATCAATGGCACAGTCATAGGGCCGGTGTGGTGGAAGCGAGCCCGCCTCATCCCTACTAAAAACTGCTGCGAGGTCATGATAGACGGAAGGAACCGAAGAAACCGCGGAGGCAACTGGAGCTACCGCGCTAGCCGCCTGAGTAGCTGTGGCTGCTGTAGTGACGGCAGGAGCGTGTGTTACCTGGGGAGAGGCCGCAGGAGGCTGATCGTCGGCCAGTGGAATCCGTTGGGCGAAGGCCTGAGTTAGAGACGCCACGTCTCCGCTGAGCCGCACTAGCATTTGTTCGTGTCGGTGCAGAAGCTCCTCCAGAGACATGGGGGCTGTTGCTGCCGAGGCTGGGTCTGCTGAGTCCATAGCGATGGCTGGATTATTCTGTCAGGCTCAGGAGGGACTCGGAGTCAGACCGTCACTAAAGTTCGTGATTTATTTACACACACAGACACCAGGTGCGACTATATACAGGTGAGGGGGCACAGGAAGAGGGTCTCCGGGGAACACAGGCACGGGAAGAAGAGGGCTAGGTACAAAATCCACTGAAGCTCAGGTAGCTCGGACTCCGGCTTTAGCTCACCAACGGCGGTCCTCAGGCTGGCGAGAATTCTGGCACAGAGAGGAAAGGCAGGTGAGTAGTGGCACGACAGAAACTCGAAAAACGGCTCAGATAGGTGATGACACTGACGAGTGTTACACAATAATCCAGCGAGGAAGCACTCTCAGCAGCCGCCTTAAGAAGTGGGTGAGATGATGGCGCCGGTGAGGTCGGCTGCCGTCACGACTGCTCCGACCACTTTTTCTTTGTCTTTGCTTTTTAAGTGATTACAGCCGGATTGGCGTCCTTGCGGTGGTGCCGTAATGTTTGGTGATAAGAAAAAATTCCAAATAATTCTGGCTATAGATTTTGTTTGGGCAAACAAAGATACTAATAATTGACATCAAAGAGGGACAAAATGGCAAAGATGAAGAAAGTCGAAGAAGATTTGGAAGAGATTAAGCATTCACTTAATTCGTTGACGTCGGAAATTGAAAAAGTAAATAAGCAACAAGGAATATTAATGTCGATGATGGAGCAAATCAAAGAACTAAAAGATCTGGTCAAGGAGAAAGATAAGACAATCCATTTTTTGGAAAGGAAGGTGGACGACCTAGAACAGCAGGCTCGACTCGAGGAAATGGTCATTACAGGTCTGGAAACTAAACACAGAACATATGCGAGAGTTACCGAATCTGGGACTGGTGCAAAACGAGGAGAGGACGTGCCCCCGATGGAGGAGCTACAATCGTTGGAACGGCAGGTTGTGGAATTCTTTTCGAGTAAAAATCTTCCCCTGCATAGTAACAATATATCTGCATGCTATACTCTTCCTAGAAGGCACAAAAATGCTCCTCCAGCAATTGTAGTGAGATTTGTCAATCGAAAACACAAAGTAGAATTGCTGAGAAGGTCCAGCCTTTTGAAAGGAAGTGGAGTATATTTGAATGAACATCTTACAAAAAGAAATGCAGATATTGCAAGACAAGCTCGTATTTTACGGAAGGAGAAAAAGATTCAAGCAACCTGGACCAGGAATTGCAAAGTGATGATTAAACTGAATGGAACACCAGAAGAAGCCAAGGTTGTAACGATTAAGGAACTTGAGGAATTGGACAATTATACGTGATAATATGATTAAGATAGACAAATGGTTGCGACCAATTATGGCTATAACTAGTTTTTTTTTTTGGCAAGGTCAAATGCTACTTCGGGAGGAAAAGGACAAAAGGAAATTGTAAAATTGGATATGGAAGATAACAAGATCAACGGACTTTAAAATATGTTGATAAATGAATGTGAGATTGCTTAGGATCTTTTCTTTCCTTTTTCAGTTTTTTTCTTTTTTTTCTCCTTTTTTTCTCTTTTTTTGTTTCCTTTTCTTTCTTATGAGGTAATAGATAGCGCTAGAATAATTTATGCATTATGTTTGATGACACAGATTATAAATCATATGATTTTGAAGTAGGTATTGACCCTGAAAGGAATGTGCTTAATACAATTAATGTCACATGTGATTATTTTACAGAGGAGCAATTCAGGGATAAGGTTGATATAGCCAATACATTTTCTTTAATTCATATCAACTGCAGAAGTCTTTATAGAAGTTTTGCTTCGATTGAAGATTTTCTGTATAGTCTGAGAGGCAAGTTTCAAATAATTGCTCTGTCTGAAACATGGTTAGATGAGAATAAGGGTTGTAATTTTTGTATTGAAGGATACGATTTGTACTTTGTGAATAGAATTAAGACAAAGGCAGGAGGGGTGGCACTTTTCGTTAATTGTGATTTGAAATGTAAAAAAGTTGAATGTATGTCTGTTGTTATGGATGATTTAATGGAGTCTGTGACAGTAGAATTGGATATAGAAAAGAGAAGTAATATAATTGTAACGTGTATATATAGGAAACCGGGATCACAGATTGAGTTATTTACAGAAGCAGTAGAAAAATTTATTGAGTAAGGTTAAGGGAAATAAGACTGTATGTTTGTGTGGTGATTACAATATTGATCTTTGTAAAGTGACAAATGATAAGGCTTCGTCAGATTTTTTTGAACTATTATATGGTAAAGGATTTTATCCTTTAATTATAAAGCCGAGTAGAATAACGGAGAAATCAGAAACACTAATTGATCATATTTTTATTAATAGTTTGGAGAATAATATTGAAAGTGGCCTCATCATAAATGATATAAGCGATCATCTACCAGTCTTTGTTATTTTCGATTTAAATATGAAAAGAAAGAAAGAAGCTAGTTTTGTGAGTTATAGAAGGTTAAGAAATGATGAAGCAATTAATAGGTTTAGACAAGATCTCATGGAAACGGACTGGAAGGAGGTTTATGTTAATGAGGTCAACATTGCATACGGAGTATTTCTAAATATATATTTGGCCTTGTATGATAAACATTGTCCATTGATATCATTTAAGCATAAGAAAAAGAATATAAATAGGAAACCTTGGATAACTAAGGGTCTTGCAAATGCGTGTAAAAAGAAAAATAATTTATATAGGGAGTATATAATATATAGAACTAAAAACGCGGAAATGAAATATAAACTATATAAAAATAAGTTGGTATTAATATTGAGGAAAGCTAAGAAAGATTACTATAATAAAGTTTTTCAGGAAAACAAAAATAATATTAAGGGCATTTGGAATATTTTTAAAGAGGTATTGGGTAATAAGAACACACCCAAAGTTCGGCCTAATTATTTTATTAATAATAATCAAGTTGTTAAAGATAAGACCGAAGTAGCAAACGAATTCAATTCTTTTTTTGTAAATGTTGGACCTACTTTAGCAAATCTAATCAGGAAAAATGATGATCCAGGAGATGAGGAAGCCTGGATAGGTGATAATAGAATGGTTAATTCCATATTCTTAGCCGATACTACCATAAAAGAAATAGTAGCAATCGTAAAAAATTGTAAAAATAAAAAATCTACTGATTGTGATGGTATAGACATGGTCATAATTAAAAAGACAATAGATTGTATAAGTACTCCTCTTTGTTATATTTTTAATCTTTCGCTACAGTCAGGAGTATTCCCTGACAGAATGAAAGTGGCAAAAGTAATACCATTATATAAATCAGGAGATAAGCATAGTTTTAACAATTATAGGCCAGTGTCTCTTTTATCACAGTTTTCAAAATTGCTAGAAAAACTCTTTGCACAAAGACTTGATAGTTTTATTGAAAAATATCAACTAATACATGAAAACCAATTTGGATTTCGTAAAAATAGGTCAACGGCATTAGCGTTGTTGACTTTTATTGAAGATATTTCATCTGCAACACATAATAATAAATACACAGTGGGAGTATTTGTTGATTTAAAAAAAGCTTTTGATACGATACAACATTCTATTTTGATTTCTAAATTGTATAACTATGGAGTGAGAGGAGTAGCATTGAATTGGTTAATGAGTTATTTAGAGAATAGGTTGCAATATGTTTATTATTTTGGCAATACTTCTGAAAGACTGAAGATTGTATGTGGTGTTCCTCAAGGTTCTATTTTGGGACCTAAACTCTTTAATTTATATATTAATGATATTTGTGACGTATCTAAAAGGTTAAATTCGATTTTATTTGCAGATGACACAAATTTTTATTGCTCTGGAGAGAATTTGAAAGACTTGGTTGAAATTATGACTTCTGAGATGTTAAGAATAAAAAAATGGTTTGATGTAAATAAATTATCTTTGAATCTGACAAAAACGAAATATATGATATTTGGCAATCGTGTAAAGGAGGATAAAGTCATTATGTTTATAGAGGAAGAATTGATTGAAAGAGTTACTGAATTTCGTTTTTTGGGTGTAATAGTGGATGAGAATTTGACATGGAAATCTCATATTGAACATATTAGAAAGAAAATGGTCAAAAGTATTTATATTTTGGGTAGTATAAGAGATTTATTAAATTATAAAACAATGCGTATTTTATATTTTTCCTTGTTTTTTTCATATATCAACTATTGTGTTGAAGTTTGGGGGAATACATATGAGAATACCATAAAACCTTTAAACCTATTACAGAAGAAAGTTATACGAATAATTCATAATGTTAAATATAGAGAACATACAAATAAATTATTTATAGAATCAAAATTATTAAAATTAGGAGATTTAGTGAAATTACGGACATTATTAATTATGTTTAAGGCTAAAAATAATATTTTACCTTTTAAGTTACAAAGAGTATTTTTGATGTGTTCAAGGGGAGAAGAGAATAGAAGGAAATTTTATTTTAAACATCAGTTAGCCAGGACTACACAAAGATTAATGAGCACAACGGTTAGGGGTATAAGACTGTGGAATTCACTTCATTATGATTTAAAGAATTGTATAAATTTACAATGTTTTAAAAAGTGTTATATGTTTAAAACGATAACTCAGTATGAAGAATGCGAATGAATGTGATGTTGGTTTGGGATTCGACCGGAGAGAAATGTCAATATTAGTTTGTTCCTGATTTTTGGTGCCCACCGGTGATATAAGTTCGATGGTAGATAGGGGGCAGGGTTTAATAAGAATATTTTCTTCTTCCTGCTCCTTTTCACACATGGTTGTTGTGTTTTGTTGACAGAAGATGTGGTTGTTTTGTTTGATTGTAGTACCAAGTGTGAAATAAATAAAAATGAAATGAAATGAAATGAAATGATTGCTTGCAGGTGTCCGAGCCAGGGGCTGGAGCCGTCACGACTCCGCCCCGGTAGAGCGCAGTGCGCGGGAGGGGAGAGAGAGAGATGCAGCACAACAAAAACACTTGTAGCCATACAGAGTCAGCCGAGAAGGCACAGGGTCATGACACAAACAAAACCACCGCTATTGGTCTGACACTAACCCACATTGGATGGATCCCTCCAATACTGTTGGAACAACAAAAGTGATGGTTTGGTGTGGTATATGGGGTACAACGATAGTGGGTCCATTCTTCATCAATAGAAACCTCAAGGCCACTGTATATTTGAAATTGCTACATGATGATGTGTTTCCCTCTTTGTGCACTGAAGCTGGCAGGTTCTCTGAGTTTTTCCAGCAAGATGGTGCACCACCACATTATGGGTGCCAGGTCCGAGCATTCCTAGATGAACAGTTTCCTGGAAAGTGGATTGGTCGTCGTGGGCCAGTTGAATGGCCCCCAAGGTCTCCCGATCGGACCCCCTTAGACTTTTGGGGTCATCTGAAGGCATTTGTCTATGGTGTGAAGATACGAGATGTGCAGCACCTGAAACTACGGAAACTACGGATACTGGATGGCTATCAGTGTGTGAAGAGTGGGAGATGAGGATTGCATTGACAATCCAACACACAGCACATTGAACACATTTTATAAGTGGTCAGAAACTTGTAAATAACTCATGAAAGAATAAAGTTACATTGAAACCAAGAACACCATTGTTTTTCTTGTGACATTACCAATAATTTTGATGTCTCACATGTAGGGATGGGTACCGGTGTCCGGTGCCATGATGGCACCGGTTCTGACATAAACGGTAGTAACCAGACCGAAAAGCAGCGCACATTTCGGTGCTTTATTTCGGTGCTTTTTTTTCCTGAGCTGTGATACACTTCTAGCCAATCATTTTACGTTTCCGAGGATAGTAGGCGGGGCCAGGTACGTACGTTCAGTTAGAGCAGAGCTACAGATTAAAAATGTCCAAGGCGAAGCGGTCAAAAGTCTGGCTGTACTTCACAGCAAAATATGCAAACTCAGCAGCCTGCAACAAGTGCTTTAAGCTGATACTGTGATACTGTCAAAGGAGGTAACACCTCGAATCCGATGAAACACCTGGCGACGCATAGCGTTTTTTTTAAAAGCCGAGAAATGCGCCGTATTTGATAGCTTGCTGCGAGACCTCACACTGTGCACGTCGGGTGGGTTGCCAGTTATCGGACCCGGAGCAACATCCCCCAAAAACACGAAGAATAGAGTCCTGGCCCCTAGCCCTGCCAGTGTAGCAGAAATGATGAGGATGATGATGGCAGCAGAAGCCGTTCTTCTCTGCGTGAGTCGCTTAATGTTGTTCGAGTGTAATTTACGTTGAGTAGGCTAACCACGTTATTACATTAATGCATGTAAGGTGAACTAGCAAACATCATCATAGCTACATGCGGCTGTCCTCTTGTTTGATGGCAGATACCATCACCCTGGACAAAAAGGCTAAAATGACCAAAGAAAAAGTGGGAAACAGTTAAACATGAGAGGTTTTTGGACAAAGTTTGTGTTTTTTTTCCATTGTTTAAGCACTGCTTCCAGCCAGGAGTGATACCATATATGCCCCATAGCTGCAGAAAAGGCTAACATTGTTATCTTTTTGCAAAAAAAACCAAAAAAAAAACAGCTGAACATGAGAGGTTTTTGGACAAAGTTTGTGTTCTCCATTCTTTAAGCACCGGTTCGAGCACCGTTTAAGCACCGGTTTCAAAAGTACCGATTTGGCACCGGTATCGGATAAAACCTAAACGATACCCATCCCTAGTCACATGGTCCTCTTCCTATTGAAGGATATAAAAGTTGTATCCAAGATGGCCGACTTCTAAATAGCCACCATGGTCACCACCAGAGATGGGTAATAATGGATTGGATTTATATAGTGCTTTTCAAGGCACCCAAAGCGCTTTACAATGCCACTATTCATTCACTCTCACATTCATACACTGGTGGAGGCAAGCTACGGTTGTAGCCACAGTTGCCCTGGGGCAGCGAGGCTGCCATATCGCGCCATCGGCCCCTCTGGCCAACACCAGTAGGCAGTAGGGTAAAGTGTCTTGCCCAAGGACACAACGACCAGGACAGAGAGCCCGGGGATCGAACCGGCGACCTTCCGGTTACAGATACGCGTCCCAACCCCCTGAGCCACGGTCGCCCCATCTGCCTAACCCACTCCTGCTTTACAGGTGAAAATAGAGCAAGAGGACCGCTAGTCTTTGACTTTATTTATTTTCTGTTGTGTTTTACTTGCATCTATTTGAAAGACTGAGTGTAAACACAAAAAACATTTTATTTTATGTGCTGGAATGTGCAGAAAATAGGTTTAAATGTTAAACTAATTTATTCAAGTCAGAGAATGTTGCATATAATTACAGGTTTGCTTGATGCATAAAGTTAAAAGATTAAAACTGATAAAAGAAGTTAAAAAAAAGAGACTTTTCCATTTGATTACATTTTGTATGATGGATTATGTAGAAAAAGTAGAATTGGGCTGAAAGATCTATCGCTTTATCACCTCTTCAGGTTGTAAATCGTGTTTTTAAAAAGTAACTAAGTAACTAAGTAATTAATTACTTTTGAAAATAAGTAATCAGTAAAGTAACGGGATTACTTTTTTGGGGAAGTAATCAGTAATTAGTTACTGATTACTTTTTTCAATTAACTTGACCAACACTGGTCACCACCCATCTTGAGGAGTTTGCCCCCTCACATATACTAATGTGCCACAAACAGGACTTTAATATCACCAACCATTCCCATGTTATTACGGTGTATCCATATAAATGGCCCACCCTGTACTTCCTTGGGCTGAGTGCTCTGATCGCTTTGTTCTTCTGAAGTCAAGACCATCTCCTTGGTCTTGGCTGTGTTCAGATGCAGGTTGTTGTTGTCACACCATTGTTTCGGATGCTGAACCTCGTCTCTGTAGGCTGATTCATTGTTGTTGTCGTCAATCACTCCTATGATGGTGGTGTCGCCTGCAAATTTTATAATGGTGTTACTGGTGTGAATTGAAGAACAGTCATGGGTGAAGAGTATATTAAGGGATGGAGGATACACCCCTGTGGGACACCTACGTTCAGAATGAGGGTGGAGGAGGTGTGCTCTCCCATCCTGATGTTCTGGGGTCTATCGCTCCGGAAGTCCAATATCCAGGTGCACAGTGAGCTACTGAGTCCTAAGTAGCTTACTTTATTAATCAGTTTGTGGGGTTGAACTATATTGAAGGCAGAGCTGAAGTCAAAAAACAGCATTCTCACATAAATGTTACTACTGTCCAGATGTGTGAGGGTTGTGTGAAGAGCTGTTATCATGGCGTCCTCTGTCGACCTGTTTGCCTTGTTTGCAAATTAGTATGGATCGAGGTTTGCAGGGATGACAGCTTTGATGTACAACATGATGAGTTTCTCAAAACATTTAGCAATTACGGATGTTAAAGCAACTGGACGGTAGTCATTCAAGCAGCTCTTCTTGGGCACTGGAACGATGGTAGTTGACTTAAAGCAGGATGGTACCACAGACTAACAGTGAGAGGTTCAAGATGGTGGTGAAAACCTCTGCTGGTTGGTCTGCACATGCTTTAAGCACTCTTTCTGCCACACTGTCTGGACCAGCTGCCTTCCTCGCGTTGACTCTGCGCAGTGCGGCTCTGAGCTGATGCTGCTCCAGCTGGATGGGGGCCTTGTCCCTCTCTGAAACAGCAGGATAGGTGATGGTGTCCCTGTTTTGTTGGTCAAAGCGGGTGAAGAACTGGTTTAGGGTGTCAGGTAAGGTGATGTCCATGGAGTTTGTTTGTATGTGACTGTCTTTGTAGCCAGTAAGTGTCTTGATCCCCTGCCACATGTTTTTGAAGTTGTTTGTGTTAAAGTGCATTGTTTGTATTTGCGCTTGGCTTCTGTTATGCGCTTTAAGCAGAGATTGGCGTGCCTCTTTGTAGACTTGTTGGTCTACTGATTTGAAGGCACTGTCCCATGCTCTTAGTAGAGCTCGCACCTCGCTGTTGAGCCATGGCTTCTGGTTCAGGAACACTTTACCAGTCTTTGTTGTTGTTACACTCTCCTGTCCGGTCTGAATGTAGTGGGGCCCGCTAGCTCAGTTGCAGTGTCTGGGGTAAAAGAGTCCAGCCAAGTCTCTGCTGTGATCATAGCACAGTAATCCAAACAACGTGAGGCAGTCCGCAGTTGTAGCTCATCCGTCTTGTTGTTTAGTGACCGTGAGTTGATGAGGAAGAGACTCGGAATAGCAGGTCTGTGTGGGTTAGCACTTAGCTTAGCTCTTAGCCCCGCTCTCTTCCCCATCTTCTGTTTCCTATGCCTCCATTGCCTGTGCCACTTCAGCGGTTGTATGGTGAAGTTGGAGTCCGTATTCCTTCAGATATCAGGGGGGATTGAGTCCCAGTCATTGTCGTAGAAAGTGTGCAGGTTTGTGTGGTCTAGAACCATGAGCTGTTCAGTTTTACTGTACTACACATGTGCTCTTGCTAATCAGAGGAGACGTGAAATAAAAATACTCAAAATAAAAAAGAAAGCTGCTAAATTGTGCAGCCCGCGGACCACTGCGACAGCTCACGTCACCATCTTGCGGTAGTTAACTTTTCTAGTTTTCTACCACTTGGCTTGCAGTTAGTTTTGCAAGCAAGTTACCATCTTCCATCCAAACACAGAAAACCATGTCACCATAGCCATGAAGTTTTTGGTGCAGCAGCCTCTTAGCTATCACTTTCGCCCTGGGACAGCGAGCAACCTCCATAAACTAGTCGCTAACCAGTCGGGGAACGCAGATTTTCCCCTTACGACCTGTAGTTCTATCACGTTCAGTGACAACTCTTGAGCAATGTGTACACGATGTCTCACAAGAAACTTGTACAAACATTCATTGCACCATACTTGGTTGTTGATGGTTGTATTAATACTACTTAGTATGAAACTTTAAATAGACACCACACACCAACAGAGGATGCCCATGGAAATAACATTTGCTTGGGGTCCCTAATGTAATGTAATGTCTATGACATCTTCAAATTACGTAAAAACATCAGAAGGGGGCCCTATCGCAATAACGTTACAAAATGGCCATGAATACATTTTATTTTTGTTGTCGTATGTATCATATTCAACACGTATAACTAAGGCTTCCGCTTTAAGTAAACAGTTGCAAATAACTGGTTCAAACAGAGCAATTATGTCAAAGTTATCTTATGTTATTAATAATAAGGTATTCACAATGTTCTTTTTCAATCTTTGCTATGACAGTACGATGGTTTAATGTTAGTATTGCATGAAGTGAAGTAGATATAGAAATCAGTAAAGGCCATTGCCACTATTCTGCCTCAACCACATCCAAATTGTAATGATTAGCTTGAAGAAAAACAGCTTCATCTAATGAAGCTCATCTGCCCTAACTGGAATATGTCCATCAGTGGAAAGTATGATCAACATTAGCAAAAAGGATAATTTAATTTAGGTAATCTAACCCTAAATTGTGTTTTTTCTATTCAATGTTAGGTAATGCTAGCTTGTCTCTTAACGTAAGCCTTTCATCCAATAGAAAAACCCTGACTTCTGCGTTTAATATTAAGCAAGTTCACGCAAATATCCAGGGTTTGTCCATTTTTAAACCGCTTTAACAGCCAGTGCTGCAAGTAGCTATTGCCAAATAATTGTATTCTAAATCACACTATGTTATTGCCAACAGAATCTTTGACGCAGAATGCTAATTAGCTATCGAGTATTTCCCTACAGTAGAGAACGGCGATAATCCTCTGGTGTTCTGTAACACCTGCTCGATGTTTCAAATTCTATAACCCTAAATAAAAAATGTTAGGCCAGGACCTGATCACATCGATGATAAAAACAAAACAAAACAAAAAACAACAACATTGTGAATATATTAAAACATCAGGCAGAGTTAGGTTGAAAGTTATCTCAAAATACAATGTTAGTATGATGAACTTTCAGCTTATTTTCAACTTTAGTTATTGTTTAGTTATAGTTAAGTTGAAAATTCGAGATACCGAACTCCAAATTTTGAGTCAAGTAGAAAATTTGACATACAGATATCAGAAAAAATAAAATTTAATTCATAGGTTGCAGTTCAAACTAAAAATATGCATCAAATTTAACAGTCTTGAATACTCTTGAAGAGATTCAAAGTTGTTTCTTTCGTGTCCTCTTTTGTCTGTGTTTGCTCAAACATTTTTGCAAATGTAGAGTAGAAGCAGTAGCAGTATTAGAAATGAAAGCAATGACAGTATTCCTAAATAGTAGCATTGGTAATAATGTAAGGTAGTAGTAAAGTTGGATAAGTGTAGTACTAATAGTAGTACTCAATTACTTTGCAGAGATCTTTAAAAGGGTGCAATGTCCTATTTAAGCCTGCAGGGGGAGACAAAGACAGCCGTTTGAAATGGTCTGTTATTACGATGCAGGGTTCTTTAAACATAAACACACATGAATAAAGAGTTTCAATGGTTTTTCTCCCTTTGGATTAAAATGGCAACACAACGCTTTGCACAAATTTAGAATTTGAGGGTTTTATTTTATTTGAGGGTTTTATTTTTATTTTATTTATTTAGGGTTTCTGTTAGAATAGGTTTACATGCTTTAACCCATAACAGATTTTATAACAGATTTTATCTTTTCTCATGCTTCACATTTTTCCCTTCTAAATTACTGTGTTTTAACTTAAACATTTTACAGTGTTTTTATTAAATGTTTCATATCTCAAATCTAATACATAATCTGTTTGCTCATTAGCAAAAACAACCTGGGCAAGGTATATTAAAAAACAGAAGATTTGGTTCAAAGGGGGGAGAAACAACACATAACATTTTGAAGAATCTAATTCCCAGATCATGTTCTTTAAATTTGTGAGATAGGTTACTGGGTTTGACAACGTCTACCAGGACTGTCTGTAGGTAGGATAATACCAAAACTATCAATGTGAATCTGTAATTTTATATCTCTTTCTGAACATTTTGTTCCCTTTTTCATGAATTTCAGAAAAGAGGATAGAGAAGAGTTCAAAGAACAACAAACCACCACTGAATGTGTCAGAATGCAAAAAGAGGACAAATACTGAAAAAGGACCCAGAATGTAAACAGATGCACACCTCTGTGAGATAGTCTGCCTTACGAAATAAAGTGACTCGAGAGGACTGTTGTTCTGATTCTGTGCAATTCAATAGAATAGAATTGACAATGTAGTTATTGCCTGTGTAGGTTCTCAGTTATCCAGGTCATGGTAATCCAAAGAGCTTGAAAAGAATACTGACTGGACCTCTTTGAGTTTCTTGAAGATGTTTCACCTCAGAGATGAAACGTGAAACAAAGAAGTCCAGTTGCTTTTCTTTCCAAGCTTCTCAGTACGCAGCATCAAGCTTTCTTGATTGAAGAGAGTTAAAGTTGTTTCCTTCATCCCAGCAGTGACGTCTGTCTGCAGGCAAAAAAAACATGCACTTGTCCATAAAACTGCTGAAAACAGAAAGACTGAGCTGAGCTTTGAAACCAAACAAGAATAATCAAGGTAATTCATTTGACAGTTTGCCGACTCTACAGTAAAGCTGACCCACCTTGCTTTACTTCTTCATTGTTTGCCTTCTTCAGATGAACAGACCCTGCAGCAGAGACGCACACATTAGAAACTCCAGGCAACAGAAAACAAAGAGACGCGCACTGATATGTTCTTACAGAGCCTTGTAGAAAGCCTTCTGGGCCATCATGTGCTCTCTGAAGATATTGATGGCTTTAAATGCATCCATATGATCCTGATTCTCCTTTATCACCTTTTTGTACCTGTGTCACAGAGAGAGAAAGAGGGAGTAAAAAAAGGCTGTTTGTTGTCATCACAAGAAGAAAAGCAAAACACAAAAGCTCAAAAGTTGATAAGCAGAGATGGTACACTAAGAAAAAGGAAAACTGGAACATTTAGGATCTCACTGTGTTTCCTCTCTGCATCATTGTTCACCCTTCTAAAGGACGAGGGATATAATCAGCTCTGTTTGTCTGTCTAGTGTCCACAGTTTTCAAGACATCATGTCCAAATTTTGTGTGATGGTAGCAGAGGTGGGCAGTGACACATAATCTGATTACTTTTTTCAAGCAACGAGTAAAGTAAGGGATTACTATTGCAAAAACGTAATTAGATTACTGTTAATTTCTTGTAAGAACTCTGCATTATTGCGTTACTGAACCGTGATTTTGTTTGTGAGAGTGTCTTAGTGCAGGAGAGAGTATGAGCGTGCAGTGTTTAAAGCGTGGAAGTACTGACATTACTTTGAGTTTGATTCCATAAAAAGTGACAAAAACGTTAGCATCCGCTGTTCACTCTGCGTAGGAAGAAAACTTCTTTTTACAGAGAAAAATTAAACTTCAAATCTGAGCAAGCACTGCCACGGGCATGTGAAATTCACACAGATCCTCCCACTGACATGACCTCTGTGGCACCGGGCAAACCTCCACCTCCTGCTAAACATGTGACAGTAGATTTAAGAGTGACAGAATTTAGTGCCGCTAAATCTTTGACTTTATTTTTTGCTGTGTTTTACTCTCATCTGTTTGAAAGAATGAGTGTAAACATAAAAGTTATTTTATTTTATTTGCTGGAATATGCAGAGAATTGGTTTAAATGTTAAAGATTTTCTTCCAGTCGGAGAATGTTGCATATAACTTAATATTTATGCAATGTGCATAAAGTTAAAAGATTAAAACAAGTTTTAAAAGGAGACTTTTTCATTTCATTACCTTTTATATGACGGATTATGCAAAAAAAATAGAACTGAGCTTAAGGATCTATTGCTTTATTACCTATTCAGGTTGTGTATCATGTTTTAAAAAAGTAAGTAAGTAACAAATTCCCTTTGAAAATAAGTAATCAATAAAGTAACAGGATTACTTTCTTGGAGAAGTAATAAGCACTCAGGAACTAATTACTTTTTTTTAAAGTAACTGGACCAACACTGGATGGCAGACACCAATAACAGCTCGAGGCATTTTAACTTCAATTTAAATCAGTTCAAAATCAATCAAGGTCACACCAAATATGAAAATTAGTAAAAGCTTTATATGACCTGCTTCACAACCATGTACTTGTCACGGCGAGTAGAGTGAGTCGTGTGGAAATATTAAAGGAGAATCAAGTCGCAGGCACTCGTGAAGGTGAGGTGGTTTATTGAACACAAAATGCAAATGGAGAAACAGCAAACGGGACTGAAGACTATTTAAACTGAGGACTACTAAACTACTGAACACAAACCAGGACCTGAACACGAAGGAGGATGAGCAGCGGTAAATGACGACGGACAGCAGGGAGAACACACAGATGAAGCATGGTGGATACACAGACGGACCAGCAACTACTACAACAGAAGACACGACTTAAATACACAAAGGCTGAGTCCCAATTCAGGGTCTGCACGCTTGAAGGACGCGCACTATGCATACTACGTACGGTGCGTACTATAAGTACGAGAAGTGCGGAAGTGAGAGGCCTGTGAAATGGGACGGTCTAGCCTTTGTCGCGCTGTTCAGGTTGCCTAGCAACCATGATACTAATCGCGAGAAACGTTACATACAGCTTTGTTTGACAGAAATGAAGGAGAAAAATGTTTTGTTGGTCATTCATTGTTGTCATGACATCACTTTAGTTGAGTATCTGAGGCAGAGACCACAGGACTCTAAAACATGATTGTTGGGCTTCATTTCTGTGCTGAACAGTCATTTAAGATTAGTTAGTAAATAACAATTAGTTAATGTTGTTCATGAGACTAAAATCATCTCACTGTGGTAATGTGAATATAATATGGCCAATATTATAGTATATACATATATATATATACACATATACATACTGAAGGAGGTCAGACATGTGTATATACATATGTATATATACACATATATATACATACATATATATGTCTGACCTCCTTCAGACTGTCTTTGCTCCACTCCTGGTAGAAGCTAGAAGCTGTTAGTCATGGACCTGGAAATCAGTAGCTCTTCAAGCAGTTCTTGAGCCAGGAAGCAACGTAGACAGGGCCGGGCCGACAGAGCCACTAACCAATAAACCGGCTCCTCCAAAACCACAGAGTGGTACAGTTGGAGAGGACAATGGAGCCACTGTGGGGGAGGTGAAGCCAGGAGGCTCTGAAGGACAGGACAGAGTGAATCACAATTAATTTAATTCATTTTGCATGATCTGTTGTTTCAGTGGTGTGTTTTTCTTTTGACTGCTGCAGGAAAATGGTTTCACCTGGTTTGTGCTGCTGTAGCGTTTAAGTGTGTCCAGCAGCAGTGGCCTAATGTCGTCAGTCTCCTCTCGATTACGAATCAGGACCTGCAAGAAAAGTCAAAGAAGGAGCTGAAGTCTGAAAGTCTATGAAAAGAGCTGGTCTGGAAAAGGTTGTAAGAACATTCACAGCCGCTGATTCTGGGATAAACATGGTGACCTCATACCTCCAGAGTGCTTCTCACTCGGGTCAAATACAGCGCCTCCTGCTGCATGAAGCTGGAGTAGCACTGCTCTGTCACAGCTCTCTGAGGAAGGAGTACGAGTGGAGCTCCTCTGCTAGTGCATCGCTTTTGCTCCAAAGGACATCAAACAAATCCACGCCAGGGGCAATATCTGAGTGAGCAGGCGGGACACTAGTGAACGTACTTCTAAAGCTGCAGTTCCTCTAATGGCCACTAGGGCCATGAACACACAGGTGTGTAGTAGCGGTTTTTCATACGGGCGGCACGGGCGGTTGCCCGGGGCGGCATCACGGGCATCGGGGGGGGGGGGGGGGGGGGGGGGGGGAATTGCTCGTTCTCATGCTGCCCCGACATCAGCCAGCGCATATTAGGAATGGTACAGGCACTGATCGGTTTTCTATCGCCCTTTTGCTGGGAGTAACGGCGCCCTCCGTTTGCGAGGTGCGCCTGCTGCTTGCGGCACGCCGGCACACGGAGGAGAGGGCGGGGCGGCGGGGGATTCACTGGTGGCTGGAGCAGCATCTAATAACCAACTCGCAAAATAAAACAAAACAACAAACACGAAAACACCAGACATTATGATACAGACTTATAATTTGCACCGATGTTTTATCGAAATTCTATACGCGAAAAGTGAGCGCGAGAGCCCTCGGTGCGCCTGCTCGCTGCCTAAGTCAAAGTCAATTTTATTGTCATCTCCGCTACATACAGTCCAGTATATAGAGAGACGAGACGACGAGGCTCCAGTTACAGCAGTGCAAGTAAACAAACAATATATATAAGAAGAGTAAGAAAATAAATATACACTTTAGGACTAGAGGTAAAGGGATCAATAACAATTTAAAATTTATATTTTATATTTTGATGATTTAATGTCTCAAACACAACCCGTGGAAAGGGGTTCATAATGTTGTAAATCCAAGCCCATTATGTAATCATGATTTGAATCCTGGGTTGTGTGAAATCCCAGAACCCTAGACAAAGTGAATCTGTGAACTAAGGTGTAGGTCTGTTAGGTTATGTTGTGGCGATCCTCAAGTTGGTGGATTTGTGTTCATACTGGAGTCCAAAATTAAAACCAATGGAAGATGGACAAGAAAAGTTCAAAGCCATCAGGTGCTCAGTTTAGAAAAAAGGAGAAACGAGCAAGGAACATGTTGGCTGAAGCAAAGAACTCAGGTGTGGGAGGAGCAGAGATGGGCAGTAACACGTTACTGTAATCCGATTACTTTTTTCAAGTAACGGGTAAAGTACGGGATTACTATTGCAAAAACGGTAATTAGAGTACCGTTACTTTACCGTAGGAACGCTGCGTTACTGCGTTACTAAAACCGTGATTTTTTTTGCGAGAATGTAAGCCAGTGCGACGTTCGTGACAACAGCTGTGTGCAGATCAACAATGGATCATATATCGAGTGCGGGAGAGAGTATGAGCGTGCAGCGTTTAAAGCGTGGAAGTACTGACCTTACTTTGAGTTTGATTCCATAAAAAGTGACAAAAACATTAGCGTCCATTAGCATTGTGCGTGGGAAGAAAACTTTTTACAGCGAAAAAAAAACCCCTAAACAAGCTCCGAGTGCGCAACGACGTAATGGGAAACTCACAGAGAAACACACTGACCGCGGCACACCTGCACCAGGATAAACCTCCGCCTACCCTACTCCTGCTTTACAGGTGAAAATAGAGCAAAAGGACCGCTGAGTCTTTGACTTTATTTATTTTCTGCTGTGTTTTACTTGCATCTATTTGAAAGACTGAGTGTAAACACAAAAAAAAACATTTTATGTGCTGGAATATGCGGAAAATAGGTTTAAATATTAAACAAATTTCTTCCAGTCAGAGAATGTTGCATATAATTAAATTTTTGCTTGATGCATAAAGTTAAAAGATTAAAATTAATAAAACAAGTTTTAAAGAGTCTTTTCCATTTGATTACATTTTATATGATGGATTATGTAGAAAAAGTAGAATTGGGCTGAAAGATCTATCGCTTTATCACCTATTCAGGTTGTAAATCGTGTTTTTAAAAAGTAACTAAGTAATTAATTACTTTTGAAAATAAGTAATCAGTAAAGTAACGGGATTACTTTTTTGGGGAAGTAATCAGTAATTAGTTACTGATTACTTTTTTCAAGTAACTTGACCAACACTGGGGAGGAGCTCTGAGATGTATTAGAAAAAGACTTTTAGACACAAGTAGACTTCTTCCAAAGTGTGGCTGGCTTCTCTCGTAGAGATAAAGCGAGGAGTTTAGCTGTTCAGCCATCTGGAAGGGGGCTCAGAGAAGAGCTTCTACTCCTCCACATAGAAAGGACCCAGTAAAGGTGGTTCAGGCATCTGGCAGGAATGCGTCGCTGGCACCTCCCGGGTGGGGTGTGAGGCCCTGGGGCAGACCAGGACATGCTGGCCAGATTAAGGCTATGCCCACGCTAGATTTGAAAACAGCATTTTGTGTCCACACCAGCGCTTTCAGTCGTTTTCACATAGTTGTGCGTCCACATTGAAATGGCCGAAAACACTTACATTCCAGCAGTGTTGGGAAGGTTACTTTTAAAATGTATTCCATTACAGAATACAGAATACATGCCCCAAAATGTATTCTGTAACGTATTCCGTTACGTTACTCAATGACAGTAACGTATTCTGAATACTTTGGATTACTTAATATATTATCATGCTTTTTACTACTATTGCTGTGTGATTTATTACTATTACTGAAGGCGACTCCGAACTGTAGTAAAGGGACCTCTGACTAATACGGCGGGGTCCCTGTCGGCTCGTAGCCGAAAAATAGCTTTACTTTGTTGTGTGGGTCAACTTTTCTTGCGAGAGACAGAGAGAGGCGTTGAAAGACTGCTCCAACGGAACTTATTGTTTTCGGAGGAAAACACGAACACGGTGTACAGTCGAGTCTTAACCCAGATAGCAAGGAAACACTGAAACAATGTTGAGTCAATATCAGGCTGTGTCATTGAATCAACGTTGAAGTGTGACGTTGACCTGACGTCACTCTTGCACCCTTTTTTAACGTTGAAACGTCAGGTTTTGATGTTGAATCAATGTTGAAACCTGACGTTGATTCAACGTTATATTTTCTAATACTGCTGACATTGAAACAATGTCAGATTCTGATATTGAAACACTGTTGAGCTATGGTGTTGATTTTCCACCTCTTTCGCACAGTTGCTTTTTATTAAAACAACAGTTAAATCATGACTGGAAATCTACCTTTCTTTATAGGTATTTTAACCAATACTAAACTACTGCATGTTTCCATCAATACTTCAACCACCTAAACACATAATTGTACTTATTCCTTAAATTGGACACCCTTTATAAAAAAAAACCTAAATGTCTCACAATGTATAATGTCAATATTAATATCCTAAAATAAGAAAGCATTGCATGTGATGTAACAGAGAAAAAAAATAAACAAAAAAAGGTCAATAGGCATGTTTCGTTTGCTAAATACTTTATTAAAAGACAGTTTCCTATTTACGTTTATATGATTCACAGAAGTTTGTAATTTTTTTGCATGATGTGCGTCCTGCACCACCCAAACGATCTGGGGCGTATCGGAGCCATTTCTGCACTGCTTGTGCAAAGACTAACTCGGACATAGAGTTTGCCCCTAACTGCTGCGTCAGGCTCCAATCAAGGCAAAGCGTCTCACCTATAGACACATTTTAAGAGATGGAATTAGCGTGTCTCATGTCTTAAATGTGTATGCAAGTGCTTGTGTGTTTAACCAACAGGCCGTTGTTATGTATTTAAATCACATCTGACAGCTATTACACTTTATAGTTACAAAGTGTACATAACCTTTATATACTTACCATTGCCTTATTTGCCTCTTGTGATTGAAGAGCTGGCTCTGCATTGTTTAGCTCCTCAATGTTGTGCAAGGGCAAATCCAGAGGCAGTACCCCAGCATCTACCGATTCATTGCAGCCGGTATTGCGGATGGCTCTGACCTCCTCACGGAGTTCGTTAACAGCTCTCGTCAGGTCTGACAGAAAAAGATAATTTTTTTTAAGTATTTAAGAATACAGACAACTTGTCAAACGTTTCCTTGTGTCACACACAGATATGTACAAAGACACTAGACAGTATTTTATTACCTGGTATTTTCACTCGAGGGGCCTGGGGAAACCATTTTTTTGTGGGCTGCTCATCCTCTGAGTCACTATATGTGTACAGGGGATTTGGTCTAAAGAAAAAAAGTTGAAAACAGTCATAAGTAATTACAAATGTGCTTTTGGAATATTTTTTCCTAAAGTTACAGTTTGATTTATAACAACACACACAGGAAACGGAGATGTGCAAGAAGGTACAGTATACAAGGAATTTTTGAATTGCACAAGTGTACACGGCTTTGCATTTATAAAAAGTTTACAAGCTTCCACTTTTTGGACTATATTATGTGGTGATATTGCAGTATGCAAGCACCACAGATATGTATAAAAGACAAGATCATAAATTCTTAGCAATCAAAGATATGTTTGTGAAATAAAAAAAGTTTTACTTGTGCTTTCTTTTATGACTGGTCTGAGTTTCAGCTTCGGACTGAAGGTCAGACGTATCACAGTGTTCACTTAGATATTTCTGAAGACTGCGTTCTGCTTCGTGAAATGTGTCTGGAAGTACAAACACAATGTATGGCCAGACATAAATTAGGACACGAAAAACTTGTTATTGTTACATTTATACAACACCAATCCAGATGATACCCACCATGGCTTATTAGAAGTCGGACTGGTGCATAGGTGAGCCATGTTGCACCAGGATGAACTCTCCTCTTTACTGCGTCGTGGATCCTCAATGTGTCTCACGGAGGATATGGAGGCCATGACAATTTCTCCCCATTTATCCATGATCTAGGGACTATTTCTGTACCACCAGTGCTACCAGTGCTAAACTGCACAATGCACCAGTCTTTCATTTTTATCTTTTTTTTTAATTTGGAGTCCTTTTTTGCCCTGTCTAGGATAAACAGGAAACAGATAATTACAATATATTTCATAGTCACTACAAAACTTGATCTATTGATTGAACTAAATAATAAATAATAGCTTAAAATGTATATAGGCAACAATTAAAAGCAAACCCGTATATGTAAGCATTTAAACACTGAAGATAATAAAATTAACAGTATTTTGTCTAAGTCTGCCATTGTAGGAATTCATGGCACCGAGACAAAAACTTGGCGCACAGTGTGGCGTCAAAATAGGCGCACACCTTTGACGCTGCGTTTTCTCCGTCTTCCTCGTCCACACGTAAATGCTAAACGCAGTTTACGTGCGGACAAAAGGTGCAAACGCAAGTTAGGTGAGCGTGCAGCGTAAAGTTAGGTGAGCGTGCAGCGTAAAGTTTGAATTGAGTGCGAATCGAAGCGGGTGCTCTCCAATCATTAAAAGTAACAAAGTCATTGAACACATTTATACAGTTACCTTTACGTTTATCAATCATATATCACAGATTTACAATTTTTTGTAGTACTATGCTAAAAAGCAACTACAGAGCGTTAAAGCTAGCTTTATAAGGGAATATAACGGAAAAGTATGAAACGAAAATGTTTTCTTTGTTGATAGACTTTGTTTGCAGTGCAATTTATTTGTTGCCGGATTGTAAGATGAAAGTAGACACAATTTCGGGCTCCCACATTTTATCCGAAACTTTACATTAACAAGTTTGTTTTTTTTTTTTTTACTGTTATTCAAATGCAACCGTGGAAATAACGAATAGAACAAAAGTCATTCATTCTTACCTTATACTAATCGTGGTGCAGGCCAGTCCAGTGCATGAACTGATGCCTTCTCCGGTCAATTCCGCTGAGAGTAAATCTAATGTCCCGCTCTACTGTACAAGACAATGGTTACCTGGAGGGATGTACCAATGTGATAGGGGTGCTGCGGAATAGTCCAAGTGGTAGCAGCTTTAATTTCCCGCTCAACCATAAATCGATGGTTTTTCAACGTGATTGTTGTCACCTTGTCAACTATAAATAGATCAACAATCAACGATGACAGAACAACAGTGAATCAATGTTATTTCAATGTCAGTGTCAGGTTTCATCAGTATTTCAATGTTGTTTCAACATTGGTTTTGTGTTGACATTTCAATCCTGACGATTCTGATGGTTCAGATGGAAAATCAACATCTGTTCAATGTCTCCTTGCTATCTGGGAATAGCTTACTTATAACTGGGCTCGTCAAGCTCTCTTCTTGGCTGCAGTGGTTATTATTATATTTACATGCTTCCAGCTCCCGTTTTTCCTCGATGACAACTCGTACCTTTCCACTCCCCTTTTTCTCCCTCCTCGCGCTCACAGACCCATAACGTGTATGGCAGTCCATTCTCCCTGCAGCACGAACTACACTGCCCATGATGCTACATTCTTTAGAGCTATGATTGTAGCGTTCTGCCTGTTAGCTTAGCACAACAACAACAACAACAACAACAACAACAACAACAACAACAACAACAACAACAACAACAACAACAACAACAACAACAACAACAACAACGAAAAGGCGCTCTCTCACCCAGGAAGCACACAGTCGCAGAGAGAGAGAGCGTCGCCCTGTAACCATGGCAACCGTAACGCTGCCGCCTGGAACAACAGATCGTAGCTGTCAAACAAAACCCAAACAGTCCTGACCCGCGACAAAATGAAACAGGAAAGTACCGCAGTGTAATCCATTTATTTCAACAAAGTAACTGTATTCTGAATACCACCTTTTTAAACGGTAACTGTAACGGAATACAGTTACTCATATTTTGTATTTTAAATACGTAACGGCGGTACATGTATTCCGTTACTCCCTAACACTGCATTCCAGTCCTGCGCATGCATGAAACGCAAGACGATTCGACCTGCCTCATTGCTGTCAGCTGTTGATTTACTTTCCGGCTCTTTGAAACGTCGCGGCAAAATGTCGAGGAAAAGCACCGAGTTTTTTAAATGGACTAATAATGAGGTGGAGTTGTTGCTGCGAGTAACACGAAAGTAAAAAGTTGCAAAAGCGAGTGAGAGTGCTGTATAATGCCCTCTGCTATCTTAGTTTAATTGGTCACATGACTGCATCACATGACTAAAATGTGTCATAATTTTAGAAAGTCTCTGTTTCCGCTGTCCACACATCAAATGTATGCGTTTTCGAGAGTGTTTTGAAAATCCTGGGAAAACGCAGGATTTTCTGAAGGCTGATCTGAAGGCAGTTTGGACCACAGTCACTAACAACACCAGTGGTAACACACTACACTGTAATGTATTAAAACACTGCTGCTAAAGAAGGCACATGTTCAGGCCCGCCTCGAGTTTGTCAGCGAACGTCTAAATGATTCAGAGAAGGCGTGGGAGAAAGTGCCGAGGTCAGACCAAACTAAAATCAAGCTCTGTGGCTTCAACTCAACTCCCCATTTGTGATTATGATTCAAATAACAGCATCCTCACAGTAAAGCATGGAGGTGGAAACATGCTTGCATAAATCATCTAGTTGGCGTTTTTCAGTTTTTTATGCTTGAAAGATTCACAGAAAGTGTTGAGTGTCTTAACAAACAAATAAAACAAATGCTGTGAAAATGGTCCTTTAGATGGAAGGAAGCAGAGCTAAGCACAAAGCACACAATGGAGGGCAAGTGATAAGTGATAAACAGAGTGGAGGCAGACTTGACAGGATTGGGAACTAAATTGAGAAAGTAACTCAGACCTACAAACATAATGAGAAATAATAATAAACTGAACAATGTAGAACCAACCGAACCCACACTCCGTGACACATGATGAGTGTACCTAACCACACTTTTTAAGCAAGCCAGGAAAAATGGAACTCCCTGACAACATCTGTGCCGCCACCGAGAAGATGTAGATTCACAAAAGGGCTCTTGCCACATCTGAAGGGAATTACTAAACCACCATAAAGGTGAAAAAGAAAACAGTAAATTCTGAAGTACAATGTAATCACAAAAAGGTGTACAATTAAGTTTTAAATTCCAACACATGTTGTCCAATCAGTGTTGAGTTTCAGCTTCAGGTCACGGAAATAATGTTGTTTCAATTTTTAAAAAAAGACAACATTCATGTAATGAAATTAAAAACACGAGTTCAGCCACTACCATAGGTCACTTATCTAAAATAAGAAATATTATATAAAGTATTTAAAACTATACATTTTCAGAAGTTCACTGAAGGAGTTCCAGCAGGAACGCATAAGATCAACTCGAGGTTCAGAATCTTCCCCAAGAATATTTTAGCATTCAGACTGGAGCAGCCAGGGATCGAGTGCTTGTCCTGCTACTGATTAACCACTGATTAAATGTAAAGTGATGTATAAACACATAGGCTATCTGACATGACCAGTTGGGGATGACTGGATTTTACATGAGGCATTCACTTATAAAATATATAAATGTGAAAGTGTGTAATTAACACACGTTAATAGAAGAGGTATTACAGTTGTAGTCAGACATTTGCATACATTTGTCATGGAAATGAATGTCATGGTAATTTGGTGCTTTCTTTGAACTTTATTTTTCAGGGTCATATGCTTGTACAGCGTACATCTTTAATGACTTTTAAACCAAAAGAAATTCATTTTCAGAGTTCTCTTTCTGGTCCCTGATGAATGATAACCAACAATATCACTACATGTAAACATAGATGGGTTTTTGATGACCTGGACCAGTTTCTTTCTTTGTAACCTGAGAGCAAAACTCTTAAATCTCTCACCCACTCAGACTACATTGTCCCTCTGTTCAGCACTTTGGTTGACACTTGATATCTTTTAAACGTGCTGTACAAATAAAGCTGACTTGACTTGATTGTTGTGCCTTTGCTAATGTGGCCAGCATGTTTATCAGCAAATGACAAAAACCACAGACTCCAAACCTTTCTGTTCAGCAACTGTGAACAAGTTTAAACAAAGTATTTAAAACTATTTAAGCATTAAAAACTTAACCTTAAGAAGATCCAACAATAAAATACTTCAGTCTCAGAGGAGGACATATCTGAGCTGCATAACATAACTTTGCAGGGGTGTAAAGTGGGGTCCTGCTAACAGTGTGTTAAAATTTGACTTACATCCACCAAGGTCCTTAAGGCTAACTTAATACTTTATTGGCGAAAAGTTGACAAAAAGCCTTAGAATTTAGAAACTATGACTCTTCCAGGTGTGGTGTCTGAAGAGGTGCCAGACGTACAGACACTCTTCATTTAAGTATGAATGCAGATATTGTGTTTAAAAAAATAACCTAGTGAAGGCTGATGAATTGGAGCAACTTATTTACTTACAGACTGTGAAATCGAGTCAAAGTATGAAAGTGAAAAGTAGCTCAATGAAGGAAAATTCTACCATTGATTTTTATGTAAAGGTAACCAGGCCTTTTTATTAGGATTCATCTCTTTCACAAACAGGAAAATATTCTTCTTGGTTGATTTTAATAGGAGAAGTGCAATAGCTGCTGATGTATGGGTGAAATACATTTATATCTGTACATAAAGACCTCATTACTTACCTACCTTGGCTCAGATAGATTTTCCTATAGCAAACCTCACCCTCTCCTTTATGTACGACCTTACTGACAATGCCCTGAACCTTTTAAGCCCTGAAGCTTAAAAAATACAAAAAGCCAACATTTGAGTGACACTCAAGATACAGAATGTTGTAGCTGTTGAAATGTTCCTGTTGTTGGAATGTGGACCTGCTGCTGGAAGTTTTACCAGTGAGTAACTGGAGCTCTCTAAATGCATGGACTTTTCAGTGTCACTCTGAGACAGGATATTTCAAATTTTAGAGATTTTGCACAAATGGAAGAAAGCAGTCTTACACATTTGTTTAATATGTGCATTGAAGGACATGTCTTGGTCAAAAATGACTCCAAGGTTCCTCACAGTGTTACTGGAGGCCAAGGTAATGCCATCCAGGGTAAGAATCTGCTTAGATACCATATTTCTAAGCTTTTCAGGGCCGAGTACAATAACCTCAGTTTTATCTGAATTAAGAAGCTAAAGTTAGCGGCCATCCAGGTCTTTATGTCTTTAAGACATTCCTGCAGTTTAACTAATTGGTGTGTGTCATCTGTGACATGGGGTTAGATGAGTAATTTGTTTGATAATTTTATTAAATTCATGAAATTTTATTCAGTTAATTAATTTATAAAGCAGCAAACTATTTCTCCAGGCTAAATGATGACATACTAAATTTCTGATATGCCATGTCCTCTCCAGCTTATGAGTTATCTGCTGTAATGGAATTTTCTGTTCATAAAGTCTGCAGCACGGTGTGGTCAAGCTTTTTAATTACTGCAGGCAGAAATTGAAACAGACATCAAACGTCACAGTTATAAAGTGAGGAGAGCACTCCCCTTGGGATGTCTCAGCTCCTCTTTTATACCCTCAAGCACAACTCACTGTACCCTCTCAGTTACAATACGTGCTTTCCCAGCAACAGCCCGCGGCCTCCCTGGGAATTTTCATACAGTCAGCAGATAACATAGTTAAGCAGGCTACACCAGTTCATATTGACCCATACGTCCTTCACCTAAGAAATAAAAAGGCTATGTAAAATTCTAACCACCTAAATCTTATTGTGAAAAAAAACTAGAATTTTGCCATCACAATGCTTTAGGGTACGTGTTTGAAAATTATACCACGGAGTCAGGTACTTCTGATCTGAGACCTTAGTTTTCACAGGAGCTACAGTATCCAGAGTCGTACGTAGTGAGGAGGTGAAATTATTAACAAGATAATCGACCTCTGTTGGGGTAGCGTTCAGATAGCTGCTCTGCTCTGTGTTGGTACAGGGCATTGAAGATGATAGCAGTGGGTGGATTATATTCTTAAACTTAGTTACAGCAGTTACAGAAAGACATCTACTTTGATAAAGTCTACTCTTCACCGCTGTGTAATCAATTATTGTAAATGTTGTAAATGTAAATGTTATCAGGAAATGATCAGACAGCAGAGGGTTTTCAGGAAACACTGTTAAATGTTCAGTTTCTATGCCATATGTTAAAACAAGATCTAGAGTGTGATTAAAGTGGTGATGTGGCTCGGCTGCAGGGGATGGGTAGAGCAGCGGGTTCAGGTTGTGGTGCCGGGGAAGGCTGGTTTTCATAGCATCGTCTAATCATGCCTTCCCATTTCAGTATCAGCCAGGCTGGAGAGGAGAGAGAGAGCTGCTGGAGCAGAGAGCCATGTGCAGAGCGTGGACCATTGTGCTCTGCAAAGTGCTGAAGTGCAGAGTTAACCATGAAAAACAAAACAGAACACTGTGAATAAAACAAAAGGAAAACGCGAGAGTCGGAGATTCGTTGGGTCCTTTGGGTCTACAGGTGATTAGAAAAAAGAGGTAGAAAGTATGTTTTGTGACTATTTGACTGCAGGCCTCATTTGCAGACTCCACGAGACACGGAGGCGGGAAGAATCAGCCTCAGGTGAAACAAAACAAAATGTGCAATCACAATGTGAATCTTTGAAAAAGGCCCCCTTCAAAGTAAAATATGAAATTTTAAAAACCAAAATAACAGAGACCCAGTCAAGACAATGACACGTTTCAGAAGCATCCAGAAACTTTTCTCCTCACCATGGAGTTTTCAAAATAAAAGACTTCATGCAGGCTGAATGTGTCACGGCCCAGTGGATCAGCAGGGGCAGGACTCATTGCGGGTTCAAGCCCTCGGCCCACGCACCTGTGAAGAGTAAACACCTGAGCCTCATTTGCACTGTCAGCATTTAACCTGAGGGATGGCAGGTATTCATGCAGGATCATGGTGTGACTCGCGTCAGTGTAGCTTGGCTCTCAAAGTATATAGCACTTGTTCCTTCTGTGCCTTTGTTAGCGTGTACGTTCTGCATATAGATTCCCTGAACCCGTCCCTGTGTTCCCTGAGAGGATTCCTTGTTGTGAGTGATTGGAGAGTGGCTGGCAGCAAGCAGTGAGTGATCGAAGAAGAGCAAGTGTTTTCCCCTTGTCCTCCCCACCTTGGATCCACTGGAGCCCATATTCCTGTCACCATTGTATACAGCAGTGTTTCCTGCTATTAAATCCAGTTCTTTGTATTCTTCAGGGCAAAGAAAGACTCAAGGCTCAAAGTGGTCAAACTCAAAAAATGATCTTTAATTTTACATATCCCGGAATATGGAGGCTTAGCACACCCAGCAACGCCAGCTGAAGTCTGAAGCAAAAACAGCAAGCTTGGTCATTTATATTCCTCCTCTAGACGTCACACACACTTTAAGTTTTGATCAAACACTCTGCTTAGTCTCACTTTCTGGCTGCAGCTCCTATTTTCTCTGCAAAAGCATGCAGTTTCCTGTCAGTACTTTTTGGCACACACTGTGTTGGCCTCTCTTATACATAAAACAATATAATCAGCAAATAAGCACTAAGAATATATATTAAATACATGACAGTTCAGCCCCTTTTTGTCTTTTTTAAAAGACGACATAAACCCTGATTTATCCCATTAAGTTTTACTTTCATGTGGCAATAATAGCTAAAATATAACAAACATCAAGCTCTTAGACAGCACCTCACGTTTGCGCCGGGCTGTGAATTATTGCCCCCTTTTTAAGTAAAATCCCACTTCTAAACCCACTGTTATCATCACAAGCTCCAGAGTGCTGCGTGAGTCCTCAGCGAACCGTGACAGAATGCTTATGAAACACTCCCGGTGTGATCTGAAGCTGAAGAGATGGAAGGAAACAAATGTCAAAGACACACCTTTTTTTTTGCAAACTTACACTTAACTTAGAAGGCATTGGAATGAAAAATAAAACAACTAGAAAAAAGTAGAGACAATAATAGAGAAATATCAAGACAACATTTTACTCTGTCCGTGAAAATGAAAACTCAGTGAACTCCGGCATTGATGTCCAGTTTAGATATTTCTTCCCTTGCGCGTCCTGTTGAACCAACTTTACTTCTGTTTTAATGTTGACGTAAACATTTTAACCTCTTTGTGAAGGTTTTTGGGTTGAATCGTCTTTTAGAAATAAATTTCTTCCTTCTTCTGATGTTAAATCTGACCTTAAAATTCTAATTTGAGTTTAATGACTCGTGAATTAATGCTGATGTTATTCTTATAATATATATGCTCTTGTGATAGTGGATAGTGACTACTGAATAATGTCTCAAAGTGAAGAGTAACATCACTGATGTTTAAGCAGAAGAAAGACAACAAAATAAGAACAATGAGAACAGAGGGACGAGGAGGAAGAGGTCAGTGGAGAAGTCTGCAAGATCCTGGAGGGAGGCGGCCACAGCTGGTGTACATCCTGGTAGTGTGTGGTTGGGGTGATGGGAGGTCTTAATCCCATAGAAAACCTGATACTAGAAGAGAAATCTTGAAACAGAGCAATAAGAGTAATAATGATCAAATTCTTTGACGTTAAAGTGCAGAGAGACTTTATTGTAAGTGTTCCCTTTTGATGTATCCATAAAAAGGGATCCACCATAAAGTTGTTGCCAAACATACGGCCTGGGGTCCAGAACTGTCTCATCAAAGGGTCCAATCCAGCCTGTGGGATGGCTGTGGAGTATTGCCGAGTGGGAGGGCTTAAATTCAGAATTTCTTTGGTTATATTTTGACCATAAGGATGGATCACATCAGGAGAGCCTGAACTGTTCATTTCTGTCTGAATTGCCGTCAGCCTTACAGCCTTCCTTCAACCAACAACATTCTCCCATGACCTTGAACTCTGCACCAAAGTAAGCACAACATAAATCATTAAGTCATTTTAAATTAGCTGATTATTCTTTTTTCAGAACGTGGAAAAACTGAGACATATTTTTCATAAAGTATTTCAGACTATTTGTTACTTTCATACATATCAACATTGTAATAATTGATGATACGGTGTAGTAGTAAAATAGTAGTAATAGTTGCGGTCTGGCATATGGGCTGAGTGGGAAATTATATATGCGGGCAGTTTGTATTCTTTCTGCACCATTTCATGGTGGATGGTGAAAATGAATTTAAATAAATGCTTTTTTAATGTTTTGAATAAATACAAATTAAAATGACGTGTTTTTGAGTATATAGTGTATATATATAGTGTTGTCATAAGTATTGTCACGTTAATACATTAATCCTTAAAACAGACGGTATTTGAACCTTTGCACATGGCACAGTGACATGAATCTGTTTAGATTTGTTGTTCACACAAAAGACAATCTTGTTTTCTTATTTATATCTAGAAGGTTTATACACAGCACGCTGTGCACCTGCAGGGTCCACCTAATGCAGATAAATCAGCTTTAAATCAACCACAGACCCCTCTGAGGTAATCATCTAAGATATATTTATTTTTGTGAGGAGTACTTTTGTGTTTAATATTTGTTTATTTTTGAAAGTTACTGTTGCTGTACACAGCGTCACATATGCACTGTTTTTCCATTTGAACGTCACAGATTGTTAATCCAGCAGCTCTACATGCTCTGGATCTACATCCCTCCCCCCTCTTCCTCCACATCCTGGAGCCCCGGATTACTCTTTCATCCTCAGAGTTTCCAGGAGCACTTTATTCCCCCAGCTGTGGGCTGAAGTATTTTAAATGGTTTTCCCACAACAGCTGAACTGACAGGACAAGAAGATCTGTGCAAGCTGAAGAAGAAGCAGGAGCTCGCTGTTGTTTTAAAGGCATCCTGAAACTTAGTGCTCTGACAAGGTAAGGATAAAACTCACTACTGCTCCAGTCATCCATTCACATGTGAACTCCTTCCTAGGAGGATGTACAAACAGACAAGGCTGCTTAAAAATTGGAAAAAAATGTATCAAAGGAGAGAAAAAGAAAAAAAAGCAAGAAATAAACCTTATGTGCTTCTGTAAGGATTTATTGAGTTCTATTGGTTTAAATAAAAAGTATAACTGATGTAATTTTCTCATAGCCTGATATATTCAGACTCTACATTCATATTTTTCTTTGGGAATTTTGTCATCCATCCATCCTCTTCCACTTATCCTTTTCAGGATCGTGGGGCAGCTGCAGCCCAGCTGTTAGGGTGAGAGGCAGGGTGCACACTGGACAGGTTGACAGTCTGTTGCAGGGCTACAGCTAAAATGATATATTAGCTATATTTGTTCATATTCATTTTTTTTATGAATATTTTGATGAACAGCCTTTTAAGATTTTTGCGTCACTTGCTTTGGGACTTTTCCTCTCATGTTGGTGTGTTTCATGCTTTACATGTTTTTGCACATCATTATTGTTTTTTTTTTTGCATTAATTTGAATAAGTTTGGGACTCTAAGTAGTCAGCACCTCTTTACAGTCACGTTTCGTTTCTTAACAGAGTGGTGTGTCTATTTTTGTTGACTTTGCATGTCTTTGTCCTCTTTTTTGCATCTTATTTGTGTCATTTCATGTTTACATTTGTGGTGGTTGGTTTGCTTCTGTTTGGCTGTTTTGTTTTTTAGGTTTTTGTTGTAGTTGTTTCGTGCCTCACCGTATTTTTTCTTCTGTGTTTTTCATGTGAAGTCATGTCATGTTGTGTGTTTCTGAAGTGTTTCAATACCTTTGATCTCTGCAGTTTTTTCTTTGTTTGCCTCTTTTGCGTCTAATTTGGTTTATTTGCTTCTCTTTTGCCATGTTCAGTAATTTTATAGCTCATCATGCAGTTCATGTGTAATAATAGGTTGATTGGTTCATACGCATTATACTTGTCGTTTTACTTTATCTCTTTATTGTCTTTTGTGATATTTGCACTGCATTTGAGCTCTGTATGGTGGTTTTATGTTGCATTTTCCCAACTTTATTTTGCAGTATCCAGTCTCAGTTTCTGATAAGCAAAATCTTGTTTGCATCATCTCTCAGTCCATCAAGTGAATTGGTTGAGCTACATAAACTTTGTATTTACCTTTAGCGATGCTGTCCACCCTACACTGTTTGGGTGTGTGTGCGGTCTTATTCGTACTGGCCCCGCCCACCACATCGTTCTCCGGTGGTGCAAGCCACGCCTCTTGTCAGGAAATGATTCCCGGCCACATCCGTGCTCACTCTCAGGACTCGCAGCACAGACAGGTCACCATACGCACGTCTGCCTCTTCCTACCTCCCTGGACAGTTTATAACAGGTACTATCAGCGTAATGTGCGACGCTTAACAAACCAACTAAAAACCAACAAACCTGCTGTGATAGTTACTCAAATGTAGTTATTTTAATGTGGTATGTGAGCTGAATGACATTAAAACACCTTCATGATCTGTTTATGTTGGCTACCTTTTGTTTTTTTGACTGTTCAGTAATGGTGCGGAGCTCTCGGGACTTCATGGGTTTCCTGCTCCAGGCACGCCGTGCAGAGGGTACCTTCAGCAAATTTGGAGGAAGCTATGGGGTCACGCCATGGCCCAAAACCAGAGCTGGAAGTGGTGTCAGGAAGTCCAGGAGACAGGGCCCGTTGCTGGTGGGCGGCTCCTGGATCCTCACACCTCCTGGCACCCACACTCTGTGCTGCCTCTCGGAGGGTGACACTGTCACACACTCGGACAAACAGCTGAAGAGAAACCTCTCGTTTGTATGGAGGGCTCCTGATTCACCAGTGGGAGACATACGGTTCTAGTAAGCCTACAAATAATAACAGATTCGTTTTCACAGAATTTCAAGTTTTGTACAAGAAAACACAAACCTGAGTATCCTCTGTTTTCCAGCATCACGGTGGTACAGTCCTACTTTGTTTACTGGGCAGGTATTGAGTCTGGACTGGTGCGTGACGCGGGTCGTAGGCTTTGGAATGGGAGTAACACTACTGGAGTGAATGGAGTGAGTGCAATTTCCACACTACTGCAAGACAAAGTTACAGCCCTGCCAAGTAAGCTGATTTAGTTATTATGTGATGGTAAATTTGGGACAAAATGCAAGCTAGGTGCTTTGAAATAGAACAATTGTCGCCTCTCTATTCACTCTCTTCTCTCACCTTGTTGTCTTGCAGCTCTCAGAGCCTTTAAAGCATCAAAGAAAGAAACAAATGCGACAAATAGACCAGGTACTAGTCTACAACTTATTACAAGAGCAAGAAGTGGACCTTACAACTACAAATCTATGAAAACAACAACAGAAACAACTCATCCAGCCTTGGACAGGAGCAGGTCTGTGACTCTGGCATTGTTTGAAGTCAGTAAAAAGAAGAATATGACCTTAGAAAATCATCAAACTGGTTCTCAAACACCTTTAAGATCATATTCAGGTGTGACTGAAGAGGCACAAATTGACCCCGTTCCTCAACCGAAGGACCCCAAGAGCTCAAGTCCTTTGACAGCATCTTTCTTCTCTGCTGAGGCTACAGGGATGAAAACTACCACCATTTCTTCATTAAACAACACAGTGCAAGCCTCAAGTAGTCCTCTTCCCCTCCTTGTTCCTGTCATCCCGCTGAAGGAAGAGGAACTTCCAAAATTACATTTACCAGATCCAAAAGCACCTAACAAACCTGAAATAGAAGATGTCACCAGAAATCACTCAACTAATCACAGTTTTCATAAGATAAAGCTCCCAAAACCCACAACCCAGAATCCAAAAGCAGCAATCCAGGAAGAAGAAGGTTCAGCAAAGTTCAAGACCCAGAGTGGTTCAGTCCAGCCTCACAGAACTAGTGTAACTGAGTCCCAAACCAATGCAGTTAAATCAGAAATAGGTATCGGGTCTCAAAATCCTCACTCCCAAACTTCTTCACCCAAGCCTATTAGTCATTTCGAAACTTCCATACTTCCATCCATACTTCTTCTACGGTCCCAAACTGGTAGGAGTAATATTTATCCATTTCTCCCAGCATCTCCATCCAAATTCCTTTCTCGCTCTCAAACCTCTTCTCCACACTCCATTCCACCATCCAGATCTCCCATCATTAAGTCCTTTCTCACAATATTGTCCCTTACCCACTCTGAAAACAGCCCTTTAGAACCCAAAAGTAGCCCAAAGCAAACCAGTACACCTTTCTCTAAGCTTCAGACTACAGCTACTGTCCTGAGTAGCTCTCCTCACAGTGAGTATATCAGAACATTTCTCCAAGACATGCCAGAAACTACTACAACTAAAAGTCAGGGTAAAACTAGCATTCCTTGGACAGATTACTCCCAGTCTGAGATATCACCTGACGTCTCAAACAACTCTCCTCGACCACAGAAACAGAAACAAACTCCATCCTCAGAGTCTCTCTTTAACCCACTGCTCTTTACACTGAGGACTGACCAAACTCCCATACTGGAAAAGAGTCAAGTGGATCTTAGGTCTGACGCAAAGATCAGAACTACGCGCCCAGTCTTTGCTCTGCCCTCAGCCACTCCTTCCCTTTCTGCTTCATCTTTCTCCTTCTCCAATACTTTGCTCCCTACTGCAACAGTTAACGATAGGTCTACCAATTCTCCTCATTCTTCTGGAGGTTTATTCCTTGTAACTATGCGTGCATCCATTAGGTCTACATTTGTCATCCCTTCTTCCTTTACGAGAAACCAACCGACAACATCATCAGCTCGTTTTGCTCTCCCCTCCCCTTCTCCAATCTCCAACCCCCCTTATTTGTCATCTTCTCAACCTACCCCCACTTCCCCACAGCCATCCTCCTTTGCCTCGTCTACTATACCCTATTTATACACTTCTAACCATCCATCATCAGATCTCTTGTTTACTCCAGCTCCCTTGCCTACCTTTACCTCTTCCCAGTGCATCACAAATTCAACAAATTCTTCCATTTCTTTTGTTTCTTCTACCACTTCATCTAGCTCGACCTCAGCAACTTCTTCCTCCTATCAAGGTACATCTTTTTATATCCCATCTGTAACCTCCCCGCCTGCTGCCCAGGCTACCTCCCTTCACTCAGGACCCTCTCCAGCTCCCCGTCGCTCTCTGCACAACCTCTCCATGCCCTCACCTTCCCAGAAACATACTGAAGGTCACACTGCATCATCTGATCCTGATCCAAGTATACACCCACCAACACCAAGAACAGACATTCATCCAAACCCCAAACCCCACCCTAACATCGAGGAAAATCTTGGCCACGAGTTGAAACCAAAGCTTCCAAATAGTGATGCTAAACATCCCTCCAGTCCTCCTGCAACTCCAGACAAGGAAGGGAAATATCCAGACATACGCAGACACAGTGCCTGGGAGCTGGGCATGCTGCTGGGCAGCTCAGCTGGTTTGGGTATGGTACTGGTGGTTGGAATAAGGTACTTGTATCGCCAGGCTTGTGGAAAACGGACAGCGGTGACCCTGAACGATCGGGAGAGAGAGTATGGGAGAGGAGAGATAGGACTGATCCACGTCCAGGAGTGTGGAGATTTGGTTAGAGTCCGAAAAATCAGAGAGAACAGCTTAGTACTTCTGGCAGAGTATGATGTACTGTCACCACCTGGAGAGAGAAATGCCGGCTGCCAACAAAGATGCTAGATACCAAAACCTTTCAAGGACAAGAAAATAATCTTGATTAACTCCTCGAATGTTCGGATTGATTTTTTTCCCTACAACAAACGTCACATTGGGGAGACAGATCAGGCTAGGTAGTAAAAGGAAAAACAGTGAAATGTGTAACACAAAAGGGTCATTAAGGAGAAAAAGAACGCACAGATATCATCACACCATAACACAATAAAACACAGACAAGCAACAGGGGGACATATTCCAGCTGGATCTGGGACCGCTGCAATCTTCGATCGTGCCTCCAGCTGATCCCTGTCCACATCGGATGCGAGCCAGTCCGTTCTGAAATTTTCTTCCTCCTTCCAGATTTTCAGTAACTATTGTTTGAAATTCATTAGCTCAAAAACCAGCAGAACTTTCACTTGTGACAGCACAGCAATGCAGATGAATGCAAACACTGTCGTCTACTGCAGTGCAGGCTCCACAGGGGTGACTACGAAAGGATAAAACTGTGGTCAGTCAGTCTGTTGCTGAAAGAGATATTCTGACACCTTTTTCCGCTTCTTCATTAGTTTTTTTTTTTTTTTGCCTGTCCCATTTGGTTCTTTAGCCATCAGAATTGTTGTCTGAAGACCAACAAGGATACCCAATGGATTTACTTTGCCAAATGGATCATCGTGGCATTGCCGTATTGGTCCATTTGATCGACCTTTGTTTTTATTGTTTATTATATTTTATTTTCAGATGTTACAGATGGGACAGACATGAGTGAGGGATAGGAAAGGGAGAAAGAAAGAGGAAGGAAAAGAAAAACAGAAGGGGAGAGGGACAGTGAGAAAGGGGGGGAGAAAAAAAATCTCCTGGATCACCTGTTGAGAGAGAAAGAATAGAAAACAAGCAAAAAAAACAAAGCAACATACTAAACACATCACCATCGCATTAATCTAGCTAAGTGTAAACAGCAGTAAATACTAAATATTCAATGTTGTTGTGCAGCACGCAGGACAGACAGCGCACAATGTGCTTTGAAGTAGCAGCCAAGAAAGGTGTAATTTAAGTCTACAAACACCTTCATTAGTTTTAAACAAGCAGCGTCTCCAGAGGACCTTTCAGGTCCCGTTGAGCCGCGGTCCCTGACAAAATGGGGCTTGGCAGGCTGTCACGAAATTCGCTGTAAATGTTCACAATCATCCACAGATTATTTAAGCCAGCAGAGCACATTAATAGACTCCATAGACAAAAGCACACACTGGTGCACTTTCCAAGAAGAATCAGCAAGAGCAGAAGAAAATATTCCTGGCTAAATCTTTCTGTCTCCAACATAAGTAGAAGAATAAAGCTACAATCTGAGTACGTTAACAGAGAAGAATAGGTATGTTTTCTGCATGCATGTCTAAATATACCACAGTGTATAGACAATGACAGGAGGGCTGTAAGTCCAGCTCTGATTAGGTTTTATAGGCTGATTTTAACAAGCAGAGGTTTTTGCATCTGTGGAGAAAGAGACTACACTGCTGATCACTAACATCCATATTAAATTGTTAAGTCATGTGATTGCACTCAAAAATAAAAAGTATATTTTCAGTATCATACACTTTTCATTTCTTTATTCAGCTCCTGGAGTTTGAGGCTAAATGCTGGTTTTTAAATTAGGTTTGATTGAAGGTTAAAAACAGCACAAAGCGACTGCGGTCTGCTGGAAGTGCTTTTATTGGTTTATTTTACGACTGCTCCTTCCAAATGATGTGACAGAAGAGCCATCTGTCCAGAAAAAGATGGGTCAGTGAAATTAATGAGCTGCCAATACAGCTCATTAATTCTAGAGTTCTAGAGTATTTGGTCAGAGAACAAATACAAGGATTTATTCTAAAGTGCTTCTGGCCTCAGAGGACGAAGCACTCATTAGGGCTGTTAAGACTTTGTTAAAGAAGTAAGAGAAACACATTCCAGGTACTTCTAACAGCTAGTAGGGTGTGTAGAAATACTCTCTGCTCAAAATGTGGTACTGTGTTACAAAGAGAAAGCCTTTTTGTGTTTAATTCCCAAAACTTCTTTAATAAAACAAACAAAAATCAGACACATACATATCCCACTCATTGTTTTCTCCCCACAATAAATTACAATGACAAAACAACCACACTGCAAATAGACTGAACAGAGACTAACTGTAAGCTGGACGACATAAGAAATGACATTTGTGCTGTAAAGGCTTCAGAATTGAAGTGAATGTGGTGACATTCTCCGTCAGAGACGCCAAAATGTTCATACAGTATTTTCAACACTATGTTAACATCTTTTTGAAAGGGCAACAATCATGTGAAAGGAGACTGGAGGCTTTACAGTCTTAGGTGGATACAAAAGCTAATTTCTGCTACTGGAAAAAGAAAAAAAAAGCCATCCACAGTTCAAAGTTTTGACTTTCTAACTTCAACTTTCAAACATCTGAGCTAATACTTTGAAATGTCAACTTTGCAAGCTGTTTTTTTTTTGTTTTTATTTGTGTAATTAAGGTTTCATAGGTGGAGAAGACCAAAGCAAGAGATAAAAGAACTTGGCGTCACATGGCGGACATGAGCTCCACTCCAACTGAATATTGGTGTCTGCTGTTAAATCAAGCAACACTTTGCTTAGAAATTTTAATGACACTGACTTGGATTGTGTCACTTTTGTGAAAACAACTTTACAAGTTGCTTGTACTGTTCTCAAGTGGTTTAAAAATAGGTATTGCAGGTTTTTGGTCCATCACTTCAATTCACTTTAATAATATAAGACAGAAACACCATGCTGTAATTCATTGTAGGATATGTCCCATTAATGTTGTTATTGCGACTGCACAGGCTATGTTTGCATCCTTGGTGATAATGTGAGCCAGAAGTAACAGGAGTCTCCTGGATATAGAAATAAGTTCAAAGGATGGACAATGTGTGGTTTCTTCTTTTTCCAGTGTAAGGTTAGGTACACATGACGACTACAGACTAAAAAAAATACTGTAATGTGGGACTGAAGCTGAATACAATCTGCTCACTTCTGGATTTGACTGGTTGAGCAGCATGGTGGTGAAAACCAACGGGCATCTGTAGTGACGTACCAACAAAGCAGAGTAGGATCAAAACCTCATGATGCTGCTATCTGTAATTCAGTGTTAGAAAGGATAGTGACGGTAATTTTAACATGCTAGCACTACTTTAAGCTACAACAGATACAGAGTTAGCTGAGCACAGAGCTACTGTAAGGCCCTCCAGTGTGTCCTCTGAGGCTTGATGGAGTTGTGCTATTACGTAGCGTGAAAGCCCTTAAAGAAAAATGGAAGTCAGAGTTGTCATAATTTACCAGAAGGATGTAAGGCTAAGTCGTTAGAGCAAAGAACAAAATAGAAAAATACTACCAAAGTTCCCCTGAGCAAATTCCCACCCTTTCTCCTCACTGGTGTGCATTTCGGTTTGGTCCACAGAACGAGATGGACTAGAACAACGTTTTAGTGAATATCATGTGCTGCTGTTCTAATGAGATAACTCATTCGCTGTCATACCTCTGAATAAGGTGAAGCAGCTCCAGACCTCATGTCACAAAATTTTGTTATGCAAATCTAGATTCTAGAGGTCTGAAATCTATTATTGTATTTTAAAGTTGCAGCTCTGGAGCCCAGCAGCCTAGAGTGTGGAGGGACTCTAGACCTGGACTCTAAGACTCTAGAGTTCTAGATTTTTCCTCCCAAAAAACATTTACGTGTTTACTGTAGACTTTGGTTGGTGTGATATACAGACATAATCAGCTATATTATTTCCTTAGATAATACCATATTCTACAGCTATGTTCAGAGGTTTATTTAGATCTTTATTCTAGAGCTTGAGTGATGCAGGATTTCTGATTCTGATATTTGGTGGTTTAAAACTCTGATATTCTGCTTTCACTTTCTTTAACATTTCTTATATCTGGTGATTTATTTACTTGTTCACGTCCTGCCTGCTCCGATTGTTTGTGGAGCGCGTGTCAACAGGAACGTTGCAGAGTGCCCCCCAGGAAAAAATCTGCAATGTCAAGACATTGTAAGAAAATTGTCCCCCCATCTCTTTACTTTTTTAATTTTGCAATATTAAATGCCAATAACAACAGACTGGCAGGTATCTCATACCAAACAATAATATCAGCTTTACCCATTCCTGCTTTTTTTGTGCTTTGTTACTATTTAACAGGATCCTTACTGAGAGCCCAAAGCTCTCCTTATTGGTCCGAGACATAAATGCCCTTATGGGTGACAGATTTGGTTAGAATCTGAGGGAAGCAGGCCAGGAATTAAACCGAGACAGCCATATAGAAACAAGTGAACCAAGTCATTTACAAAAAAATTTGACCTGTAAACTTGGACTCACTACTCCAGTATTAATGTACCAACATCCTCCACTCAACTAAACGCCACCAAAAAACTACTTGTAAGACAGACGGCATTTTAGAAAGTGTCAAAAATCCAATTGGCTGTTACAATACAGTATATTAAGTATCAGATAATCCAGATCGTCCATGTAACAAACACTGACGCAGGCAGCGACCGCTAGTGGGAAGGTAGAAAAATGTTGAAAACGGCAGAAAAGAGAAAAGACTGGTCCAAATAACTTCATCCTTCTGGCTCCAAAATCCATATAAAAATAGAACTCGCACTTAGTTTAATATAAAACAATATATGTGCTGGAAAGAGGAGTCCTTCCTCATCATAGAAAGAAAAGAACTGAGGCACGCGGTTCCTCTCATTCTTTCCGCTAGGCTGAGGTCTTCGTTGATTGGTAGCAATAAGGCACGTGTGACCACTGCAATCCTCCACCATAGTTCCCTTTTGTATGAGACACCAGTAACTTCACAAAAGCCAACATTTCATGTCAGATGGGCTGCAGCGCTGACAGCTTCACCGCCTGAACAGAGACAAGAGCCATGAGAAAGAAAAGATTGAGAAGAAAAACATTAGACAAAAGACGAGTCATTTAACAGGACAAAGAAAACTCTGGAATTATTTAATGACCGACAACATGAAGCCAATTACTCATTTTCCCCACCCTAGCAGCACACTTATAACAGGCAGCTGAAGCTTGTACAAACACAACGTTGAACCGTGCGTCATTAACTTTGAGAGAAACCCAGCTTCATAAACATTGTGAAGTGAAGCAAAAAGGTCCATGTCCCACCAACAACACAACATCCGTTTGACACCAGAGGGCGCTGTTGCACCCAGAGCGCAGAATTAAAGAGAATGTGCAAAAGAATTATTCATCTGATAGTGGCACACCAAAGTGTTCAATATTAAATAACTAAATATGTGGATAAAACAGACAACATAACATGGGATAATGTGAATATAATGGCGTTTAATAGAGCTCATTCTTATGGAAGTAGCATGATGACAAACAAAATGCAAGCTATGCATATAAAATTTTGTAAAAACTAAAAAACCCAAACATTTAATTATTAAATAAATTAAATGAATAGAATTCAAAACTGTAAAAACAATGAAAACAATAACTAAAAATAAACAAAAAAAGCCCACATTTTTTTGATCTAATGACACTTTGATGCTTTATTTTCTTTTTGTTTCTAATGAATTGAATAAAACATGTTTAAAAACCGGGTCGGGGATGAGTTCCTGCCCCAAGTGGAGGAGTTCAAGTATCTCGGGGTCTTGTTCGCGAGTGATGGGAGAAGGGAGCCGGAGATCGACAGACGATTGGGGCTGCAGCTGCAGTAATGCGGACGCTGCACCGGTCCGTCGTGGTGAAGAGGGAGCTGAGTGTAAAAGCGAAGCTCTCAATTTACCGGTCGATCTACGTCCCTACCCTCACCTATGGCCACGAGCTGTGGGTAGTGACCGAAAGAACGAGATCGCGGATACAAGCGGCAGAAATGAGCTTCCTCCGAAGGGTGGCTGGCCTCTCCCTTAGAGATAGGGTGAGAAGTTCGGCCATCCGGGAGGGGCTCAGAGTAGAGCAGCTGCTGCTCCACATCGAAAGGAGCCAACTGAGGTGGTTCGGGCATCTGACAAGGATGCCCCCTGGGCGCCTCCTGGGTGAGGTGTTCCAGGCATGTCCCACCGGGAGGAGGCCCCAGGGCAGACCCAGGACATGCTGGAGAGATTATATCTCTCGGCTGGCCTGGGAATGCCTTGGTATTCCCCCGGATAAGCTGGAGGAGGTGGCTGGGGAGAGGGAGGTCTGGGCCTCTTTGCTTAGGCTGCTGCCCCCGCGACCCGGCCCCGGACAAAGCGGATGAAGATGGATGGATGGATGGATGGATGTTTAAAAACATAATTTGTATTTGAATTTGATTTTTAATGACACAGATCGTGATCTTTTTTTTCCTCTTGTTTGTTCTGTAGTGACTCATATTCAACAGAGACTACATAATTATTTAGATGCAGTATATTGTTAACTTTAATGGGACTTACACAGCTGACTTTTTTTAAATGCCCAAACGAACAATAAACAAAGTAAAAAGACAAAATTTCAAGCTGAAAAAGTTAAAATTGTACAAAATGTATGAAAGGAAAATTGTTTGTCAGTGTGTCAGTAAAGGGCTTTCATAAATCAGAGTATTACTAAGAAAACAACATACCACATTCATGGTTCAGTCACACTTGAATATTATTATTATAATTCATTTTTCTTTCATGTATTCAATATTGAACACTTTGGGCTTCCATATTGTAAATAAAAAGAAAACCCAGGGAAGCCACAGTAGAGATTTTTTTGAAATTATATACAAAAATAACTGAATTTGCTCTTCCGTCCGTTCTTACTCACTCGGGTCAGACAGAAGTGTTGGCATGCAGCCTTATCGCAACAACAGACTAGACTGTAGGGGGACAAGGTGTAGAGGTTAGTGTTGGCATGGAGCCGCCACGCCGAGGAGCAGGAGAGTTTGATTTAACATCGTCCTCAAAGTGCACGTGTGTGTGTGTGTGTGTACCTTCTGCCGGCTGGTCATCCAGCTGCGGATGGTCGGCACGAGGACGGAGCCGAGCAGGATCTGAGCCGGATGGTAGATCAGGAGAGGGACTGAGATCAGAGACAGGTGCTCATAGCCCTCAAACACGATCTTTAACATGGGGATACCTGTGATTAAATAAATAAGGAAGACCTCATGGACTTAAAGCTAACCCAGCATTTAAAATTAGACTTCAGAATGAGATGCAGCGTAGACGAGATGACTTTGTTCACTTCATGCCAGCTCCGACCTGCAGCAGAGCTCACGACCGAGCTCAGAGCTTCACAGGCCTCAGAAGCTCTTTCTAACTTCTCCTCTCTTTACTTTCTAACTTAAAACTCCACAGAGCTCTCAGGAGACACCCGACACTTTATACAAGTTTTTGCGCGCATGCAGGAGCTCTCTTCAAACACAACTTTGATGTGAAGTTTCTCTCTAACACAAAATCTGAGCGTCTAATCTGGATGTGCACCCACCCAGGGTTAGAGACTTGTGTGTGGAGCAGAACATGATGGCGACGGTGTCCGCGGGGCTGAACCTGGAGCCTGGCCTGCAGAGACAAACAGGAAGTTAAAACGTGCCATCTGTCACCCTCCAGACGGTTTGCAGGTGGTGACCTTTACACCCAGAGCAAAAAGTTGGAGCAGTTCTTATTGTTTTAGGGAGCCAATACATGGAATGATAAGAATATGATGAATAAATGAAATGTATAAAAATAAAATGTGTGAATACCAAACTGTGAAAAAAAAGAAATGAAATCTTAAAATTTAAGATTTGATCAAAGTTGTCGTTTTTCTGTTTTTAATTTTCACATTAAGGGTTTAATACTGATTCTTCTGCAAGTAACTTGATGACAAAAACTACAAGAAATAAATGCTGAAAGCCACTTAATGCTACTAAAAAATGTAATTAAAAAAATATATATTTAGAAAAACATTTCATCACATTTCTGGGCAGAGCTATGTAAAAATAATCAATATAATGAATATTAAAAGAAAAGAAAAGGACAGGTTGAGAAGGAGGAAGCTTACCTGGTGGAAAAGGCAAATGTGAGCAGCATGAAGCTGATCTGGATGGAGAAAACTGCAGAGCAAGAAAAAAAAAGAGGCAAATTTAACTTCTCATTTCATATTAAGCTAAAATCAACATTTAGATGGACTTTTAGCAGTTTTTCTTTTTAAAATATTGTTTTAGATCTTATAATAATAAGAACAATAAAAAACAGTCCATTCATTACTAACAGTCTGTGGAGTGACCTCTGTGGTGGAAATCTTCAGTAACTCCTTCAGTAACGGTTGATTTGATTAGTTTAGTATTGAGTTCTTCGATTAGCCCTTTTTTGGATTGATTCACCAGTATCTGTTCTTCTACACTGCAGCTGCTTTGCAGCGGTTGTAGTTTGTACTAAGCATCTGTAAAAGACGTTGTGTGAGTTTGTTCATTTATGATTTATCATGGATTTTTATTCTAAATTAATAAAAATGTATGGATACTGAGATGTATTAGTTCTACACATTGTCTCTGAAAGTTTTCATTTTTAGACCAGCTAGCCTGAGGGGTAAAATAAAACACCACACTGTTTGTGAGGGAATAGTTGTACACGTTAATAGTCTATATATACTGTTTCTATGCTTCTATGCTATGTTTCTATGTGTTCAGTCAAAACACTGTTTATTTTATCTCAATGTATTGTGTTCCTATATTCAGCGATTACTGTTTTCTTTCCTTTTAAGTTAGCTTGGCTAGTTACCAAGGTAAACTTTAGGATTAAATCCAGTTAATGCTGATTTGGACGAGAGCTGTAGAGATTTTATGGTCATTTGGCGCCCTCTAGTGGCTGATACAAACTAGAGCAGTCAACTGGGAAACATTGACTACTGTTCTGTTTATTCTTTTCTGATATTTTTATTTGTAGATCACACTTAGTCGGATTGTAAATAAAGGGAATCTCAAGGCTTTTTTAAATCCTTTACCAGATGCTTGCAGTGGCTGTAATTACTTAAACATTCAAAGAAATCAGGTTCTGATGATTATACTCAGTCCTGGCCCCGGGGTCGAGCAACATGAGCTAACATCATTTTAGAAACTGAACCTGCTTATCGCTAACCTCAATAAACAACACAGAGATAAAACCACTGAACGTGCCTTCCAGGTCTGGAAGGTGGGCTTCCTGAAATCTGCATTATTTTTACTGACTAGTAGAAGGAAACACTGGCAAACCTGGCAAACTGCTAAATTAACCAACACAATCATTAGGAGTTTTTTGTTTTCTTTTTTGCCACTGATTTTACTGAGAGCCAGAAACTTCAAGAAACCAATTACAACCAATCAGGAAGTGCACGTTTCCCTAGCAACCAGAGGTTAAATCATGTCCAACATGGCAAACAACTCTTGAACAATCTCTTGAGATCAGTTGGGTCAGCTTAACCTATGTTTATGGGAAAACGGTCTTAGCAGACAGTTTCCTTTATGGGAAACATAAAAGAACAACTTTACGGCCTCATGGCTGCGGGCCATAAAGAAAAGGAAGATTAGTCAGGACTTCAGTCATAAGTCCTGTGGTCAGCTGTTTAAGGATCTGATCAGGATCTCTTCTGGATGCCTCACTTCAGAAAGTGGACGTCAGGGTACACACCCAGAACTCTCTGTAGGGGTTATACATCTCATGTGGCTTAATTACACCATGGGATGCCTAATGGCTAATGGAAGTGAAGGATTTCATTGGGTGGTGGCCGGTATGCTGGAGCATTTGAAAAAATGTCATCTGAACAGATAGAGGTAGTTTTTGGGTGTGAAAAGTGAAGCCAGTGTAGAAGTGTCTTCAACCTGCATTATTTTTAATGACCAGCAGGGGAAGATCGCTGATTCAGCAAAAACTGGCAAACTGCTAGCTTAACCAACACAATCTTTGTTTTTTTTGGTGCAGCACATTCTCTGCCACTGATTTTAACGAGAGCCAGAAACGTCCAGAAACCAGTGCCAACCAATCAGGAAGTGTACGCTTCTCTAGCAACCAGGGGTTAAATCGTGTTCAACATAGCAAACAACTCTTGAACAATCTATTGAGATCAGCTGGGTCAGCTTGGTGGGAAAACAGCCCTTATCTGCCTTGATCTATGTGCTTAGCAGTTTCCTTGACAACTTTATGAGCTCATGGCTACGGGCCATAAAGAAAAGGAAGATTCAGGACTTCAGTCATAAATTCGGTAGTCGGCAGTTTAAGGACAGGATGATACTGTGGTTGCAAACAGGCTTCCAGTGTTATAGAAGTCTGTGGGATAACAGCTCTGACCTCGGTAACACTTTCCAGATGAGCTCATATTCTCAGCCACTGGTTTCAGTTTACAGTGAATATAACATGAAGTCCACTTGAACTTTTGGTAGTTCTCAGAGTAACCGAGGAGAAATGTATTCAGGGATGCTTAAAAAGTTCAACTTTACTCAGCGTTTCAGCGCTAGCACCATTATTTTAACACTTCCTCTGATAGTTTAGTTCAAATTTACAATTTACATTTGATTTCCATTAATCTGCCATTGATGACACGCAGAAGGTGTACTGACTGATAAGGCCGACCAGCAGCAGGCTGGTGGGGTCCAGCTCGATGCTGGGGTTACTGAAGGTTTCGCAGAAGGTGGTGTAGATGATCATGAGGAGGACGGCGCTGCTGATGGCGCCGAACGGGGGCTTTTGCCTTTCCAGAAACTCCCTGAGGAAACCGCGACACACCTGCGCACAACCGAGCAAATCAGCCGATTTAGAGTTCAGACTTTAGACCAAGACTTCAGGACGTGCGCCGCTTCATACCTGACCCAGGATCAGAGGCACCACCACCGTCATGAAGAGCTGAGAGAAGATTGAGGAGAAGGGAACGGAGGACGAGGAGCCGAGCTGGAGGAGGAAGAGGAAAAAATAAATAAATACAAATATTATCACAAGAAATGCACAAAATATTGATCATAAAAAAAAAAAAAAAAAAAAAAAAAAAAAAATTGTGCTTAATTTTAGTTATTTTATGACTACTTTTCATTTTTATGACCCTTGGTTGCGTCGTGTCTTTTTTCTTTTAAAAGTAAGGTAAATAAAAACTTATTTAATTATTCGTACGTTCGTAATTATTAAGCTCTTCTGGTTCTAATTTTATTCTGATTTTCATTTTTATTGTTTTGTGACTGTTCAGTTGTGTTTAATGTCCTCACGGTCATTTCAAATCTCTTTATGGTTGCTTTGTGTGATTATTTTAGCTCATTTGTGGTTTTTCGAGCTCTTTTTGTGTTTAGAGATATTTACTTTGCATGCATACTTATTTATGTTCTTATCTGGACATCAAACAAATCGAAAACAAAGTTTAAATTTATCCATTTTTCACTTTCTTCATATTTGGAGCAGGACTGGCTTGTAGCGTGTCTGTAATTTAAAAGTGATCATTTTGCTTGTTTTATGTCTCGGTTTGGTTGCCATGGATCTGTTTATGATTGTTTTATGTTCATAACCCGACCAGGACGTCCTTACAAACGTCTAAGCCTCATAAGGCGTCATGTGGCAGGCGGGACTTACAAAGAGCAGCAGCAGCAGAGGAGTGACGACGATTCCCTGCAGGGAGAAAAAAGGAAAAGAGAAATCAGGATTACAGCTTTGACTCTTCGTTCATTACTGCAGGATCGCTTCATTACAGTCACAATCCTCCAAGGAACGTGAAACAGAAAAAAAACCTGTCTTACCAAGAAGCTTCCAAAAGCAGAGTTGAAGATGGCGGCGGCCTGCACAAACACGCACTCAGTTTATCACTTTGGTGACACTGCAGGTTTAATCTGACCTGCTAATCTTTGTGTTTGTGTTACCTCGTTGCCTCCGACAGCCTTGGTGAGAATAACGGCGGAAGAGACCGGAGGGGGCATGCAGCTCACCGTCTGTAACCTAGGCAACCACAACAACCACAGGGTGAAGAAGAAAGAGGAGGATGAGGATGAAACAGATCTGAGTCACTGCCTGCCTCCTCAGAGGAAATTGTGAGGATGGAGGAATGTTTTTCACAAATGAGAAAAACAAAACAAAACAATGCAATACGATGTCACGCAAACAGGTCTGCAGGTGGGAGGGGCTTGTGTGAGACTGAGATGACCATATTAGGAATATGTCCCCTCTGTGATGTCATAAAGATCAGAAAAAAACTGCCTGAAATAAAGAGTTTAGAGCCATCTGAAGTCTGGAATTGCTTCCACATAGAAAAAATGTTTACAGATCTTATAAATCTATATTTTATTTACAACTGATGATACAATTTTATTTATTTTAATCTGATGACTTCACTTGGACGGACCTCAAAACAAAACTGTGAAAAAAAATAAAATATCCTGTTCCTGGTGTTTCTCTGGGAAGAGGGAAGTCTCACATTATACACAAACACATGGAGCTGGGTCTGTAGTAATCTGTGAATGTGTGTCTTTATGCCAGCCCTCCAGGTACTGTGAGAATAAAGAACAACATTCTCACACACACACAGACAGACACACAGAGTCCTACCCTCTGAGCAGCCATTGGTCGATGGCGGTCAGTGAGAGCACCTTGAGCAGCAGCCAAACGGCGAGTGGAAAGAAGATGAGGGTGAAGGACTGAACAAAGAGGTGGAGCCGCACGTGAAGCAGCGCACTGGTCAGCTCCTGCACACAGAGACGGAGACTTTTCCAAACTGCACCTGAATGCAACACTGCATGTTCCATAACTGAGGACAGAAGCAGGATGGGAGCAGCTCACCTCCGTTTTTAGCGACAGGCCGCTGTTGAAGAAGATGAGCGAGACGGCGATGTACGCTACGGTGACCTCCGGTTTTAAAGGACCTGACAGACAGAAACAGATCAAATTTTCAAATGTGACATAGTCTGTGTAATACAGCAGGGAGAGGAAGCAGCCATCTGCTCTCTGTAGCTCTGCGTGGAGACCTGTTTTTACTGCAGTATGGATTAAAAGGGTTTTCACATCCGGTGCAGTTTCACCTCAGTGCTGCCTTTGTGACGTTGACATAATAGTTTCCTTAATAGGATTTAGCTTTCGGTTGGTGTCTTTGGTTCAGCTCTTGACTTGTTTTCCTCTTATTTATCTGTAAGGACCTTCTCTGTTAGGGTGTGCAGATTTTCCTCTTACGTTGCTTGTATGACCTGTGAGGTTCCACAAGGTTCACTCCCGGGTTCATTGTTATTTTCTTTTTACCAGCTTCTTTTAGCTAGAATCAATCTTTTTATGGCATTTCATATCATTTCTGGATAACCAGCTGGAGGCTAGTTAACTGATCATCCCAGATTACGCACTGACTCTTCAATAACTACCTTGTTTTAAACTTCATATATAACTGAACAAAGACTGATCGCACCACAACTTCTGCCTCCAAGTCAGCTGTGTCATCCATGCTCGCAGTTTACAAAAGATGAGAGCTGCATGTCTTTTAGCTGAAACAAGACTAAGGTGCAACTGTTTTCAACACAACAGCAGCAAATAAAACAAACAATCAAAGAAACAAAAACACACCACACCTGTGCTGATGTCATACTTCCAAAGCATCAACATTCCATGTTGGGATGCCCAACATGCAAACTGGCTGAAAAAACACTGTAGTAATCTGTGAATGTGTTATGAAGTTGAGACTTCAAAATGCGTGATGTCACAATGGATTTGACCATCTTTTATATACAGTCAATGGTAACACGTTAAAATAAGAGTCCAGCAAATACGAGCAAGAAAACCCACTGATATTTGAAGCCGGCGTTTACGAGCAGCGCCTAAAGGCACCACACCGATAGTGGCGTCTTATCTAATCTACAGGGAAAATGAGCGGAGGGGTTATCAGCTCCGGTGGCGGCTGATTTGTAGTTATCAATGCTTATGCTTTCTCCTCACTTAGTTTACTGGGAGTAATTAAAGATGCCAATAACGTGCTCGTGGACGCGCACACATGAGCGCGGAGCGGAGCACGGAGTTGGGTTGACGTGTTGACATTACCTACTGAATGCAACGTGTCACTACAGCGGCACTTCAGGTACGGAGGGAGACACACACAAACACAAGGAACCACTGTGACGTAGAGCCTGCTGCCCCGGGGCCAGCATGCAGGGGAACATTCCACTGAAAGAAAATCCTGAAATGTACACTTTGTTAAAGTCTGACAAAACCTCCATTCATTACATCACTACGTTATAAATAAAACCAACAGTATTTGCACCTTGTTTCGGCTCAGGTCATATTCACAGAAACATGCAATGTTAAGTTGATAGTCCACACTTTTCTTCAAATTTCGGGGAAACAGCGCTAAATAAAGTCTAGAAGTTGTTAATTTATGAAAGATCAAAAGTTTCCAGGTAAATCAGCCTGTGGCGATTTATTTTGTGACTCCTAACGATTGATTTAAGGTGTTAAGTCTTTACCTGAAAGAACACCTTTGGCCCTGAGAGAGAAGTAAAAGGATGGCAAACTCTTTCACAGCCTGGCAGTAAAATGCCCCAAACTGACCACTTAATAAACGGAATATTTGTTCATTTAGAGTCATTCAAAGAGTGAACACATTTTAAAGCAACACCATTGAACTTCAGTGATGAACTTCCGACCCTCTCACCTCCTTTCACTCCGATGCTGGGCTGCAGCTTGGCCGATAAGATGACCAGCACGATCCCGACGATGAACCACTCCTTTCGTATCCTCGCCACAAGGCCCATGTTTCAGCTCGCCGGTGGTCCACCGGCTCTCCTTGCCTGCCCCCCACGGTCACAGCAGCCGGGACAGAAGTTCCCACAACTCCGGCGCTTCTTCTACGAAGCTTTTATCGTCACAAAACACAGGCAGAGGAAGCCGAGGCTGCTTCCGGACACATGGGCCCAAACTAGCCGTAAAGACCAGATTACAGACGCACCGACTCACTCATTACCGTAACACTACTAAAAGCACCACAACATGCGTGTAACGATCAGAATCTGAAAAAATGTCAATAAAAGATTACATGTTAGGATACAGTTTCATTATTTATAGGTTAAAAAACACAATACAAGTAAAAGTATGAATAATACTGTTATAAATAAGAAACAGGTAAAGAAACAATGGATGTAAGGGTCAGTATAACATTAACACATTTTAGTAGATATTTAAAAAGTTATTTATTAAAAATATGTGCCATTTATTTAACTATAAACAAATAATCATAGAAAACATTTTAAAAAATGTAAAAAAAAATATATTTAGAAAATTGTGATAATGAGGTATTGTTTTAGGTGAACAAGTCATAAAAATATTTTAAAAAATTTAAGTTTGTACAAAAAAAAAAGACAAATTTTAATTGACTTGGAGAACAACAGTATATAACATGTAAATAAGGCTGAAATCCCAAACCTCATGCTTTGATGTCCATTTCTCTTCTTACCAGTTTTGTATTCAGTATTTAACGTCTTTTAAAAAAGTCAAGGTCACTTTTAATAGAAGACTTATGAACAATAACCAATGACAAACAAACTATATATCAAGTCAATAAAAGTAAATTTTAACACTGAGTATTTAAACTGACATTAAAACATTACAAGTGCTTGAGTACAGATGAACTGTGTGGTTGTAGTACATTGTTAACTATGCAGAAAAGGGATCTCGTGACGTGCTGTGATTAGACCCGTGTGATAAGGAGCGTCCTTGTAATGACATTATTATGACTGTTGTACATTTCTTTGTGGATGATGGCCTTCAGCTGATGCAATTGAAAAGTAAACCACGGTGCAGTGCGAGAGAAGGAAAGGTTTCTAAAGGAGCCATCTTTAGTTTAGCGTTTATCCTTTTCACTCTTATTTTTAATTGATACTATACAGAGGTGAGATTTGGGTAAACGACCGTAGATGTTCTAGGCTATCCCAGCTATCATATAGCATCCTATAGTCTTTGGTAGCATGCTTCATTACTGTGATCTGTGTTTCCTTCCTTTCAAATGTTTGAATGACAGTAAAAACGAGTCTTAGGCGAGATGCAGGACACGTTGCTAAACTGTTGCAGGGCTAACACAGACAACCATTCATACCTATAGCAAGTTTACAGGCTCAGCCCTGTAAATACTGACTCTTTGTATAAATTTGATTTGTTTATGAATAAAAGTCTTTGCATGTTATGAAATGCTCATGATTGTTCTTCACTCCATCACATCTGTATGATATCTCGATGCCACATGAAAAAAAAAACATCTGAAGAAAGATTTAAACAGTAACTTTGTGCTGCTGCCAAAACGTTTGGCCTCGACAAAGCACACAGCAGATGTTTCAGGGTTTCATCTTTATTCACGGTAACAGGTAACTCTTCTCCTTTCTCTCCCTCATATTGTCAAACGACGGCCCGTTAAAACCAGGCAGGAGAGTAGTAGTCCTCGGAATCCACACTGAGGTCCTTGCGTCCTCGTTTCACCTTCCAGGCGAGCAGCGCCTGCAGAGCGGCGGGCGAGGTTGAGGTAAGTTTGGCGCTGTATTTTCCATTCGTGGCGTGGGCGTGAGCGGAGGCCACCAACACCTGATGGAGGAAAAGCAGCAGGGTCACGGCCTTACAGTCGACATCTGGATCCACATAAACTGTCCTCAGACTCTTCAGTCAATTTAACTTCATGACTACTTCCTGAGTCACAGGTCTCAAAGTTCACAGGCTGAAGGACTCTAATGAAGGATGCACAAGTGTATCTTTTACTCTATTTTTATCTGTGTATAAAAGAGGTAACATGTCATCCTTGTTCCCGAGGTATTGCATTCACAAACTGTGTGACACGGATACCTCATCAGGCTTTTACGGCTGACTGCTAAAGACGTAAAGAAAAGACCGACCTGCGCTCTCTGCAGCCGAGCCACATCTTCTGTGGTGCAGGCCACCTTGTAGCCCTGCAGGTAGTACTCAGCAGCTTTCACATACTGACTCTACAGAGACACACAGAGATGGGGAAGCAAGCCCAGGTGTTTACGAGGCAAAGCTAACATTTTTCAGCTGCTATAAATCAGTGTGATTGGTTATTGATTCCTGCACTGAATACTGTGGGGTGTGATTGGTACCCTGCTGAAGTAGATGTTTCCCAGACACAGATGAACGTCGATCAGTCTGTGATGCAGTCCGCTGCTACGAGACATGGCGACTAACTTCTCCAGACACGCGACCGCCTCCTCGAAGTATCCCTCGCTGTGCCACACACACACACACACACACACACACACACACACACACACACACACACACACACACACACACACACACACACACACACACGAACACACGAACACACACACACACAAAGATGGAAAATGAACACTTGACTACAAGAAGGTTACTTGACTCACATTTGCACAGAGACCTCCAGACAATGTGCTGATAAACTTAACTTAAACTGTAGAAATTTCCTTTGTGGTTTTTTATTTTTATTTAATTCAGTTTTAGTCACCATAATACACTTTTGTGTGTGTGTGTGTGTGTCTGTGTACCTCTTTAGAGACTTTGCCAAAGCTATGCAGGCCTTCACCGCTCTGTCTGTGCCGTCTAGGCTGTGAAAAATCTCCATGCTGGTGTTAAAGAACTGGACACACACACACACACACACACACACACACACACACACACACACACACACACACACACACACACACACACACACAGTTGAATAATTTTTGGGTGGATGTGCGTATGAAATGGGGCTTTACTGAAATCTGTTAAAAACACAGTAAGTGGCTCTTTTGTGTGACTTGTTGCCTACACCACACACATGTGGATTCATCCGCAGCCTAAAATAGTCCCACCTAAACTGCCTTTTCCCTCGGGTTCTGTGTTTTTGAGTTTGATTTTCTGTTCTTGGGTTTTACTATTAACACCTCTTAATCTGTCTCCCTGGTTTCAGTCTTATTCCATTTACTTCAAAGCCGCGTGTGAGACGTCAGGAGTAACATCCCTCCTGAGTTATTGTATTCCAGCAGGAAAGCTGGAAAAGCGTGAAAAACTGGATTTGCTTTTCTAGTTAGTAAACACAGCCACTCATGCATCATTAGTAATGCAGCATAATATTTGTGTTTTTGCAGTTAAAAAACGCAGCTGCAGCTTGTTCGTGGATGGAGAATGCTCGGTGTCTGCCTATGAAAATTCTGACTGGGAACTTAGAAGTTCCGACTTCCTGGAAACCACCCTTAATCTCATTAACCTCCTGTGTTCCCTTTTTTCTCTGTTACTGTTTAGTCCCTCTTCTTTTCTGATTAATGTTTGCATTTGCTTTCTTCCTATTTTACTTTGAAAGTCCATTTTCTTCACTGTCCTTTGTGAGTTTTACTTCCTGTCTTGCTGATTCCCAGCTTGTTTGTTCTGCTCTCTCCTTTTCCTCATCAGGGTATAAATCATCCTGTCCTCCTTTTTATCGAGTCGTGTTTTCCCCTCTCTCCCCGAGCCCTTGATTTTCTTTACCTTTTGCTCCAACGTTTATGACACTTTGTTCACGTCTTTGAGTAACAGCTGTATCTATATCTTCAGCAGAGTCAAACACAATCTTTGGTACCTTTTTGGCTGTGCTATGGTCTCCTGCTCTCTGATAGGCCAGGCCTACTTGGAAAGCCGCCTCCCCCTTCATGTGTTTGTCTTCAGCTGAAACAGACGTAAAAATAAAAACCACGTTATAAACACTAATCTTCTGTGATCATATGAAAGCTTCACTTTAAAGGATCTTTTAAGCAGAGTCGATCTGATGTCTGTTTAGCAGGCCTGACTTCTATTGAGGAATTTATCCATATATAGGTTTTAGTTTTCGAATTCAAAGTTCTTCCTGTGATTTTCAAAGTAAAATCATCAGGATTTTTGTAAAAAAATACTTTAAAAATAATAATAATCATAGATGTTTGTTTATCAAATGCCCAGCAATAACCCTCAACCTTGTAGTAGGTACACCCATGGTATCAACTGAAAATACTTGTCTCGCATTCACAAGATTTTCAGACCTTTCTGACCTTTGACCTTTAGGTCACTGAGTGTGGTGTTATTAACGTTTATATCGAACCACAAAGCTTTCAACATAAATTATATATTTGTTAATTTCTTTGGTGTAGCACGAATGGGAGACATCAATATCAATAAATAAACAATAAACATAAAGCTGTAAAACTTATGAAAACACAGTTAAAAATCCAAACTTCAAGCCTTCCTTTGTGTTTTCTAAAACTGTCCAGTGGGGCCAAAGTGGAGTCTTTTGTAGGCCAGTTTTGGCCCCCGGGCCTTATGTTTGCACCCCTGATTTAGATGGATAACAGCACTAGAGGCTGGTTTAGAGGCGAATAACAAACTGGACTAAATGAACGTAACGTAAATGAACTCTTTATAGTATATATACTATAAAGAGTGTCTCGGCTCGATTCTTCTGATGTATCACAAATTAAATTCTTTTTGGCGACTGAGTTGAGGCTTTCGCTTGGATTATGGTTAAAAAAACCCTGTAATTTATTTTAATAAACAGAATAAATAAACAGACAAATCTCCTCCTTCTTCAGAAGAATAAACATTTCAAACTCTGTAGCTGTCAGGACCAGTTCTTAACCCCCTCTGAAAACGTGGTACTCGTTGTTTTGCTGAATATTTCTCTGCTTCTGCCTTCACTGTGATCCTCTCAGCACAAACACCTCCTCCTCGGTCTATTTTTAATCTAAATGTTACACATGTGTGTGTTTCCGTGCACAGATTACTCCGATGCGCTGCCTCTCACTGTGTTTTTAGCCCTGGTTCGACCTACACTCCGCGGCCCTGCTGTTGCCTTCGTGAAGCAGCGTCAGGGCCTTCTTGTGGTCCTCGGCGGCCAGCGGCGCCTCCGCGAGCTCTCTGTAGATCTTCCACAGATCCCGGCAGGCCCGGAGCTTCAGGGGCCGACCGTCTGAGTCCAGCCAGCCGCCGTCCTCCGCCTGTTTGCGGCATAGCTCTCCCTGCTGCCTCGCCTCCTCCAGCTCACCTGAGAGAGGTGGCATTTTTATAAGAGTGGGTGGAACATGAGTTCAACCGTCACAGGAAAATAAAGAGAAAAAACAGCAACAAAACAACTAAATCAAATAAAAATACCAAACATGTAGCTGGTTTTGAGGGAATAAGCTTGAGTTTTAGATCATCTGAGTGAAGAAATGTTTCATTTTTTGAGTGCTGATTTAGCTCACAGGGTCAATCAGGTGACCTATACGCCATAAGACTAACACAGAGGGCTGCATTCAGGTCGGTCTTCCATCTTTCTTGTCTTCTCTGCACCGCCCTGTCACAATAAATTATTAATTTGAGTTAGAGTTATTTTTAATCTCAGGCTTTATTCCACAGTGTGTTCTTTGTCTTGTCTTCTTCTCGTCGCCCCCAACCAGGAGATGGCTGAAGCTTCCTCTGCCGGAGGTTTTTTCATGTTAAAAGGGAGTTTTTTCTTCCCACCGTCTCCAAATGCTTGCTCATAGAGGGATGTCCGATGGTTGGGGTGTTGTATGTTGTAATTTATCACGAGGACCAATAACAGCACAAGCAAGAGGGGATCTTATCTTTTCAACACTGCCCCCTGGTGACACTACACAGCTACAACACTCACAAAGGACCAACACACAACTGCCCTCTTTAGGTAAGAGACTAATGCATCAGTGTCAGTGAAGGACAAGTATGCCTGTGTGTGCATCTGTGGATCTCCACTTACACACAGAGCAGAGCACTAGACACTCCCACAGTGCGGGCAACAGTGGTCCTAAAACGTATTACAGACGGACTGCAAGGTTGGCTGGTATTTTACAATAATTCAAATGATTAAGTTTGTAATTATGATTAATTTTTACAATGAACGTTTCAGGATCAAACTGAAAGGAGAAGCCACACCTTCCACTGCAAATGCAAGTTAAATAAGGTCTTATTGTAGGTGATACTCAGTCTCACATAAAAATGAAACACAGAAGAAAACAAAACTTCATGATCAGCTTTGACTTTCTTTTAATCTGAATGTGATTCAAGGTTTTACTGGTCGCAGTTTTTAGTGCTGCTCATCTAAATCACCTCGACCTTGGCACTGCGCTCACCAGAAATAAACCAGCCAAGTTTGAGGCTGAATGGATGCTTGGACGTTAAGACAGACTAAGAGCAGACAGTCAGAGAGTTTCATTATTCACTGTCATCGTTAGTAATTCAGATTAGTCAGTTACTGTTTCTACTGTCTTGGAGCAACTGTGACCACATGCTTTCCTCAGGGATTAATAAAGTGCTGTGATTCTGATCATTCACTGTCACTATACTCGGTGTGTGCACCTCGATCCAGGTACAGCTCAGTCAGGCAGGCCCGGGCCTCGGTGGCTGCTCTGGAGAACCTCCCTTTCTCTCTGTCAGTACAGCTGTGGTAGAAGTAGAAGCGGAGCCAGAGGTCCTCGGGGTCTGAGAAGAACCGACCCAAAAGGAGACGCTCCTCGCAGACGGTGGACCAGATACCTGCAACAGAAGTCACCTGGTCCTGAACCATGGACGCAGTCTTGTTCTGTGTTCTACCAACAATAACCTTACACTCATTATGTCACTGACACACAAACACACTGATCTAATCACTAAATGAAGCCTCACTGGAATCAGAAGGATTGAATCGAGGCTCTGTGTGCGTGTGTGTGTGTACCGGTCCTTTCAGCCTCCTCAGCCAAGCTCAGGTGCTGGCTAATGGTCTCCATTTTGTGTCTTTGTTCCACCAGAGGAGGAGCACGAAGCCTGAGTGATCCCGGTTCAGCCGTCGCCCTCCAGTCCTGATCAGAGCGCAGCAGAGAGACGAGCTCAGAGAACGACCTGAATGACAGAAAGACATTTTTGGGGGATCTTTTTAACTTTGTGTAAACTGGAATGACCACCTGGGAAAAGCATGTCAGAGCACCAGTCCACTGTTTGTTAGAAATGTGCTGCACTGAAGCTAAACATCAACTGTGGAAGCCTCCATCTTCCATGAATTCTTTTTTATTTATAATGTTTGTTGTACAGTCTATTTCTCATGATCCTGTCAAAGGGAAACTGGAGTTTGCTGCAGCCAGTAATTACTCCAAGTCAGATTGTCTTTGATAGCAATAACTTCAAATGCTCACCGCGCCTGCATCAGCCACAAACCGTCAAACAGAGATTCAATATAACACGGGAGGAATCACAGCAGTGAGATGAGTCTGGTATCAACATGTGGGGGAGAAACAAAACATAAAATGCATTTTGAAGGTTTCTCCAGAGTACCGGCTCTTTCCCCCTGTGTCATAGACATTAAATGAATGCACTGTTGCTGTTGAAACTGAGACGTACACCATGAGAAGGTTTTATCTTTGGTTGCAGATTTTAACAAAGCCTGAAAATCTCACACACCTGTCTCCAGCACTAACAAACTTAAGAGAGCTCAGAGCTGCTGTCAAAATAAGATGACTTAAAAAGTGCCACTCTGTGCAGTTTGGGGGTCTCTAACCCAGAAAGTGTTGATGGCATGAAGGAAAAGCTCAGCTAGATATTTAACATCACTGTACAGTGGAAAACAGCAGGCTCTGAGGCGTTTGGGTGCTGTAGGAAAATAGGAAACAAGCAGTGTTGGTTGGGTCCTGTGTGAAATAACGAAATGTGTTGCATGTCTGATGGACAATCAGTTCTTCATTATAAAAAACATGTATTTCATGTCTGTGAGTGTTTGATCACACTGACGGTAATTTTGTTTTTGTACATCAGCAAAACTGCAACGATCAGCCTGCGACTGCAGAATCTTGTTTTTGAGTCAGACATTAAACATTTATCTTGCTGACGGAGAAACAGATACCTGTGGAAGCCTTCCTGCAGCAGCCGCACACAGATGCTCTGCTTCGGACTGCTTCTGAACCTGATGTGAGAGACGGAGGAGTAAAGATTACAGATGTGAGAGAGGAGGAAGACCATGTTAGGCAGCTCAGTGTGGGCGTGTCACAGGAGAAAAATCAGTCGGCAGCCCTTCTCTTTGCAGCAGGGGGCACTCACACCACTCAGATTTCACGGTCACGATTGCTGAGCAGTACATCTCTAACTCCTTAAACTAACTGCTGACTGGCACCTGTACACCTGAGAGCTGTGCTATGGTTTTCTTTGTGTTAGCTGTATTATTGTAGGGTCTTTACCTTACAATAAGCGCCTTGAGGCAACTGTTGTTGTGATGTGGCGTTATATAGATAAAAGTGATTTGGACTTACTCCACAAAATATCAAACCACAGTCAGAGATCACAGGGCGACGATGGTGGTTATAAACTTTCACTACTAAGCTGGGCTCTCAGCTGCAGGCTCTGAGCACGCTCGCATAAAATGATCCCTATGAGTGCCCACTACTGCAACCAGAGACATTATCAAATATGATAAAATGGTGATTAAAGTGGTGGTGCCTGTGTTAAAATCCACCCAGTGACACTGAGGATGAACTCACAGAGCGATTTCTTTCCTGGTCAGACTGTCTGCTGGTCGAGCCGGGCCCAGTCTGGCTCTGAGGGACTCCTTCGTCTGCTTCATCCTGCTAAAATACACACACACACACACACACACACACACACACACACACACACACACACACACACACACACACACACACACACACACACACACACACACACACACACGGGAAGTTGAGTTCCCATCATTACTTCAGAGACTGATACCCTGCTGTTATGTCACTGCGCTCTCCAGCACATTGAGTGCTGCTCTAAACAAAGAAGCCTTAAGTGGAAATTACTTCCAAAGACCTGCAGTTAGCACCAGTGCTGCTTTCTAAGCACACTCTGTAGGTGGAGCGCTTTGGTTATGCTGAGGAAACACTGTTTGAATACTTCAGTCATCACTGAAGGAAATCAAATATTCTTTAATAGTGCCACAGTTCATCTGTTAATAGTAAGGGGAAATGAATGACACTGAAACACAATAGATGCACATGGAGTAAGTGATGACTGTAATACATCTGATAGCGGGGTAAATCGCCACATATTCTGATTACAACTTCCTGTTTCTGTCCGTAAAAAGGCAAGGGCGTATTTATGTTCCACCCTGTCTTTAAGAGAGCCACCAGCAGCTGTAAGAGCTGCACCGAACACTGAAAGTGAGGTTAAAGTTTACTCTGAGGGTTACTTCTGTCCTCACGCTAATGCCATGCTGTCAAAGCTGTAAAGCATATCAGCAGGTTATGGCATGACACAGAAAACACATCAGTAATACAACAACCTGTCAGTTATGTGGTGCTTGTTTTCATTACCTGAGCACTATGAAATATCTTTGATAAAGAAAGCAGTGAATACTTTGCCCTAGTATTTAGCGAATACACAGATAAGCACAAGTGATGTTTGCTTTGATTTTGATGAAGAAGTAAAGACAAGGTCACGAGAATGTCTGTGTGGGTGTTCCAGGAAAGAAAAAGGAGGAAAAGAGGAAGATTTGTGGATGTAATAACAGAGGACATGCAGAGAGATGATGTGACAGGAGGTGATAGGGATAGGGTGAGATATCCTCCTTGCTCTCTGCCCTTTCCTGCCCTGCAGGCGGTCCTTACCTGTAGTAAGTGCTGCTCCTCTGTTTGCTTTTGTTGGCATTAATTTCAGGGAGAAACCCAACAGCTGTGTTCATCTTCACCTGCAGGTCAACCTGGTGGAGAGAGAGAGGATCCCACCCCACAGAAAACTTTATGCATGAACTGCAATCAGTTTAACACTGATGCCTCTTCTAAAATCACAGGGTTTTTATCTTGATTTGAACAGTTTTGCTGCATCTAACAGGGTCACCAAAGAGCGCAGGTCGTTTAAATACAATTACAATAATTTAAGTGAGAATAAGTTAGGCAGACTATTCTGGAGTTTAATTGTGATATTTACAGCTGCACTTTTTAGAAACACACGCAGAGCTCCTGAATTACCGAAAGAAAGACACAACCAGCTGCGCGTGACGGTGAAGCGGGTGAGGTGCACCCGAAAAGCTCCGGAATGAAGCTAGAACGTGAAGCTAATGTCATTAAACCGGAATAACAAAAACAAAATAAAATAAAATAACAGTAACCCTGCTAAGATTTTAAATGTAACACACGGAGAAAGAAGCGCAGAAACACGAACTCACCGCCAGTTTTATTAGAGAAAAACTTTCCACGCTGCCAGCACACTCAACTTCGTCACTATGACAACACCGAACCAAGTCGACCAGAGCAACGAGCTGAACTGCTTCCGGTCAGGTGGTCCCATTAAAAACAATCATTTTTTGTGTGTGTATTAATTTTATTTATTCCATGGGTTTGTTATTATTGTCTTCGTGGTGACTTCATGTGTATCTTGTATAAACTGTTTAACAAAAACTTCATAAAGTCCAGTTTTTTTCTTTTCTTTCTCTTCTAACAGGTAAGTTTCTTTTCTTCTTTTGCATTAATCCCAGAATGAAGAGGAATAAAGTCTGACAGTATTTTCCCTGTAAATTTACAGTTTTATCTCAGAGAGTGCTTAATTTTTAAGAAGCTTCACTGACTTTAAAAAACAATTCTGATCAAAATCTTTCCAAATATTTAATATATTATAATAAGCCAATTTTATTTATAAAGCACTTTTAAAAAACGATAGCGGCTCCGGCAGATCCCAGGAACGACATTCAAGATCTCTGTCCAGAGCGCAGTCCTAGGAACAACTAACAACAACTTTTTAAAAAAATATTAGTTATATATCAGTTATTAGCAGTTTTATCAGTAATTTGTAAGACCTGCATATGACAGAGGTTCATGAAGAGCTTGTAAATAGTAACATTACACACCAGAGGATGCTGCAGAGAGGGGTTCATTCATTTCATTAAATTTATTTTTCATTAATTTGTTCTTCAAAAATCAGTTTAGTTATTGCACGTGAGCACAAATGGTTGCAGAAATCTTGCAGACAGAGTTTTAAACCACAGCCAGTCACAAAAATGTCCGGATAAAACAACAAAAGCCAAGAATGATTTTGACTGTGGGGGCTGACAGAGCAAAAAGACGCAGTAAAACTGCAGCAGTGGAGTCAGCGGGGGTTGAGTAAAGCTTTTAAAGGAGCCTTTTCAAAAAGATACACAAATTTTTCTTATTAACACTGCATTAAATCCTCTCCTCCTCACGATTCATCTGCTTCTTTCCCTGTTTGCACTCTGCACACATCAGATGTTCGGGTTCCCGCAGTGAGACTTTTCCATTCAGCCTCACCACAGCTGGATGGAAATAGTGTGCCACTGCGGGTTCTTTGCGGTTCTTCAGAGCTTTATAATAAAGTTTCACGAAATCATCAGCAGCTGAGGGGACGTAGAGGCTGTTTCCTGTCTGTCTCAGTGGGCTTGATTCGCTTGTTTAAATGAACTTGTTTGTTCTCGTCGCTCTAATTAGCTGCGAGTGTAATTTATCTTTTTATCAGCGGCACTTCAAGACGAAAGTGAGAACGAAACCTGCGCTCACTGAAGATAAAGTGCAGCACTCGGTCCTGGTGGTCCTGTACATGCTTCTGCTTCAAAGGAAAAGCATTTGTTGTTCACAGACACAGCACATCTTTTTCATCTCTGCAGTTAAGCCGCGCCATAAAACTGATTACATTTATAAAATTAGTCTTGGCATGTGGCCTGTCAAGCTCCTTGCTCCTCATGGGTGCAGTTTACTGTGATAAGAGCAGCACATTACCTCGCAGGTTATCTCCGACAGAGGGGTCACTGATTTCACACAGTGATGCACAAATCCACGCTACTCATTGCTGCCTGACTATGCTGGCTTTTTGAGTACTTCTTCTAAAAGGGCACACTCGTAAAAAACAACAGTATAAAAATATTAAAAGTACACAATCTGGGGACAGGGGCACCTCCAGACTTTTTTCAAAGGGTTGCTCTAAAAATATTGGAGTGGCACACCAAAAACAGCATTTGCCCTTTTATTATGTTGTTGTTAAATATAGGTTACTTGAAGAATATAGCAAGAAAGAGAGAACGAACATGCCTTAGTAATTTCCTGCTATTAAAGTTGATATGAAAATATGGACCCATGAAAACCACATACGATTTCGTGATCAATATTAATCTGATTCATTAGATGAAGTTATAGATTGATTGAACATCCCAGCCATTAGTTTAATTGGTAAAATTATTACCAACATAGGACAGGTTTGCTTTGTGGGGTTTCCCCTACCCGACACGCGCGCGCGCGCGCACACACACACACACACACACACACACACACACAGTACAGTGGAAATTGTTTTAGCGACTCTCAGGATTTATTTGAAGAGCATAAACAGAGCTGAGTGAGAGTGGATACTGGAGTTGGATGAGTCAAGTTGGCCAAAAGCCAAAAGATAAACTCTAATGTTGTTCAAAGGGATGCAACTGCTTACACCTCAAAATCCAGTCTTTACAGTTTTTCTCAAATGCTAAAACACATGTCACAAACGTTACCACCAGGTCCCCCAATGTCCAAACACAACACCCTTCTCTAAAGCTACATAAACACAACCACACCTTCCCACTGCAAAACTCAAACTCCCACACCAAGAGAGCAGCTCGAAGCTGTCAAAACTGTAAACACTATACACAGCATTACACACTACAGCAAAACAATTGAAAACACAATGCTCAATTTGTGAGAAGGTTCTTTGGTTCATAACTGCCAATGCATATTTTTATAGACTGTACAGTAACGGATCATCATAGAACCCTGCAGAGGATTAGGCATTTAGATTTGTGAGTTTCACATGAAGACTATAAATCTATAAAAACATCCTGCATGTACGTACACTACTGTAACACAACTCAATGCAAAAACAGAATCTATCGCACACAACAGTACTCTCGGAAACATGATCAGGGTGTGAAGTCTTTTTTATTGTCTACACGGTCTTTTTACAGTATTACACACAGTCACTGTGCGGCATCATGTCGCCGAGCTGCATTGGGCCACATCACCTCATCCACATCACAGGCTATATTGTCCCTTGCTAGGCACCGCGGGAAAAACGCCCTGGAATGGCGAATCCATCCCCAGAAGGCCTCCACTGGGATGTCAGCACAGGCCAGCTCCATTGCCCGTACGAGGTTCTCTCTTGTGTATGGCTGTCTGTCATACACCTTCCATCTCCATGATGAGAAGAACTCCTCTATAGGGTTCAGGAAAGGGGAGTAGGGTGGCAGACAGACGTTTAAAAAGTGGTCACTGTTTGTGGTGAACCACTCTCTGATTTGGTGTGTTTTGTGGAAGCAGACGTTGTCCCAAATGATCACATACGTGTGATGTGCTAGCCTAGGATGGTGTTGTTGACGGTCCAGGAGGATGTCTTTTAGCTCCTCTAGGAAGGTGAGGAGACGTTGGGTGTTGTAAGACCCAAGGACAGCATGCCGGTGGACAACCCCCTCCGTACCCATAGCTGCACAAAGAGTAATATTACCCCCCCGTTGGCCAGGAACCTCAGTGATGGCTCTTTGGCCAATGATGTTACGGCCTCTTCGCCTTCGTTTCTGGAGGTTGAAGCCAGCCTCATCCAGGAAGAGGTACTCATGGGGTCTGGCCATCGCGTCCAACTGCATTATCCTCTGTGAACATGGAAAAGCGTACAGGTGTTCAGAACGGTCAATCAGGTAGCACAGTATTGTCCAGAAGTAATGTAGGCCACTAAGCAACACAGTATGTCCACTAACTGTACTGTGGACATGGATGTATACGTACTTGCACATACTCGTAACGTTGTCCTATGTGTCGCGCAGAGTTGCGCTCAAAGGGAACCCTGTAGACCTGTTTCATCCTCATCTGTTGGCGCCGGAGAACTCGGTCTATTGTGGACACGCTGACAGCATCAATGTTCTCAAAGTTTACATTATCTGCAATGACTTTGTCTCTGATCTCTCGGAGTCTAATGCAGTTGTTCTCACGGACCATATCTGCAATGAGGGTTTCTTGTGCCGCTGTGAATATGGCAACCCTCCCACCTCTATGTGGCATTCTTTCAGCTCTAAAGAAAGAAACATGTGTTGTCAATTGACTGATTTATATGTAAAACTACATGTAAAGTAACAGACCACTTTCACAGGCCTGTAAAACTGTAGTGTGACAAAGAAAGCAATAGCGTACTATACCTGTTGTGTTGTCTAAATGCCTTGATAATGGTGGCCACGGTGGACCTACTCAGGTTTGGATGTACTCTTCGTCCCGCTTCAGCCATTGTCATGCCATGGACAATGACATGATCAATTACTGTTGCTCGCATATCATCTGTTATGATGGTGCGAGGTTGTCTTCTTCTCCCACCTGGACCTTCTCCTCTCTCTTGTTGGCCTCCTTCTCTTCCTCCTCTACTCCGAACTCCTCTTCTTCTTAGGCCTTCACCTCTTCCTCCTCTGATCTCAACCCCTCTTCCTCTTTGGCCTGCAGCTCTTCTCCTTCCGCACGCTCGAATGCCTTCATCCATTGTGATTGTTTGGCATCTTCACCAAACTATGCTTTCATAGGTGGGGTCACATCATTAGCAACAGGTGTCTTCAATTTTGAGTCGTTGTGTGTAGTGACTGACGCCAGGTGTGTTCCCTGTTTTCACAGATTGGTGACTGTGGCAAGCATTTTGCATCACATGGGCTTTCATTTGAGAATATGAGCAGAGTTGTTTTGCAACATGTGTTTTAGCAAGGAAAAATGTGTTTAGATTTATGAGTACAGAGGGTTGTGTTTTGTGAATTGTGTCTTCATGTGACATGTGTTTATGGTACTGGAATATGGTGGCTACATTTAGTAAATGTGTTTAGACTACTGGTCATTTGGGTTACAGGATTGGCTTTTGTGTTTTAACATTTGAGAAAAACTGTAATGTGGACAGGGGTAAGAAAGGCAGGGAAAGACCCACACATGAGAAACTCCAACACTGACCAAGAACATCAGGGAAGAAAGAGCAGTAAAAAAAAAAAAAAAAAAAGTAATGTCTGAGATATGAACAGCTGTAGATACTGAAGAGGCTAACTGAACACAGGTGTTGAAACAGAACAAAGGAGGCAAAGAAAGTACCAAAGCCAAATATCAATACTATTGATACCAAAGTTGGTATTGATAGTATTGGATCAATTTTATAATTTAAAAGTAATCATACGTAAAAAGGTATTTTCTGAGTTTTAATTCAAGCACCACATGGAGCCTCTGTTTGTGTTAGCTTGTCATACGTGTTCAATTCAATTCGAATTTAAAAAGGATATTTTAGTGAAAATTAATCAACAGTTTTAAAAAAACATTTGTATTTTTGCAAAATTGGCACTGCTTTTCCTTTACAATGGGTTTTAATTCCCATTTTGATTATAAGAATGAGCAGTGAAATTTTTAGGTTTTTAGCTTTAAAATTTTTTAAAATAATTTTTCAGATATTTTCCTGCAAATGCTGTCTCAGAATGTAAAGTACAAATACCTGAATGTGGGTCAACAGACAATTAAAATAAATATATATTGTGGTGAAGGTGTGGTCCCTGGCTCAGCTGTGCAGTGCTCAAGGGGCAGTGCCAGTCAGGTTCATGGTACAGGTATGTGGTGTTTTATTACAGTTTTTTCTGAATGCTTAAACCCTAACTGTGATTCCTGTAGCACAATCTCTAAAACTATTCAGACTTATAGCAAAACCACTCACTGAGTTTGCAAAACTAAAAGCACAAAAACTGCTTTGCACTCAGTTTGCAATTTTGTAACACACACTTTGCACAACTGTAGGCACAATTCACTGCACAACACTCAATTACCAAATTGCAACACACTCCTAGCAAAAGTATACACATGTATGGCTATCATTAACACTAATTTGCCAACTGTCTGGCACACTTTCACATGTGAAAACTTTTTTAGATAATTAGTTCACTTTGCAATCAGCCTAAGCACTATAATACAGGTAAGCTGTGTGTGCGGAGTACAATGGAGGGAGCAGAAAGAGTGAGAAGTAGAGGAGGCCGAGGAAGAGGACGTGGAGGTGAAGAAGTAGGATGAAGAGGACAACAAGGACAAGGAGGAGCAAGAGGAAGACGAGGAGGGGGGAGAGGAAGATGAGGAGGGGGAAGAGGAAGGGTAGGAAGAGTAAGAAATAGAATTGCTGATGACATCAGAGCTACAATAGTGGACCATGTAATCAACCGTGGAATGACCCTGAGGGTAGCTGGCCAACGGGTCCAGCCTAACTCGAGCCGCTACACTGTAGCAAGCACCATAAGGACATCTTGAAATGAGAATCGGTTAGTACAGTCACTTCGCACAAAGATTTGTAGCACTGCCATATGCCAATGAGAAACACACCAATACCATTGATGTAAAAATACTGAAATTGTTACTTTACAGAATTGCTAGATGACCAGATGCTGGGGCAGAGGAAGCATGTTCACTGCAGACCAAGTAACCCATATAGTCATTATGGCGATTGCAAATAATCCTATACTTGGAAATAAACACTTGTGTTTGTTTTGATGTGTGTGAATAAACACCAGTACTTGAAGTTTGGATTCCTCTATGCTTATGGATCTATGACAGAAGTAGCTCAAACTGACATAGCCTACCTTGTGCACAGAGAAAGCAAAAGCCAGATGTGTTTTGTATTCATACCATCAGTGTGCAGTTGGAGCATTGTGTGCTTAGTAGATGATGGCTTGTGTGTACTGTTTGATACGGAAACACCATTTTTACGAAGGTGTGAAGAGTTAATCTAGCTGTGTTTGCTTTTGCAAGAGAACTAAAATGTTTTGATGATTGGGTGACAGGTTTTCTTATTTGTGTGAAGAGTTTTGCAAAATTAGCCAATAGTTACAAAAAATGTGCTTAAGCAATCAGAAAAAACTGTAATGAGCTCTCTCTCTTCCCTGTTGATTTAGTGAAGCCGCAGCAGAGTGTGTAGGAGTGCAGCGGAGAAGCTGCACGCGTGGGTGCAAAACCGAAAGCCCAAAGAACTGTCATATATATATATATATATATATTTTTGTGGACACAAACATGTCCTTCTGTGCTGCATGCAGAGAATAAGGGAGAGGGCCATCCTCTGATGTAGGTCACAGGTCTACCAGCTCCTTCCCTGGGCTTTGAGCCAGGCAGTAATATGTGTGTATTTGTGCCAGAGAAAAAGAGTTATTATCCGGCTGCATGCTTCGAGTCACGTAGAGCTTTGATGTGTTTATCTCTGAGTTTACTGTCACAAATAAACAAAACACACGCACACACACTGGGCTGCATATCTCCACCGACTCGCTGGGACTCAGATAACACGGACTTCTCGTAAAGGCCCGACATCAACTTTCTGAGGTCAAAGGTCATGCTGAGCGGAGCCAAATCAAACTCATACAGAGACAAAAAAAGACAGACAGATAACTGGAAGACTGACACACATGTGTCACAGATGTTTAACCATGCATGCTCCCACAAACATGTTTCAGTCAGGAATAACACGGGCTGTGTGCTTCTGCCAGATGTTTAAACGTTTCCATGGTCACAGGAGATCCAGAGCTTTTTCTCATTTCCTGTTATTGCTGAACATAATGACGGTATAACGGTAAACAGCGAGAAACGTGTTTTTAAGCCAGGTATTATCACTTTTCTCTAGGCACTCCAAAAACTGTAAACAACAACAAATGATACACTGCCTTGAAAAGACATTACTTGTTGCTTTTAGTGCGATGAGATCTCAAAAGCCTTTATGTAGTTTAAAAAGTACTTTTTTATTGGAAGCTGGGGAACACATTATTGACTCAAAGAGGTAGACTAAAACTCTCATGTGCACACCCTGTGTCAGTGTTAGATTTCAAACAGGTGGATGATCAAGAATGGGCAAGATTCATACTGGATTGATCCGGGCCCAGTCTCTGATCCTGCTGGCCAACAGGGTATCAGTGGAATCTGTGCTGCTGTTGGGCGAAGGACAAAGGAAAAGACTATGTTTGCATATAACACTCTAATCTGTAGTGAAAGTTGGGAGGAGGTGCAAAAAGAGCCTGCAGCAGTGGAGGAGTTCTGCCTTTCATTCTTCTTTCTAGTGCACAAAGAAGATTGAAAGGCAGTGGAAGAAAAACAGAATACATGTGTGTGAATGAGGGGAAGACAGGTGGAAACATGAACATGCAAGGAGCAGAGGCAGTGAAGGTTGATGAGTTAAAATACCTGCGTCCACCCACTATGTGCACATGAGAGGTGGAGAAGAGCGTGCAGGTAGTGGGTGGAGTGGGTGGAGATGAGTGTCAGGGGTGATTTGTAGCAGAAGGATAGGAGCAAGAGTGAAAGGGAAGCTTTACAAGATGGTAGTGAGACCTGCTGTGATGTTTGGGTTGGTGGTGGCGGCACTGACAACTAGACAGGAAGCTGTTAGAGCTGAAAAGAGGAACATCACGAAGGTTCATGGAAGTAGTGAACAAGGACAGACGGAGGGTTGGTGTGACAGGGATGGAGGCAGATGATCTGCGGTGGAGACCTACAAAGGGAACAGCTAAAAGAAGAAGAAAAATCCACCTTAAAAAATAAACATGACCAGATGTTTGGAAGGCTGTCACAAGAAATTGACTTTTTTCTGTAATTATCTCGGGAGATCGACAGACGGATTGGTGCTTGAGAGACTACGGTGCTGATTGTTTGTATATTATGTTGTAGATAGCAACTGATAATTAGCAATAGCTATAAACTTATGTGCTGGACTGGACTATGTTAAACAGCACTGTCCCTTTTAAATACATAAATTCTTCTATTTTGTGCTTTATTTATTGGATCTTTGGTTTATAGCAATCACTTTGGCCAGGTCTCCCTTGTGAAAGAGATTTGAGATTAATGGTACTTCCTGATTAAAAAATCTATTCCATTTTTATTAAAATCATAAATAGGAACTCTTTTATCCACTGAGTGTTTCCTCGGTTAATAATATTTCAGCTGTGTGCTTATCATGTCTGGATGTCAGTAGAGATCCATGGTCACCCTGATTGGTGCCTTACAGAAACCAGGTTTGAACTTTTGGTGACAGTTTTGTAAGGTGCAGAATTAGGCATGTGTTGATTCATTTGGGCATTTGTGTAGCAATTTTCTGGTCTATCTGTATTTATAACTGTAGGTGGAAACAATGGGAACAAAGGCGCAGGGAAGGTTCAAATCCAGGACAGCTGCACCGCTTTCTTCTAAATTCACGTGTGCAGTCTGAGCACTGAGCTGAATAATTTCCATTTAATAAATCAGTTAATTAATTTGTGACCACCATGACTGTTCAAGCTTTGAGTTAAACACAGTTTACTTTGTGTTTCTCACTCATAAAAATAAAAAACTCTGTAAACTGTCCTGATATGTTTTCAGCACGTTCCTGTGATGGCTGTGAAGACTGGGGCTGGAGTGGAGCTTTGTTGAATTACTGTTTGAATCAGTCAGTAAAACGAGTTCAGGGATTAACGCTGTAACAGTAATAAACCGACTCTGGAGTCTGGAATCGCTCGTGTTCAAACACTCGTGACGCAGTCGTAAATTTTTACAGCTTCAATTTCCACAACATTGTTTTATCAACAAGCTCTCAAGTGGGAAATCTGGCTCGGTTTCAGTTACGCTCACTGACGGTAAAAGACTTCGTGTCTTCTTTATGAGATGTTCCAACTGAGACCTGAAAAGAAGAGAGGAGGGGAGGAGGACAGCAAGTGAACAGGGAGACGAGAAGGAAGGAAGGAGGGAGGGAGGAGGGGGACGCCCGAGCATTTACAGCAATCAGAGTGAGAGAGAGATAAAGAGGGAGCGAGGAAGTGAAAACTGAACTCAGTTTGATTTTAGTCAGTTTAGTCTGGACTGAGCAGAAGGAACTAATCTTCTTCTTCTTCTTCGTTGACTTTGGAAGGATTTATTTTAAGAGGAAGTGACAGACAAAGACAGAAAAACTCAAACAGGTGAGATTTTTAAACTTCTTTTCATATTTCATACATTTATACAGACGTAAATTTGAATTGTGAGCCAGCAGTGCATTCTGACGAGTTCACACCTCTGATCTGTCTTTAATTTTTTTATGCCTTATTGACACCAGCTGACTGTTCTGTCCTTCAAACACGTCTCTGTTATGTCTGTGGTTTAGGAGTAAAGTGAGAGTTCACTGAGCCCAGTCTGATCTGAGGTGGCCCAAACAAGTAAAACCAGATAAAGTGTCAAGAAGTACATTACAAGAAGTTCAATACGTGGTGTGTGTAGTTGTCTGCGTTTATAACTCCAGTGTTTTCCCTGCGGTTTGAAATTTTGTGTGATCTTGTGAATTTCATGAGCCCAGGCAACTAACCACTCATACTAGATTGCATCCTGTCATCTCAACAGGAATAAATTAAGTTGTTGAATTTCATACAGATACTACATGATTTAATTAGGTTCACCATAAACATTAAATTATTTTGTACAAATTAAAAGTTCCATTTTTGTAAATGTAAAAACCACCAATTTCCTTTTTTGAGTGCAGCAGACTTTAGTCAGCTCCTTACTCCAGTATCCAGATAGGTGAGTTATTAAAAAAATGTAATGCTGTAAAGTTGCTGTAAAACATTTTACCATGGGAGTCTATGGGGCTTTACTCACTGCTGAAGTCAGCCTCAAGAGGACATCAGAAGAACTGGAATTTGCAACTTCACAGGCTTCATTTTCCAGTCCTGGAGGTTGCTCCTTGGAGATTACCTCTGCAAGCCCTGTGAATTATCTCAATGTAGAAATATCTAGCCAAATATTAACATCTTATAGGATTAATATCTTTAAATATACAACTAAAATCCTCAAAAGTGGCCTTTACTAACCAATCACCTGTCACGTTCATTCTACCCTCTCCACAGACCAAAAACAGCAGATTCATCTGAGGACCACGATCACTTTCACGTCCCCTTTCAGCCCAGCTTCACAAAGAGAAACAAAGATTCTGGAGTCCCAGAATTCAGGACTTTTGAACAAGTTTCTGAATCTGAGCAGCCAAACAGGGATCTTCTGGAATCAGTTTTGAAGCTACAGAAAGTTTTAGAAACACTACTACCTCCAGATTTTTCTCTAAATTTGGGAAGTGGTTTAGAAGTAGCAGTCCATAAGAATTTTTGGAGTCGCAGTAGCAGATTCGGTGAAGGGTTCCAGGATGGGACACAGAATTTCCTCCATGCCCTTTGGGTTCATCCTGCTGCTGATTGTCTGGTGTTTGTCATTTATTGATCCAGCTGTCTGCCAACATAACCCCACATCAGAGCCATCTTTCTCAAATCTGGTGATGTCTGATCTGCCAGGCTTCCACAGCACTGACCAACCTCTAGACCCAGGCTCGCATCATTTGCAAAATAATGAGAAGAAGAGTGGTCACGGAAAGCAACACTTCCAAAAGCTGAAGCAACACAAAGAACAACAACCGTCCACCAATACATCTACGGTGGTTAGGTGCTCAGTTAATGTGAAAATGAAAGCAACCTTCAGGTACATCAATGTCGTGCTTTCCTGTTTGATCTTTATTGTGGGAATCATTGGCAACGCCACCCTGCTGAGGATTATCTCCCAAAACAAAAGCATGAGGAATGGACCCAACGCTCTCATAGCCAGCCTCGCCCTCGGGGACCTGATATACATCACAATAGTCATGCCGATCCATGTCTATAAGGTACCGGACTTAAGTTTATATGTATTAATCCTTTTAACACCTCAATAGCTTTCATAATCTACTGACTTGAAAATCCCAAAAGGTAGCATTTAAGAAACATGTGACCTTTAATAGGTTTTTACCTGAAGTCCTGAAGAAAATTTAAGTGCAAGAAGCTCAAAAGAGTAGAAGAGTTAAAAGGCTCTGATCAGATGGTGGGAGAGGTCAACTGTTGGAACGAGGTCTCAGTGGATCTGGGATATCAGCGGGAGTCTGACCTCACAAAGCTTTTAAAATTAGTTCAAAGATTTACTGGAAGCCAAAGAATCTTTTTCTGAAAAGTTGCCAGTTTAGCATGTGGCTAAAATAACATCAAAGCCTAACTCTAAGAGTACATTTGACAATATCAGGAGGTTTAATTTTTATGACCTGTGTAGCACTAACATGGACAATATGATGGGGAACAAAACCACTTCCTAGCTGAGTGTCTCTATCAGGAAGTTGAGTGTCGTACTGATAACAACCCAAAAATATCCTGCTGATTGTGATTGCTCACACACTGTTTTAAAGCTCTCTCGGTTTGTCCGTGTGTGTGTGTGTGTGTGTGCAGCCCTTGGCGATGAGGTGGCCCTTTGCCGAGAATGACTTTGGGCTGTTCCTCTGCAAGCTGGTTCCCTTTGTGCAGAAAGCTTCAGCCGGCATCACCGTCCTCAGCCTGTGTGCTCTGAGTGTGGACAGGTAATACAAATTTTACTATGCTGATGATCTTCTTGATGCATTTTCAATCATCCAGGAAAGTAAATCTCCAAAAGTTGATTCTGTTCATCTGGACGTAGCGTTTTGTGGGAGAAACGTTTCGTCACTCATCCAAGTGACTTCTTCAGTCTCAGCTGACTGCAGGTTTCCAATCTTATAAACAATACATTACAATAACTATACATTATTATTACATTATTATAAACAATACATTACAATAACTATACATTATTATTACATTATTATAAACAATACATTTGCATAATGACTGAAACCAGCCCACTGAAGGAACACTGGGCTGATGGTCGTATCCAGATATGCCCTTTATCAAAAATATCTACATGTCTAAAAAAACAGACTCTGTCATCAGCCTCTAGTCGTAGTCTTAAACCTCAAATAGTGGCGCTTGTTGTTTTAAAAAGGCTACTGTTTGTCAAAGCTGCTGTAGTCTAAAGAGACCAGCATGGCCTTGTGATGCTTGTATGCAGAGCTGGAGTAAATTCAAAATCCACATTTTGAATGATGATTTCATTCATTGAGGGAAAAAATCCAAACCTACCTACCTAGTAAAAAAACCACACAAAAAACCCTATTAATCGTCCACCCTTGTTAAATCACAAATTAACTGTGATTATCCAAATATTTTGGAAAGCTCAGTTTAATTTTTACCAGTCACACCCAGGTCTGATTACTGCCAGACCAGCTGAATTAAGAAATCACTTAAATAGAACCTGTCTGATAAAGTCAAGCAGGCAAAAAGATATCAAAAGACAGCACATCATGCTATAGTCTAAAGAGACAGCTGAGAAACAAAGTCAGTGACATCTGTCAATCTGAAAAGGGTTAAAAAGTGATTTCTAAGGGTTTTTGGACTCAACTGGACCACACTGAAGGCAATTATCCACAAACAGAGAAAACTTGGAACATTGACGACTCGTCGAGGAGGTTACAAAATAGTCCAGAACAACATCCAAAGAACTGCAGGCCTCACATGCCTCAGTTAAGGTCAAAGTTTATGATTCAACAATAAAGAAACTGGGCAAAAATGGCATCCATTGGAGAGTCCAGCAGAAAACCCCTGCTGACCAAATACAACAAAAAGCCTTCTACATTCTAATGATCGCCAAAACCTTTGGGAAAATATTCTGTGACCTGACGAGGCGAAATCTTTTGGAAGGTTTGAGTTACATCTGGCATAAAACTAACTTCACAACTTGCCATAATAGATGGAAACATGAATTCTGCTTTCTACCAGAAAATACTGAATACTAGGAGACAAGTAAACTTGGGTTAAGTGCACCTCAAAAAATAAATAAAAAGAAGAAGAAGGAGAGGTTTTTTGGGGTGGTTTAGTCAAAGTCTGGAGTTAGATTAGATTGAGATGTGTTGACATGACCTTAAACCTTCATGTGACCAAATTAAACCAATTCTAGAAAGAACAGTGGGCCAGAGTTCCTGTACAGTGATTAGAAAGACTCATTGCCAGTTATCTAGCTAATTTTGTTGCCAACGGAGGCCCAACCAGTTATGACGTTTAGGAGGGCTGGGTAGGTTTGGATTACTTTCATCCTTATTAAATTAAATCATCATTTAAAAGCTGAATTTTGCATTTGCTCTGGTATCTTTGTCAAACATTAAAATTGGTTTGATGATGTGAGACATGTAAGTGTGAGAAATATGCAAAAAACTAAGAAATCAGGAGGTTTATCTACTTTCTAAGTGTGAAAATATGAAAAGGAAACAAGATCTGCATCAGATTAGATTTAAATCTGTCATTGTGCTAAAACTATGTGTGAAACTAACATTTATGGAATGAATATTTTTCATGAACATTAACAGAAGACGTATTTTTCAAACTGTTCCATCTTACTTCCAGGTACCGAGCTGTGGCATCCTGGTCACGGGTGCAGGGCACGGGTCTCCCCACGGTAACAGCGGTGGAGATTATGGTGATCTGGGTGCTGTCGGTGGTGCTGGCTGTGCCGGATGCTGTCACCTTCACTATGGTCCCTTCCACATACAACAACCATAGCTTCAATGTCTGCATGTTGTCACACAGGAACACACCCTTCCTGAAAGTGAGTCTGCACTCTGAGAGCTTGCGTATGTGGGCGTGTGTGTGTTTATGGGAACATCTGATAAATATTTAACCCTCAAAACTGACTAGTGGCTGCTACAACAGTTTCTTCACATCCTCCACAGCTCTCACGTGTCTCTTAATAGTTTTTTCACCTGTAAGGAAGCTTT